>NC_083327.1:32387713-33082713 GCF_963455315.2 Globicephala melas | reverse complement strand
CTTCCAATTCTTCAGATTTACCACTTTTAAAAGTTCTATTGGCCTCCATGTTTTTTCTGCCCATAAAAAAATATTTCAGTCATTTCAAATCTATATATTTCACCCTAATCACTCTCTAGACCTTAAGTGAATTTCCAATGGCCTGACAGTAGACTTTTCAATATTAATATGTCCAATATGAACTCATAATCTTTCTTCCTAATACTGCCCTTTTATTGTCTTCTCCATCTCTGTCAATAGCATCACCTGCTGGCATTCCCTGACAACAACTGCAAAGGTCCTGCCCCTAGTCCTTAGTTCACTTATCCTGACTTTAGAGGCAACTTCAGTTCTTTACATTCCTTTTTTCCACAACACTGACCTCCAAACAGTTGTTAATTTATATCAGTTTACCTACAGAAAGACTCTTCCATTTCCTCCCCTCCTTCCCTGTTTATTTCCATTGGCATTAATGCCAGTTCAGGTTGTCATATCCTGTAGCAGTAGTCTCCCAGCTGGTCTTCCCACTTTTTATTCCAAATTTATAAGCTCCAAATACTGCTTCTCAGTTAATTTTCATGTAGAATAATTTCCAAAATGATACAACTCTATTAAAAACAAATCTTCAATCATGTCTACAGGCTACATACAAACTTTTAAGCATGGAATTTGAGATCCTCTGCGTTGTGCTCCAAAATACCATTCCAGGATTATGTTCCACTGCTTTTTCTCCTACTCACCAGGCTCTGGCCACTTTTCCCCAAAATCCTATATTGATTCTTATGCATTTCTTTGCTCATCTTGTCCTTTAACCTGTAATTCCTTACTCTCTACTCCTCTCCACTATTCAAATCCTACACCCACCCCTCAATTCCAACTGAATTCCAATACTACCATCTAGTTGTAGTTTTCCTGATCTTTTCTTGGAGTAAATATCTAAGGTAGGGACCAGTGACTAACCCTCAGTATTCATTGTCTTGCCTGAGTTTTACTAGGAACATTGCTGCCCAGCTAATAAAACTATACTTTCCTTCTTCCCTTGAATGCAACTAAATTTGAACCTCTGCAATATGAACAGAAGTGATGTGTACAACTTCTGAGAATTCTCTTTAAGGATATTTGCCCTGTACTCTCTTTTCCTTCTCCATCTTTTAGGAAATGGTGATGACTACAGACTATTAGAAGCCCCATGTTGAGGATGACAGAGGTGCCCCACCATCCTTGGACTGCACTCCTATAGACTGTGGAGTAAGGGGAATAAATGCTTTCTGATTCAAGGCACTGTATTTTTAGCTGTCTTTTTAGAGAAGCTTAACCAGTCAGTACTTGAATGACTCAGGTGCCCCTCTCTTTTTTACATATCTATAGCACTAAGAGCTTCAGGTCATACCTATGATAGCCTGGCTTCCTCATTATAAATTAATGCACCTATCTTCCCTCTTCTATTAATTGTAAATGAGTACATGCAAATACAGTTTCTGATTTATCATGTGTCTCCTACAAATATTCTAGCATGAGGCTTTAAACCTAGTGGGCATCTAACACATATTTGAGTTATTCTGATGCTCTTTTTGCCTCTCCTCTCGCTCTTTTTCAATTTCTGGCCAAGCATCTAAAATGATAATCCTCCTATTTCCCTACACCTAATACCTCCTTAACCCTAAGCTTCCATCTCTGTAAAAGTCTTTTTGAATCCATTGTCTTTTTTCCTTAAGACTATCACTTAATCATTTTGCAGCTTCTACTAAAATTCTTACTGAACACTAGCCCTTTGATATCTTCTCTTTTAACTTCTGTGATATGTGCCCCTGATTATTTGCTCTCTGCCCCACTAACAGGAGATCCCTTTTGGCTAAATCTTGGCTCTCAGATCTTTCCTCCCTCTTTAATGACCTAACACACTCATGGCTTTAACTCCTCTGCTGATAATTAGAAAACCCTCTTAATTTATAGCCATATTACTCAAAGTATTTCCATTCATCTTTGTATATTCCTACTGAGGCAGCTCACCATTACCTCATACATAAAATTATTAAAACTAAACCCAACAACTTCTTCCATACTAGCTCTCCTTAACAATTTTTTCCATTCTAAAATGATATAGCAGTTCTCTGAGTTCTTGAGACTTAAATCTTCTTTTAATCTCCTTCCTTAAATACAAACAAATGTGATATGCTTAAACCATATCAACTTTTGTAATGCCTCTTTGTTTTATCCCATCCATGCCCTTTCATTTCAGTTCTGAATTGTGGATTTTAGAACTCAATTCTTACTTGCTCCCCATTTTCTCTATTTTGTTTTGCAAACTATCTTCACAGTAAGTTTTGTACCATAACATGCCTTCTCTAGAACCGATCAATTCTATTAGCTACTGAATTAGGTTTAACATTCTATGCCTCTGAATTTCAATGTTCTATATAATATGACTCAATGTTTTTAACCTTATTCAAACTATTCTGTAGACTGGCCAATTGTCTCACTCTGTCTGTGTTTATGCTGTTCCTACTAAGTGAAAAATCCTCTTCCTTTCAGTTGGTTCACCCACCTCACATTTATTCTACTCCTTTCTGAAATTCCATAGTGCTTACTTTCCTCCCAAAGCTTACTTTTTTCAAATCTCTGTATATTACCTATTGCCTTGTGCTCCACTATTGGCATTTCATATACTAATTTTGTATTCTCAAAATTTTATGATGCCCTTTAGATAAGCTTTTTATCTTTATAATTATCATTATTAATATATTTGTATGACTTTAGTGCCTAAAAATTACGTTAACAGAATGACTACAGGTATGAGGACTATAAAACTTGAGTTACAGCCACATGTATATTTTGTACTTGATGACATATTGCTAAATCTCTGAGCTGAAGGTTTATTTCTAAAGAAGAAGAAAAAACTAAGCATGAGAGACAATATATGCAAAGCATTTTGCAAACTATGCAGCGCTATACAAATGTTAGCTAAAAGCGCATAATCTAAAGATTTCTTACTCTAGAGACATGTTCAACTGTTCACTACACTTAAAGGATATAATTTAATGATACGTTTAAATGACATACTTGGTCAGAATAGGTAATCCGGCTAGGTTAGTCATAATACGGGTTAGCATGTAGCCACCGGTGTGTTTGGCACTTACTCGAGAAGCAGAACATGGAAGTGGATGTTATAACTATCCCCAGCACAAAAGCAAATAGCCAGAAATGAGAGGATATTTCTAGAAATTAGATCTAAATGGACTGAAAGTTACAAGGGTCACTCTATTTCTAGGAGATGAAGGTACTGTTAGTTTAATTCAGGAATGCCCTAAGGAGAGCTAGCTATAAGAGCTCTCATACTTGTGCAGGAAGCAGATTAAAATCCAGGAAAGAAAGGGATGAAGCATGCATATTCTTTTGAAATTATGCTGTTTTGAAGACATCTCTGGTGGGAGCAGAGAAAATGTGGGAACTTCTAAAGTCTCTGAAAAGCAGAGTTGCCTTCTACTAAAAGAAGAGTTTAAAACAAGGCACCAAAGAACCAACTGAGTTACCCCAGATAAGACAAATTAAATAAAAACTATTAGAAATGAAATATAGAATTAGTAAGAATAATATCCTTTGCGCCATACTTGCCAATTATAAAAGCAAATGTAGCTATATTATCTCATTTTGGACTGCAACAAATGACCGGAGATAAGAACAATATTATTATTATTAAAAGCTGAGATTTAGATAGATCAGGGATCTGCCCAAGATCACACAGGCTAGAGAAAGATGTGCAAGCAACTCCCTTCTACCTCATTTTGCAGTGTTCAATCATTATCATACCCCATAAAAAAAGGAGAAGGGAATTCCTATGTTCTAATTCAGTTCCCTGTGACAGAAGAATATTATTTGTAGTTTCTCTACTCCCAAGTCAATGAGGAATTGCTTGATTTTCACTAGGGATAGAAAAAGACTTTGCTTCATCACTTTTTAGCACACTTATATCTTGTACTCTGTAAAGTCAATTCTTGCACATTGAGAGCATTCAAAAAGTAAGATTTGGTTAATGCCTTGATGTCATTGGAATACAAAAAATATTCCCAAATTTTTCAGCAAAAGATCACATTTTGATTAACAAATGCATTAAATACCATCTGATTTCTATTCAGAAATATTGCAGAATGAGTGTCAGTTTTTAAATTTAACCACCATACCAAGCCTGATAATATAAATATTATAAATGTTAAAATTCAATAATATATGCATAGATATGAAATCCTTAAGGGATGTTCAAATTCACCTGAAGTTTAAACTATTTTTACAATATTATCTTTGCTCTGTATTTTGCCATCACCACCTGAATTCTAACTATTTTGCACATGGAATATAATATTGCTTCTCTAACACTGTCAGGAAAAGTTATCTCTTTGAATCCATGAAGAAATGCTAAAAGCAAGAGCCTCAGCAATTTTTGTGAACCATCACAGTATCTTTGAGATGAAATAAATCAAGTTAAAGGAATTTAATTCAACATGTTGGATGAAGAAAAAAAACTTTCTAGGGTAGACTGCTTATTATTTTTCAAAATTATTTATCTTTAATTAACTTTGATTTCAGAAAATTGTCAAGAAGTAACTTTAAAATATTTTTATGTGCCTATTAGAAACCATGATCAAAGATAATGCCATACAACCTTGGGAAATGCACCATGTCAAAGATGGTACTGACAGGTTCTCTTCCTAACACCTGTACAAAACACAGGGGTTCCCGACAAGAAACTTCTGTAGAAATGCCCTTGTCATCCTAAAGTTTAACCTGTCCGGTTATCTTTTACGGTTCTGAATGTCTAATAAGTGGAGACAGTTTCCTCAAGTACTAAAAGCTTTACTCCATAGCAAACAAAACAGTGGTGTCTTAGCAGCAGGCTTCACCAACAATCAAAACTGATTCTGAGCAACTGCTTTATCTACTTATATTCCACTAGTATCGTTTTACCTTTAGGTTTTTTGTTTGTTTGATTGTTTTTTACTTTCTGAATCTTTACTACCAAACAGACCACTCTGAGTGCATAATTAATTCTAAATACTATCCTTAGCCAGAAAATTTGTTTTGTGATCATTCCAAATAAACAGTTTATATAACCTAAATAACACTTTCTTTTCAGAAATAAGGATGATTGATATTCTGCAGCAGTTGACTCTATACATTTTATGTTGATAGTTATCAATAACATATATCCTGAAATAGTTCCTATTGTTCAGTAAATTAAATTTAAAATTTGTTTTACTTAAAAAAGTGATTGTGTGTGCTTTAGAATGAGTTATACAAGCTCATACTGGAATTGTTTTTTTCACACACACACTGTACTTTATTTTTACAAGAGATAAATAAACTGACACCAAGCATTGTAAATGGATGACCACAACAAAAGAAACAATGATTGCAATTACCAAACACGAAACACACTCATACTATGTCACAATATTGACATTCAGTCCAGTAATCCTCCACTGTAGCAGCTCCTTTACTTTGCAGTGAAAATTGATTTGTATATTTTTGCCTGAGTCCTTGTGGGATTTTTTTTTTTTAATTCAAACAGTAAGTCACAAAAATTATAATCATCCTCATCAGTTCACTCGGTCCCATGTAATTAATTTTTTTTCCATCTTGATCTTTTGTTAGCACTTTTATGAATTCATCAGTTTCCATTAGAGTTCTGAAAATGCTTATTCATTCAGTTCAGTAGTATAGTCAGTTACCAGAAACCTGTACTTGTCAGAGTCTTTTCCATGAATTCCTTGAAGATGAAACCCTCTTATAGGAACATTTTTACAAAAAATGTTTTTTTAATTGAGCATACATTAAGTACTTCAAGAATTGGTTTCTAAGGAAAAGACTTCCATAGCTATAATTAATTTTAGTTACCTTCCAAATCATTAATGAGCAGGATATTAGTTAGGGCTGTATTGTGTTTTCTATGCTCAGATGTAAAAGGTTTCATAATGTAAAATGATGTGGTGAGGCTTTGAAATTGGATGGAGTTAAACTATGGTTAAGAAAGAAATGAAAGGAACAAAACATATGCAAATCATTATTATATAAACTAGGAAATAATATGAGTGTGCAATTCAGAGAGATGATTTTTAACAAAATAAACACAATTGAACATAAATCTATTTAGTTCAATTAAATATAGCTCAAGGATTAAGAATTACCTGTAGTTCATACACTCATGATCCTCTGCGCAGTCATTATCCGTAGAACTGTAAAACTAGCCCTGTGCTCTTTTATCGGTATAGTCCTTTGCTGACTTTGAATTAACTTGAACATCTATGTATCTGAATCTCACTTAAATCTCATCAGCTCTCCATCCTGTATTTCCAGCTGCCTACGAGAGAGTTCCACCTGGATGTATAGCCATACCTCAAACTCAGCACGACTAAAATCAAACTGGCCATCCTCCCCATACCAGACCAACCCAATGTCTATAGTCAACCACTTTTGCAAATAATCTAGGCATTTTTCAAAGATTGAGATGAGAATTCTTGAAGTCACCTGTCTTTCCTTCAGCGTCTGTATTCAGTATATCGCCAAGGTTTATTGTATTTTTCTTCAAAATAATTCTTGAATTTGCCCTTTCATTCCCATTTTGCAATCCCCTTATTACTATAATTTTAGCTTAGGCTTTTTTTACCTCTAGTCCAACAAGTCTTCCTGTCTTTTGATTCTCCCAACAATATCTCTCTTGTCCATCCTACATATGACTACCAAGCAAATCTTCCTGGACTTTAATACTGTTAATTCTTTCGTCAAAAACCTCCAAGAAATCAATATTGCTTTCCAATCAACTCCAACTTTTTCTGTTCAATTTTCAAAGCTTTAGAAAGTTGAGTCATCTCACCATGTTTCCTGCTATACCCCAACAAAAATCTATTCAAATAAACCAATAAATATCTCATACATGGCATTCATATTAACATCTCCACATTTTTGTTAATGCTTTTCCTTACAGCTGAAATATTCCATTACAGTCCAGTAATTAGTATCCTACTTATATTTTAAAGCATAATTTACTTATTCGACAATAAGCCCTTTCACAGAAGATACACCATATTTATTTTAATCTCCTCCACCTGAAATGCTGTCTCCATTTTCCTCTACTTAATATAGTTTCCCTCATCTTTTAAAGTCTAATTCACTTATCTGGATAATATGCTCTTTAAAAGAAGGGAGCATATCATTTTAATTTTATATCTCCTGAAGCATTAGAATGATACTGGAAATAGAATAAGTGTTCAATAATAGTATTGTTTTATTGAGTGTGTGTGTGTGTGTGTGCATTCATGTATATATGTAATCCTTTAGCACTTTGTTCAGTGTTACTTATGATGTGTGATTATCACCATTTTAAATGTCAGATTCTGAAGAATAAGGACTTCCATTGGGTTAGATTCAAGATGAAATAGGTCAATGTAAAAAATTTAATTATCTAAAAATATTTAAAAATTAAAATGTTTAAACAAACAAATCTGTTGCAAATAATGATCACCTTTAAGTTTAAAGGATGTCTAGGTTAATCTTTAATTCAATATTTCCTAAACTAATACATTCTAAGTCAGCAGCAGATACACTAAAGCTACCCAGATCGCTTTTATTACATTTACAGGAAGAGATACATTTTTTCCCCCAAACTCTTTAAAACTTTAAAGAAAATTTTATGTATATTTATAGGTCTTTCCCTCATTCAATACAGCAGGTGCTTCTCTACTTCACACTACATTAAACTAGTAACTGAAATATTTATAAGATACTGCAACAGGGTGCAAAACTTTATGTATATTAACTCCTCAGAGAATCAGAAGTCATTATTCAACATCATCCTCTGCAACTCTAGAAGTATGCTATAGATTATTTAAACAAAGTTTAAGAAAATCTTAAAAATTAACTTGTCATTTTGCATCTAATTTTATCATTTCAATTTTATTATTCACAAATATTTTGCCCATCAAATATGGACAAATCCTTGAAGGCTTTAAATTTAAAATATATTTCATATACATAACTATGTACAGACACTGTTGAACAAATAGAGAGATTAAGAAATAATTCTCAAGAAATGTTTTCCATCAGCATTCTTATCTGTAACCATCTCTGTCTCTTATCTTTCATCCTCAATTTCTTAATCTGTAGAGTGAGGAGGCTGCCCCTGGTCATCACTATAGCTTCTTTCAATATTAATAATCCTGAATTTCATTATTCTTTCAAATATATGTCCATTACTTTACTGACTACCTATTTGCACCATATTTATATGAGTAATTATTCAAACAGGACAAATAGGACACGTTTTAAATATATAAGTAAATCCTTGTAAAACTTTATAAAATAATGCAATTAAAGCACATCTCTTTCAACATGCATATTTAAATTATGATTTAAAAACATAGCTGTATAAATTTGCCCTTGGTAAGAACTTTGAAAACTGTCATTCTCAGAGCATAATTTAATGCCGATTTGTCATTTACTACTTCCTATTGTATTTTAGAGGACTAGAAAACTAGTTTAGCTTGCAAAAATTTTTATTGTGACCAAAGTATAGTCATTTTCCTTTGTTTACTTAGTGCATATACGGATAGATACAGAACTATCTGCAGATATCAATAGATATGGAGATATATATTTATGAAATAAACAGAACTACAATAATGAAAGGTTTTTAATCAAATAAACACAGATCGAGACTCTACTTATGAAATATAATAATTAATTAGGCCTAAACACTTGACCAATATGTAAAGAGACAAATGGTTTTGGGGCTGTGGAAGGAGCCCACATTGGTAGGAACAGGGAGGTTGTAGTTAAAGCACTTTGCTGTAGCTCCAGCCTCCTGATTGGCATTAATTATTCCTGCTACCTTCCTCTCTATCCTCCTTGTATGTTCAGTGCCCCCAGGCTGGCTCTGATTTTTCCAGATATAGTTTATCCTCTCCTTTCTAGCTCATGTCTTCCTTGCTTACTATATCCCTGTCAGAAGACAAAACAGCCTTCACATTGAAATGGTAGCGACAAGAAAGCAAAAACACAAATACAGTGATTGGCTGCTTCTCTGTAAGGGACCACTACACTTACATGTGAAGTAAATCCTCTAAAGGGCAAAACAATCATTAGCTACATAGTGTGTGTGTGTGTGTGTGTGTGTGTGTGTGTGTGTGGTATGTCTGTAATATTTTACTATGACTCTCTTTAGTTATGGTCATCCAATCATTTTGCTAGAATATCTACAGCATTCTTTTTTTTTAAATAAATTTATTTATTTTTGGCTGCATTGGGTCTTTGTTGCTGTGCAAGGGCTTTCTCTAGTTGTGGTGAGCTGGGGCTACTCTTCGTTGTGGTGCACAGGCTTCTCATTGAGGTGGCTTCTCTTGTTACAGAGCACGGGCTCTAGAGAGCAGGCTCAGTAGTTGTGCCACACTGGCTTAGTTGCTCTGCGGCATGTGGGATCTTCCCAGACCAGGGATTGAACCCCTGTCCCCTGCGAATTCTTAACCACTTAACCAGGCGGATTCTTAACCACTGCGCCACCAGGGAAGTCCCCTACAGCATTCTTTAGCCCACTACTCCATCTTATTTGTTTTAATTTCAAGATAAATGGTTAAATCTATTATTTAAAAGGAAAACCTGGGTAGTTACTGTAATTTTTACAAAATGAAAAAAAGGAATACATCTGAAAGTCATATTATTTCAATATATGACATACTCAAATATACAATATGATGAGAGCTATGTGCCTTACTCATAAATACATGTTACATATTTATCAACAAAAAAAACCTCACAGAATTAAAAACTGATTAACTCGATTCTAGTTGATGACATTCCGTCTTTATCTATTTAGCTTCTATCTACCTCTTAACACTTTAAGGCAGGAAGAATAAATTTTGTTTGTTACATTTTCACTTAAGGCCAAAACAAAGTAAACATTAGATTAGCTTGGATTTTGCACCTGGTTAAATTATTTTATGCTCTAATGCATGAATCACTAATATGTTTAGAGCTTTTACTTTCACTGTAAAACAGATTGCCTTTGATTCAATTAAAATTCCTTTTCATAAATATGAATAAAAAATTCCTCATTTTAAAACAAAGATAGTTAAGAATTTAGGACTAGGAGTACGTAGCAACGCTGATTCACAGCCACTGTGAGACTACCCGAACGCTACAAAAAATAGGGATACACTTAATAATGGATTTGTATGTACATGGTGGCTCAGAAAACTTAAAACACTAATGATATAACTTGTTATATAGTTTGAGTATCAAGAAGTAAAATAGCATTTGGCATATTTACTTAATGCCAGAAAAGAATTATTGCCTTAGATTATTTTATTAATATTGGAACAAGCTCTAAATATGATGATATTCTATTGTTTGGACACGGGTATTTTATAAATTTGACACATATTTAGAAGGTGGACCATCTTTCTAATTATTTTCACACACATAATGTGAACTTCATCATTAATAAATAGCTTTGGAGCTTCCCTGGTGGCGCAGTGGTTGAGAGTCCACCTGCCGATGCAGGGCACACGGGTTCGTGCCCCGGTCCGGGAAGATCCCACATGCCGTGGAGCGGCTGGGCCCGTGAGCCATGGCCGCTGAGCCTGCGCATCCGGAGCCTGTGCTCCGCAACAGGGGAGGCCACAACAGTGAGAGGCCCGCGTACCTGAAAATAAATAAATAAATAAATAGCTTTGTACCAGTGTTTAAACATTTACTGGTAGCCCACCCCATCACTCAACCTACCTAATCAACAAAGCTTGCTTTCTGTTTTGGAAATTATAGTAAGCTAAACTGATTTGGAAGATCACATATGGGTTTCTACTATGAATTTTTGTAATCTATTCAAAGTATGACCATGCAATTATTTTAATGATTTCTTAGAATCTGCACCAGTTGTAAACAGGAAGGACAAATTCAGATTACAGACATGTTTTTTGTTTGGTCAAACCCATGCCTTAAACATTTTCTTAAATTTGAAACTAAGATTGTCCAGCCTTCTTCCCTAAAATCATTTTCTTTCAACTGTACCATCAGAAAAAAACTACCTATGTCTATTTTTATACTTAAATACTTATTTTAGTTCCACTATATTTTATTATCTCTGCATCTTTATCAATGCAATGTTTGTTGTTAGAAATGTTATAGAAAATACAACCCTGTATAATTAGATGAATTTTATGTAAAGCCAATCTTTACTCTGTTACCACCTATCCTGTACGTGATATTTGACTTATTTTGTGGGCAAAGGAAGCAGCTTTAACTTCTCCAACAGTATGCTAGAATGAAAACCTGGGGTCAGGAAGACAAAATAGAGTACTAGTTACCTTTAACTAAGAAAGCACGTATTTAAAGAACATTTTATATTTTAAAAGGTCCATAAATGATCCCAGAATTTCTGTTTTAGTCAATCAACCAATTAAACTGAAAACCATGACAGATAATTTATAGGGAAATTGTAAAGTAGCTTTTAAAAGTTATCTAACATTTATTCAGATTAACATAAAATACAGAAAAGTAGATGATTCAAAGACCTGCAGTTTTATGGCACAAAAGTAGATTAGTAGACAGAAGTAGTAAACATTAATAGTAGATTAGTAACCATTTACTAAAATTTAAATCAAGTTATGAATTCTCTATGACTTTAACCTATGAAATTATTTTCATTTATATTAGTTCCTTCTACGTTAGATACAAAATTTCAGAATACAGTTAATAAGTTTAAGCAAAACTTACAATATTTTCTAAACGGACTGTTGTTTCCCCCAAAGAAATTTCCTAATCACTTGGATTTTTAAAATGCCTTAAGAATTATACTGGTCAAGATTCCTGAAATTACCATTTATTCACAATATTTCAACTTATTTATAATGCTTTTCAGTGCAAAGAGTGACTTTAGACTAACATATACAAAATACTTATGTATTAGATTATAATCACATCTTTCTTTTGTTTTTGATATAGAAAAATATACCACTGATAACTGTTTCTTTATTCTTTGAAAAATATTAAATTTTAAATAATTTTGTTTAATGCTCAAATTCTACAACCGCATATAATAAATGAGTTTTGTAGGATACATATGTTTTAAAACTTATTATATCAGAGCTTATATACTTTATAAACTTTATATTGGATTGATATGAGCTATGTGTTCTCAAAATTCTATTTCTATTTTAATCAGTATTTTTTCTGTCACTGCTTCTTATATTGTATTTATATAATTAAGAGTTGTTTTATCATGCAATTAAGAATTGTTTTTAACTTCTGGTCAGTGATAGTGAATATATATATATATACATGCATATATGTATGTATATGAGTAAAACATATTTTATATATTTCCAACAGATGCATTTTTCTCCTGCATTTTTATTCATTTAAATATATTTATTTATCTTAAGCCAATAAAATAGGAAATATGCTCATGAAAGAAGGCCAAGTAGTCCATCTGTGTCTGTTCATTTATCTGAGCTATCAGTTCTTTAATTTCTCAAAATATTTTGTATCTCAAGCTCGACTATCTGTTTCGTCAAATAGACTGTTCCAACTTCTTCTAGCAGTAAATACCTTTTTTTTCTAAATCCCAAGTGAACTTGTTTAAAAAAAAACTATCTTCCTCCCTCAGCATCCAAAAATTCTCCATTCACTCTGAAATCATCTTAGTATATGGTTTTTCATTTAATCAAACTTGAAAAATAAAAGTTCTACCTTTTTATTTCTGAAATAGTTTAAGTATAGTCACTGGCAGGTAATCTCAAATAAATATATATTAGAAATTATGAATGGGAAATACATAAGGAAATATATTATTCATATTGTGATTTATATGGCTCATACTTATTGATAAATTGATAGATGTAGAAAGAGACAGAGAGGTTTGATAGATCAAGGTGGAAATAACTTTCAGACAATGAAAAGATCATTGAACAACAACAAAAAATCACGGTGTATTATTATTTAGAACCTAATCTGATTTTATATAATTTCAATCTTGTTATAAACTATGACCATAGACTTAATATTAGGATAAACACCATCTTATGATCATAAAGTAAATAAACGATATATCTTCATTGATTCTAAAAAACAAATGAACAACACTTGGTCTAAATCTGAGAAAGTGTAGCTGACATTTATGAAGCTTTTATCTAACAGCATATTTTATTTCAAATCGGCTAAGACCTAATATTTTCCATTAACTGTAAATGAGAGTATGTACGAGGAGCTAGAAGACGGCAAAAAAAAGAGTAAATGAGTAAATGTCTTGCAGGATAGACCATATAATCCTTTATAATTGCATTCATTTTAAGATGAGCCATTCAAAATTGCTACCTGTCCAACCTGCATAAGATGAGCAAACTAGAAGCATGTAGATAAATATTGCTCGTTGTGCCTAGGCAGGCCATTTTAATATCACTATAGCTGAGTTTTAGATACTCTAGGCTCACATGTCAGCTGAATTCACTACTTATTTTCTAGCTTTTTGCACTTATGGTACTTGTATTCCATACAGAAATAGAACATTAATAATTATCATTTGATGTTGTCTAATATGTAAATGAGATTTAAAATACAGTGACCATTCAGTCCTGTTTATAGAGTGTGGGTCATAAGCTAGACAAATAAAATTCTGAAAAGATTATGCCCTCATAAAAAGATGTAGCTTCAAAATTATGTCGCAAATTAAAATCTACATAATTCATCTACCTAGAGAGAGCTGATCATTTATATACAAGTAGATAATTAATTTCATCCTTGCAATAAATCCAAAATAAATTATCAACTATTTTGTAAAACACTTCCTCCTTTAACACACAGAGTAATACTAATAAAACTGGAATTTATTTAAGCCACATGTTTGCACTCAAATCATAATTTCCCAGAATAAAAAACAGAGGTTGCTTGCTAAATTTATCATTATTCCAAAATAAGTTATCTTTTCCAATTATTTTTTAACTTTTAATGCATGTAGGGAAGTGTTTTCCAAAATATTCAATGAGTGTCTTTCTGATAATTTAATAGCAAAACTTGATTTTCTAACCAAGTTCACAAATAAGTAATAATGAGTTGTCCCAACACCAGATTTTTAAATGGAAGAAATTTGTTTTTAATTACATAATAAAACTTAAAATTTTCACATTATTTTACTTTTAAAAAACAGTATATTAAAAATGGTAGGAATTATAAAAATTTTTTAAACTTTAAATATTAATACAAGTAATATTGTCATAAACTGCTATTTAATAGATGTGATGGAAACTTATCTTTTCCTATGAGCAAAATGAGTGCTGACAGTAATTCCTTGAGGAATCAGGAGCATGAATGCTCAGTCTGGTATAGGTTATTTCATTAATCTACATAGAATGTGTATGATAAAAACAAAAAATTTAAATGAACTTACACACTAAAGCAATGCTTTGCACCTTTGATTCAGCAAATTAATTGACTGCTGTTAATAGAGAACATGCAATAAGAGACAAGGTAAGATTAAAAGAATAAAAATGTCCATGGCCAAAAATGGTTGGAAATTGCTGAGTTAAGGTAACATAATCTGATTTTTTTTTATTGCAAGTCTTTTCAGAGCCTTTAATTTGTTAATAATGAATCTCTAAGAGGAGGATCTAGTACATAGTTGTCCTGACCTTATTTGATCATAGAACTCGCTTGGGTTCATTTTTTTCCCTCTAGAAGCAGCTTAGCATCTAATATTTTGTATTATACCTTATAATACGGTATAATTCATTTATATAGTGTGTATGAAGCCTACACATTTTCATTAAGCTCCAACTTCTTCATTGCTTTAGAAAAGTTGGGGAAAGCATTGATGTGGTATAATATTCCATATCAAGAATAACCCAGAGTTATTTTCTACAGGATTGAAAATTTATATTTTTATAGCATCATTTAAGATATTAGGGTAACAATTCATGCTTCTTACACAAAGCTAATTTTGTAAATTCTTGTCTCAAGAATATAGGCCAGGACCAGAAAGAAAATACAGACCTCGAAAATGTGAAATATTTACACTTACTTTTCATACATTTTAAAATAAGCTTCGATAACTTGTTTTAAAGAAAATGCCACTTTAAATAATAAAACAGGAAGGAAGTAGTCAGGCTGCTTAGAGGCAGACACCCTGATAACAGATGAGAAAGAGAAAGAAAACTTCAGAATTTGAAACTTGAAATAAGAAATCTGAGAGAATTTCATGTGTGACCAAATGATGCTTCGCAATTTAATAATACCTGTGGCAGACACAGTCAATTACATAGCCAATAACATCTTTCTTACTTACAAAAGAACCGAGGTGGCAGTATACCCAGATAAAAGAAATTCACATATGCACGTTCTTTTGCAGGCAGGGATATCCAGCTAAAATAATTCTAGCCAATAAAATGTAGACAGAGGAATCATTTCCTGTCTGAATTAAAAGGCAATGTCTTTTGTCTTTTGCCTTTTCTTTCCTACTGTCTTCCTGCCTGGGACACAAATATGATGCCTGATGTTGCCGTGACCATCTTGCAATCATGAGAATGAAAGCTTCAGTCTAAAAATAGTGTAGCACAGAGATAGAAGGTACCAAGTTCCTTGATGCCACCTTCAGCAGCTGTTTCAAACTTGCCCAGCTTAAGGCTCCATTAGAACAATAATCCCGCTATTTATTTTCATAACTGTTTCATCAGATTTCTTATTAACCACATGTGAAACTATTCCTATTAACACAGGTTTGAACCTATTACTAAACTTTCAGAGGACATTATTGACGTTCATAATATTGTTACTGAATAATCTTAGAAAATCTATCCTTTTAGAATTTTTGATTAAAAATTATAAGCAAGGAAGACCATTTCATGATTAAACATTTTCCATGTAAAGAGTTAAAGTTTCCTACTATGATGATAAAATCACAATAATTCAGAAAACATCAGCATTCACAATAACATTCCATGAGGTCATATAGCTAACGTTTTCCTCAGTGTATTTTCTCTTTTTAGTTATTTTAATATGCAGTTGACTTCAAGAAATTATGCATATTGTTTAGATATCAAATTATTTTCATCAGTGAAAGGATCAATTGGTATTGACTTTAAGTTTAGAATTACTGCAAAGGTTCTAATTGTATTAATAAAAACCCAACCCTTCACTTTTGCTTTTACAGCTTTATAACCTTGCTGTTATCGTCCATATATCTTTCTGATGCACCTTGCATATCTGTATAAGTGCATTCCACCTGGACAACCTGCTATTCACTTTTATGACCTATACCTTTCCAATCATTTGAACATGGTATATACTAGCAGTATGCTGGAGCCAACTCACAATGGCTTGTGAGAGCCAATTTTACACCTATTTCCCAACTCCATGATCAGTGAGACTCCACCGGTAGCTTGATATTAGCCATATTGGTAGTATTTAATACCATGAAAACTAGCAATTACCACAAATCAAAGCCTCTCTCATTGTCACAGTCAGTTATCAAACAATTATTATCACACCACCGAACAATACACATCATTCATGCTAAAATTTTATGCCTTACATTGTTCATTAATTAACCGTGGCACTGTTTAATTGGTAGCTTTAATACCAGAAAGTCACCAGATTTACATAGAGTGAAGCACAAGGATTATCTGTACATGAATGCTACAATAATATGCTATTGAACATATTATTTAGTAGATCTAAATGGATTGGGAGGGCTTAATGAGATGGTAACAATGATCAGTTCCAGTGATTTGTAATTTATTCATGACAAATTTAAATTGTGAAATTGTGATAAATTTTTATTTAAAAATAGAATCTTAAGAAAAACTAAATATCACTATCAGCTACAAATGGTTAACTAGAAACAATGTCTTCAAAATGTAGGACTTCCTACTGATTCCCATTAAAATTTATATTTGATGTAGGAAATTAACTTCAACAATAGGCTGATTTCAAATTCTTGTGACCTACTCTTATCCTAAGAAATATTTTTTTAATAAAATTAAGTCTTAATGGTATACTACAATTTATTTAAGTTTTAAACTAGCTCAGATTGTTTTTATTGAATGGAATAAAAAAGTACTTATTATAATCTTCTTTGGGTTCTTTTAAGATTTCTGAAGGAAAGGCATTATTTTGGTTGCCATAAAATCCAGACTTAATTTTACAAATGTAAAATAAAAAATACACATTTCTACACTTAAAGCTGGAATCTATTTTTTATACTATACAATGGCTTTTCTACAGTCTTATTAAATAGTTGCTAATACCATTTTTTTAGAAGCTCTCAATTGTCCAATCAAATTAAATTAAGAGTGGCTTTAAATTGAGACTAAAAAGGAAAATGTCCAACATATCAACATTGCATCAGAAAGTATAAGTTTGTCCTATCAATAATTTCTTACCAATATAGCTATTTGTTTGCAAGTGAAGTAACAAATATTAAAAAGTAGTTATTTTAAAATCAATATGAGCACAATTTACATTTGAAAGAATTCTCTCTTAGACTTACAGATCAGGAGCAAGTGTTTAGCTTGCAACACACTTGCTAAGGATTTTAAAAGCAGTAAGTCCAGTATTAAAAGGCTCAAGGAAGACTGTTCTCAGATCAGTCAGGTGGTCAGGTGGTTTCTAGTACTGGAAAATGAAACAGACTATACTTTTTAAAAAAATGGACACTCAGTAAATGAGGTTATCAACAAGAACTAACAAGAACTTGAAGCTAGCATTGAAAAGGTAGCATTTGATTTTCTAAGCATCATTTGGACATTTAAATTGATTTAGCTAATATGCAAATATCTGGATTATACAAAAATAGCAAATAAGCTACCATAAACATGCAAGGCTCATGAGGCTTTTTTTCCTCATTGAATTTTTAATTTTAATAAAGTTTCACAAGGGTTAATGACTTGTGGGCTTTCTTTTCTTCAGGTAAATACCTTTTGAAATTATACTCTATTGTACCAACTATATCAATAAAATATTTTAAAATTAAGTGTATGCACCATATAAGCAGTTTAGTATCTAAAACAACTGAAGTATGTTTGGAAAGCATTCACTATATTTGTTTGCAGCTCAAATAACTGAATTAAGAAATATTAACATAAATATTTTAAATTTTTGGCAGAAGACTTAAAACATTATAAAATAATTTTTATAAAATATAAAAGCATATTATAAATTATATTATAAAAATATCTTCCAGGCTTAAAACATTATAAAATGTTTATAAAATATAAAAGCATATTATAAATTATATTATAAAAATATCTTCCTAATTAAAAAATTTTGAAGCCCTAATTGAAAATTGAAGTAGTAATATGAAAACTTGAAATCAACATACGTTTCCCTGAATGTAACTTGCTTTTGCATCTCCTTCCACGAGCAAAATTTTCACTATTTTCAATTTTTTTTGGTAAAATCACCTTAGTAATATCAGTTTCCAAAACATATCTTCAGTCTAGTAAATTGCTAAACTTATATTTAACACACCTCCCAGCACCCCCATTTTCAGTACCAATAATAGTAAGGGAAGCAGGGAAACACTTACCTAATTTTATTATGTTAAAATAATATTCAGGTGCATATTCTGAACCAACTTAGATGACAGTTGTAGCCCTATTCTGTTTATAAATTTTATCATGCCAGTAACATTCAAAACCTACAATTTCACCTTTGCTTCAAATATCAAGTCCATTAATTTAATGGGGAAATCTATTTTAAAGTCATTCACCTAATTTTGTCATCTCAGGAGTAGTCAGAGAGGGCACGTGACCATGGGTAGTGTTTTAAAATAATTAACTTAGGGTTAAACATCTCTTGTAAAGAATAGCAGGAAACTAAGCTATATCCAGGCTGGGGGTGGAAGGGGAGTGGTAATGACCTTTTATATTTGTTATAAAGTATTGAAACTAAAATTCTGTTTCAATTCAAGGTACATTAGATAAAATAGAAAGAATTACCATAGTTTTAAAATGCAGAAGTGTATTAATAAGGTTTTTTTTTTTGTCATAAAAGTTGTCAAGTTAGTTTCTGGGCTTCCAAACAAAATTTCAAAACTAGGTATAAAATCAACTTATTTCTAACAGAGATAACATAACATTTTTACGGTGCCCCTTAGTATGCATGGTTAAGTAAAAATATTTAAAACTATAGGTGTCGAAAACCAACAGAATACTTTGTATTGTCATTTGTTTTACTAATCCTATTTATATATAAAATAGATGCTTTCAAGTTCTTTCTACCCAAATATCATATTGAAATTTCTATTGCTATTTAGAGAGCAATGATATTTTGTCTTTAAAAATATGTACATATATATACCCAACAGGATTGATATGAAAATAATTTAACTTGAATGATGTAATTATGTAATGGAATGTAAAAAATTATAGCAATTAAGGTGCTGTGACATGCTGTAATGAATGAAGTTACATTGGTTGATGACACTATATCTCCTACTCATTAATTATTTGGATAGAGTGCATTATGTTACATAGCATGAAGAAATAAAGTCATAAATTACCACTAAAAATTATATCCATACATTTTCATTTAATATTTATATTTCTCCCACATCCATAAGTTATTTTAAAAAATCAAAACAATATCAATAGCATCTTTAGTTTCCAGAAAATCTCACAATGTGGTTCAATTCTTTTACTATATACAGCTAGTAATTTTCAGGGGAAGAAAGTTAGCATTTCTAGAGAGTAAGTTTATAAGGTAAATCTGCACATGTATGGCTTGTGTCTCCTGCTTAGACGCCCAAGTGAATGGAAATATTTTTTAAGCTTTCTGATTTGCAGTTCTAAAGAGAAAGACACACTTCTTAAACGTAGCTAATTAGGGTGATACTTTTAAGCAATCACCTGTTATTATAAAGCAATATACCATTAACATGTAGTGCAAATATTAACTAGAGCATTCTTTTAAATATTTTTAAAAAGCAGCCGTCTTTTTTTTTTTCTGAAATCTTAGAAGGAAAAGGTGGAAGATGAATTTAATGTGATAGTAAAAAAGAACCAAATGATAGAAGTTCCTTTTCTAAGTCTGTTTTCTGTTTTCTTATAAATGTTTTCTCTCCTTAAAAACAAAATCCCTCCCTAAAATAAATTAGAATTTTAAAAGTATAACAATAATAGCATTAAACAAAGGGTAAACATCTCTAATCTCATTTGTGAGAGGTATGGGAGCAGGGGTGATGTATACCTATTCATTCCTTAAACCATAAAAATAGTTACTGAAAAAAGCTAATAAATTAATCTCTTCCTGGCTATTGTTGACATGCAGTATATATTAGTTTTCTTCCTTTTCTCTCTCAATCACTTCCTTCACGTGACCCACCAGCCCACTACAAGACTACATAGGAAACATCAATCGGAAAGAACTCTTACACTAAAAAATTGACAGCAAAGGGACAGATTTATCCAAGTAAAAATGTTACTAATTTAGGCACCATGCTTATGATTAAAGGAAAAAAATGATCTATTTCCTTTATATTTCTTAAGACAACTACCTTTTTGAGCATAGTACTCTCAATCATTGTACAAACATATATAGAAAGAAAGAAACAGACTCCTAGAGAATATTTCTTTTTTTACTCATTATCTTTGTTTCACTGGCTTCCTGCACAGACTCCACTGTTTCAAGGTGTATGTAAAAGCTTTGGCCTCTCTTGACTAGACACTGTAGATTAAAATATTTTATAAAGAACATTGTTAAATTATTTTTAAAAGACACTGACTTTCCTGGGATAGTTTCAGATTGTGAAGACCTTTCTTAAGTGGCTGAGAAAACCCCCAAAAGTCCAAGGGGACAATTGGAAAGAGAGAAGTGCAATTTTGTTTTGATAATTAACACAGACAAAACAAGCTGGGAAGATAGTTTCTTACAAACAATTCACAGTCCTCTGCAGTTATGGGAGAAGTAGCTACCAAGAAATTGCAAAATATTGAAGAGTAAGTGCATCACTTGGTGAAATTCTGGGTTCTTTTCATCTTGTTGGTTCTTTTTTAAGAGTCACCTCAAAGAATTTCTTTCTAACGGTCAAAAAAAAAATAAAAGGAAAAGTAAGCAAAGAAAAAATACAAAGAGAAACAAGCCATTCACAGTATTGTTCTTGTCCTATTAGCTTTTCAATCTTAATTAGCTAATGAGAAATGTACAAGAGACATGGTAGCAACTGACAAAGAGCCACTACACTCCTTTTCCAAATCTTTCAAAGAAAAAAGTTTCTTACAATGTACTGCTTCTCATCAGGAAGTGTGTATGTATGAGTGTGTGTGTGTGTGTGTAAAATATAACTACATGTTCCATAAAGGATTCATTAGGAACAGAGGTGTGCCATTTTTTGGTAGCAAATATAATTAGTAAAATTCAAGTTTTTAGCATTCTCAAGTTTCTTAATGTGACTCTATATACTGTAATTTATTAAAATTAGTTTCTGTGATTTACTGAGCTAGGCATTGTGGAACTTCTAAATTGAAACAAATCATCATAGGGTGACCATATTTCTCAGAAGCTCATTGGCCCAGGTATTTATTGAATGGACATACTTGCAATGACTGGACAGAAGAAGCTCTCTTGCTTCTAGGAGTCTTTGAATTCAATTCAGTGATGGAAGCAAGTAAAGGCACAGAGGCAAAAAAATTATCCATAGGATACAAACAATAAAAATGAGCTATCAAACTTCTGTTGTTACATTTATACTTAATTTTGTCCTAATAATCAAAAATATTTTTATGTGGAAAAATAAGTTGGAAAGAGATGCGGAAACTTTTAAAAGATACTCAAGCATAATTATCTTTAAAATAAAATGTCAAGAAGCATTTGATTACAGATTACTAAAAAAATCACTTTAACTTTAAATTGTCTTTGTCTTACTCCGTTTTTATCAAATCTTTTATTCTTGTAAATGTCTAGCATAATTATAAAATTGAGAAGTGGAATATGTTTATTTTCTCTTATGATGACTGAGATTATCTTCTTTCTCCTATACAGATAATTTCAGTGAAAATTTCTACTGTCTCAATTGTCTAGATACCATATTCACCATAGTTGAAAATAAGTCACTGACTCAACTTAGTTTCAATTGGTTTGGTTCTACCAATTACAAAAACGAAGAATTTTTTCTAGGTTAGTGACTCCATTTATACTTTCAACCATGAATATTATTGGAACCATTAAAAATAAAGAGGTAAATTATTTTATAATGGTTTTACCAAATAGCAATTGTAAAAAAAAATCCGTTAATATAGAAGTAGCCTCAACTCCTATGGAAACGTAATTTGAAAGTGCATTTAGTTTTATTCAATGTTGACTTTTAGGTCCATAATTGAGGAATTTCTTGTATAAACAATTATAATAATCACTTTTGTAGGTGTGAAAGGCATACTAACAGAACAGTACTATTTCAAACCAAATTTCCATTAAATTCTAGGAAAATTTCTAAATGGGAAGAGGAATAATAGATAGGCTTCACTGCAATATACTAGAGTTTAAAAAAAAACAAAACATAAAAGTAAAATACATCTAAAATTATGTTATGTAAAACCCAAATGCTTTTCTAGTAAGAGGTGGGAAAGTTGGTGGCAAAGGCATGCAACAAAATTGGCATTTCATTTCAATGTGACAACAGTCTTTTTGACAGCAGATCAGTTTAACCTTGAACATCCCACCAAAAGAGTAATCCATTTCCAAGTGCATAATAATTCATTGTTGCCCTTCACCATACATTAAATGTCACCCATTATTGTGACAGGAATATAAAAGCTATTGCACACTAGTCAGGAGCCGAGATCAAAGCTGTTAATGCAAGCACTTTCGACATGGTTTTCTAAACTCGGTTAAACCATCAAAAACACTATGTTTAGAAGATCTTTACCTCTGAGCTCCAAGAGAAATACAGAATATTTTTGCAAGTATAAGGACTCTCAGTAAGGCAATAGTCTTGTCATCTTGTGACCACAGACCATGTTAGAGCCAAAATGTATGTCAAGACAGGCCTGGAAGTCACTGTAATAATAAACCTTTGAGCAGATTCTAGGGAGACTGTCCCTTGCTCCCCTGCAACCTAATCCAATAATATAACAGATGATATTCTAATATCTTAAAAACCAGGCAAAGTAATTCAATGCAAAATCATACAAGAAATTCCTATATTCTTTCTAACTTAGAAAAACTAATCTTATGTATATAACACATTGAGTATCCTTGATTTGCTATTCTTGCTAAGAAAGCCAGGTTGGTCAAAATTTCTTGTCTTCTTTTACTCTTTTTCCTATATTTGGCATAATCATTTGTTCATTTAAGTAATCTAAGAAATTTCTGTAATAATTTATTACTACTAAATTTGGTATAGTATTATTTTTCTTCTCCAGAGTTTATTTGTATTTAATTTTAAAATGCCAATCTCAAAATAAAATATGCAAAGTTCTTATATGCTTAGTGAATAATTATTAAGGTTACATCAATCCTGTTGGAGGTAAATGTGTATACCAGTATTCCTTTCTTCTAAGTTTGACCTTCAGTTATTCATCTTTGTATATCAAACTACTAAGGACCTTAGACCAAAATTTACATGCTAAATTTCAGAACAGTTCTGGTTGTCTTGGTGACACCTATGGCTAAAAGAAAATTTTAAATTCTTTAATATTATAATAATTTAAATGGACTTATTTTATAAATAGGATCTATTATATCAATATTATCTATTTTTTTAACAAAGGAAATATTTGAAGCAAGGTGAAAAATATCTCTCATTAGTGTAAAGGGTGGGTTCCCTAAATAGGCTTTTTATATGACTAATTGCCATCCCTATACTAATAAACCTAGATCAAAGGAAGAAAAGAATAGAAAGAGAGGGAAACAGATCTAGGGGTATATATGATTAAGCACAAGTCATGGACAAGATTTCTTCCTAATCCTCTGTCAGCCAAGAGCTATTCTTAGAATACCTAGGATAAGGCCATTCTATATCTAGAATG
The DNA here is from genome assembly GCF_963455315.2 of Globicephala melas. Taxonomy (NCBI): domain Eukaryota; kingdom Metazoa; phylum Chordata; class Mammalia; order Artiodactyla; family Delphinidae; genus Globicephala; species Globicephala melas. Next base: position 33,058,738 of record NC_083327.1, on the reverse strand, counting down.
CAGTACCTCAGGTCCCTCTTTACTCTTAAATAGAGTTCTCAGTTAATTCAGATAAGCATGCTGATTATGTCATTATGCTATAAACAACAATGCAACTGTTTGCAAGAGATCATGGATTATAAAACCATACCAAGACAAATAAGACAATGTACTTTTTCTTAATACTTGCTAAAATAAATTTAGAGCATTTTCAAGTATTTCTTAGATAATCTTTTTTCTTATAAAATGAAGGTTAGGGGAAATACTAAAATGGTAACAATTATTATTTACTTTTAAATTTAATTTTTAAAACATATAATCTATTAATAATTATCACAAATTTATCATAAATTTAATATTGTTAATACTATGATACAGCAGATATTCAATAAGCCTCAAATCTAGTATTCTAATGATAACTAACAATCTGCCTAATGTCTTATTTCCTTTATAGTTGTATATTTCTCTTCAGTGAAATATACTTTACAAGTCATTTTTAGATAAATATATTTAAAATACATGTAATTCATTAAAAAAAATTGGATAACTATAAAACATTTTCATGACTTTCATTCAAGGCCAATACATATTTATTGTCAGATAAACACATTGGTTATGAGTTTATTAATGAAAAAATGTATCAAGCCATGTTTGTTCTTGGATTTAAGCATCTGGTATAATTCTCAGAACATTATTGGTAATCAGTAGATACTTGCTGAATAAATTAATGAATAGATGAAGAATATAAATTAATGTATAATACTTCCTGGAATCCTAATTATCCAGTGTTCACTACAGGTTCAAGAAATATTTGACTAATTGAGTGAATGATTGATGGAATAATTAAAGTGGAAACAGAAAACAAATTGAAGGTGTGGCTTGGTAGCTAAAAAGACATAGAAGATTAATTGTAACAATAATAATTGGGACAATATTAGCTGGTGACTGAAACAAAAGTAAAGTAATGCCAATTAAAAATTTTAATGATATTTAAATCATTTACTATATTTTAATTTTGAGATAAAATTTATTTTAATTCTAAGTAGGTATTATATAACTTCTTAGAATTCAATATAGCATAATATCTGATGATAAATATAAATTTTGTTGTCAAAGTGGTATTATTTTAGAACTTTGTTTTCTGAATTTCAGTGAAAATAAAACAGATATCTGAGAATTTTTTAATGTAATTTGTCTTTCTTTTCTTTGTAATCATTACGACAAAGAATATACATAAAGGAAATGCCATACTTATTTTGACATCAGTAATGATGATAATATGTTCATCCGTGATCTCTATATGGCATAAGACATAATCTTTTTTCACAGATAAAATAAAAATGCTACATTTATTTTGAATTGATAACAAATAATCATGATGTCATTTTGGTTAGAAAGGTAATTAAGTTCTACAATTGAAATTTAGACATTTTCCTGTCATTCGCACATCATGAACTACTTTCACGGTAGCAAGAGTGCAATACCAGGTCGGAGTGGATTTTACTTATACAAAATCATTTGGTTTTGGAGGTTCAGTTTACAATTTAAATGGACTCTACTCAAGAAACTTTCTTTTAATCTGAGTTTTAGTGTGTTTTTTAATTTGACAATATTTATACAAGATTATAATAATGTTGAGAATTGAAGAAAATATTCTGAGATAATCTGTAAAGAATTGATTTTTATATTACATATTACTTTACCAAGAATATGTAATATTATTTATTACTTAATATAGGATATCCTATATTATTTATTATTTAATAGAATATTTGTTATTTGCCCATAAATGAAGATAATAAACTTCATTTCACATTGTTGAATAAGATGCTGAAATAGAATCATTTTCAAATCCATTCATTTAATCACTGACAAAATTCAACAGTAATATTCTAAAATTCAAAGACCCTAAAAAATGGCACACCAGTTAATGTTATGTTCTCAGATAGAAAGACATGGATGAATTTCTTTCGTGTAAAATTAATACAGGTTATCATAATTCTACAGATATTATATTATTTGATATAAAGTGAGAGTTTTAGAAATTTTTAGAAGTTAGATTAGTGCATATCCATACCACATGTCTCTATTTGCTAATATTCTTTTAAGCTGTAAAAAAATTCAGATGTTTCACTATCTGCTTTTGAATCTAATTTTAGAAGATTTGGGCTCAGAAAATTGGAAATATCTAAAATTTCTAATTTGAAGTAACACAATAGTCTTTGCTTAGGATCCCCTGGAAACTGCTATTAGAACTTAATTCAGCTTGACTGATGGCCACACAATTGCCTCACAACTGTCTCAGGACATGTTCCTCTAGGCTTTATTTATATCCTTCCTGAGAACTTAGTTAATTTGATTAAGAGGGAACAGGTGTACCTGCAGACATCAAGAAATGTTTTTTCTATACTTCAGAATATTTATTTTTTTCTTTTTGTTCTGTGGGAAGGCTGTGGAGTTCTCTAGTCATTGAATTATTTAAGCTGTAATCTGTGAACTCACTTCTCTGCACACATATAAAACAGGAAGTCTTGTGTTGGTCACTATAAAAAAGATGCAATTGGTCCAAAGATGCTCAAAAATGAGAAGGCTTTTTTATTTGTACAAGCTATGGAAAAAACTGGAGCTAAAAGTTTATGAACTTCATACTCCAAAGTTTAGAGGAAAAACTCTAAACTTCAAATAAAAATTTTAACTCAATCTACCATATTGCTACAAATGCTATATGCATATATGGTTCCAATACAAATTTTCAGTCAAATACAACTGATAATTTTCTGAAAGACTCGTGTTAATATTGAACCTATTAGATAGAAAATTATAATCTGTATAACATTTATGTGTAAATGTATCAGAAATATCTATGTGCATAACTATAAAATGTAAACATATAAAAATATATCAAAAATATTATGCTACTTCTAAAATTGATTTTATTTATTTTTTAATTGAATAAACTGTTTTTCACTGCTTGGAACAAAAATATGACTTCATTAAAAACAAGTTCAAGGAAGGACAAATATCCTTAGTGATAACTGATCAGAAGAACCCACATAAATTAATTGAAAAAATAACCCACATATTTAATACTTAATTTTGAATTTAAGGCAAAAATATATTTATACAAGTATTATCAACATGAAAAAATTATATGTAGCATTCTAATTCATCTTGGATTTAGAGTTTTCTGATATCTGATAGAATATAAAAATTCAAAGACTATAATGAGTATGTGACTCCCAAAGTCATTCCAGTAACAGTAGAGCTCTGAGCCCAGGGATAGTTTTAACCTCCTTAATTAAGGCAAAAATAATCTAAAGCATATCAAAATAATCTACCTGTTGAAAATTTGGTAGTGAGGTAAGCATAAATGAAAAATGATTACAAATTTCCACTTCCAGAGTAACAATAAAGTAGCAAAAGCAACATATATTGAGCTATATCATAGATTTTAAAAGCCATCATAAAAATATGTATTTTTTCACTTAGGCATTTGAGTTTCTGATGTTATGATTGAAATATACCCTACATGTCAACAGAAATAAGGCAATTTATGGGCTTCCCTGGTGGTGCAGTGGTTGAGAGTCCGCCTGCCAATGCAGGGGACATGGGTTCCTGCCCCAGTCCGGGAAGATCCCACATGCCGCAGAGCGGCTGGGCCCATGAGCCATGGCCGCTGAGCCTGCGCGTCCGGAGCCTGTGCTCCACAGCGGGAGAGGCCACAACAGTGAGAGGCCCAAGTACCGCAAAAAAAAAAAAAAGGCAATTTTTTGTGGTGATATATTCTGTGAACAACAACAACAAAAAAAAAATGACAAATTTTATGTAGAAAATCATGGTAGTCTTTTTATACTTAAAATGCTTATTTTTAATTAGCCTTTGTTTTTAGAAGCCTCCTTTTAAATGTTACCACTTTGATTTTTCTTATAACTGTTTTATTAATTCAAATAAATAAAACATAGTGTTTTGCTACCTGGTTCAAGATAAATTTTCAAAATGAGGAAATAATTTTTATATCACTGTGACTTGAACTGTTTCTAGCTTCTTATTCAGAAGAGTAAACTCTACCACACTTATAGCTTACTGACACAGCCAGCATGCTTTCTGCCAAAAAGGCATCAGAGTACATTATAATAAGTTATATGACTCTTAAAAGTTCATTATTCTCCAGCACCCCACGGGAAATAAAGGAAAAGAAAAGTAACATTGATTGTGACTTTTGACAATTATTAGTTAGAAAAAGGAGGTAACAATTGCCAAAAAAATCACAAAAGTGAGCATGTTACCTGGCTATGACAAAGAGCACACAACTGACACCCAAGTAAGCCAGCAGAATATACATCCAGATATCAGGGGAGAGAGGATTCAGGAAGGAGAAGACGCCTGGGTTTGTACCATTGGGCTTGCGGTACAAAATACTTATTCCAAGTGTCATAAAGGGCTTGGAAAAGTCGATGACCTTCTCTCGAACGTAGGTAATAGCCAGTGGAGCAACTGCAAGGTCAGCTTTCTGTAGAGAGAAACACAAAAAAGGAAAAAAAAGTGTTCTAAGTCACAACAAAGTAATAACCATATTAAATAAAACAAAGACTTTACACTCAAGAATTGTCTCAGCAACAGTCATGTTAACACTTAAAGCATTCTTAACTCTGAAGCGAAGCATCTGATTTACTCTGCTACTCATTTCAATGAGTTTCTAGATTAACAAATCAGCAGTTATTGCAAGTAGATATAGAAAGAAAAAACTGTATAGGATAAAAAACACTGAAGAAACCATTGTACATTTAGTACCTGGATTATTATGCTACTAAACCTGCTCATAATACTTTTAACTTTAAAAACAATATCAATTATGATTTTATAAATACTTTGGTCAAACTGTAAATAATAATAACTACCTCAAATTATTTAGCTGATAATCGAGAAACATTTATTTTTCTGGTTTTAAAACTACAGAGCACAGTTAAAATGTTTTATTCTTTAAATAGTTAACATTGTGAAAATCTTCTTTTAATGTGATTTTGTTTACGGCCCCTGAATTTTGTTACTATCTCTCTAATTTGTTTTATATTATTTAAAGAAAATCCTTGCAGCCTTGCCTAAATCGCATTAGGAAATGATTTTTCAATTGTCACAAAGTTGCTAATTTTCCAGGTAGCTTAAATATGCTAAATTACTAATGCTTTTCACTCACCATGTTTTAACCATCTGTCAGGGATGAACTTAAGCTCTAACATATTGAAATAAATAATTACAATGTTTTGAAGTAACAAAGGCATCTATTCCAACCTATGATGGGAATCTGTATTTCTGTATTTCTTTTATTTTTATAACCATATGGAGCTTTCAGAGAATATATGGAAATGCTCATTTTAAAGAACTACAGAAAGATGTACAACAGAATGAAATTGGTCCTTGGGCTTCCCTGGTGGCACAGTGGTTAAGAATCCGCCTGCCAGTGCAGTGGACACGGGTTCGAGCCCTGGTCCAGGAAAATGCCACATGCCGTGGAGCAACTAAGCCCATGAGCCACAACTACTGAGCCCACGTGCCACAACTACTGAAGCCCGTGCGTCTAGAGCCCGTGCTCCGCAACAAGAGAAGCCACCGCAATAAGAAGCCCGCGCACCACAACGAAGAGTAGCCCCTGCTCTCCGCAACTAGAGAAAGCCCGTGCACAGCAACGAAGACCCAACGCAGCCAAAAATAAATAAATTTATTTTTTTTAAAAAAGAATGAAATTGGTCCTCTACTGTTTCCTTGTCTCAGGGATTATTGGAGGACTTAAGGAAGAACCTTCTCTGAGAGGCTAAATTTGTTGACAATATTATTCTGAGTATGTGTTTGTGTGCACTTGTGCGTTGCAGGTGGGTGGTGGTGGGAGATGCTTGGATAGAATATCTTTGAGAGTAGCAATGGAGAGAGAAAGATATTTCCTAACAACCAGCAAGGAAAAACAAATCTTCAGTGTTCTGGCAAGAGTACAATCATATTTCACATTCATAAGTCAAGGAATGTCAATTTAATAATAATAATTGTTCATACTACTTGAGCATTTGCTATGCAACAGGCATTGTGCTAAGAAGGTTACTTGAATTGTTACATTTAATTCTTATGCAATACTACTGTTATTCCCATTTTTCGATAAGGAAACTGAAACCACAGAAGTTAAAAACGTGTTCATTGTCATAGAACTAATTGAGCATTGGAACCAAGGACATAAACCTAAGCTTTTGGAATTGATACCTAGAACTAACCATGACATGCATCTCAGAAACCAGAAGTGGAATCATGGAGATATCATTCATTCATTCATGTAGAATGAATGTAGAGGTGGAAAGGGAAATATATAGAAGCAAGGGCAGGAATTGATAGATTATAGTCTCAGAATTTAGATGGTCAGATGCAGAGTTCATGCAAATAGAGCCTTTTCAACAAAGGGGAGATGGTTTGAAAAAGTAAACAAGTTTGTTAGGGAAGGAAAGTGATAATATAAGAAACAAAGATTCCAGGTTAAAAAAAAGGAAAAAATAGAGTGGTGGTTTGCTCCTGATTTGGTGGTTGAATTCAGCATAGTTTATCATGTGCCATTTAACTTTGCAACCCACCCCCCTCCTAGGCACATGGAAAGCAAAATTTCACCACATATAAAACGTGTCAGTGAGTATGCTTTAAACTGGTAAAGTACTTTTAAATTCATAATATATATCAGCAAAAGTGAGGAAACAATTCAAGTAACATATATTAAAACAAAACTACTGTATTATTCCAAAAATGTTGTTCTACAGGTATATATTAATAGGATTGACTAGACATACATCAAAATTTACTTAGCATTGCCTTAAAAAGTTATATTCTAATTATTAAAGGGAAAAAAACAAACAAAATATATAGTATGCTTTCAATTATAAAAGAAATGAGTCGCTTGAAACAAAATATATAAACACACACTTTTAACCATTTAATTAAAAAAAAGTACAGACTGGTACATGTGTATAAAGGAATAATATTCAGCAACATAAAGAACTGAGCTATCAAGCCATAAAAAGACATAGAAGAACCCAAAATGCAAATTGCTAAGTGAACAACGTGTATAAAAAGACTACATACTATATAATTTCATATATATGGCATTCTGGAAAAGGCAAAACTATAAAGACAGTAAAAAGATCAGTGGTTTCCCAGTGTTCCGGGGAGGGGAAAAGTGATGAATAGGTAGAGCAGAGAATATTTTTAAGGCAGTGAAGCTATCTTGCATGACACTGTAATGATGAATACATGACACTATGCATTTATCAAAATCCATAAACTGGAAAACACAAAGAATGAACCCTAATGAAAACTATGGACTTTAGCTAATAATAATGTATCAATAAATGTTCATCAATTGTAACAAATGTACCACACTAATGGAATCTGTTAATAATAAGAGAAATTGTAGGGAAAGGGGGTAGAATAGAAGAAGATATATGGAAACTATTTTCTGCACAATTTTATTATAAACCTAAAACTGCTCTTAAAAACCTATTAATTACTTTTAAATAAGAGCAGGTTGTTTTAACCACACCCTCGTTAGTAGAATTCAATGTGTTATATGTTGATTGATTAATTAATTAGAACTAGGTTGTTAACTATTGACAGTAAAACACACAAAATTTATCAAATATCAATTGTCAAAAATAAGCAGTATCTAATTGCACACCAAGTACATTTTTTAAATCCATTTACAAAATGAGATATCAGGACTATCTTGCAGCAATAAAGATGAGCACTTATTTATACATTATACCATTATCTGTGAATAAGATCTATCTTCATTACAAATCCATTAATAATATAATTATTTTGGAATCTAATCAAGATGTTATTATATTAAAGAGGTTTATAGTGAGAGATGTGGTATTTTCCCATCAAATATCATGTTATTAAAGACAGAGCATTTGGAGAAAAGACCTTGATGGCAAAATGGAATAATCCCAGAACTTTTAAATCTATTCTTTGAAAATAGATTTAGTCACTGATTTTTTATTTTAAAGAATAAAGTATTCCTGCATTAGAAAGAGCCAGTAGTCAAAATTGATTTAAAAAAGAAACGATTTCATCAAAAGAAAAATAAGTAAATTGTTATGTGTCACATGAATAGTATTGATACAAAGAAAAGGGAGAGCTCACTTCTACCACCGAACGGGGGCAGAGAAGACCATTCCAAACAATTATACTTGCATTACATCTTGAAGAAGGAGTCTGAGATGACAGAAGTCTGAATTAGTAGGAGGAAAAAAAGAATATCTTAGCAGTAGCTAGCATCAAATTGGTCTACTGTGGGCCAAGACTGTGTTGTATTCTTTGCCTATAATACTTCCATTAATTCTCACAACAGCTCAAATTTGTACTGTGATTTCCTTTTTTACAGATGAAAAAACCAGAATCATGAGAGTTTAAGGGAAGTACGATCCCAAAGATGACTTAACCATATTCATTTCCCACCACTTTTCTGTACAATCATTCAAATGCATCATATTCCCCTGCCCCCAAATGATCTCCCCTTTTCTCCACTATAAGACACATCTGTAAGACACATCTTATAAATCTATAAGACACATCTCCGATTCTTTTTCTCCAATATAGCCTTCCCTGAACATTCTGTACACATTAATTTCTCCTAGGTAAATTTTTTATGCACTTATAAACTTAACCATATAATTTAACATGTAACAATACTTTATGTTGTGTTTTTTCTGAGTTTTTCACATGTAAGTCACCTAATATGATGAGAGATTTGAATGCACACATTGTTGCAACTGTATTATGAGAGTATAAGCACTTTGAAGCCTGCAGGCATTCTCTTAGATCAAAGCACATATCACTGAATTGAGAAAATGGTAAAGTATTCCTCCCTGGAAATTTCACAGAGATGCCTAGGCAGCAGCTATCTTATTAATTTAATAAGCATTAATTTACTATTCTATCATTCTATGTGAAACTCTTCCAAATTGTCTTATTTAGCCCTATGATCATAATCAATCTAACATCTCTAGGGTATTGGACAAAATTTGACACCAACGAATTGCTTAGTAAATGTTTGCTGAATACAGTTTCAATTTAACTTACTAAAATGTTCAAAGAAAATTAAAAGGAAATCAGAGAATTTTAAAATTAAACTTTTCTGATCTTGCTCTAGAAATGAGATTTATTTGTACATTAATTTCTAGTGAACTAACCATCTAGGGAGAACAGAATAATTCTTTTTATGGAGTTATATAGCTAATAGTGGCCCTTTGATTAAAGTCCCATTAAAGATTAAAGAAGAATGGTAAAATTTATTGGTCTAAGTTCTAATTCCCTAATACAAAAATTAGATAACAAAGCATATCTTCATGAATGGCACAATGACCGCAAGTTTGATCATGTTGAGAAAACCTTCATAATGAAGTCCTAAGAATCAAAGAACATAACGCTGTTATGTTATAATATGTGATCTGGTCAGTGAAACATCTTATGCATACTTCTGAAAGGTCTTGTAATTTAACAATGGAAAACCAGTTCTAAACACTGTTTTCTTTTCCATAATGTTGTGAAATGCTTAGTAAATGGGTAAAATAATTAAAGTAGTAAGTGCATATGAAAAAATTGGAATATTTTAATTGATTTAGTTAAGAAATTTAAGCTAGTTAATTATGTATATTAATTTTAATATCACTTATAAGTGACAGCACACTCTCCCAAATTCTTCACAATGTATGATGTGAACAAATGCTTTACCTCTGTGGGCACTTTCAGGGAAACACAGTTCACCTTCTGTACACATGGCGTACCCGCCCCACCACTATCCTCCCAGTCATACTGTCTGGACTCTTGCAGTGACCTCTTAATTGATGCCCTGATTTCATTCTTGCTCAGTTAGTGTCTATTTTTCATCCAAAGACCAGAAAGGTCTTCTTGCTCAGAATCTTCTTGCTCAGAATCTTCTACTGACTTCCAGCACACATAGAACACACATAAAACATAAGCTTATATTTGAAAAATATGCCTTATAGTTACTTTTCACCAAACCAAGTAGTAAACACATAGTACACAATGGAAAGTAACATAGTCAGTTGAGTTATTAATTAAATAAGGAGAGTTCTTTCACACTTGTAGGACCTGAATAGGGACAATTAAGAAAGCATTAAACACAAACAGTAGTAGATTCAGCTGCTGCTTCAGCAGCTGTCATTTTATTAATGCTTAAGTAAGCCTGCTGATAATTTCAAATGATATTGACTAAATCTACCAACCTTGCCACAAATGACAGATAAAAAATAAACTTCTCAACTGATAATTCTTCAGAAGAGCTACAGCTCCAAAACACTGATTTTTGTGTGTGTGTGTGTGTGTAGCAGGGGGTGTTTGTTTTTATTTTGTTTTGTTTTGTTTCACTCCCATCCGTATCTGATTTAATTGTAAGCTCTCAATGGATGGTTTATAAATAATAATATTCTTGTACTAAAATTGTTACAATATCTCTTCTCTCACTGCAATATTTCTATGAGATTTATTTATTTTTTAATGCATTAATTGAGTTAGTTTAGCTCCTTCAGAAAAAAAATAGGTTCATAGAGATTGAGGGGGTTTTTTTACATTGATAATTTCAGGAAAACTAAATTTCTATTAAAAACAATTGGAGGGTTCCCCTGGTGGCACAGTGGTTGAGAGTCCGCCTGCCGATGCAGGGGACACAGGTTCGTGCCCCGGTCCGGGAAGATCCCACATGCCGCGGAGAGGCTGGGCCCATGAGCCATGGCCGTTGAGCCTGCATGTCCGGAGCCTGTGCTCCGCAACGGGAGAGGCCCGCGTACCGCAAAAAATAAAATAATAATTAAAAAAATAAAAACAATTGGAAATCATGAATATTAATACTTCAAAGTGGAATTTTGTATACCTGTTATTCATGAGCAAAGCATTGAATGATGGTGTTTCTGACATTTTCTTTCTGGATTTTTGGTATTACAGATTTCCTAATTTTAAAATAATTAATGTCTTTTAAAATTATAGATTAAGTGAAAATATTTTATTCTGCTAAAAACAATCACCTAAATAGGAACGATATTCTATTACTTTCTACAGTTCCTATGGTTATATTTAAACATACATTAAAAACAACACAAGGAAAAAATCCTACAATATTACTCAAAATGTTATTATGTATTCATCAAGCAAGTACTTGAGAAGTGAGAGATGTTGAATCACTTCTTTGACACAAACTTATATGCAAGTTTCAAAATAGAAAACTAGAAACAATTCAACATGCTATTTAAAATATCAGATTATTTCTTGAGCCTATAAGACATTCATACAATTCATTGTTACTGATTTAAGCTACTATTTCACCTATATATTGTCAGCTAAACCTGTTTTCATTTCCCAGTTTAAATGCTCTGGTAACACAACCAGTGGACCAAGAAACAACTACCAGCACTAGAATGGATGACTATGATCTACAAGGAACCCTCTTAATGGAACTGTGAACTTATAATTCTGCTCTAGTAAACCATTCTCCAGTGGACAATGGATTAAGTACATTGCATTTCCAGGATCTATTTTAAAATAATAGGTAAATTATAACAGTTGTAAATAATCAATGCAATTAAATTATCCAATTATGATTAGTTTATGTTAAAATTGGACATTACTTAGTTTAGAATAAATTTAGAATAAATTTATTAAGAATATTTCTCACAGTAACAAACATTCCTTCACAAAGAGTTATCAAAATTCAGCTATGCACAAGGCCTGGGCAAAGTTTAGGACACAAAGGTGTTTATGACAGTCTCATTTCTCAGGTGACAGCAGCATAGGGAAGATCAATATGGAAACAAATAATTGAAAAGTTCTAATAAGTCCTTCAGTTAAAGTATGTACAAGGTACAGTTGTGGTACAATTTTACTGGCTTGCCCAATTGTTACTCTAATGGGTTAATATAAAAAGATATTCATTATTGGAATTTACATTAATCCTGCAAAACCTGGAGTTGAAATGGGACCAATACATAAATGCTCCATGGGTAGTAGTATTAAAGAAAGTGGAATGAACTCAAGAGGGAAACGTGTGCGGCATATAACCCATCTTAAAGCTCCTGATTATTTATTCTTCATCACTGGATTAACAATAACAACAATAACTATGCTGATGAGGTTAAAAATTAAAGTGACCTTTACAGTGATTCATTCTTCAATATGAGAGGGCATAAGAAGAGTTGAATAGTGGATAGGACTTGTAAACCACATAAAATAAACCAAAAGATGCCCCCAGCTCAACCTCTTCTATTTCTTTTTCCAGATAAAATACAAATAAACATTAGGTACTTTTCCTATATAGCCTCATTATCTTACTTAAATGCATTTGTTAGACTCAAATATTAGAGAGAATATATGATCTCTGTGTAAGAGATCTGCATAAACAAGATCTTCTGTATATTTTCCAACAGAACAGGGATAACATTTTGCTACATAGAACATACCTCTCCCAGAACTTGCTTTGCAAATAGATTTACATCATATGCTGAATTACTAAGCAAACTTATCTGAGTGCATCAAATCTAAACTATAAATTTACTTAATTCCCTACATTCAAAAGTCTGTATTATATGCTTATACTTACAACAAATACAAAGTACATATTAGTATTTGTTAAACAGATAAACTGTTAAAATAACATACACAGTAAGAAGGAACTTTGGGCAATAAAAATATTTACATATATCTAAACAGCTAGCCTGTGTTGCATCTGGATATAGTTACAATTAATTCTCTAGTGAAAAATATTTTGTAACATATTTTCTCTGGTTTCCATGATTAATGAAATTCCTTGAATCTGTACTATTTAATTGTTTTATAAAGGTTTTAACTGTTTATTCAATATGTGTTAAAATGTTTGAGGTATGAGGAAACTTAGAACCCTGATATCTATCTGAAACCATTCATTCACTCATTTATTCAACAATTTATTATCGAACGATTCACTAATTTATCCAACAAGTATTTATTCTTGATTGACTGCTTTGTAATAGGAGCTGTTCTAGATGCTCATAGTACTGCGAAGACAGACAAAGTGAAGAAGACAGACACTGAGCATGAAACAATTAGAGGCTATAATGTCAGGACGTGAAGAGTGCTATGAAGGAAGATAAAGCAAGGTAAGAGGTAAGAGTGTAACTAGGGAGAAAAGGAGGGCACTATTTTTACTAAGATGAACAGAGGAAACCTCTCCAAGGTCCTGACATTTGAGTCCACACTCAGTCAAGTCACGGATAAAGCCCTGTGAGGTTCTGATCAGAGTTCCCCTGGCAGAGGGATTTGTAAGTTACAAAGGCTCTGGGGTAGAAACAAGCTGGGTATGCTGGAGGAGCAGCAAACATGTCTCCAACCCTCCCAGCTCCTCCGAGTTTAATCATCTTGTTGATCCTCTCCAGAAAATAGAAACATTACATGACAAAACACTCCAACCCTAAACAAAAGGTGTCAGACTTAGAAAACTTGTGTCATTGCACCTCTCATTTCACTCTTCTATGTTTTTTTCCACTAAAAGGAAATAATACCATTCAGGTTTATTATCTTACCTTTACCCTATAAATGTGATCTCTATAAATTCTTTCATTCAAATTCAACTGCAACAAAGCTATTTAATTGTGCCTTAGAATTTTTTAAAATACTATACTACCTATTAAATATTTAAGAAAAACATCATTTTTGTGGTAACTCAGCCCTACGTAAATAATAATAGAAAAAGAGTAATTACACTGTCCACAGTATTTCTGAACTTGTGACATGACCTTATTCCTATATCACCTCTGTGATCACATGCCTCTATAGAAATTCCCCATTGATTAGTAAAAACAGCTTTATGATTTTCTGAAAATATCACTGATGAACAGCAATTTCCTTCCAGAATAGTTGATTTTTCTAATAAGCCAAGTGTAATAACTGAGTTGAGACCACTTCCCCATGTTTGTTAATAAAAATTGAGGCCATTCCCATATTTGTTTATTAGAATTTAATATTATATCCCCATATATTTAAGGATGCTTGAATAACTCACAATTAAGTTTGAACATAAAGATTAAACAAGAAAATTCCTACAAAACAGCAAACAAAAACCTTTCTAATACTAACTGCTATAATTACAGTAGTGTTTGATAGTACAAAACTGGATGCAATATTAAGAAAAAAGCCTGTAAAGAAAGGTTAGAATTTTCTATTATTTTATCCAAACTGCCCCCACTTTGGTCCTTCTTTCTGCCTTCCTTCCTTCCTTCCTTCTCTCCTAACTCTTTCTCTTTTCTTTCCTCTTGCCTAAAACCAGGAAGAATGATTTTTTTGTGTGTGTTGTTAAAAACCCTATGCAATAGAATCAAATGTCTAATTTCAGATATGGAAGGATTTAAGACAAAGAGCATAAGCAAAAACTTTTCTATTGAATGGAAGTGGACCACCTACTAAATCTATCCATTGTACTAGAATTTCACATCTCGAATTTTTAAGAAATAATTCTAAGTTCAGAAATAGGCTGATACACAAAGGTGTTCTCTCAAGATCACCTGTAATCTGGGAATGCAAGTAGCTTCTATGCCTCAGAAGAGAATGGTTAATAAATTAGGGTACAGCAAGAAAGAATTACTATGCATTATTAAGCAACATTTTGTGAAGTTTCCAGTGAAATGGCATGGACACTGCCAATGTCAGTGAGTATAGAAACACAATATTAAACATGAATTCAACTAAATAAAAACACGGTAAAGGTGAAACCTGCAGATTACATGCTTCTTGAGCTATACCAACCAATCATAAATTAAAGAGCATTTTTAGATCTCAATTTATACAAGTAAACAAGTACTAAATAAGTAAATAAATACTATAAGACAACCAGAAAAATGTAAGTAAGTACTGATGGTTGGGTACTTGATGTCATTAAGGAATCATATTTTTTCTATGTGATAATGAGAGTGTGGCCATTTTAAAAATTTTAGTTCCTCACTTTTAGTGATAAATACTGAAATATATGTATTATAAATGACATGATATGAAGTCTAGGATTTGCTTCAAAATAATGCAGGTGGCAAGCAAGTTTGTGGGAGTAGAGATGAAATTGGCCATGAGTTTATAATCCATGAGGCTTGGTGATGGGTACATGAAATTTAACTTTACTTTTCTATTTGAACATGTTTTAAAAGTTCTATAACATAATGTTTAAAAAGTATAGAATCAAGAGTGGAAATAGGGCTTCCCTGGTGGTGCAGTGGTTGAGAATCTGCCTGCTAATGCAGGGGACACGGGTTCGAGCCCTGGTCTGGGAGGATCCCACATGCCGCGGAGCAACTAGGCCCGTGAGCCACAACTACTGAGCCTGCGCGTCTGGAGATTGTGCTCCGCAGCAAGAGAGGCCGCGATAGTGAGAGGCCCGCGCACCGCGATGAAGAGTGGCCCCCGCTTGCCACAACTAGAGAAAGCCCTCGCACAGAAACGAAGACCCAACACGGCAAAAATAAATAAATAAATTAATAAACTCCTACCCCTGATATCTTCTTTAAAAAAAAAAAAAGAGTGGAAATAAATTGAGCAAAATGTTAATAATGTTTGTTCCTAGTTAGGAGAATTATGGTTATTATATTATTTCTCAATTTTATAATTTTTATTCATTGAAAATATATTTTTATTCCAGTAGGAAAGAACAACACATGTCATTTATATATACATGTATTCTACCTGGAAAACCTTCACTAATCAAATGAAACAAAACTATGTGCAATAAAGCTAAATCCAGATAATTTTTGTGGTCATTTTATTTAAGAATGTGAAGACTGAGATACATATAAAAAATTTTATTTGACCTAAACTTACAGATTAACTTCAGTAAAAATACAGCTCTTTCTTTTAATATAAATTTATGTATGTATACATGTATGTATGTATGTATTTTTGGTTGTGTTGGGTCTTCATTGCTGCGCGTGGGCTTTCTCTAGTTGGGGCAAGCAAAGGTTACTCTTCCCTGTGGTGCGCGGGCTTCTCATTGCGGTGGCTTCTCTTGTTGCAGAGCACAGGCTCTAGGCGCGCGGGTTTCAGTAGTTGTGGCACATGGGCTCAGTAGTTGTGGCTCATGGGCTCTAGAGCGCAGGCTCTGTAGTTGTGGCACATGGGCTTAGTTGCTCCGTGTCATGTAGGATCTTCCTGGACCAGGGCTTGAACCGTATCCCCTGCATTGGCAGGCGGATTCTTAACCACTGCGCCACCAGGGAAGTCTCACAGCTCTTTTTTGATAAGAAGTTATTTTAAAAATATGAAACGAGTAAATAGTTAAAGGAGTGTTTTATTTTAACTTTAATTTCTGAAAAGCAGTCAATATATTTTGTATTTTGAGGATAATGGAAAATAAGCTCCCCTTTCATAAGCATTTTAACCTAAACAATTCAGATGGAGACTCTGATATCAAATATTAAATAACATGTTGAAGAAAGTGCTAGTGTATTTCAAAGCTATGGATTCTTATCTTTTTTATATGTCCATGTAGTTTTTCCAGAATTAAGAGGGAACAATAATCAATTTGATTATCTTTCTGTATCTGTATAAACAAAAACTTGGAATGAAGACTAAATTATAAAAATATTAAATGTCCATGACTTCAGAAGGTAATTACTATTCCTTCACTGGTTTAAAAGTTCACATAAATATATCTCATAGTAGAGTAAAATAAGCTTCTATTTTCTCATGTGTGAAACAATATAACAGGATCTGTCAATCAGTATTTACCGGTAGACTAGGCAGAGTGGGGATGAAAGATATTTAAACAGGATCCCTCCCAGAGCTTATATAAGATTCCTTGAAGCAAGAAATATCCAGAGGAATGGTAAAAACATAATGAATTGTATGAGGAAAAGATCAATGGAGCTGTTAGGAGAAAATTCATGGAATGCTTTGAGACTTAAACTATGAGCGAGAAAGACCAATATAGCAGTTAATAAGCATAGATTCTGAATTCATTAGTGACCGAAACTTTCCAATCAGCAGCCGGAATTTGTTTCCATTGTTGGAAGCCACAAACAGGGGTATATTTAATCTACCAGAATCTAGCTTTCCAAAGAGCAGACTAAAACCTAGGGCATTGGCAATAGCTGGAGTCACGAGTTAGAAGAATAGCCTTGACTTCTGCCCACTAATAAGAAAGATCAAGTCCAGTTTGGGTTCTGTATGGCTAACACTGATACTGGATAGCCACAGGACCCCAGAGGAAAACACTATGTTTCAACTTCTCAGTGAACCAAGTCTAGGCATTTAGAAGAACCTAGGGACCTGGTTAGTCAGCAGCTATTTTAAGTTGTGAAGTAGAGGATAAAATTTCCCCCAAAAGTTACCTTGTTTCATGTAAAGCCAAGATGTCACTGCTGCCTAGCTGGCCGAGTTCTTGAATCTATACTACTTCCACTTGATAAGTGAAACTTTTATGGTCTTCCCATACATTAGTTATTAAAGTCTAAGTTGGCCTACCTCAAAATAGGACTATCAGGCCATGCAGTTACAAGACTTCTGTGGATCAGGCATTCAGTTTCAACAATGATCTAACTGCAAACTAATAGCAGCTTTTTAAAATGGTATAGATGGTGGCCGTGTCTAGAAGGTGATGAGTCCAGAACTCTGAGGGAAAACTTCAGGTACAGGACATTAACAGGCAAAAGCATCAGCCACAGAGACTTATAGTTCAAAAGGGTCACTAGGATCATGGGATTGACTTTTCTATAGGTAAATTTTTATGATTGGGAAGATTCCCTCTGGGCCTTAAGATATATTACAGATGAGTTCCTCTCATTACATACAGAGGTAGAAGCAACAAATACAGTATGTTGAATTAGCCCAAAGGACCCTTAACACAATGTTGTGTTGGATTCCTTTCTCCATTGTGGATCCTGACTGAAACTGATCAGCAGAATGTGGATGACCCATGACACCAATGAGACTGGGTAGGATGCCTTGGTCACCTGTATCCAACAAAGCTATACACGTTTTCTTACCTCACCAAAGTTCTCCAATATACGTGGACAGGTATTTTTGGTCTTTAGTCCCTCTTGAAAACAGGAAGACCTTGACCCAATCTCTAATAATTCTTGTCCTTGAATAAGCTGGGATTGGAATAGAGATGGTGAGAAGGATCTGGGAGAGTGGAGGCAGAGAGCACCTCCACACCGGTAAGCAAGACTCACTGACTTTGAGTTTGGAGCAGTGTGGTGGTTGTTTGCTAGTCACTTGAAGTTTCCATGTCTAGTGCTCTAAATTAGATGGCAAGATCCTCAGTCTGAAATTATCTATTTCACCAATGGAGACCCTTTAATTAAGCAGCCATAGCCATATTGCCTTTCCGCTGGAACTATCAGGATTTTGGCATTATTTTCAGGATAATATACCTTCTTTTACCTGATCAATTCACCATTTGGACAGTATACTTCAACACTACCTCCTGCTGCTTAGGCTCTAAACATTCATTAACAGCAAGATAGAGTTCCATACTCTTTCCTCTTGCCCACCATCTGGGTAAGAGCATTAGCTCCTAGATCCCAGGAATTGTTCGCATATCATCAAACCCAGCTCATGGAGCCCTTGGCCTTGATCTTCTAGACACCCATGTCTCTGTCCATATCCCATTCTCATTGCCTATTTGCAGAAGTTCTTAGAGTCTGAATACTTAAATTCCTTTGTCAGTTACAAGCATTGGAAATCAGTCTGTGGCTTGTCTTTTAATGTTTTTTTTCTCTCTGTATTGTTCACAGTGTGGTAAATTTATTTATTTTTTAAACCTATCCTATCTCTTACTCAGAGTACATTTTTCATTTAGTGGTAAATATTTTACCAAAATTCCAGCAAACCCTCAGCTATTATCTTTTCAAATACTGCTTCCTTGCAATTCTTTCCACTGTCTTCTTCTGGAACACCTACTATATATATGATGGAGCTTCTCACCTTATCCTCCATGTCTCTTATCTCTTCTTTCACAAATTATATTTTCTCATTTTTCTGTGCTATGTGCTGATTAAATTAATCATTATTTTTAACTCACTCTTTGTGTTCAGCGTACCTTGCCTACTGAGTTTTTTAATACTAGTTAAACTTTCATTAGTTTTCATATTTTCATATATAATTTTTAGTATACAATTTATTTTTTGTATTGTATGGAATTTTAAAAGATATTTTACCTTTAGTTTTTTTTTGTTTTTTTTTTTTTTGCGGTACGCGGTCTTCTCACTGTTGTGGCCTCTCCCGTAGCGGAGCACAGGCTCCGGACGCGCAGGCTCAGCGGCCATGGCTCACGGGCCCAGCCACTCTGCGGCATGTGCGATCTTCCCGGACCGGGGCACGAACCCGCGTCCCCTACGTCGGCAGGCGGACTCTCAAGCACTGCGCCACCAGGGAAGCCCCTTACCTTTAGTTTTTATTTTAAAAAATTTGACAGATGGTTCTACAAAATGTATTTCAGAAGGATAAAATTCATGTTCAATTGTGTTTTTTCAATATGAACTTGCATTTTTTGTTATTTTTATCTATTTCATTCCCTCTCTCATATATCCTTACAGATTCCTTTCTAGTGGTTCTATTATTTCTTTCACTCTGTGACCCCTCTCTCATCTTCCAATCTATAGCAATGTTTCATAAGGGTGCTTTGAGGTTCACATCCCCTGGTGATATTGGTGGTATTTTGTATCTAGTTCCAAAATAATTAGGTAACTTGACAGAGTTCTTAGTTATCTGACTGAATCTGTGCCTTTCTGTTTACCTAGGACCACAACTTTCAAACAAGCCAAAGCCTCAGGGCACCAGAATTTTCGTGGTGCTTTCACAAGTAAGGAAGCCACACCCAAAGCCCTGGTTTCAAGTAGCAAGCCTGCCTTCAGACTTAGATTTCACATAGAGCACTTTTAATCCATGGACAATTCTGACCAATAAGCCCTACTTATGGATCAGGGGCCCTGAGGCTGATAGCTTTAGTCGGGCTTACTCGGCTTATTTTGCATGGATTTTGGTTATGGGAATTAATCAAAGAGGACTCTGTCGAAGTTTGATGTTTTTACATCATCGTGACAAGAAATAAAGCAACAGGATTTTTTTCCCCTAGGTCTATTATAATATGCACTCTTTCCAGCAGCAGTTTAAAGATGGTTCAAAGAGGTAAAGACAGCAAAGAGTAACCTAAGAGAGGCAACAGGAAAATGAGCGAAATTTTATGGAAACCAGCGGAAAAGAATGCTTCCGAGTAGTAAGTTGAGCAAATAGCTTCTTACAGATCAAGTAAGATAACGCCTGACAAATATCTACTGGATTTGGCAACTCGGAGACATTAATAAGAGTAACTTTTGATGACATGTTAGTTCAAAAACAATTATGGGTGAGATGTGAGATAGCTAGTGCAACCGATTCAAGAAGGAAATTTAAAGATGACAGGAAGTTCACCTCAAAGGGGAATCTGAAACATTGGGTGACAGCTGAAAGGGATTTTTTTTTAAATGAGAAATGATGGTCTTTTAAAAATACAAATATAAATACATCAGAAGAGAAAGGCCTAGATGTCTAAAGCAGAGAAAGAAAGAAACATGGTGGGTCTAAAAATTTCTGGAGAGACAAGCTAGAATGGAAAAGATGAAAAGCACATCCTTAAGTAGGACCAATTATTCCATCAAACTTGAAGAGAAGAGGAGAGAACAGGTACTAATGAAGCCATGATTGTAAATTTGATGCTGAGGGTTGAGGTAGGACATTCTTATCTCATGGTATCTATTTCTCTTAGAAGCAGGACACTAGGTTTTCTGCTGTAAGTTGGAGAGGGACTGGTAGACTTGAGAAGTAGGAAGAAACTTTAAAAGCAGTGTTGCAGAATGTAAGAGAGTGTGGGTGACTAGAAAGAGTTTGTAGCAGTTGTGACAGTGTTGACAGCTCATTTGAGATTACTATCAGTTTTATAGGGGTTGCATTTTTCACAATGGGTTGATTTTCTCCAGCTAAGTTTATTGTTCTAAGTCAGACACAGTGAAGAAGATAATGACATAAATACAGGGTCAAGTTTTGTTATGAAACGACGGAGGAAAAATAAATTTGGTACTAGAAGAGAACGTCTCTAACAATAAGCCACAGAAACTAAGCTGGATATGGAGAAATGTGAGGAGAGGACAGGATTAATATATGGAAAACAAATAGATGATTAATTAACTCATAGGTTTGAGAGGGTCAAAACCAAGTGTAGTGTGGTCGAATACATTTGTAAGTAAGAAGGAAAGGAGTTGAATTGCTGAGTTATTGATCTAAGAGTTAGTGTACTTTGTGTCACAATAATGATTATGATGCAATTATAGACATATATAAGACTTATGTGGCTAAAAGCCTCCTGGGAATGAACAACTCAAAAAGCTTAGGGTCCATGGTGATGGATGGGTCTTTTGTAAGGACACTGAATTTATCTAGAATCATAAAATCAACCATCTTAAAGTGAAAGGCTATGATCCAGTTGTTGAAGTCAACAGTGGATGAGTAATTGTGATTAAAAAGTGAGTGAGCAAAAAAAAAAGTGAGTGGAAGGTAACTTAAAAAAGAGAAGGAATGGTATATCCAGAGACAGGTGCCTCAAAGAAGCATGGCTTTTCTGGAGCTTAGAGAATTCATGAACTGGGAACAGCAATGGGGAGCACAGTATTGGGGCTATTCAATTATATTTCAATTTGTCTTTTTCTGAGCATATAGTAGACTATACTCCTTCCCTCCCATGGAGTTGAACACAGCCATATGATTTACTTTGGTCAATGGAATATAAGCAGAAGCAGTGTGCTTTCATTTCTAAGAAGAAGCTTTTAAGAGACAGTGTCCAATTCACCATGTTCCCACTCTTTCCCTGATGTGATGATCAGCTACACAGCAGTGGATCCATCAGTTTGGGTTCTAGTGAGAAAACACGGAGCAGAGCCCTCAGCCGGCCTTTAATCTATATTCAGAGGGAGTGAGAAACAATTTCTGTAGGTATAAACTACAACCACATTCGAGTTTAGCTTGTGCTGCTTAATCCAGTTAGTCTCTTGGATCTGACCCAGCCTCTCAAGATAAGTCGGCGAGACAGAGTAGCTGTCATTGACATGGCTACAGAGAGAGCAATTTCAGCAGCAGAGAGGCCAAACACGTTAGGAAATAATCAAGGAAGAGAATGGAAATGAGGGAAGATTATTAATGATGGAGGGATAGCGATCCAGAGAGTATGGCTTGTAAGAAAGGGAAAAAGTGGTAACGTAGGTCAGAACAAAGTCAACATAGCCCAGCACGCTCTAGAAATAAAAATGCAGAAATAATCATAGACCAGGTAGTCTTAGAATTTTTACAATGTCTGATAATAAACTTGTGAGGTACATTTTGTTTAAAGAATCTTTTCATGTTTAAAAAATACATTACTGGGCTTCCCTGGTGGCGCAGTGGTTGGGAGTCCGCCTGCCGGTGCAGGGGACGCGGGTTCGTGCCCCGGTCCGGGAGGACCCCGCGTGCCGCGGAGCGGCTGGGCCCGTGAGCCATGGCCGCTGAGCCTGCGCATCCGGAGCCTGTGCTCCGCAACGGGAGAGGCCACGGCAGTGAGAGGCCCGCGTACCACAAAAAAAAAAAAAAAAAAAGAAAAAAAATACATTACTGAGGATACAAATTGCAGTTTTTCATGGCTTTCCACTAACTTCTGACACCCACTGATTATTTTAGGATAGTGGGAGCAGGTACCAACCCTCTCTTCTTCCTTCTCTCTAGTCACATGTGTATTAGACTAAGTAGGCAGAAACCTGACATTTGGATGGTCCTGTCCCCACATTCTCGAAGGGATGCAGACTTTTCCTTATTTGTTTACTCTATGGATAATTTCAATGGGAAATAGGGTGAATGGACGAGGCAGTGAGATGCCTGAGTTTATGTTTTCATTCATTTCAGATAACTGCTATTATTTCTTCCAAAAAAAAAACACCTACAAATGACAGCTAACACTTATTGAAAGCTTATAATACACCTGGCATTATTCTAAGCACTTCATATGTTTCATGTCGTTTAATCTTTAGCATAAAGTATATGCATTTGTCAGTACTCTTTTTTAGGTTAAAAAAAAAAAGTGAGGCTCAGGGACTTCGGCAAGTTGCCCAAAATCACCCTTCTGATAATGAATGGAGGGGGATTTGGAAATCTGGCTGACTGCAAAGTTATTCTACTGGTTATAATTTTAAAGTTTTTTTAATACCAAAAATATATTTGATGGACTGATTATCTTTCAACATAGAATGAAAATGTATTAAGGAATAATGAATTGAAGAAGAGATTTCAATGAGGATAGCCAATGAAGCCATGATCAAATCTCCACTAAATTATCCAAGTTCATATTGATATTTAAACATGAGGAATTGTCCTTGACAACTCACTGAATCTAATTCATTCACACAATACCTATTTTTTACTCAGATATTTTTACTCCTTTAAAACTGTTCTTAATATACACATACATACATGTATACTGCTTGTATACATTAATAGACATATATACCATGTGCATATAAAAATATATATAAACATGCATGTGTATGTGGGTGTGTACTTGTAATATTACACCAATTACTTTAAAAAAAATGTGAAGCTCAAGTTTACTTGTCTTAAAAAACACTTAACAGGGCTTCCCTGGTGGCGCAGTGGTTGAGAGTCCGCCTGCCGTTGCAGGGGACACGGGTTCGTGCCCCGGTCCGGGGAGATCCCACATGCTGCGGAGCGGCTGGGCCTGTGAGCCATGGCCGCTGAGCATGTGCATCTGGAGCCTGTGCTCCGCAACGGGAGAGGCCACAACAGTGAGAGGCCCGCGTACCGCAAAAAAAAAAAAAAAAAAAAACACTTAACAATACATCATGATTTATATAGAGACCATATGAGAACATATCAGAACACTAGTATTATTTGTATGCATATTACATATTCTGTTTTAATTAGAAAATTCAACCTTGCCTATTATGACGAACTATAACATAAATAATTTATGTAAAGAGATGCATGGGAATGAATCTATCTATGTTAGTACATACACAAAAACAACATCATTTACTTCGGGTCTTAGAATGACCTAAAAATACTGGCTGGCAACAAGATTCATCATAATTCAAAAAATTCTTTACACCATGAAAGATTGATTTGAAAACATAAGGGCATTGGTTGTTTTGTTACTATGGCTATTCCTGGCAGTTGTCCAGGGATTACAACTGCACAACCTTACAAACAGCATAGAAATTGACTTTTAACAAAGGGTCTCAGCAGGATCATGAGTGGTGCACATTAATTCTCACTGTGCATTGATGAGCTCTCTTTGAACTTTGCCAAGGTTTAACCAATGGCAACAGACCTCTGGCGCTGTCAGAAGATGTGGACCTTGAACAGCGCTTCAGGAATGAAGTTTTTTTGTTTGTTTGTATTTGTTTTTGTAGGAAACCACATTTTAATCATTTAGAACAAGTTATCAGTTCTCATTAGATCTGGAGTCTTCAGGAAGCTTGTGAAATATCAGAAAGGAGTTTTTGCCACAAACATCTTCTAAAGAAAAGGATCTAGTGTTGCTCTTAGATTAATCTTTAAGGTTATATATTTAAATCTGAAGGTAAGAAAAGGCTCTGCAAACCTTTTAATGGTATGATGAGTAGAGAAAATGTATGGGCTGGATCATATGAAACTTGTGGTATTTCATTTTAAGCTATAAAAAAGACAATTTTATGTTTCAAGCTAATATTACTATTTACATAATTAACTGATTTGCCTAAACATTTTTTTTCAAATTTTGACTTCTAAATACTGACTTCTGACTACAGTTTTATCTGTAATGTTGATCCCAAGGTGAGAGATCATTCTACTCTATTTTAAAACATTAGCTTTTTTAAGCAAGGAAAATCAAACAAAATAGTTATGTGTATGTGTGCACACATACATGTGCATATTCATATGCACATAATCATAATTGTTTCATCATAATTGTTGACTGATGGATTTTGTTGATCAGTGTATAATATTTTAAGAGAAAGTGATTAGAAATCATTTATACAGATTTGTATACATTGCCTTCTTTTACGATCTTGACTGGTGTTTATACAAAAACAGATTGCCTGAACACATTTTTCTGATTCACAACCCTGATCACATTAGATCCTACAAGGCCCATTCACAATGCCACCTCCCCACAACACGATTCACATGCTTCCAATCTTATATACTCTCTCCTTGCTCTGGATTTACTCTCCATCCTTCATGTATATATTATGATACTTGATTCCTTAATCAATCTCTTATTATAATTACATATTCATATGTAGTTTCTGTACTGCATTACATATTCTAGAGGGAGGAGTCCAAGTCTAAGTCATCTCTGTGTCACTGATAGTAACTAGCACAGAGCAATGAACAAAGCAGTCCTTCGATGAATAAATGAAATAAATGTACTTCCGGCTTCTTGTTTAATATATTTATTCGCAGTGATATTAATCACATTGCTGTCTGTTTTATAATTCCCATGTTTTTGTTTAATAAATTAAATATTAAATTTTTAATTTTGATGTTCTCCCATTTGGGGATTGGGGTCAGGAAAATGTCATTTCAAAAACATGAAATCGACAATACCAAAATCCAATATACAATGGAAGGGACTGGGTATTTGTAGGAATGTCCCACCAGACACATTTCCAGAGGATTAAATGACTGGAAGAATACTTTTAATTCAGAACAACTAAAATGAAGAAAATATGAAGCCAAAGATTTTGAGCTGACATTTGCCCGGAGGACATTGGGCAAATTCTCATAGGCTAGCGCTTAAGGTTTGATCAGTAAGAACTCAAAATCAGAGATAAGGCCTGAATCTCATGCAAAACGCAAAATGAAAGATCAGACTGGAGACTTTTGTATAAAACCAACATACTCTAGCACACTCATATTTGGTGGGTCAACTAGAATAAAGCTCATCCCACAGTTTAAGTTTTCTAAGGCCCTTGCATCGTTTTGATATTGATAGCTTGTTAAGTATGTTTGCTAAAATAGCCACTAAAATAATAAATAAAAATAAAGCTTATAAGTTTAAACTAATAGAGGAAAAAAGGAATGAGACCAAAGAAAATCCATTCAATCCAAAAGAAGTCAAGAAAAAGGGAACAAATTTAGATGATAAAAATGAAACTGTCTTAGAGATTATCACCGTCACTAATCTCTTAGCAATCTAATCAAGAAAAACAGTTGTTTCTTTAAGAAACGATAGCTCACTTAACTGTACTGTAACATCCTTGAGATAAAATGTTTGTGATAGTCCTCTTAGCAAAATGAGAGAAAAAATAGTAGATGTGGGTTTTTATCCCCAAGAATGCATGCTCTGGTTCTTAATGCCCTGTATGGGTACTTAGGAAGAAATATCGTCATAGTACAGGACAAGAGATCTGATTATCTTTAAAAATACTGCTTTTCAAATTATTTAAATGCTGGTTGAAAATCGACATAACATTTACCTAGTCTGTGTAATGGTTTATGTAGGAAAGCAGGTAAAATGTATGTCAGGAAGTTTGGAATAAATAAAAGATAACAGGAAATAAGCTGAAGAAGATAAGTTGAGATAGAATGTGAGGTAGGTACGTTTGGAGTGGATGGGAAACGGGGACTGGGTGAACCAATCAAGTACCCATTTGAACCTATGAAAAAGATAAGAGTCAAAATGTATGGTTACTGAGCAAATGTTTGCAGCATTTTAAGCACAAACCATAGAAAAAAAATTGGTAGCCATGAGTTTCATATTCCTGGGTGATTGCAATGTAAAGTATAATATTATCATGAAAGCATTGACAGATACAAAGTTTTCAACTGGAGTTTGTATTATGTTCACTGAACTACAGTTTCAAAGAGTGAAATATACGTAATGCATTCTAGAAATGTTTCCATCCATAAAGATGATACTATATTATTTAAAAGATAAACTCTCAGATGACCAGTATGACTTGTTTTTCTAACAAGCTGATGCTAAAATCGTTACTTTTATATTGATGTCCCTTTGTTTACAGTGCACACAATATTTCTATTCTGCTCCTTCCCTGAGGACAAGCTATCTTTTGATAGTGTCTTAGCTAATCAGGTTTCATTTAATTTATACAAATACAACTGTGACAATTTTAACCTTTTGTGTACCTATTATTTTTTGGGGGGGTGTAAGTACAGCTACCTACTCTAAGTGTCTTATCCTACGTGTTTTCCCTAACTCATGCCCTCCTATTATTACATCATGTATTATCTGATATATCTGCCAATATTTGTTTGAGAAACATTTGAAGATGACTTTCCTATGTGCCTACATTTGGGATATTATTTCAGAATGCCTTTACCTATTATTCTGTGGCTATGACTAATTTCTCCATTTTAAAATTCTAACTTCTCTTAAGTTCAACAATCTTACCCAAATTTATTTTTTTCAGAAGGAATCTGTGACAATAGCACAGCTATGGCTTGGAGTAGAGTCACAGGTGTGAGGTGAAGTTTACTGTACTCCCATAGTGTGTAGAGGGGTAGAGGTGAGGTGCACAACTATTACCCATTCGTTTATTCTACAGATATTTTATTAACCATCTCCACCCTGTGTGAGGTCCTGCGGTGACTGTTATGGAAGGTACCAAGATGAACGTGAAATCATTCCTGCTTCAGTGAAGGCACTGACACCTACAGGGAGGAGAAAAAGCATGGAAGTTGACTGCCACTTACTCCTATTTGTAAGTAGCTTTGTAAACGGCATTGGCCAAACTGACAGCGATGGAAAATAGGGTGGATTTATTTAACAAACACTCATTAAGAATCTATTGTGTATTAGGCACTGTGCTAAGTCCTAGAGATATAGTTTCTCCCAGAGCTTATATTGTAAACTGAGAGAGAAGCCTGAAGATCCGAAGATGTATCTATTGAAAAACAAAGTGACATCAGAGAGAATATTTGGAATCTAAATGTTGCTAAAACATTAATCTAAGGTGAAAGAAAAGAGTATAGTGCATCATAAGGTATCAAAGTTAATTATTTCCAAAGAAAAGAAAATACAAGGACATAAAATATAGTTTTATATTGTCTAATACTAAACTAAATATTGTCACATAAACAAGTAAATATATTTGTACTTGAATATATCCCATAGACAGTATCTCTGATCTTCCAATAATCCAAGTTGGATAATGTTTTAAAAATTTTGATCAGAAATATCATCATAATTTAATCTGTGAGAAATAAATTTTTCCCTTCAGCGGCTTTATCTTTAGCAAACTTAATGTCCTCGAGGAACCAGAAAACCTTAAATGTAATTAGAAGTGACTACGAAATTCTATGGGTGCAGACACATGATTTTAGCATAAAACAACATTGGTTAAGGTTAATGCAATTACATGCTAACAAATAAATTCATTCTCAATAGAAATAAACCTATCAGACAAAGAGATACAGAAATCTTCTTTCCTTTTGTTAATCCTGTCTTCAAAAATTTTCTGAATCAGATCAGAGTTTATCTTAAATTCAATTGTTTCTCAATACATTTAAATGAACCTGACCAAGTTGTAGTTCACTATTTTAATCATGTGTGATGTTATATAAAATAATATCCTTCAGGTAGAACTACCCACTAAAATTAAATTAACTGCAGCATTAAATATAGTGTATTGGAAAAAGCATCTGTCATTTTCTTACAATTTAAGCTTAAAGACTTCCTTGATCCTTTTCCTCCCAGACAGGATTAGATATATATCCCTCAGTTTTCCCAAAATATCTTGGGAATATCTCTATTATTGCATTACCTGAAGTATATAAAAATTATGTATGTGCCTATCTCACCTAGGATTCATATTTATCTATATATCTTTAGTGGCTAAAATTATGACAGACAGAAAAATGCTGAGTTACTAGTATTGACTTATACTTGCATTTAGGGATAGCATGAAGAATATCATTTTTTGGCAATTATATTATTTCCATTATTCAAATTTACTTTGAAAAGCAATTCCACATAACTCATGAGAAAGGAAAATCCAGGCACAGTTAACAAAGAAATGATATTTATTCTATTAAGAAAATTCATGCTATGATTGTACTTTTGAATTTTTTTAGCTTTTGTTTAGGACTTTGTTTTGTTACTGTTTAGATTTGTTTTATGTTCTAAAGAAAATGTCACCTTAAAAAAAAGCCACATTTATTTAAAATAGAGAACCAACAAGGACCTACTATATAGCACAGGGAACTCTGCTCAATACTCTATAATAACCTAAATGGGAAAAGAATTTGAAAAAGAATAGATACATGTATACTTATAACTGAATCACTTTGCTGTACACCTGAAACTAACAAAACATTGTTAATCAACTGTACTCCAATATAAAATAAATTTTTTTTAAAAGCCACATTTGTTTATATCTGACTTCAGTTACATTTATTCTGCTTTTCTGATAATGGTAGATGCGAATCAGTGTTATTATTAAGTAATGCCATATACCACAGATAAACAGATTTTCCAGCCCCCTGCTTTAACAGTGTCACTGTAAATTCACGCTCTGACTCAAATACAAACTTCTTATTATTGAACTCAAATAATTCTAGATTTTTGATCTGCTCCTGTGGGAAATTTTCTCCCAGAATACCCTTGCCCTTAATTTATTTTTCTACTTTCATCTTTATATAGTACTTTATTTGCTTGAGTCATCATCAAATTCTCAACTTCAAGCCTTCTCCATTCTAATCTGTTTCCCTCTGTTCATTTAAGAAGCTTTTTAAAAGCTTTCTTTTTTTAAGAAGCCTTTCCTGACTATGTCAAAGAAAAGTTTCAGTGTCCTGCAGTGTGAGACTGATTAGTTGTATATTGTTTTGTCAGAGGCAAAATTATGTATAGGATGTATAGGAGTGTTAGGAGTTTCTATACATCTATAGGAGTCTCTATAATCCCAATTTAGCATTTTACTTCCTCTTAAGCTTCAAATTACGTCTTGTGCTATTTTTTCTGACCATATTTATATCCAAAGCATTTACTTTACCAATATTTTAAGTTCAAGAATCATGTTTGAAGAACTCAGTAGTATCCATGGAGGATATTTATTCAATAATTTATTATATAATTACAAAATAAAATAATCCTTAATGACGGTTTTTGCTATAATATTACAACTAAATAGCATACCAAGAGATCATTATTAGGGAAATAATTTATTTTAAAAATCTTGATAATACATCAAAATTTCAAAAAATTTTTTAAAAATTATGTTTAAAAAACACTTAAATATTTCCAAACATGACGTCAATGTTACTGTGAAAATACATAGAAAAAAATCAAATAAAACCATTATATTTAAAAGGTATTGTTAATGCTGTAGTTAACAGTGTCTCTCCCAGAAGAGACATTCAACAAGCAGTTGCTAAGTACCAACTATAGGATAATTTCTAGTGAATCATAATCTATTACACAGTATAAATCAGAATTATACTGGTCTTCGGTCTCCTGCTTCTGAAGTAACTTTCTCAATAGTTTTATCTCTGAACTATTTGACAGTACATTTCCACTTTCAACAACTTGCTGTTTAAATCATTGAGAAAAACATTTCAATTATAGAGAACTACAATAGCCCTTTTTAACGCGTCATGTGCTCTTCCTAATACATAGCTCTAAGGTCTAAGTTAACAGTCACAAGATTTCTCACTGAAAGTAAAAATCAATTGCTTTCTAAGTTGCTTTTTTGTCAGAGAAAAGAAAATTATTAACAAATATGTCTGGCCTGGACTATTTGGTTGTCTATCTTCATGCTGAGAGTGGAAGGAATTCAGACTTTTACTTAAGTTGAAGTCCAACCTGTGTGGACTTAATGAACAAACTGCATGTGGTGAAAGAATTAAATTTGAAAAACAAAAACGTTAAGACTCTTAAATAATAGAATATCTTAATGAGTTCCAGTTAAGGAAGAATTCCAACAAAGAAGTGAAAACATCACAACTATGAAGAAAAAAATAAGTAAATTAACAAACTCAAACTTTAAAACTTCATACCAAAACTCACACAAACACAGACATGTGCATATACACATGCTTTAAACAATTTAAATGACACGATCCTAACCAGGAAAAATATTTGCATTATTAGTATTCAGAAAATATAACAAATTACTATGTATCAATAAGGAAAGGCAAAGGAGGTAAATGGGATTTTCAGGAAAGAGAAACTAAAAAGTTAATAAATATGGAGAGAGTGGGAAGAGGCTAGTAATCAGGGAATATAAATTAAAGCAATGGGATTCCATGTGTCTTTAAACTGACCAAATTCAAATAGTGAGAATCTCATGTTAGCGATTTTGCAGAGAAGCAGAACTCTTACAAACTACTGGCAAAAATGTAAATTGGTAAAGCAATTTGTAGAACAATATTTTCAATATCTAATGAAACTGAAAATATCTGTAAACTGTGACTAGCAATTCCTTTCCCAGTACATCTCTTAGAGAACCTCTTGACACAGGTGCTCCAGGAGACAAGACAAGACAAGACATGGTCCTTTCTGACAGCATTTGTTTTCATAGCATAACACTGGAAATAATCTGAATCTCAGTAGAGACTGGTCAAATAAAAATACTACCAAATACTTTAAGAAATTTATACAAAATGGACCAGGAGAACATCAAACTTAAGAATGGTTACATGTGGGGGGGATGAGGGAAATGTAATTTTACCTTTTACAATTGATTTGGAAATTACTAAATTGAGAAATTTTACGGTGAGTAAGGGACTTCAACATTATCTGTAATGTTTTATAACTTTTGTATTAAAAGAGAGAAACTTGAAGCAAAGTTAACAAACATGTTTACAGTTGCCACTTCTCGGTCATAGGAAATTATAAATAAATTTGTACTTCTATGTTTTAGTGATTTTTCCCAAAATTAAAAAAAAAATAATAGTGATAATAATATTAACCCTATTCAATTTTTTTTAACTGAAATACTAGAATGCTTCCACTAGAATGCAGAGTTGAGACAACATGATATCAAAATTCAGAGCTACAGCACAAGTCAATTCCTATTTAGTTAGAAACTGTTTTTTGATTTAGCCTTTTCATTTTTGTGATAATACCTGGAGACTGTTCCTTGAAAAACAAATGTTTGATTTCCTCCCTAGTATGTAATAAAAGACCAATTAGAAGGCAAGGCGAAGTAAGTGAGGTCCTCCAAGGCTTATTCATGAATCACAAAAGGCTTGATAATGTTAAACACTGATTGCATTGCTGAGGCAGCATGCTGGGAAGCATTCAGGCAGCTGGAAAACCATAGCATCACTGGTCTTCTTAAAAATTATGTAAAATAAGGGGGAATTAGGTCCTAACAGACTTCCCACTTTGCCATAGTTGTTTTATAAACTAAAACAGAAATTTTCTCATTCTTTTTTTAATCTGTCAAATGATCAAGTTTTTGTTTGTTTGCTTTTAAAATTTCAACAGCACTTGAAGTTATAAAAAAGAGCTTCATTAAAAAGAAAAAAAAAAGCTTTTATTGACCAATCTACTCTCTTACCAACCACAAACGGTTAATGATATTAAAAGAGAAGTCTTTCTAAGCCCAAAGAAGTTGTAAAGTTCTTTGGCATCTCTTAAAGAGCTAAGTAACAACAAACAAACACTTCTCATAGTCTGATCTAAACAATTCTAATGATGTAAAAAGACTGAGAATATGGCTTTAAAAAATCTCTTGTTTTTTAGTGGTAATGATAGAAAAATGCCCTCTGATAATACCATAGCATACATATTGTCAATTATCTGTTTTAAATACAATCATGGTTTAACCATAATCAAATTAACTCCTGGTGTTTAATAGCCAAGATAAAACAACATGAAAGAAAACATTTGGCATCCCTTCGGATATATTAACAGTAATAATAGTATTTCCTATTTGACAGGTAACACACCTGTGTAATACATCCATGTCCTCAGAGTCAGCTTCTCAAATATGATTCGAAGACTCATTAAACATTCCAGTCATAGAAATGAACTCAATTCCTATAGCTGCATACCAGATTAATTAGCAGTTTTTGACTAGAAGTTAGGTTACTTCTTTGTTTTAAAGTCTGTATCTGCGTACGTGAGAGTATACATCTGTGCCAGGAGCCTTCACACAGCAAGGCATGAGACCTACAGTGGGTTCAGCATCACTGTCAGACAACATTTAATTTGTTCTTTCTCTCTGTTGTCATCCTTCTCCCCTTCCCTGTGTTGCCCCCATCCATCCCCCGTCTCTGCTGTGCCACTGATGTATCTGAATAAGTTAAAAATGGCTACACTGCTGCTCCACTCTCAGATATTAACATTCAATCCACACCATCATTCTATGAGTGAGTATCATTATTGCCCCGGTACATGTGATAAAACTGACCTTAAAACAGAATAAGTAGCTTTCCCAAGGCTACACAGCATAGGTAGATAGATAGAAAGCACCCAAATTCCCAAATTTGCAGTTAAGAAGTAACTGTAGATCTGAGGAGTATGAGTACACAGTATTCCCTCACAGATTTTATCAGCATTAGGACACTAGATCAGAGAAGCCCCCTGCAGATCACTGGCTTAAAGGCGTTCAGAAATTTGCCTCTAGCTGGGGCTTATTCTGTGTGAAAGATGAAAGGACAAAGGATTTCAAGTAGCAAGGAGTGTCTGTGATCAAGCAGCAGAAGTAGGAGTTCTACAGGTGTTTATATAAGTGGGCTCTTTAGAAGTGTGAAATGATCAGGAAAAGCCTAGGTAAGCAGAGTTCCAACATGGAACCCTGGAGGTGTACTTTAAAACAGGTGACAATGTGAAAGAGCTTAAGGACTGCATGAGCCACTAGGTGTCAGGGGACAGTGAGAAATAAATGAAAGGTCAACATGCGTACTTGAAAGTTTATAGTACAATCTATTGGCATCTCTGCAATACTTTGAGTGGGACAGCTTTGAGAAGTCACTAGTTATCAAAGAAGAACATGACTATAATGTGTAGGTGGATTCCTAAAGAAGAGGCAGGAGGTACATAATAAATACATAATGAGGTGGCAAGTGTCTGAACTAGGTTGGTGGGTGTAAAACTGGAAGGTAGGGACAGATCTGAGGTCTATTTTTAGCCTGCATAAAAAGAGACTTGACATCCTGCTTTATTAACTTATGTATGGATGTTTACAAGCATAAATCTTCCTGGTTTTCCACTGCCAAGGCAAACATCACCAAAGACTGCAAAGTAATGCAACAGCCCTTGTCTCCTTCAAGGAGTCCCATAATAATATGTGCTGCTAGCTTATTGCAGCTTAGGTGTTTCCCCTCATGCTTATGAATGACTCTAGTTGGATTTACGAATAACAAAAAACAGTTGTCTCATGAGCCCACAAATGAGTTATTAGCCATAAGGAATACATAGCCCAAAGCTACAAGTAAATGTATGTCCAACTTAATACAATGGTTGCATTAGCAAGTTTCTGTGTACTCATCACTTCTATGTCAGGTTTAATAGCTAAACTTGCTTTTAAGAGTGAAAAACTCGATCAAATATTTCATAAAATATTACACAAAAAGTTATGATGCTTTTAATTTTCTGAGGAAACTATGTCACTCCTTATTTCTTTCCTTGGAGCATGAATAGACACTTTCACTGAGGCCCCTGGAAGACAACATAAGAAGAAAAGCATCTGGAAAATATGTCACATATTCTCTAAGGAGCAAGATGCTTGAGTTTCACATTTGTGTGGCACACTGTAGACCATTTGTGTCATTCTTTCCATAAATATTCTTGAATGCTGAACACTTGCTGCAATCCTGTTATTTGTGTCCCCTAGTTATTTTCAGTATATTTGAAGCAAATGAACGCTACCATGTATATACCTTAATACAGAAGACTGTGGATGCAGTGAACTGATACAGTAAAATAGTGTCCTGATAAAGAGTTTAATCAGTTTGATGGCTCAAAAAAATTTTTTGTTACAGGGCGAGAGAGAGGCATGGACATATACACACTAACGAACATAAGGTAGATAGCTAGTGGGAAGCAGCCGCATGGCACAGGGATGTCGGCTCGGGTGCTTTGTCACCGCTGGAGGGGTGGGATAGGGAGGGTGGGAGGGAGGGAGATACAAGAGAGAAGAGATATGGGAACATATGTATATGTATAACTGATTCACTTTGTTATAAAGCAGAAACTAACACACCATTGTAAAGCAATTATACTCCAATAAAGATGTAAAAAAAAAACACAAAAAACTTAACACTGATTTTACTATAATTCAATATAAAATTAATATCAATAGCAACTATAATCCCTACATCTTTATCATTGTAATACTGTCTAAATATACTTTTTGTCTTCAACAAGAATACTCATAAACACTATAGTAGAAATATAGGATAAGTAAGAAGACAAAAACTTTGAACTTATTAGTTCAAACTTATTATGTCTCCATTTGTTGATTATCTATTATTTGTCAGACACCGCATTAGGAAACATATGTGTGTGTGTGTGTGTATATATATATATATATATATATAATTCCTAATTATTAATATGACATTATTTTATTTTTGAGAAAACTAAGGCTTAAAGAGTTTAAAGCAAAGTGCCCAAGGCATAAAGCTACATAGTAAAAGAATTAAGACTTGAACCCACAACTGTCTCACCAAGTACTTACTAGTACACATGTTATGCAGCCCTGTTGTGGAAATGATGGGGGAGGAAGGTGTTTTTAGGGGAAAGTCTTGTCATTTTCCAAGGACTAACAATGCCTCAGGGAGCCACTTTCTCCTAATAACTTTCTGAGGTGCTACCTTCATATCGTACCACCAATAACTGTCCCTGGTTAGATTAAAATGAATTTGAGAGATCTTGTCAAACCCTATACATTGAGGGTCCTCTCAAGAAGGAAGGAGAGAGAAGAAGGTGTTAAAAACAGTTATTACTAAAATAATTAGACCTGCAACTGTAAGGACAAATTCAAATTAAACATGAGACTCAATTCTCTCTATTGAAAATAATCAGAGACCCCTCCCCTTTTCTTAGAACATTTACTTAAGAAAACTTATAATTTTAAGTGCTTTCTCTCTCTCTTTTTGAAATGTATATAAATCTTTAAAAGTTAGTTACGCCTCTTGCCAGGTTTCCCACCAGGGGATGCCTTTCTCAAGGACCTGGGAGGTATGTCTTTGAAAAGGAATCACCAAGGAAGAGTGCACCCTAACTCCAAATTTCTGTGGGAGGGTAGGAGCTAACTTTGGTGGGCAAGTGCCTAAAATCTACCTGCTGTCATAAAGATATGAGAAGCTTATTTTTCTACTGTATAAAGCCAATTATCTAACACAGATGGTCACCTCAATAACCAAATAAATTTAATATGAACTACGTGTGATAAATAGTACTTTCAAGATTTCTTGAGGACTAGTTATTGCTTATCTTGAAAACACGTATGTAATGCGTTGTGTCTGCTTGGCTACATAAAAGGGTGATACTTCTGTCTTTGCAATCTCTTAGCAAATTGCCTATAGTGTACATCACATTCTAGTGTAATGCTTATTCAATAATAAAATTTTCTTTTTCTTCTAGCTTTGTGGAGAAGTTTTCTGGATTGGACGAAGATCTTATTTTTAATTATATTTCCCCATCACAACACCTGAATAAATTCAGCCTCTTGATGGTTATTCCCCTTCTACTTAACCAAGTAAAACCTAGAACATCTAGAAAATGGATTGGCATATAGCTGGTTTAAAATAAATATTGCTTGCCTCTGCCCCCAAGTTCACATAAAAATTATAAGTACCATAATTCAGATGTGGCCGATTCTGTCCCACAGTTCCAGATGTCGACATATGATCCAAGTGTGGCCATTCCAATAACCACCTCCTCTACCCCAGCCTTATGGATTAGTTCCCAGATTGGCACATGGTCCAAAGCTGGCCCAGCGGACACCCCTCCCACCTCCCCCCAACACTCTGCAATAGATTTTGCTGACACTTTGGCAAAAGGAGACCACTATCTCTTTCAGAAGGAGGACTCTAAGAAACAGATAAACCTAGATTAGAGTTTCTAAACTTCAACACTATTGATATTTGAGGCAAGTAATTTTTTGTTGTGAGGGGCTATCTTGTACATTATTTAGAGACTAGCATCTCTAGCCTCTACCCCTTGATGGCAGTAGCAACATCTCTCCCACCTCCTTAAGTTGTGACAATAAAAATGTCTCCCAACATTGCCAAATGTCTCCTGGAGAAAAAATTGCCCCTAGTTGAAAGCCGCTGGCCTAGTGCCAACTTGAGCCTCCTTTGTCACCATGTGGAAAGAAAGTGTTTAAGAATAAAATCTATAAAGAGAGCAAAGCCAAGAGATAACAAGGCAGTGAAAGAGAGGCCAACGCATACAATGGCCTACTTTAAGACCCTGGATCCAATGTACTTGAAGTGAAAATCACTGTTGGATGTTTTTTGTAATGTGGGGCTTTTAAAAAAATATGTTTGTGTAAGCTATATTTAGCCGTGTTTCTTACACTTGCAACTGAAATAGCCTTGCTTGATATTATAACTATTATACTACTTAGATGCAAGTAAATAGAGTAGATATTAAGCTGGTAATTAAAATAAAGTGTGATGGTGTTATGTAATAAGAACGATGTGGAAGCTCATAGCAGGTGGGCTTCCTGCGGTGGGATGGAGAAGCCTCACGGGGGAAGTGTTTTTGAAACTAAGCAAAAGCAATTTAGACGAGGTGAGCTGGACTGGGGTTTAGAGTGCTGGGGACAGAAAACTAGACAGGAGGCAAAGGAGAACAAGACTGAATAAAGTCCACCTGGATGTGGCTGGAGAGAGCAGGATAAGTGAAAATATAAAAAGCTTCACCAGTCAGGGTCTCAACAGAAAACAGGTGCACACTCAAATGAAGATACCTGAGCAGGGTTTACTCACAAAAGGACTTATGATTCTCAAACTTCAGGGAACATCAGAATCTCATCAGTAAGCCTTGTTAAAATAGATTGCCAGGTTTCACTGCAGAGTTTCAGACCTGGTAGGTCTAGAGTAGGACCTGAAAATTTGCATTTCTAACAAGTTTGAAAGTGATACTGATGTTGCAGGTCTATGGAATATACTTTGAGAACCATTGGTGAATGGAAATTTTAAGGAATGGTGCAGGAACCCAAGGCTTTTAGCAGCTAAGCGGTAACCACCCCTAAGATCAGAATTAAAGAAAGCTATGTAGGGTGTAAACTGGAACTGAGAGCAGGAGAGACATTTGTGTAGAGCAGGCACTATTATGAGAAACTGTGACATTCAGTGAGGGGGCACAAGCCAGCTCAAGACGACATCTCAGGGAATGAGGAGGAAAATAAATATTCTAACCTTACTCTCCTCTCTCCCTTGGAACACTGACTGGGAAGCCCTGTTGCTTTACTCTATGTAAGGGAACCTCCCAACAGAGAAAGCAGGGTGGAGAAGGTCTGAGAGTCTATTTGAAGGGTCAGAAAGATTTCCATAGGAGAGAAACAATAACCAAACGTAGAAGGGCTTGTAAATATATTATACAGTTGGTCCTATATCCTTAGGACAACGAAAACTATTGAAAGACTTTATGCAAAAGAGGGGCATGATCAGATTTCTCTTCCTGAAACAAGACTTTAGTTGAATGATATAGTTAGATAACAGATTAAAAGGGGAAGATTCTCATATTGGGAATTTAATCTATGTGACTGTGGAGATGGAGATAAGTGGAAAGCTTTCAGAATTATTTAAGAAGATCACATCTTGGGTCACAAATCAAGCCTCAGTAAATTTAAGAAAACTGAAATCATATCAAGCATCTTTTCTGACCACAATGCTATGAGATTAGAAATGAATTACAGGGGAAAAAATGTAAAAAACACAAACACATGGAGGCTAAACACTACCTTACTTAATAACCAAGAGATCACTGAAGAAATCAAAGAGGAAATCAAAAAACACCTAGAGACAAATGACAATGAAAACACCACGATCCAAAACCTATGGGATACAGCAAAACCAGTTATAAGAGGGAAGTTTATAGCTATACAAGCCTACCACAACAAGCAAGAAAAATATCAAATAAACAATCTAACCTTACACCTAAAAGAACTAGACAAAGAAGAACAAACAAAACCCAAAGTTAGCAGAAGGAAAGAAATCATAAAGATCAGAGCAGAAATAACTGAAACAGAAACAAAGAAAACGATAGCAAAGATCAATAAAACTAAAAGCTGGTTCTTTGAGAAGATAAACAAAATTGATAAACCACTGGCCAGACTCATCAAGAAAAAGAGGGAGAGGACTCAAATCGGTAAAATTAGAAATGAAAGAGGAGAAGTTATAATAGACATCACAGAAATACAAAGTATACTAAGAGACTACCACAAGCAACTCTATGCCAATAAAACGGACAACCTGGAAGAAATGGACAAATTCTTAGAAAGGTATAACTTTCCAAGACTGAACCAGGAAGATATAGAAAATATGAACAGACCAATCACAAGTAATGAAATTGAAACTGTGATTAAAAGTCTTCCCTGGTGGCGCAGTGGTTGAGAGTCCGCCTGCTGATGCAGGGGACACGGGTTCGTGCCCTGGTCTGGGAAGATCCCACATGCTGTGGAGCGGCTGGGCCCGTGAGCCATGGCCACTGAGCCTGCGCATCCAGAGCCTGTGCTCTGCAACGGGAGAGGCCACAACAGTGAGAGGCCCGCATACTGCAAAAAAAAAAAAAAAAAAAAAATCTTCAACAAACAAAAATCCAGGACCAGATGGCTTCACAGGTGAATTGTATCAAACATTTAGAGAAGAGATAAAACCGATCCTTCTCAAACTCTTCCAAAAAATTATAGAGAAAGGAACACTCCCAAACTCATTCTATGAGGCCACCATCACCCTGATACCAAAACCAGACAAAGATACTACAAAAAAAGAAAATTAAAGACCAATATCACTGATGAATATAGATGCAAAAATCCTCAACAAAATACTAGCAAACAGAATCCAACAATACATTAAAAGGATCATACACCATGATCAAGTGGGATTTTTCCCAGGGATGCAAGGATTCTTCAATATACGTAAATTAATCAACGTGATACACCATATTAACAAACTGAAGAATAAACACCATATGATCATCTCAATAGATGCAGAAAAACCTTTTGACAAAATTCAACACCCATTTATGATAAAAACTCTCCAGAAAGTGGGCATAGAGGGAACCTACCTCAACATAATAAAGGCCATATATGACAAACCCACAGCAAACATCATTCTCAATGGCGAAAAACTGAAACCATTTCCTCTAAGATCAGGAAAAAGACAAGGATGTCCACTCTCACCACTGTTATTCAACATAGTTTTGGAAGTCCTAGCCACAGCAATCAGAGAAGAAAAAGAAATAAAAGGAATACAAATTGGAAAAGAAGAAGTAAAACTGTCACTGTTTGCAGATGATATGATACTATACATAGAGAATCCTAAAGATGCCACCAGAAAACTACTAGAGCTAATCAATGAATTTGGTAAAGTTGCAGGATATAAAATTAATGCACAGAAATCTCTTGCATTCCTATACACTAATGAGGAAAAATCTGAAAGAGAAATTAAGGAAACACTCCCATTTACCACTGCAACAAAAAGAATAAAATACCTAGGAATAAAGCTACCTAGGGAGACAAAAGACCTGTATGCATAAAACTATAAGACACTGATGAGAGAAATTAAAGATGATACCAAAAGATGCAGAGATATACCATGTTCTTGGATTGGAAGAATCAATATTATGAAAATGACTATACTACCTAAAGCAATCTACAGATTCAATGCAATCCCTATCAAATTACCAATGGCATTTTTTACGGAACTAGAACAAAAAAACTTAAAATTTGTATGGAGACACAAAAGACCCCGAATAGCCAAAGCAGTCTTGAGGGAAAAAAATGGAGCTGGAGGAATCAGACTCCCTGACTTCAGACTATACTACAAAGCTACAGTAATCAAGACAATACGGTACTGGCACAAAAACAGAAACATAGATCAATGGAACAAGATAGAAAGCGCAGAGGTTAACCCACACACTTATGACCAGCTAATCTATGACAAAGGAGGCAAGTATATACAATGGAGAAAAGACAGTCTCTTCAATAAGTGGTGCTGGGAAAACTGGACAGCTACATGTAAAAGAATGAAATTAGAACACTCCCTAATACCATACACAAAAATAAACTCAAAATGCATTCGAGACTTAAATGTACGACCGGACAGTATAAAACTCTTAGAGGAGAACATAGGAAGAACACTCTTTGACATAAATCACAGCAAGATCATTTTTGATCCACCTCCTAGAGTAATGGAACTAAAAACAAAAATAAACAAATGGGACCTAATGAAACGTCAAAGCTTTTGCACAGCAAAGGAAACCATAAACAAGACCAAAGACAGCCCTCAGAATGGGAGAAAATATTTGCAAATGAATCAACGGACCAAGGATTAATCTCCAAAATATATAAAGAGCTCATGCAGCTTGATATTTAAAAAACGAACAACCCAATCCAAAAATGGGCAGAAGACCTTAATAGACATTTCTCCAAAGAAGATATACAGATTGCCAACACACACGTGAAAGGATGCTCAACAACACTAATCATTAGAGAAATGCAAATCAATACTGCATTGCGGTATCACCTCACACCAGTCAGAATGGCCATCATCAAAAAATCTACAAACAATAAATGCTGGAGAGGTTGTGGAGAAAAGGGAACCCTCTTGCACCGTTGTGGGGAATGGAAATTGATACAGCCACTATGGAGAACAGTATGGAGGTTCCTTAAAATACTAAAAATAGAGCTATCATATGACCCAGCAATCCCACCACTGGGCATATACCCTGAGAAAACCATAATTCAAAAAGAGTCATGTACCACAATGTTCATTGCAGCACTATTTACAATAGGTAGGACGTGGAAGCAACCTAAGTATCCATCAACAGATGAATGGATAAAGAAGATGTGGCACATAAATACAATGGAATATTAGTTATAAAAAGAAATGAAACAAAACTGAGTTACTTGTAGTAGGTGGATGGACCTAGAGTCTGTCATACAGAGTGAAGTAAGTCAGAAAGAGAAAAACAAATACTGTATGCTAACACATATATATGGAATCTACAAAAAAAAAAAAAAAAATGGTTCTGACAAACCCAGAGGCAGGACAGGAATAAAGACGCTGATATAGAGAATGGACTTGAGGACACGGGGAGGGGGAAGGGTAAGCTGGTACGAAGTGAGAGAGTAGCACTGACATATATACACTACCAAATGTAAAACAGATAGCTAGTAGGAAGCAGCAGCAGTGGTGCTTTGTGACCACTTAGAGGGGTGGGATAGGAGGGTGGGAGAGAGATGCAAGAGGGATGGGATATGGGGATATATGTATATGTATAGCTGATTCACTTTGCTGTACAGCAGAAACTAATACAACATTGTAAAGCAATTAAATTATACTGCAATAAAGATGTTAAATAAAAAAAAAACACATTCCATTTTATAAATTAGGACCAAATACTTCAAGATATTAAATCACTAACTACTAGTTAATTTAAGACAGACATTTGTTTCTAATAGAACTATATACATCCCTTATATCCTGTGTATTTGTCAGAAATAATATATACTTTTAATAACATTATTGAAAAAAAAAACTACTTAAAATACATTACTGTTCTCTGACATTATTAACCCCTGACCATCAAAAAAAAAAAAAAAAAAAAAGTAAATCTATTAGAAATCTTCCGAAGTTAATAAATAATGAGAAAAGGGACTTACATGATCAATTAGTTCACGGACCATTCCATTCCATTGTCCATTGGCATCATCCTGGGCTCCATATTTCCCATCCTCCACAAGTCTAATTTCATATGTAAAGCCAAGGATTGTAGATAGCTCTCTGAGGAGGTCAATGCAATAGCCCTCAAATCGATCATTTCCATAAAGAGGTTTGTCAGACTTCTTAAACAGGACATAGGGTTCTTCCTGGAAACAGCGAACATGAAGGTAGGAAGTGTCAGTTAATCATGAAACTTACTATCACAATTATAAGTTTCTTACAAGATAGAAAATTTCACTTTAATTTAGAACAGTCAATTTTATTTTCTTCTAATTGTAATTAATATAGTTTGAAACACTAATAAGGCAGATTACTTTGGGAATACTTGGGTCTCACAAGAGAATATTTAAATATAACTTCGCCACAACTATATAATAAAAATGATATATATCTTATACCACATCTTATATCACATATAATAAATAATATATAATGAGATATATACTATACAATGTATAATACTAAGACATAATTTCACTATGATTACAATACCCCAATCTGAATTATACCATATAATTAATTTCTGGTGTGCTGTTTCAGTGAGGTTTATTGATAAAAGAATGAAAAAAAGTCATTACCTAATTGCCTATCATGTGCTTAGAACTGAATTAGGGACTTTTATATACATGATCTCATTTTGTTCTAAGAACCATGAAAATTACAACTACTATAATTATAAGACAAAAAGTAGTAGCTTACTTTAGAATATAGAAGAAACTAATGTTTATCAAGTGCTTATGCATTCATCCAACAAGATTTAATGGAGCCTACTATGAGCCAGCCCTCCTCTATATAAATGAGAAATCCCTGAGAAATGAAGTTCATGATATAGGGGAAGAAAACAATAATAAATGCCTAAACGACCAGAACACATTACTTCTGATGCTGATAAATTGTATAAAAACATAAACTAGGGCAATAAGATATTGAATGACATCAAGGTACTTGGCAAGATAAGAGAAGATAAGACAGAATTGAGTAATATGTCTGGAAACCTTTTCTGAGGAGATGAAACATGCACTAGAACCTAAAAGATGAGAAGGAGTCTAGCCATTTGAAAATCTGAAAGAAGAGCATGTCAGGACAAGGCCACAGCAGTAAAAAGCCTGAGATCAATATGATACTAGAGCGCCTAGGGACGAGGACAACAGCCATCAATATGATTGAAGTCACATCCAGTATGTGAGGGAACTAGTTGAACAAGGTAAGGATGAAGAGCCAAGTGAGGAACCTTGCTTGTAAGGCTCTGCAAGGCCCTATTCAAGATTATATGTTTAACTAAGGGGTAAGAGAATCCATGTATTAGCATATTTTATTGGGAGTGGGTGAAGCATGGTGTGACAGACTGTCCTGTAACTAAACCAGGGTGCAATTGGCTCTACTACTTACTATTTGACAATGGGCAAAACCTCTGGAAGCTTCTCTCTTAGAGAAAGACAATGCAAAGTGAAAAAGCTTAGGAGGCTGCCATGCCAGTCCATCTAGCAATGCAATCACCCTCCTCCCAACCCCAGGAAAACAGTCATCTCATGAGGGCCATAATACCTAAAGGAGTTTTGGACAAACAGCAATGTGTCAGCTCACCCATACTCATCTCAGAAACAAGGCTAATTCCATCTTTCTTCCCATATCCTTTGACCTGGCCTAACCCTACTGTTTCATGCACACTCTAGCTTGATCAGTTTCCTGCTCTTCTGATGTTCCACTGTGGGAAAGAAGTCCTGCTCAAAGGTCAGCACCTTGTTCCACATCTTCATGCAATTTTTGGAATGTCCTTTTCATTCCTGCCTTACTGAACTATATCCTCTGTCCCAGAGACTCTCTTCAGTGTCACCCCCACACCCCTCAGGGACAGAAGCA
Organism: Globicephala melas; assembly: GCF_963455315.2. Classification (NCBI taxonomy): domain Eukaryota; kingdom Metazoa; phylum Chordata; class Mammalia; order Artiodactyla; family Delphinidae; genus Globicephala; species Globicephala melas. The sequence continues at coordinate 33,013,972 of NC_083327.1, read as the reverse complement.
CATTTGGTGCCTTCCCTTGCCCCTCATTGTGGCCCCAGACCATTTCTTCCCCTGCCTCCTGAGATAATCTTTGCTTCTCTGAGGTTCATGCCACCCTCCTACACCCGGCTCTCTCTTTACAATTGCTGTTATCCAATGAAATTTGAATCAGAAGATTTACTAAGATCTGTGGGATAAGTGTGAAGAGAAGCCTTTATTTTTCTAATTTTTAGCAACTGGATGACAATTTTTCTCTCTTCCAAATCTTATCAACCTTCTCTATTGTATTCAAAATCCATTTGGATCAGCATGGTCACACTCAATCCTTTTACCTCCTCATTGCCAAATCCTTCTCTCATTTAGCCTCCCTCTCCCCCATGATCAAAACTGCACTCTGCATTTCTCAGAAAATGATATACCTCTGAATCAGGATTTCTAACAGCCCATTAATCCAACTCATAGTTCAATCACACCCATGCCTACAATTCTTCAGTTCCATAAAGACCTCTAACACAGTGACCTCCACATTTTGCCATTATCTATCAACCCCTTCCTCACTTCACTGTCAGCCCGACATCCCTTGGTCCACTAGTATAATTTCTATACTACATGCATTCTCATGCCCTTTGCCCGTCTTGTGCTGGGGTATTCGGCTTTACAAAACCATGCCTTACGGAAACTTTTTGTCTTTCCCATGCCTACTCCTGAAGAGTAGAACACTGCTAATTGTTTACACCTAAAATTAATATCCTTAAACATTTTATGGTAGTATCCATTTCCAACTCTATGAGATGAACATTTTATCCATTTTTCTTTATACTTACAGCTTCCCACTCTAATACTCAGTTAATTACCTCAGCAAGAAATTAAAAGCAATCACATGTGATACCTTTACCTTCAGACCACAAAACCCACCAGAACCATTTATCTGTGCTCATTTTCTCTTTCCTTTGTCTACTGCTATGGAGGAATTGGCCCTGTGCTTATTGGACCAATCTCTACACTTACGTCCTGATTCTTTTATCAGTCAGGGTCCCAACACAGGATGCCACTTTGAGCAGAATAGTGATATTCAGTTGAGAAATATAAGCAGTATAAGGCAACTACAGGAGGGATCCATGAGGATAGAAACCATGACCTTGCTGTCTTCCCTCCCTTTGATCTCCTTCTGGGGCTTCCCATTAGTCAAAACCAATCAGTCATTAGTCAAAACCAGAGAGTACAGCAGTCTATTAATGTGATTCGCACAGGTCACCCTCCTGAGAGAGTGAAGAAGAGTAAAGAATGAATCTGGAGGGACAAAAAGAAAGATACAAAGCACATCCCCATCACCTTTCACTTGCTCCAAGACCTAATTAACTGAGTCATTTTCTCTCCCCTTAATAATCAATCTGTCTCCTTATATAGAATTAATTTCAAAGTATATGTACTTGTTCCAATAACCTGCTTCTCAGGACACTTTGTTGTTGTTTCTTTTCTACCTTATTCTAAATGCCGATGACTCTTAAGACTTGGTTATGGCCCCTCTCCCCTTCTTTTCTTAAAATACATCCCTAAATGATCTTACCCATACACATCAAATTCAATAACATCTTTATGCTGATGACTCCAAAATTTATATATCTGACCCAGACCTCTCCAAGTAAGTCTTGGGCACACATCTCCAGCAGCACTTGTCAGCACCACTTAGTCCTTCATAGACATCTCATATCCCTTAATTCCCAAACTGAATTCTTCTTTGTACTTGTACACCTTTTCAGTTCTCTCTGCTTTCAGAAAATGGAAAGTTTCCAGTTACTCAAGCCAGTCACTGAGGCATCATCCTTGCTTCCCTTTCTTTTTGCTCATTCACTACAGAGCAACAAAAATGATCTTCTTAGAGTATACATTGAATTATATCACCGTCACCACTTCAAACCATCCCTAGACTGCCAATGCATTTAGAATAACAAATTCCTTCTCATGACCCCTGAAACCTGTTGTTCTACCATGTGTTTTCATCTTGATAAATGGTTCCAGCACTCACAAAAGTGATCAACTCAAAAGCTAGGGAGTCACTCTCACTCTCTGTTCTAACCTTTGGAAATCGTACAAATTCTTCTGTCAAAACGTATTTTTTTTAAATAAATTTATTTTATTATTTTATTTTATTTTATTTTTTGGCTGCATTGGGTCTTCATTGCTGTGCATGGGCTCTTCTCTGGTTGTGGTGAGCGGGAGCTACTCTTCGTTGCAGTGCACGGGCTTTTCATTGCAGTGGCTTCTCTTGTTGCAGAGCATGGGCTCTACTGCACACGGGCTTCAGTAGTTGTGGCACACGGGCTCAGTAGTTGTGGCTCGTGGGCTCTAGAGCACAGGCTTCAGTAGTTGGGGCGCATGGGCTTAGCTGCTCCACGGCATGTGGGATCTTCCCAGACCAGGGCTCGAACCCATGTCCCCTGTGTTGGCAGGCGGATTCTTAACCACTGTGCCACCAGGGAAGCCCCAAAACGTATTTTGAACTCATCAATTTCTTCCCACCATCCCTGCTGCCACTGTGGTTCATGCAATTTTTATTTATCATCTGGATTCCTATAGTAGCCTCTTACCTCTCTTTTCCATTTATATGTCCCCACAGTCCACTCTCCACAGAAAATCACAGAGATCTTGTGAAAAGTAAATGATTTTATCATGTACCTGCTTACAGCCTATCAGTGCCTTTTAACTGACACTAGAATAAAAACAAAACTGCTTACGCTGGCCTTCTAGGCCCTGCCCGCTTTCCTCTCTAACCTTAGCTTCTCATTCCCCTCTCTCATCATGTCCAGGAACACTGGTCTTGTCCTCAAACTTGCCAAGCTCATTCCTGACCCGAGGTCTTTGCATCGCCTTCTTTTCTCTCCTTTTCTGACTGGGAGGATCTTTCCTAAGATCTTCACATGGCTGTTTCATTCTCATCATTCAGGTCTCTGCTCAAATATCACCTCTTCAGAAAAAACACACTATATGTAAACTACCTCTCCCTTCTAAGTTACTCTCTATTGTTTTACCTTGCTTTATTTTCCTCATAGCACAATCTGAAGTATGTATGCATGTATGTATGCACGTGTGTATGTACGTATGTATGTGTATTTATTTATTGGGGTATGTGTGTTTCTTTCTTCCCCTACTGGAATATAAACTCTTGAGTGTGGAGACATTAGAGATTATGTCCATTAATATATTTCAGTGCCTAACTAAATGACTGGCAACTAGTTGATGTTCAAGAAACGTGTGGTAAATAAATAAAATATTCATCATAAAGGTTTATACTGTACCTTTCCTCCCTGACCTCATCTTCTCTTTAAATTCTAAATATCCTGTTTTCTTGCAGTTCTTCAAATATCTTGCTATTTTCTGCCTCAGAGCCTTTTAACATATTGTTCTATCTGTCTATAATGCCCTTAAACATTGGTGAGCTTCCTTGCTTCCTTTAAGGCTCAAATGAAATGTGAAAACTTTCCTGGGTTCCTTATGTAAAGAGAATCCTGTTATTCTCTACCTCAACACTTTATTTTCTCATAATAATTAATTTATCTTCAAATTTTTATTTGTTGGTTTACATTCTTTTTGATTGTCCCACTTCCCTGGAATATAACAGCCACATTGATTCATAATAGTATCTCCAATGCCTAACACAATGCTTGGCATATAGTAGGGGCAAAGAAAATATTAATTAAATAAATGATAAATTGGTTAATTTTCTGACTCAATTATCTCATCTCTAAGTTGATTTACCAATGCTTTTAAAGTTGTTTGGAGAATTAAACAAAAGGTACCTGGCAGATAACTTTTTAATTATCATTTCATTATTTTAGATACAATAATTTTCAATGGATTTTTAATAGACTTTATTTCTATAGCAGTTTTAGGTTTACAGCAAAATTGAGTGCAAAGTTCAGAGTGTTCCCATATACCGCCTGCCGCCACACGTGCCTAGCTTCCCCGTTTTCAACTTCCCCCACCAGAGTGATACATTTGCTATTTTTGATGAATCTACAATGACACATCACTATCATTCAAAGTCCATAGTTTACCTTAGGGTGGTACTTTCTATGGGATTTGTCAAATATATAATGACATGTAGCTCACCACTGTTAAGTATCATACGGAAGAGTTTCACTGCCCTAAAAATCCTCTGTGCTTTACCTATTCCTCCCTCCCTCCCCTCGAATCCTTGGCAACCACTAATCTTTTTTATTGTGTCTAGAGTTTTTTCTTTTCCAGAATGTCATATAGTTGGATTCATACAGCACGTAGCCTTTTCAGATTGGCTTCTTTCACCTGGTAATATACATTTATGTTTCCTCCATGCCTTTTTATGGCTTGATAGCTAATTTCTTTTTAGTGCTGAACAATATCCCATTGTCTGAATATAGCACAGTTTCCTTATCCATTCACCTACTGAAAGACAACTTGGTTGTTTCCAAGTTTTGTCAATTATGAATAAAGCTGCTATAAACATCCATGTGCAGGTTTTTGTATGGATATGTTTCAGCTCATTTGGATAAATAGCAATGCATTCTATTGTTAGATCATATAAGAGTCCATTTAGTGTTGTAAGAAACTGCCAAAGTGGCTGTACCACTGGCATTCCCACCAGCAATGAATGAGAGTTCCTGTTGTTCCACATCCTCATCAGCATTTGGTGGTGTCAGTTTTCTGGATTTTGTTCATTCTGATAGGTATGTAGTGATTTTTCATAGTTTCCTTAATTCACAATTCTCTAAGGAAAGATGATGTTGAGCATCTTTTCATATGATTCAATTGAGTTTTATTAGGAAAATTTTACAGTTGTCATTTTTCAAAGAGGTTAAATAATTTTCGCAGGTCACACAGCTAAGAAGAGATAATAAAGAACCCCTAAGAAGAGGCCAAGAAGAGATGTGAACTCAGGTTTTCTAAATTCCAAGATACATACTTTTCCCACAATCTTCTATCATTTTCTATACCATAAGATAATTTATGGAAAATCCATATATGCTGCATTTTTAAATGAAATTAGGTAAAACACATAGGAATCAGAAATTAATCTGTAACTAAATTCAAAGCTAGATATTTGGGCTTACCATAAGGTAAAAAGGACAGTTAAAATCCTGTCTAATTTTTATGTAATATATGATCACATATAAAATGTATTCCCCAGGGATACACAGAGTACTACAAATGTGACAGATGTAGTCCTCTTCCACCCTTGGGGATATTATACTCATTTTCCTCTCTTCCTGGACTCTTCCTGGACTCTTCCTGGACTTCTAATCTTTCAAGTTAGATAACACATTTCCATGGATCACAATTTAAATGCCCTTGTTACCTTGGAAGAGGAGGAAACCTGCAGCTAAACAGCTTTCTTGTGCTGGGTATTCACAATTCAGGCATATTCAGGTCTCTTTCTCTGACTGTCCCACAAAAACTTTTGAATACTTTTACCATAATATTTACCATATTGAGTAGAGAGGGCTGGTTTACATGTATATCTTCTGAACTAGACTCGAGCCATTTATATGACAAGATACGTCCTTAAATGTGCATCAAAAGCACCCAACATCACCAGGTACATAGGAGGCTTGCCAATAAAATGACTGCTGTAGTGAACTGAATGGAAACAGACTGCTATGGTCAACTGGGGAAGCCAAGGGAACTTGGAGGAAAAATTTATGACAGCCAAGTTACCCTATGGGGTTTGGGGATGGTGGTAACAAATCCTCAGGTTCCTCACCCACAGGCAGGGGGTTAGGGACTTGAAAAGAATATATCATGCTCCCCTGAAGAGAAGGGTACAGCTAGAGAATTTCTGGCTGGTGGAATGGGGATCAAAAGAAGCATTTTGTTACAATAATTTATTCTATCAACTTCATACTTTGGTTTCAGCCAATTTCTGATTTATAAGTAAATGGATGTGTATTTTATTTTTACTTAGAAGTCACAAAGGTTGACCATTTTTCAAGTTCCATACACTAAGTAATAGCACTATCTAACATTTTCCAAGCATCTACTTACTGCCCAGCCCTGCTCTGAGTGCTTTCCTTGGATTAACTTATTTATTCCTCATTACAAGCATGTGAGTTCAATGATATTATTATTTCTATTTTACAGATGAAGAAACTGAGGGCAGGGGTGCTAAGTATTTTGCTTAAGGTCAACAGCCAGCATACAACCTAGGTGGTTAGACTACTGGATCACTTACTTTTATACTATACTTCCCACATTAAATGGTCCCTAGTAATAGTTTCCAAACTCCATACAAATGCATAATTACACAGAGCTCATTAGACAACTTAACATGCATTGTATGGCTTTATAATTTTTTCAATCAACTGGGATTAGCCAGTAATACACTGCATGCAAAATGGTAATACATTTACTAATTGAACAGTGCAATCAAAACAACACTGTAGGGGCTTCCCTGGTGGCGCAGTGGTTGAGAGTCCGCCTGCTGATGCAGGGGACATGGGTTTGTGCCCCGGTCCGGGAAGATCCCACATGCTGCGGAGCGGCTGGGCCCGTGAGCCATGGCCGCTGAGCCTGCACGTCCAGAGCCTGTGCTCCACAACTGGAGAGGCCACAACAGTGAGAGGCCCGCGTACCGCAAAAGAAAAAAAAAAAAAAACAACACTGTAGAATAGAAGTAAATACATAATCCAAAATATTCATTTTCTACATGATAAATTATCTCTTTTCCAAGTAAGAGCACAGGTTTTTAACATAAAAATACTTCAAGAATTGGTTAAAAAAAAGGAATTCCCTGGTGGTCCAATGGTTAGGACTCTGTGCTTCCACTGCAGGGGGCACAGTTTTGATACCTGGTCAGGGAACGAAGATCTTGGATGCCCCACAGTGTGACCAAATAAATAAATAAATAGGAAAAAAAAAAGCATTTGTAAAAATAGCATATTTTAAGCCCAACAGATTTAGGTAACAACATATGAGTGTCTAAAAAATGTTTCTCCCCCATTTGCACTAAGTCATCATTGTCTCTCTCTCCTTAAAATTTTTGTTCTGAAATATTTATGATACACCTTTCATACAAACTCACTGGAACACTGGAGAAAAATATGATGAACGTCAGTGATTACCTAAAATTGTATAAGGAATGTGAAGGATGTATGTGCACAAGATACAAAAGCAGAGCAAAAATTCCAAAAATTATTACACTATTTAAATCTCACTAATCCAGCTTTTTGTAGGAACCATCGTACCTATTAATTTGATTTCCTTCACCTATCAGCTAATAAGGAAACTTCTGTCATAGGCAAATAAATTTGTTGGTCCTCCTGAGATGAAAAAGTCTATTTAGATGTATATTTTAAACAGGGTTTCATATCACTAGGAAAAAGATATGTTACTGAGTGCATCTTTTTAGTATTTACGGATCTCTACAATGTTTAATATCATTCTTCCCATATTCAATTCTGAGAAGTAAGACACACTTTTCCAGCTGTGATCCCTATCTCCAGCTACACTGTGTCACAAGATAGTTTACATCGAGTTATGACTCTCCTTTAGACTCTCTTTCTCTGTTTCACACAGCACAAGGATAAATAATAACCTTGTGTAAGATAAGAAAAATGGTACCAGAAGGAATTATTGTGCCACATACTGAGTTCAATGAATAATGTGATAAAACTCTCCTGGGCAACTTTCCTGATTTCTCACATAGTCTTAAATCTCCACATCAGCATTTGCTAGAGGTAAAGGCACTTCAGTCCACTGGCATCTGTAATAAGGATTTGTCAGCATTTCTACTGTCAACCCCAGTTTTAAGGAGCGCAATAACTCATATATTTTTATGTGTATTAGACTGGAATTAGGCACAGAATAAACCCAAAACGAAGTTCTGAAAAAGTAAAATATGTTTTAAGGTTAAGGGGATCAAAATATTTTATTTAAATATAATAAAACTTTATACTTTTAAGTGTATAATTTATATGTCCCTCAGCCTTTATCTAAAGCCCTTATCTAAATTGTCTTTTTCATGTGATAACCCTTGAACTATCATTGTCTTCTTGTGATTTCAGAAGATTAGGGATATTAAGATGTAAATTAATTTTCTATGATATGTATAAAATATCCCCTACTATTACAATAGGACTAATAACTAATTTATTTATTTATTCAAATATATATCAAAATCTTATTATGTACGAGCACTTTTTTAGGCTCCAGGTATACAACAATGAAGAACAAAACAAAACAATACCTAAAAATCCCAGCCCTTACGGAGCTTCCAATCTAATGATGAATTTAAGGTTTTTATCTATTTTATAGAATCCTGTATTATTTACATGGCTACTTTGCTTCATTAATTACCAGAGGGAAAATATCACTAGAGAGTACATTTTTGAGAAACATGACTCTGTCTTGTTTTAGAACATTCTGGTGAATATCAGGACCTATGAAACAGTGGCCCTCAAATCATTTATGTGGGAAAACAGAAATGGATATTCAGTTAGACCCAGTCTGGTTTGGAATTTACCCTTATGACCAGAAATCTTTTAAAATTTGTTTGTGGCAACCAGCCGGAACTCCAGTTGTTTATGGGTAACAATATCCTTAACTATAAAGTATTTATATTTTATGAATTTATAGTTATATTGTTAATGACTCTTAATTTTTCCTTAATGAAGATAGGGTTGACAAAAATTACCTTTTTTAATAGCATTCATATGGGCCAAATGAAAAAGACATATGGTTCCAATAATGACATCATATTAAAGTTATGGAGATTAAAACTGAGCAGTTTATATTTTCCCATGGAATCATTTATTTCTTTCTACTTTCTGAGCCTTATGTACCTGCTCTTTGTATCCTATCACTGCCTTCACAGTGAAAGCATTAAATAATAATAACAGAGCAATTAGTTTACAGAGAGTAGAGATCAGGTAGGTGCTACAAAGTTGATTCGAAGTAGAAGGCTAATGAATGGGCAGCATGAAGGGCAGGGGCAAGGATGCTGCTGAAGTTCCTTTGAGGGGGATGAGCCAGCTCCTTACAACGATAGAGTTATACCTTAATATGTGAAAAAAAAAAAAAAAAAGATCTCAACATCTTGCCCTGGGAAGCTCAAGAGAAGGCAAAGTGAAGAATCATGGTTCCAAAAGGGAGATTAAGGATAAAAGGACATTATCATACACAGCAATACCAAGAAGATGGATATTTCTTTAACAAATAAGTAATCAACTCACTGTAACTATCTGATTATGACTTATCCCACTGATCAAACAAGCAATACCCCTGGATAGATTGAGAACACAATGAATGATGTGAACTTGAAAAAAAAAAAAAAACAGCTTATGATAATAAGAATGTTTTCTCAGTACTAATATATGTTTTCAATTGGCATGTTTTGATTTTAATTGGCTACCACCATTCTTGTATGGAATAGTCTCCTATAAGTAAAAATGGCAACTCCAATGATGATCAATAAATTACCATGCTTTTCTAAGAGAGTACATTGCAAGTTGTTATATGATGTTTAACAAGATGCATGCAGATATCTACATTTAATAACCTCATGTTAAAATATAAATGTAAAATATTTTTATTGCTCTCCATCCATTCATCCACCAATGTATCCATTCATGCATTCACTAATCAAATATCTTTATGCAAATTTTGTATACAGATTTCCAGAACAGAGGTCAGCAAAATGACTCTTAAAAACCAAATAGTAAATATTTTTGGCTTTGTGGGCAATACATTTGCAACCACTCAACTCTACCATGGTAGAGAAAAAGCAGCTGTAGAAGCAATGAATAAGCTGGCAAAAACTGTCAGTTTTTAGAAATCAATTTTTTAGTAACTCTGGAATCTAATAAAAAACTCACAACAACCAAGGGAATGCTTTATGACAAGAAAAACTACAGAATTTTGGTAAGAGAGGTCTGTGACATATCAATTTACCCTGTTACTACTACCCTCCACTCCCCAACTCTGCAGTAGCCTTGAAGATGGCAGCCTGCATTCCTGATGCAGGTTGTGCATACCATAGGGCTCATTATGGGCCTATTCTCAAAGAACATAGTTCTGTGTTTTCACCTGTGTGATGATTCCGTGAAGGATCAGCTCAAGGATTTGCCTTTGTTTTGCCTACATAGGAGCTTCCCCAGGGCTGAAGTTCCTTCATGGGTGTTTTTTTCATAAGCATTTGAAGGCAAATATGTTAGCCACTATTTCCTGAGCAAGAGAAAACAGCAGGGGCAAGAGATAAACAAGCTAAAATGCCTGGGATAGAAGGGATAGAAGAGACTCGGAAAAGAGATACTTGGGACAATTAGGGTTATGAAAATCCTCAGCACATATTCAAGGAAATCTAGAAAGCCACATAAGTGTCTATGGCTGGATGTATGCTCAGAAAAGACCTGAGAAGACTCTAAGCATTTACCTCTGGCTGGACTTCAGTCTTTATGCAAGCAGAAAGGGAAGAAGGGAAGAATTGTAAACTGCCTGGCTAAACAGTGAGGGAGTGTCTCAATATACAAACAAACTATAAAGATGGAGAGAGGTTTTGTTTTCTGTTATTTTGTTCCAGGAGTTTAAGGAAATCTTTTTTTCTTTTTTGCGGTACGCGGGCCTCTCACTGTTGTGGCCTCTCCCGTTGCGGAGCACAGGCTCCGGATGCGCAGGCTCAGCAGCCATGGCTCACGGACCCAGCCGCTCTGCGGCATGTGGGATCTTCCCGGACCGGGGCACGAACCCGTGTCCCCTGCATCAGCAGGCGGACTCTCAACCACTGCACCACCAGGGAAGCCCCATAAGGAAATCTTAATAAAATCAACAGAAGACCACTAATCTAAAAACCTCACACTTCAGTGGCTCCACATAACAAAGAATACAGACTTTACAAAATTATTTCAGCAAGGTCACTAAGCAAACAAACAACAACCACAATAGACAATAACAACAAATCCTGGGTTGGGGGTAGAATCTGACTTATAGGGTGGCTACATTATAATATTCAAAATGTCCATTTTTCAGTAAAAAATTATGAGGTATGGAAAGAAACAAGAATGTACAGCGCATTTACAGGAACTGTCCCTGACAGAAACCAGACATCAGACCTACTGGTAAAAACTTAAATCAACTGTTCTAAATATGATCAAAGTAATAAAACTATATACAGAGAACCAAAACACACCATCAGAAAAAGTCTCACCAAATAGAGAACATCAATAAAGAAAGAGAAATTATGAAAAAGAAACCAAATAAAAGTTATATAGCAAAAATTACAGTAACAGAAATGAAAAATTCACCAGTAGGGTTTAATAGTAGATTTGAGCAGGTGGAAGAAACAATCAATTATTTTTGACTGAAGATCAGTCAATTGAAATTATTCAGTCTGAAGAGCAGAAAAAAAATAAATGAGGAAAAATGAACAGAGCCTAAAGGATGATGAAACACCATCACGTGGACTAAAAAAATGCGCTATAGTCTTCCCAGGAGGACAGGAAAGAGAAAAAGGGGCAGAAAGTATGTTTGAAGAAATAATGGCCAAGTTCTCAAATTTAATAAAAAATATCATATAAGAAACTCAATGAGTTCCAAGAAGAATAAACTAAAAGTGGTCCAGAGGAAGACACATTATAATCAAACTGTAGAAAGACAAAGATAAAGAGAAAATCTTTAAAGCAGTAAGAGAGAAGTCATATACAGAAATATTCAATAAAATGCCAATTCTCATCAGAAATCATGAAAACCAGAATGCAGTGGGTATTTAAAGTGTTAAAAGAAAACATTATCCACCAAGAATTCTACATCTGGCAAAATCTTCCTTCAAAAATGAAGGTGAGGGGCTTCCCTGCTGGCGCAGTGGTTGGGAGTCCGCCTGCCAGTGCAGGGGACACGGGTTCGAGCCCTGGTCCAAGCCCTGGTCCGGGAAGATCCCACATGCCGTGAAGCGGCTAAGCCTGTGTGCCACAACTACTGAGCCTGCACTCTAGAGCCCGCCAGCCACAACTACTGAAGCCCGCACGCCTACAGCCCGTGCTCCGCAACAAGAGAAGCCACCACAATAAGAAGCCCGCACACCATGATGAAGAGTAGCCCCCACTCGCTGCAACTAAAGAAAGTCTGTATGCAGCAACGAAGACCCAATTCAGCCAAAAGTAAATAAATAAATAAATTTATTTAAAAAACAAAAATGAAGGTGAAATTAAGACATTTTCAGGTAAACAAAAGCTAAGGGAGTTTGTTGCCAGTAGACCTGCCATAAAAGAAATGTGAAAGGGCATCATTTAGGTTGCAATGAAAGGACACCAGAGAGTAAATTGAAGTCATAGGGAAAAATTAAGAACACAGGAAGATATTGCTACACAGGTAAATATAAAAACCCACATTATTTTCATTTCTGATTTGTAATTCCTTTTTTTCATATATTACTTAAAAGACAAATGCATGAAACAATAATGATAAATGTATGCTAATAGGTATGCATATATCAAGATGCAGTTGTGACAATAACAATGTAGAGGGGCAGAGCTATATAGAAGTAAAGATTTTGCATACAATTGAAATTAAATTGGTGTTAATTCAAACTATACGGCCATAAATTAAGATGTTAAGCATAAGTCCTATAATAACCACTAAGAAATTAAGCAGAAGGTATACAGTTAAAGAAAACAGAAGGGTATCAAAATAGTACACTACAAAAATCAATTTAAAACGCAAAATAAGGTACCAATAGAGGAACAAGAGGAAAAAATAACATATAACACATACAGAAAACAAATAGCAAAATGGCAGAAGTAAGTCCTTCCTTATCATTAATTACATTAAATATAGATGGATCAAATTCTCTAATTAAAAGGCAATGGATTTAAAACAAAATACAGGGGGCTTCCCTGGTGGCACCGTGGTTGAGAGTCCGCCTGCCGATGCAGGGGACACGGGTTCGTGCCCCGGTCTGGGAAGATCCCACATGCCGCGGAGCGGTTGGGCCCGTGAGCCGTGGCTGCTGAGCCTGCACGTCCGGAGCCTGTGCTCCGCAACGGGAGAGGCCGCAACAGTGAGAGGTCCGTGTACCGCAAAAAAAAAAAAAGCAAAATACAGGATCCAACTATATGCTCTCCACAAAAGACTCAGTATAGATCCAAAGACACAAACAGGTTGAAAGTGAAAGGCTGAGAAATATATTCCATGCAAACAGTCACCAAAAGAGTGACCACACTAATATAAAACAAAATGGAGTCTAAGTAAAAAATTGTTACATGAAAGAAAGAACATAGAATATTTATAAAAGGGTCAATCCATAAAGATAATATATCAATTATAATCATATAAGCATCTAAAAACAGGACCCCAAAATATATGAAGTAAAAACTGACAAAACTGAAGGAAGAAATCGATGATTCTATATTAATGGTCGGAAACGTCAACGTCCCAATTTCAACAATGGTTAGAAAAACTAAACAGAAAATCAATGTGGAAATGGGGATTTGAATGAACCAGAAAGAATAGAAAATACGAACAGACTGATTGATTACCAGTGATAAAACTGAATCAGTAAAAGACAGACAAACAAAGTCCAGGACCAGACAATCTCAGAGATAAATTCTACAAAACATTTAAAGAAGAGCTAACACCCATCCTTTTCAAACTATTCCCAAAAACTGAAGAGGAAGGAATGCTTCTTAACTCATTCTATGAGGTCAGCACCACCCTTATACCAAAACCAGATAAAGACACCACAAAACTGAAAATTACAGGCCAATATCACTGGTATACATAGATGCGAAATATTAGCAAACCAAATTCAATAATACATTAAAAGGATCATACACCATGATCAAGTGAGATTATCACAGGGATGCAAGGATGGTTCAATATCCACAGATCAATCAATGTGATACACCACATTAAAAAATCAAGAATAATAATTATACAATCATCTCAACAGATGTAGAAAAAGCTTTTGACAAAATTCAACATCCTTCCAAATTGAAAAGAAATAAGTAAAATTCTCACTTTTTGCAGATGACATGACACTCTACATAGAAAATTCTAGGGACACCACCAAAAAAACTGTTAGAACACATAAACAAATTCAGTAAATATGCAGGATACAAAATCAATATGCAAAAATCGGTCGGTTGCATTTCTACAAATAAGAATAAACTATTATAAAGAGAAATTAAGAAAACAATCCCATTTACAATTGCATAAAAAGGAATAAAATACCTAGGGATAAATCTAACCAAGGAGGTAAAAGACTTGTATTCAAAAAACTATAAGAAATTGATTGAAGAAATTGAAGCTAGCACAAACAAATGGGAAGGTATACTATGCTCATGGATTGGAAGAATTAATATTGTTAAAATGACTGTACTCCCCAAGGCAATCTATAGATTCAATGCAATCCTTATCATAATAGCAAAGGCATTTTTCACTGAATTAGAACAAATAAGTCTAATATTGTATGGAAACACAAAAGATCCCAAACAGGAAAACCAATCTTGAGAAAGAAGGAAAAAACTGGACGTGTCATGGTCCCTGATTTCAAATCATACTACCAAGTTACAGCAGTCAGATGGACAGTATGATCTGGCACAAAAACAGATGCATAGATCAATAGAACAGAATAGATAGATCAGAAATGAGCCCACATTCATATGATCAATTAATCTATGACAAAGGAGGCAAGAATGTACAATGAGGAAAATACAGCCTCTTTAGTAAACAATGTTGGGAAAACTGAGCAGCTTCACGCAGAAGAATCAAATTGGACTACTTTCTTACATTATATACAAAAATAAACTAAAAATGAATTAAATATGTAAGTGTAAGACCTGAGACTGTAAAATTCCTAGAGGAAAACATAGGCAGTACATTCTTTGACATCTGTGTTAGCAATACTTTTTTGGATATGTCTCCTCAGACAAGGAAAACAAAAGCAAAAATAAACAAATAGGACTATATCCAAGTAAAAAGCTTTTGCACAGCAAAGGAAATCATCAACAAAATGAAAAAGCAGCATACTTAATGGGAGAACATATCTGCAAATGATATATCTGATAAGGGATTAATATCCAACATATGCAAAGTACTCATATAACTCAATCTCAAAAAAAAACAAACAAACAACACAATTAAAAAATGGGCAGAGGACCTGAATAAACATTTTTCCAAAGAAGACATACAGATGGCCAACAGAAACATGAAAAGATGTTCAACATCACTAATCATCAGGGAAATGCAAGTCAAAACCACAATGAGATACCACTTCACACTTGTCAGAATGGCTATCACCTAAAAGACAACAAATAACAAGTTATGGCAAGGATGTGTGGAAAAGAGATCCCTCATGCACTTTTGGTGGGATTGTAAATTGGTGCCCCCTCCTATGGAAATCAGTATAGAGGTTCCTCAAAAAACTAAAAATTGAACTGCCATATGATCCAGCAACTCCACTCTGGGTATTTATCCACAGAGAAAAACCCACTAATTTAAAAAGATATATGTACACCAATGTTTATTGTAGCATTACTTATAATAGCCTAGATATGGAAGCAATATAAATGTCCATCAACAGATGACTGGATAAATATTTGGTATATATATATATATATGATATGAATATTACTCAGCCATAAACAGAAAAACCCGGAAATCTTGCCATTTGCTACATTGATGGATCTAAAGTGTACTTTGCTAAGTGAAATAAGTCAGAGAGAGAAAGAAAAATACCATATGATCCCACTTGTATGTGAACAAAACTAATAAACAAACAAAACAAAATGAAAACAGACTCACTGATACAGAGAATAAACGGTGGTTGCCAGAGGACAGGGGGCTGGAGGGTACAATATAGGTGAAGGGAATTTAGAAGTACAAACCTCCAGTTATAAAATAAATAAGCAATGGTGATGTAATATACTGCATAAGGAATATGATCAACAAGATAGATGGTTACTAGAGTTATCCTAGTAGTTATCCTGGTGATCATAATGTATGCAAATTAGGTAGTACACCTGAAACTAACATAATATTGTACATCAACTATATTTCAATAAAATAATTTTTATAACTTAGTGAAAAGATAAACAACGCAGTTAAAAAATGGCAAATGTTTAGATGGAATTTCTCAAATCCCTTTTTTTACTTTATCCCATTCTCTTCTAAGAGCATGCTTTCTCTTTTCACTTTTAAATTATCATCCAGTAAGTCTGCTTTTATTCTCTTTTCTCCTTGATTATTATCTATAAAATGAATAAACAGGTCATATTAATATCTATCTATTCATTCATTTATTCAACCATTCAACAACCACTTAATAGATGTCCATAATGTTCCAGGCATTGTTCTGTGTCATGAAGATAAGAAGACTAATAAAACATGGTACCTACTCTTAAGGAACATTACAGTCTAGTGACAGAGACACAGAGACAGACAAATAAACAGGTAAGTACAATGCAAAGTCACAGGGAAACAGCATTTGAATTCAGTTCTCAGCCCTGGTTGCACATTAAAGTTAAATTAAATATTTTACAATTAAAAGTATAATGCTGATGCCTGTGCTCCACTCCCAGAGATTCTGATGCAGTTTATCTAGGATGCTACCCTGACATTATTACTTTTAAAAAACTTTCTAGGTGATTGCATTGTACACTTGGGTCAGTTTTATGGGTGTGACCTGTGTAGTTGCACAGGACCCAACACTCTGAAGACCTGTGTTAGGTTTAACACTCTGCTGGTGACCTTTTGAAGTTCTAAATAATTTTTTTACAGGAGATCCTCATTTTTCCTTTTCACTGGGGATGGAAATGATGTAGCTGGTCCTCTATGCAGTCAGCAGTGAAAACTACTGCCTTAAAGTGGTCTAGATAGAAATATTCTTAAGAGATAAAATTATTCATGTGGATGCTGAAAAGAATAAACAGCGCTATATGATTTAAGTGAAAAGAGAATGTGGAGCAAGAAAAATAGGGGGAGAGAAGATCATGAGGACCTAAGTTAGGAAGCAGACTTTATTCCTATAAAATTCTGAAATACTATCTAAATATAATCACTGTTGATCATAAGTGCTTGAGTTGATATCCTGCTTAGAATGGCATTCTTTTTCCTAAGATTATTTTTAAGCATCTACCTAAACCAATTTTGATTCAGGAAATGAAGTTGAGGATTTGTCTTTCTATTGGCTTGGCCAAAAAGTTCGATCTGGTTTTTCCATAAGACGGCACGGAAAAATCCGAACGAACTTTCTGGCCAACCCAATACAATAGTCTCCCTTTAGGTAATTTTTTTACTATTTAGACACTGGATGAATTTGAATGCATGTTTGGGAGAGAGAAAAGCAAACCAAAAGGAGGAAGATATGATTTGTCAAATGATTGCAACGTGGAGTTTTCAATCATTAGGATTCTGTTTCTTATAATTTAGTAAAACAATTAGAGTTTGGAGACTCTTTGGTCTTAGAAAGGAGGACTCAACATTAGCCATCCACTAACTCTACTTATGTTTCTCCAAAAACAGCTGAAATACACTGATAGAAAACTGCATTAGAATAAAGAACTGATACTAACTGGCTTTCTACCCTCATCACACCCAAAAGTTGATCAAATACTGGCAGTCTCTTCAGTGTGCCTGAATATGCATGTAAAACACGTGCCATGAGAATTATCCATCAATGATCAGTACTTAGCGGCACGTATCTACTGAAAGTTCTTTTTTATACAATGAATAGTGAGTATAGCTTTCAGCGGCTGCCTTTTGTAATCAATAAAATCAACAAATGTTTATTGAGTATCCATCATTTAAAAGAAAATACCCTGCTTTAGGACTAAGGTGCTTCTCCTAAGCATCTTTTGATCTACTTGAAGTACAGCACTTGCACGGGAAAATGTAAACTAATAATACAAGTTTTCACATAAGTGTCTAAGAAATAAATTGAATAGAAAAAAGACCATTAGGTGCCAGTTAAAGGAAAGTAAAGATGTCCCAAAATGGTCAGATAAATCATCCTAGAGAAAAGGGAATCAGAAAAATGGATTGTAGAATGAGTATAAATTAGATAAATGGGGAGAAGTAAGAGTTGTTCAATGCAAGAGAAATGAAGCGGCACATGGCCTGAAGAAGAGGAATGATGGTTTCTAAGAGGAAGATGTTCATAAACATGCTAGAAAGCCTTAGGGGAAAATATTAAACATGAGCACCATTCATTACTTATTAATTTTTAAATTACTTTATACCCATTAAAATGATCACTTACTGATAATTTTGTGCCAGGAACTATGTTTATATTTTCTAAATTTTTATCTCTAATACAAACTTTTAAGTTGCAAATTATTATTATCCTCATTATAAGGTAAGGTAACTTGCCCAAGGTAAATCGTCTACCAAGTGGCAGACTCAAGATTTGAACCTAGATTTTCTCACTTCCATTTGTCCCTTCAACCTGCAGAAAAGCCCTTTCTCAGTTAGGTATTAAATTCAGTTACCAAGTGTCAACTAACTGTAGAATCTGTCTGCTCCTCTGCTGAGGGTTAGTGGGGTAGGCAGTTTAAGGATTTGCATATGTAAGTAAATTCTGTCATAAATATCAATGAGGACCTAAAAGTTGTTATGATTTAACCTAAATATAGTGTATTTGTACATAGTGTATTCTTCTGGAAAATTATCCCACAAGTGTCATTTTGAAGAAAACATTCTGCAATTTAAAATATTTGGAAATTCTACATAGTTGCATCCCTTTGAGGTATCCATAATACATACGAACTTATGAAAGACTTGGTGATAAAGAAACCTAGTGGATTTGGCTTAACTCAGTATTTCCTTTTTTTTTCTTTTAATTTTATTCTTGGTTGCGTTGGGTCTTAGTTGTGGCACGTGGGATCTTTGTTGTGGCACACGGCTTCTCCCTAGTTGTGGCTCCGGGCTTTTCTCTCTCTAGTTGTGGTGCACAGGCTCCAGAGTGCATGGGCTCTGTAGTTTGTGGCACACGGGCTCTCTAGTTGAGGCGCGAGGGCTTAGTTGTCCTGCTGCATGTGGGATCTTAGTTCCCTGACCAGGGATTGAAACTGCGTCCCGTGCACTGGAAGACAGATTCAGTATTTCCTAAAATCTATTAATCAGAGTCATTGTAGGGTGTGCCTGCATTACACACCTATCAGAATTGTGGAGCACACTCGGACATTCTGATGTAATCAAATAATAAACACAATATGCTATTGCTGCAGAGCATAGAAATTGCAGGCTGTATTATAAAAGTACTGTTTTGTTCTAAGGTCAGCGAGTATCACATTTGCCAAACAACTGCAAATTTAAAAGTTCAAATGAAGAAATATAAATTTAGATTTTCTTTTTAAGAGCACAAGCCTATGCCAAACATGAAAAAAAAATTATGGCTTTGGCTCTAATTACATTTGAACGCAGTATAAAAAATTCTCCATATAATATGAAATGCTTTCCAAACAGCTATGTGACAAAGGCATTTCTCTTCTATTAGTTCTTAAATGAAGTGGTTAAAAAAACAAACAGGGATTCCCTGGTGGTGCAGTGGTTGAGAGCCCGCCTGCTGATGCAGGGGACACGGGTTTGTGCCCCAGTCTGGGAAGATCCCACATGCCGCGGAGCGGCTGGGCCCGCGAGCCATGGCCGCTGAGCCTGCGTGTCCGGAGCCTGTGCTCTGCAACGGGAGAGGCCACAACAGTGAGAGGCCCGCGTAGCGCAAACAAACAAACAAACAAACAAACAAACAACATTCTGTTGGTTTGTTTGACCAACGTGGGTTTCAAACAAGGTGGTGAAAACAAATTCATGTTATTTCTTTTAATTAATTACTAAATAGAATTAAAGCTAAGAGAGCTCAGAACATAAAATTTATAGGATTCAAGTTAATAGTACTCATTACTGTTTAGGTGTCTAACTAATGGCATAAATGCCTTTTGAGTAGTGGACCTAATAAAATACATTGACTGATAAATGGGTAAGAACCAGGGGAATCATCTGTTATTCTGGATTTCTAGGCAAAAAACGGTCACTTTAGTGATGCCAGGAAAGTAAAACCTGCACGTGCTTTCTGCCATGGAAAGAGGTCTGCACTTTTCTTTCTTGAGTCGCTGTGGTAGGGTTAATTGGAGTCAGGATATAATCTGTCATTATGAGTACCATTTAAATCGCAAATAAAGAGAAGCAATTAGGAATCCATGTCAAGTAATCAAGTGTGGTTTAAAACACAGAGATCAGGACCTGAGAATCAGATATTGATCTGAAAGGGAAGTTAGGCTGTAAGTACCTGCCATAATTCAGGACTTACTGGTCTTGCAGGTCTCATGATTGTCATCTGACACCCACAACTTTCCAGACTCAAAGAATAGTACATTTTTTCCCCAGACTCTTTATATTCCTGGGAAGCCCTGAATTTATAATTACTTGTCAAGCCAAACAGAATACAGCAGGTTTTAGGACAGAATCAACAGGAGCATCAGGGAAGGAAAGAAATGTTCAGCAGTATAGATTCACTGAAAACACACATGTGTTCTCTAAGTGAACAATATCACCAATATTCATGATGCCAATCACCATCTATTTTGATACCTCCTAATATGATCTCCATTCCAGACCATTATCTTCAGGTATGGAACTACAAGTCTAACTGCCAACCAGATCAATATACCATAGGAAAACTAAATGTAATATGTTCAAAATTAAATTCAATTTGTATTAACCCAATTTGCTCTTTCATATCAATTCTGTTTCCAGCCACATTTACCAGAATATAAAAATGTCCTAATCTCTGACCTCTTCTTAAACTCCAATTTGTAAACTGTTACTATATATCCCCCTTTCTCCACCCTATATATCTTGGAAGTTGTATTTCCTTCCCCCAACCCTTTGGATAATGCCACGGTTTGGAACTTAACAGCTCTTACTCTTGCAATATTCTCTTGGCCGGTCTCACCCAATCCTAGCTCGTGAACTACATGCAATTCTATCTGCGATGCTAAGAAGGATTTTTTAAAATCTCAATTTGATTATATGGTTCACGTACTTAAAATCCTTCAAAATTGCCCCATTACGAATAGCAGACAGCCGAACTTCCTTCAGGAGGACTACAAAGGCTTTCTTCTCTGCTGTTGCCTGCCTGATCACCCTCAACCACTACTTCTCTCCCACATTGTCTGTGCTCCATCTGTTGTGGACTACTTACAGGTAGTTATTCATATACTCTAAGCACTTTCACATGTCTGTGCCTTTTCCCAGTCTGAAATATCTGGTATTCCTTCTTCACCTAATAGATTCCTACTCCTAAAGCAAATAGAGCTCAAGATTTTGTGAAAAGCGGGCACTGGCATCCCCTCTCCTAATTCCTTACCAAAGAAGTTCCGAAGCACTGGGCAAATATAAAAATTCCCAAGAGTAAAAAGTAAGAGTAACAAAGTCTTGCTGAAACTTGTGGGCATGGAATTCAGATATGTACAGAAAATCGTGTGTGGAAGATAATTGGTAGGTTGTAGGCAATGTGTAAAAACACTGGGGCAAGAGCATGAACACGTCATCAAGAAGGGCTTCATTCTACTTGAGAGATAAAACATGTTATGGACAGCTCTTAAGAAATAAGTTGTATAAGCAGAGTGAAAAGAGAGGACTGGCTGTTGGTGATGACTTCTGTTTAAAAAAGAAGAATGGGCTCTTAGAATGGAAAATTGCAGATCCAAAATTCAGTCTATTTTCTTGTTTAGATGTAGGTGGCACAACTGTCCCACCACTGCAATAGTATGTTGCTGTTGGCAGGGTAGGGTGGTCAAGTTGACCTACTCATCTGGCTGGGATTCATGACCTTTTCTTTTTTTTTTTTTTAATTCCTGAAAATATACAGTTATAAGGCAATTGATGAGGAAACTTCACTATCTTTTTGAAAGAATTGACACTAAATGTAAGGCCACAGGAAACCAAAAAGCCTTGGTCTCCTAAAGCTAGCTGAAAAAATGTTTTGTTCTTTTCCCCATCAGAATTTCTTACTCAGAGGTCCATACTCTGTACCAACCAGAAAACTAGGTAGATTCTCCAACACATTTCTGGTAAACTACCCACCTCCCTTGCCCTGACCCTGGCAGAAAAGTTAAGGAGAAACTGAATCGACGTGACCCTGGATTCACCATGCGAAAATCTAGAGAACTAAATTACAGTTTGTATCAGTCAAAATTAAGTTCTCCAGCCTGTTTTTCCTTCTTCATTAAGAATGCTAGCAGCCAGGATGATGTCACCTGAACTATGGGCTGTAGGATTCCTTTCAGAAATTATGCAACACAGAGAACAGATACATAGATACAAGTATTTATTAGACCATCTAGATGGAAAGCCACAGGCCTCCCAAAACAGTCCACTGTTACCTGAATTTCAAAGCTTGATGTCATTTGAGAGATAAAGGTTCTGCATAACTCCAAAGCACTCTGCTAGTAACCATTAAGCTGTACTACGTATTTTTTATTTTAAAAGTATCTTCAAAGCACTTTTCAGAGAAAAACTCAGCCTTATATAAATTTATCATTAAATTATTTAAAACAAAATAAATAGAGCACTTAAGTAAAAAGAAGCTGGAAGACGGATAACCCAAAACACAAAGAAAGCAGGAGATAAATAATAAGGAAATAGAAGAAAAAGAGGTGAAGTAGAAAATAGGAAAGAAGAAAATACCTTGTTATGCATCAATGCACCATTTAAAATTGACTCAAAAAGAAGTAATAAAATGAATAGGTCAGTAACCTTAAAAGAAATTGTATCAGTTATTAAATAAATATTTCCAGAAAAAAATCTAAATACTGTGGAGTTTTTATTTTTGCCCTAATATAAAACAAATAACCTAATGATACACAGACTGTTTTAGAGCATAGCAAATGCTGTGGAACCAGTTCCCTTCTTTTTAAATGAAGTTAGCATTACACTGACATAAAAAGCTAACAAAATGGTGAAATACTGAAATTAAGGAGCAGTCACTATCAAATATACCTAAAAACAATATAGCAAACAAAGCATAGCAGTCCATTGAAATATTTTTCAACCATAATCAATAATAGTTTATCTCTGGAATGCAACTATTTTTAATATTTAGAAATTGATTAACACAGTCATCAGAAACATAATTACAACTGGAAAAATTAATAATAATCCCCATAGATGACCAATGTATTCAATAATAATTAGTGCCCAATCTTGAAAAATAATTAACTGGAAAACTAGGAATAAAAAGTCTTCTTGAGAACACATCTATTATTGTAGTTAATAAAGAAAATACTATCAAAACAAGGAAACCAGGCTCAGAGATTGAAGTTCTCACCAAATACAAATAAAAATAAAACACATAAAAGCAATTAAAATTAGTAAAGGCAGAGGTGAAACTACAGCTCTTCATAACAAGCATGATTAAATATCTAAACTACCAAAGACAATTACTTGTAAATCTCTTAAATGTAGAAATATTTCTATAAAGTGACTCAAGGGAAACATTCAAAAATAAATTACTTTCCTATATTTATATTATAAAAAACATAAAATCACTTTGTCTGAACTCATAAGTAGGGCCCACTAATGTTGTTTTAAAAGATAATCAGATACTCCAGTAAAGATGTTAAAAAAAAAAAAAAAAAAGATAATCAGCAATCTGCCCTCAGAAGCTCTATCTGACGGATATTCTACTGAAATTTGGTATATGGTCTCCTTTGAACTTTAGTTTATACTATCACTGTTTTCATTGTTTTTGCATTGTTTTTTTCCTGAATCTTCATTGAGAATTTTATTGGAAAGTTAAGAAAGAGCGTATCTTTTACAGTATTAACGAGAATAACTCCTATTGTGGACATCTAGTGAATACTTTGATTACAGATTTGCAGACAATTCTAATTGTTAGCACTGTACAGCCAATACCAGAATAAATTAAAATGAGTACCAGTACTGAAAGAGCAGATTTAAGATGAAAAATAGAGTGCAAGTTTAAACAGAAAATGAGGCTCTTAATGAAGGGGACTTTCATGTTTTGTTCCTTCAGCTTCTGTTTTTCTTTAGATCTGACTTGGGAACATCATAAGTAGCTTTTCTAAAGTAACAGTTCAGCTCTCGTCGCCTGCTTCACAGCTGTTATAGGGGCTCCAGACCACCTGCCAACTGAGAAGTCAAGCCTTGGTCAAACATCTCCAAGCAGAATGAACCAATATTCTCATGTCCTAACTTTTAAACAGTTCGCATTTTTTCCCTCTAAAAATGGTTGGTTGTTCTTATGTTTATCCTAAATTGCTTCAAAATTATATATTATTATTATTTAAGAAAATTTCATGGAAACATTTATTATGTTGGTAAGAAATAATAGAGTTTTAGAGCTTAAGTGTTTTTTTTTTTTTTTTTTGGCGGTACGCAGGCCTCTCACTGTTGTGGTCTCTCCTGTTGCAGAGCACAGGCTCCGGACGTGCAGGCTCAGCGGCCATGGCTCACGGGCCCAGCCGCTCCGCGGCATGTGGGATCCTCCCGGACCGGGGCACGAACCTGTGTCCCCTGCATCGGCAGGCGGACTCTCAACCACTGCACCACCAGGGAAGCCCCTTAATTCTTAATTAGCCAACTTTTGGTTAATAAGTATGAAAGAAATTGTGAATCTCATAATTGGAAGATGATTAAAAAAGAAAATTTTATATCTATCAGTTTTATACAAAATATGTATTTAAGTGCTAATTTAGTTGATTATGTTTTATAAATTCTTTCAAAATAAATTCAGAAGATTGCTACATTATACATAAATGATTCATTTTAAGGTGCGTGTATTAATTTAAAATGCTATTTTTAAACCTGATGAGATTTAATGAGAATCCAGTATCATTAATATTTGTAAAGTTTTATAACTTCTTATATTACCCAAGGCCTGTAGACAATTTCACTTTTAATAATATCACCACTGGTCTAAACTACATCTTAGTCATTCTAAAATAATCTGTTATTTTTTTCTTAGCTAAATTAAGGAAATGTCATGAATGTATGTAGTAAACTTTGATCTTAAAAATGTAAAGGGATCATATATTTAAGGGAATTAGTTAACAATAAACTTAACTACTATTTCATTACATTTTAATGATTCAGATTACCCTAAATGTAGTTGGAAAAATACATAGAAACCTAACTGCACAGTCCAAAAACAATGTTCCATTCATTTGGAACATGAATTTGTCAGGAAATGACCAATAAGGACAATAAGCAATAGATAAGCATAAATAATAATAACACAGTTGAATGTCATTACTCTATAGACAGGACAGTATTATTCATTTCTTTTTTCAGCCTCTGCCATTCCAACTGTTATGCTTTTACTGCTGTAGAGCTGAGAAATCTTCCATTGTCTGAGCACCGGTCTTTAAATTTCCTTCTAATCACCATGGCTCTTGGAGTCTGAACTCTGCCATCCCTAATTAACATTCAAGTCAGAAGCCTATGGTGCGCTACAGATTATCACAATTGGAAGTGAGAATACCAGGAGGGCAAAGTGAAAAACCTAGCAGCTACCATCAGAACAACTTAATGTTTTCAACAAGAGGCAATACTAAAGATGACTGGCTTGTTAGGATCAAAAAGTACTGACAAGAGTCTCCATGTGAGCTCATATATTGTTCTCTTGCCTAGAAAACAAACCTCATTTTGACATCTCAAGACATTAAAAAGGCACTTTCACATGAACAGTCTGGATAGAAAATGAATAACTATAATAATCTGTGGCTTATGTTTTAAAGAAACAACAAAATAGTGTAGCAGGTGTACAGAGCATGCCTATTAAGGTAGAATATTTTACCTAAATAATGTGTAATAAACTATGTTTATTATTTATTGATACTTTTAGCTTTTTTCAAAATTCAAGGGCATTCTGAGAATATCTACAAAAATTACTTTCTTTTGTTTTGCAAGTCTACTAAGCAAAGGCATCCTTTTTAATGCCTGATTCTCACATATCACACACACATGTACATCCCTTTAATACACTACTTAGCTGCTGCAAACTGTGTTTACCTCCTTTCAGAAGAATAACTTCAGAGAATGTACATAATGTACAAAAAAATCTAAGTCTTTATTGGCCCTAATTATCATTCTAAGAAGAGTTTTTGTTTTCACTCTATATGTATAGAAAATCTGCTGGGATTTGGGAAACTGAGAAGAATGTCTTTCTCCCTGAAATGGAGTATTTAATCACCTGAAATTGTAGTGAATCCTATAGAAATAATGACTGAATAGGTTGAAATTAGCTTTCAAGAAAAAAGGGATAGAATTCTGCTAGTTGTGCTCGTTCACCAACATTTCAGGAAAGATACTTACTTACAAGGCAATAAGGGTTTAAAGGACAGTTTGGCTTAACGATTATCATTCATATTTTAGTAAAAACTGGTATGCTATTTAATTCCTCCACTTGACTGAATTATCAGTTTAGATTGGAGATATTGGTTGTTACTATCTTTCTTCTGATATTTGTATTTTGGCCATTAAATATTTCACTAGCTTAATTCCCAAGTGAAAGAAGAAAGAGGGAAAAAAATAAAAGCTGAACCTCCAATCAATCAAATGTGCCATTTCACTGCTTTTCCAGTAAAAGGTTTGATGGGAAGAGAGACTGTACCTATTAGCTAATCTCCAAACTGCATTTCATTTCTGAATCTAATTTATTATCCCCTTACATGGATAATCAAGATTTGACTAAACAAAATTATTGCCAACATCTCCATTCAGATACGACCAAATAGAACTCATTATCCGCCCCCCCAACATCTTTATCATGCTCTGTGGCAACGCTAATGCCCTGCCTCTTAGGCTTTTAACCTTGAAGTCCTCGTCCACCTTTCTCAGTTGTTTTTGCCCCACATGTAATCCATTCCCAAGAAATCTCATACACGATTGTTCAATGTTGCCATGTCTTTCCTCTTGCCTCTGGGTAAATGTCTCTTAAATCAGACTCTGTAAAGCCTCCATTCAGAAGTACCCAAGAACAAACCATACCTCCCTGTTCAAAATGTTGCTTGGGGCTTCCCTGGTGGTGCAGTGGTTGAGAGTCCGCCTGCCGATACAGGGGACACGGGATACAGGGGACACGGGTTCGTGCCCCGGTCTGGGAAGATCCCACATGCCACGGAGCGACTAGGCCCGTGAGCCATGGCCACTGAGCCTGCGCGTCCGGAGCCTGTGCTCCGCAACGGGAGAAGCTACAACAGTGAGAGGCCCGCGTACCGCAAAAAAAAAAAAAAAAAAAAAAAAAAAAATGTTGCTTGACTCACTTCTTTGTTAAACTCTCTAAGAACAATCCATTCTTTCTTTCTTTTTGGTATCTGAATTATGAATATGAAATTTAAAGAGACTGGGGTATCCACTCTGGCTTGAGTGAATAGAAAAGCACTGGAGTTGTAAAGCAGAGACTAGCACACCATTGTGAAGCAATTATACCCCAATAAAGATGTTAAAAAAAAAAAAAAAGAAAAGCACTGGAACCATAAACAGAGCTTAGAAATATAGGAGAAACAGATATTTTAAGGCCGGGATTGTAGAAGGAGGTTTGAATCATGTTGAGTTTGATCCTCGACATGCAGGTAGATATATGTCCTATGAGCAGCTGCAAATTTACATCTGAGTCTCAGATCAAGGGCATAGTTAAAATTTAGATTACACAATTTTACACGGTACTATTGTGATTACATCTTTGAAAATGAGAAAGATAAAGCAAAATTATCTCATTTCCATGTAGTTTGCTGTGGTTAAGCTGAACCAAAAATTCATATTTCTCCAATCATTCTTCTAGAACTTAAAATATATTGCTAATAATAAAATAATCTTCAAAAAATTATGGTGTTGACAATAGTGTTGGCAATGAAAAAGAATATAACAACAAAATGAAAATACTTAAGGGTCTTTATTATGGTAGCATTTTAAAATTAGATTTAATAAAGAAGGAGGAAGGAAGCAGGTGTGTGTGTATGTGTATGTGCGCTTATGTGGTAAAAAATTAGGTTCTGGTCACTTACAGAGCCTCTAAAGATTGGGACCCTAAGGTTTAAAAAATTATGCCTAATTTCACATTAAAACAAACAGCTTTCTTTCTCTATGATACCACCACCAATAGTTTTATGTTGATCTAGCTAATCTGGAGGTCTAGGAGAATATGAGAATTTATTTGAAATAAAACACATCAAGCTATTAGAGCCAGAATGAAAAGAAGAAATGCAGGGCAAGCGTGATCCCTGAAACAGGAGGAAAAAATATGGTGAGAAAAGGTTTGGTTGCCTTTGAATAAGCTGGTTGCAGGGATGGGGTACGAGCAGCCTGAGTTTGAATGAGGCACCCATTTCACATTAACATGTATAAGTAGTACTTATACACGTATACCTACTGTATCTTCCTTAAATTATTTTGATATTACTAGCTCCACAACACATGTTTAAAATTGCTTAGAAATTGTATAGAGATCGATAAGAATGAAAAACCTTTTTTCTTTGTGAAGCTGCATTATTTGGGTTTCCAAGCCCGAATGCTAGTAACTCTCTAAGAACTATGTGCTTGACTGTCGCTCTGTGACAATGGAAAGAGAAGAATCAGAGGGAAAACCCTATTGCAGGCACAGATTTGAAGGCCTAGAAATCTTTTTTTTTTTTTAACATCTTAATTGGAGTATAATTGCTTTACAATGGTGTGTTAGTTTCTGCTTTATAACAAAGTGAATCAGCTATACATATACATATGTTCCCATATCTCTTCCCTCTTGCGTCTCCCTCCCTCCCACCCTCCCTATCCCACCCCTCCAGGTGGTCACAAAGCACCGAGCTGATCTCCCTGTGCTATGCGGCTGCTTCCCACTAGCTATCTATTTTACGTTTGGTAGTGTATATATGTCCATGCCTCTCTCCCGCTATGTCCCAGCTTACCCTTCTCCCTCCCCATATCCTCTGCTTTTGTTGGTATTATGGAAGAAGTTGCAGAACAATTTAGGGGACGATTCGGTCACTTCTCTCTTTTGTACTGTAATTCCTTCCACTGTCCTTGGGAGTTGGCTCCCACATAAGCCTCCTGTATCTGTGGGCTGCAACAATAAAGCCTAACAAGCTTAAGCAAGTAAACTGAGTACTGAAATACACAACCTTCCAGGAAGTGCTAAGAAAATAAAAACTAAGACTAAGTTGCAGATGCAAGCACATTTGTTCAATTCATTGAGCAACCAGGAAGAAAGAACCTCCTTAAGAGTAAGTGACTTTTCTGAAACAGTCACCAAATTTATAGTCATTTGCATGCTAAAGTGCTACTAGTCGTTAAGGGAAAGAACATGTACAGTAGCATTTAGTGCTAGTAATCTTTTGATGGACAAAAATCAATTATTATACAGGAGCCGCACAGTGGGGAACACTCAACGTATTTAGACAGGCTTGAAAACCAAGAACACAGAGGGAAAATAGGCATTCCTTCTATGAACTTAAATAAATATTCAGCCACCTGATACTGCCCCTAGCTAGTGTATCCATAGTAGTAAGGACAACAGGATGAGGCTAATAAACTGAAAAGAGAGCACACATTGTTCTCAAAAGCTCTCTGTCTCATTCAGAAAGAGTATTCTTGTTATTATTTTTGGTGATTAGAAATATATATTTTAACAATTGTTATGCAATAAACGAAATCATCATATATGAAAACACAGTTCTAAGGTTGATATCTGTAACTCCAATAATAATGATAAACACAAGAAGCAAGGGAATTTTAACCACTGAATCTGAAATTCAAAAGCCAGAGTGGTAATATGAGGAATATGAAAGAGAGGGCATGAGTAGGCTGCAGTTTTAGGTCTAGACCTGCAGGTGAGGCTACATAATTTCCAAATTGTATGACATCATTTTAGTCAAAACTAACAAAATAAATATTTAAAAAATTGTTTAGAGCTTTCTAAAATGAACTCATTCCATGATATGACTACTGATACCTACTACGCCCATACAGTGTATTGGGCGTAGGTTATATTGTGGAAGAGGGGCAAAAAACATTAGTAAACAAGATGCTTAATCTCAATTCCAAAGAGAAGAAGTGAGATAGGCCCCGTTACTCTTTTGATTGCCCAGAAAAATCTGCGATTATGGTTTAAAGAAGCTGAAAGAAAACTGAGCGCTAAATTAGGAGAGGGGAGAAACAAGAGGCCCGAGGCATCCAAGCAAGAGTAGCCTAAATCTTGGCCCCTGAGGAAACGTCTAGATGTCTGGGGACACACCTGTAACGGCATCACAGTGCTCTAGCATATGTGGGATTTCTGGATGAGAAGCACTGCTTTAGGTGAACAATTCTCAATCAAGATGCTATTCTGGTCATAAACTATAGTTGTTAGACTTTTCCATCCTGGGCCACTAGAGACTTCATTTTACAGTATTGGTTGCTCAAGTTGGACACACAGATTGGTTGAAAGCCCACTTCTCTACTTTCTAGCTCTGTGACCATGAGCAGGTTACTTAGGCAATCTGCATACCAGCTTTCCCACCTGTAAGAGTATGGATAATGGTATCTACCTCAAAAGGTTATTATGACAATTAAATGAGTAAATCTATGAGTAGTGCTTTGAACAATGTCTAGCACATAGCAGACATACCAAAAATGTGTATTTTTTTTTTAATGAACCATATTCATATAACCTTATTTAGTGAAGCTGAGAAGCAGATAAAAGCACCAGCCTCAGTTATCATGGTCTTCTTTCAATTTTGCAAATTTTCCAAGATCTTTCCTGCTTTAGGGCCCTTGCATATGCTGTTCTCTCTGCTGAGAATATTCCTTCCCCCTCTCTTTACCTTGATAATTTCTTCTCAAACTTCAACTCTCTATCCTTCGGCAGTGAGACCTAACCTGGCCCATCCTTCCACTCCTGATCCCTGGTATAACTCTGGATCATTCTGTAAAAGGCATCACACACTTTATCTTTCTCTTATATCTTAATCACAAGGTGTGGTGTGTGGTACGTGTGTGTGTGTGTGTGTGTGTGTGTGTGCGTGTGTGTAGTTCTCCTTATGAATCCTACCATTTTCTAAGCTCCATAAAGGCAGAGACTGTGTCTATTTTCTCCATCAAATATAGTGGTTTGGGGCTTCCCTGGTGGCACAGTGGTTGAGAGTCCGCCTGCCGATGCGAGACACAGGTTCGTGCCCCAGTCCAGGAAGATCCCACATGCTGCGGAGCGGCTGGGCCAGTGAACCATGGCCGATGAGCCTGCACGTCCGGAGCCTGTGCTCCGCAACGAGAGAGAGGCCACAACAGTGAGAGGCCCGCGTACCGCAAAAAAAAACAAAACAAAAAAATATATATAGTGGTTATCACAAAGCCTGATATATCATCATCACTAAGTACCTATTTGTTAAATACAAAAAGAATGAATTAAAAAAATAAATAAATAAAATTCAAGAGAAATGGAGCTGATTATGATAAGCACACTGATGATGCCAAATTCTAGAAAACCTCACTGGCTCTTTTTAAGACACATAATAAAAATGTCAAACAAGAAGCATTAAGTGAACTTCTCTCTGTGGAGATATCATTATTCACAACATAGGCAGAATCTCCTCTGAGATTTTCCAAGAGAGAAAAGGACAAAATAATCATAACATAAATCAAATGATCATACTTCCTTATAAAATATAAATTAAGTATCTATAAATTATATCAAGCTGGCTTATATAAATAATGTAAATAATCTCTTCAAATCTTTTCCTGATTGTGGATACTCTGTAATCAGAGTATTCAGAAAAAGAAGTTTTTCAACTAAGTGATATAAAAACAAATAACGTACCTTTCTTTTTAACAAAAATCACAACCTCTTTGAAACTAATACAGTGACATAGTCTAAAATATAAGTAACCTATCCATTAAAATGTAAGCTTAGAGTATGTTCCAGAGTTGAGCTTACATCTTGCTTATATGGAGCAATGATCTGAGGAATAGTTCTCAATCATCATTACAGGTCAGAATTACCTGTGGAACTTAAAAAAATGAATATGTCCTACAGTTAAAGGTAGCAATAATTTTTTAAAAGCTTTATGCTGGCTCTGATATGAAGCTAAGATTAAATACCACTTGTTTATGAATAGATATAAAACTGTTTATTGAGAAAAATATTTGGATACTTTTAATAAAATAACTCTGAATAATTAAGTAATACTGAGAAATTGTATGGGTAGTCTTAATCACCTGCTTTGTCTGGACAAGAAGTTTGCAATAACCTGCACACTTGAAAAATATTTAAATACAGCCATTTAAAAGTTGCTTATCCCCCTAATTTTCTGCTTAATTAAATATTGTTCATTTTATTTAATTTGACAAATATTTATTGAGTGCCTCCTATGCCCAAGTCACTCTTCTCTGACACTAAGAGATCTAAAAAGTGTAAACTTTGATTATTGGCCTTGTACAGATCCATGCCAAATAGAGACCCAGATATATACAAAATTTCTAAAATAAAAAAAATGCATGGTAAGTGCTATGATAGAGTATTATGATACATGAAATGTACACTCCTCTGCCCACGCCAAACATAACGCAACTAAATGAAAAGATCAAAGAGTTTCACAGAGAGCATGTCATCTGAGATGGGTCTGGAAGGATGAAAATTTTTCACAGGGGATCATAAAGAAGTGAGCAAAGATTTGGAGCCATAAAATAAGTGATGCATTTGAGAGTTTGGCTGGATCAGGAAGAACATAGAAAGGAGAATGGGGGCTGGTTGCTGAAGACGACAGATGTCCCTTGCCCAGCACTCTTTACTCTGTGAGCATCGTAGAGGCACATGTGGTGTAAAAACAGGAGGCTTAGTCAGATCCTAATTCTCCAAGGAATGGTCGGTGATGTTTGGAGGAATATTGCACACATGAAATAATTTAAGAATAATATAGTATTCATTCTAAATAATATAAACTACTGACAAGTTCTATATTTCAGAAATGGAGAGAACCATATTGCAAACAAAGGGAATGGGGCTAACACAATCACAGTAACAGGCTAACTGATTACCCCAGTTCAGTTAAAATGCAGGATTCCTGAAGGGAATAATGGGAAATGACAATAGAAAGGTGGGAGAAGACAAGACTGTAGAAAGCTCTGAATGTCAGGGTCAAAACTTGGGGGCCTTTTTAATGGTCAATATGGATTCACTAAAGACTTGTAAGCAGAGAAGCAGGAAACGACAGAGTTAGATCTTCACAGTGGAGAGTGAAGTGCATTGCAATGGGAGAAGGTTGTCAGCAGGAGAGATAGTTACATAGTTACTGTAATTGTCCCAGCAGCAGGTTATGAGATCCAGGATATACTGGCAGATAAAGGATATATTAGTGCCCTGTGAGGACATTCCATCTGAGGACGAGGGCTGGTGGATTGGTGGGTTTGGGAGTTATCTTTGAAAAGAGAAGGAGATATAAAATTAAATTAAAGGGACCAGCGAAGTTTGGATATGATGGAGCAAGTATTTACTGAGGTTCTTAGCAAGGGAGTAATTAAAAATCCTCATGAACTTCCATCACTGTCATTTCATGATTACAAGGTTTGCTTCATTATCAAGAGTCTTTAACACAAGCCGTTTTGTTTTGACATGCCTAGAGATCTGACATCCTTTGTTGTTACTATAAGGACAAGATTATGAATTCTTCCTGGCTTGATTTGCCACCATAAATCAAATTTAGAAATTATATAAATGCTAAAATTGTGTGGAGGTTTGTTCTGGACAATAATCTTGCATTCCTATTGATTACCTGGCGAATCTTAAGAACTAGTATTGATAAATTTATTCTGTAGGTAAAAGTACTCACTAATTCATCAGCCCCTTGCTTGTCCTAAAATTAAGATTCCCATTTGCAAATGGCATGGTAGGCATACGTAAACATTACTGTGTGATCTAATTAAAATATATAATTATAAGAGGGGTAAAAATATCCAGCTGATCAGTATTAATTTAATTCTATTGGTGATGAAAATATTTCTGGCTTAAAACAGCACTTGTCATTTGATTTCATTAGGGAGATTAGTAAAGTAAAAGTGAATTTGCCATGATGAAAACAATTAAATTGAAATCAAGGTTAAAATATAATTATAATAGAAAAAGTCCCGAAAAATAAATGGTATGCCCTCTGAAATATATCTGCAGGAGATGAAAGCAGAAGCAAAGTTCACATGCAGCTCCTCACATAAGTATATTTATACAGCTGCATGTCCATGTACTTTTCAAATCTTAACATTGACAATTTTTCAATAGCAACTAATTTTGTAGAAACATAAAGATTTCCAGTAATATATGAAGCTGTATTATTAATCAACATAAGCAGCCCAAACTTTAATATAATTTATATCATTAAAAGCTAACAAAATAAAACTGTGACTAAATTAACATTGACTCATCTGTTATACAGTAATTGCTAAATAACTGTAAAATATATTACATTCTGTTCATTACTACTCCAATTATAATGTCCTTTCCTATCCATTTCCATGTTTACCTACATTTATCTAAAAAGAATGGAAAAACACTTACCAAAATGGTGGTAACGATCAAAGAACGATTGGATAAGGAATCTGTGATGTTGGCTGGCTTTCCCTTTTGACTTTCTGTCATATTCAGGCCACTGGCTGGATCCCAA
The DNA here is from genome assembly GCF_963455315.2 of Globicephala melas. NCBI lineage: Eukaryota > Metazoa > Chordata > Mammalia > Artiodactyla > Delphinidae > Globicephala > Globicephala melas. Next base: position 32,979,392 of record NC_083327.1, on the reverse strand, counting down.
GTTCCAATCTATAAAATAGCATATGTACTTTGTAAATCGTCCATCAGGCACCTGGGAGAGAGCACTGAAGAGAAAGTTAAGACTACTAACACTTATTATTCACATCTGCTGCATTATCTGCTGTTGTTGAAGTAAAGGCTGCTTGTTTTAAGCATGATTCACTGCTTTGTGAAGTGTGTCCAGTGAAGTGTGACATTAAAGAACAAAATGATCCATTGCACTTCTACAGTCAGTGTGAGGAGCTTAATTTTCCATTCAGACTTTCATTCACCAAGATAAACTACTGCTGATGATACCTTGATAGCTGGCTGGAAACTCATTAATAGCACATATTTTTGACAGTAATGGATCTGTCTTATCCTCTCATTACAATGATAACATGCCATATTATATGGACAAAGCTAAAAGACAGAGCAAAACCTGGAGATCCAGGGTAAATTAATAGGTAAAAGCAGGCTTAAAAGAGGCATTAATTCGTATTCACAAAACCCCCAGTAGGGCAAAATCACACCCCAAATTACCTGCAGAGCATTTAAAAATATACATTTGCAGCTTTAAGATACTCCAAGGAAAGGAGATTACAGCATAATCTCATCTGGATAACCCATTCTAATACTTCCACTTGTATTCTATTCAATATGTATTTTAATTTAACTAATACCCTCTGATAGATTAGGCCATATACTCTCTGTGTTCAGACATTTTATACTCACTGAACACAGTCTATAGGATGACATAGAGCTACCTCTGGAGAGATACATATAAGCATAAGATGCCACTAAATACATAGATTGGGTAGTTTACATACATGCACCTGCACCATTGCATGTCATGTAACAATGGTGACCAGTAAAGGAAAACAGAAACAAAAGGAGACGCAGAGCCAGTATTTCTTAGTCAGCATTACTTTTCCTCACCCTCTCAAACCTGGGAGTCATCAGTAGTGAAATCTGTCTTACGTATGCCCCTAGCCAATTACCCAACTTGTTTTCCTCAAATGAAGCTATAAATTATCAATTTCTTTTTAAAGTAAAGTTTTGTACATACAGATCTTCCTCAACTTATGGATGAACCCATCATAAGTTGAAAACATTGTTAAATCAGAAATGCATTTAGTACACCAACCTACCAAACATCATAGATTAGCCCAGCCTACTTTAAACGTGCTCAAAACACTTCCATTAGTCTACAGCTGTAGTCAAAATCATCTAACACAAAGCCTGTTTTATAATAAAATGTTGAATATCTCATGTAACTTATAGAATACTATACTGAACTACAATGAAAAACATGCTGGTTATATGTACAACAGGATGGTTGTAAGTGTATTAGTTGTTTACCCTGGTGATGGAGTGGCTGACTGGGAGTTGGGGCTCACTGCACTGCCAGCATCACAAGAAATTATCGTACTACATATCACTTGCTCAGAAAAAAAAGATCAGAATTCAAAATTAAAAATACAGTCTCTACTGAATATGTATCATTTTTGCACCATCACCATTGTAAAGTTGAAAAATCATAAGTTGGGAACTGTTTGTAAATTAAATTATCTTTAACGTGACATTGATTTAGCAGGTAACATTTACTCTGGTCTACCTAAATATGCTAACAAGGGTCTCATCAGCATAAATCCAAATTAAATGTTATGATCTTTTTATTTTCTTTATATTTTATCATACATACTCTTTTTGATCTCTTCATTTGCATAGCTTTCTGAGTAACTTTTTAAGATATCTATCTCCATTTAATTGGAGAAGCACAAAAGTAGAAATGTTAATAACTTCTGTTCTTCATAAGAATAGATATGTCATTCTAATAGTTGTACATAAAAGTAAATCTCAGTGTTCTTTTTCAAGAACTTATTTGACTATACTAGGAATTCAATATAAATGTTTCTAGTGATGTTTAAAAAAGAACCTCCTGCCATATTTTCTCATATTTACTTAATTTTCCTCTTACCGTGAAAAACTATATATTCCTAATGTTTGTGTCAGTAAAGAAAAAAAGTTAAATAATACAGTAAGGGAAAAAAAAGAAAAAAAATCTTGATTCAGCATTCTTTCCAAAGTAAATTACCTACTGATCTTTTAAATTACTTTAGACTGAGACTACCATGATGTCATAAAGACAGAGACTAATTATAATTTAGGGTCAATAATGGAAAGTTTTCAAGGGCCGGACAGGTAGCATCAATGTGTGACGTGAAAGGGCATAAGCCAGTAGTAAGAATTTCCAGGCTAGGGAGTGAAGTTTTTAACTCTCACAAAAATCTCAAGGCAGAAGAGCAAGAGGGGCCACAATCCCAACCCGCTCTGCTGTGTGCCTTGGGCTGCATGTTCCCAGAGCAGGTACTTTTTTCAAGTTCCCAGCAAGGCATCACCAGAGTTAGAAGAGGCCCTGCTGGGAACCTGGGTGGAGGACAGAAGGGATATCAAACCTAGAATGCCTGCCTGACCTGCTTAAATTGTTTCAAATTCAAAATCATTAAAAAAAAAAAAATCTCCTCTGTTGGCTAAACAAGACATCTGCAGATTGTATTTTGCAGTCACTGCCATTTTTCTGCCCCTGATCTATAATTAATACCTATTACGCATTTGTCCTTTAGATTTTATTTCCCTTTTTTTCACTATTGGTTAAATAGTTAGATTTCTTTCAGACATGTAATTCTACCAGCCAAAGCACTGGCAAGCATCATTTGCCCACTGTCATCTGCCAAATGACACCCTCAAGCTTGACCAGTAAGTTTTTCAACTTTCTAATCAAATCACTAATACAAAACATTGCCCATTTCACTTACATCATCCTCCATGATTACTTTTATAAAAAATAATTTAGCTGAATGTTCATTCTTCTAAACATACTTATCTAGTTTCATTCTCTTGTCAGTTGCTTTTCTAGTACTATTGGGATGAAAGGGTTCTGGCTCATGAATCCATAATTACCTATAATCACAAATATTAGGTATCCCTTTTTATAAATCTCAGGTTTCTGAGCAGAATATTATGAAGTTTCAGAAATTTCAATGGCATAACATTTTAAATCAAATAAAATTTTGTATGATTCCCAGATTTAAAATCTGTTAGGACTGTATAATTCAAAATTTTCTACTGATTGAAGAACTTTTCATCAGTCGGGTTTATTGTTTTGTTTTGTTTTAATCACGAGAGCCATTGATTAAGTTAAGACAATCTTCTTTCTTTTAATCTATGTTTGGAACCATGATTTTTCTCATTATATGATTTAATCAAGTCATTTATTTTTTCTCAGTTCCAAAATTTAATAAAGTACTCTTGACCTCACAGCGGTATTTTAGATAGACTGAGTCTATATCTTGGCTGACTTGGATACTTCAACTTTATGGTTATCTTCTTGGTGTAAATATTAATAGCAACCCCCTTGTACAATTAAAAATGTCATGGTTTGGATACTAAATCATAAGGTCACTTTAATTATAAGCATCGAGTTAGATAAGGAATTTGAAAGTACTTCAAAAACCACAAAGAACTATAGAAAATTATGGTATTATTCATTTTTCTTATTTTATATTCTGAATCGTTCTGAAAATAAATTTGCTCTTCTTCATAAAAGGAATGTATATTTATTGTTGTCAAATTATAAAACACACAAAAAATATAAAAGAGAACATCAATTTAAACGTTGAACCTACATACATACCCATGTCAATCATAGCTAATAAAGCTTAGTGTATTTCCTTCAAGTCTTTTATCTTTACATGTATGTTCCTTGCATAATTTCCATCATAGCCTTGTAGTTAATGACCCAGATTCTGAAGGGGGTGTCAGACTACCTGAATCCCATTACATCTCCTCCACTTACCACCAGGGGACTGGGGCACATTACTTCTCTGTGCCTCAATTTCCTCATTTATAAATGGGGGAATAACATTATCTACCTCACAGAGCTGTTGTGAGGATTAAATGAAAAAGAAGTCAATGCAAGGTGTTTATAAGTGTGCTACAAGTATTATATAAATTATTAAATACATCCTATTTCTATACTATTTTGAGCATTTTCTTCTGGCATTAAAATTAATCAAATTCATAATTTGAATGATTGTATAATATGAACATCATATAAACATATCACAATTTAACTATCATTGTTAAAAACAAGGCTTTAGTAAACAGAGTTATTTACAAATATTTGCCCATGTCTTTTATTATTTTAAAAACAAATTCCTAGAATTGGAATTACTGAGCCCAAATAATATGAATTATTAGGATTATTAGTACATGTTGTCCTATAACTTTCCAAAACTATTGTTGTGTTTGTTATCATCCTCCTGACAGTTCATGGTACAATACAACTTCCTAACAATTCATCTTCTACTTTTAATAGTTTGACTTACATAATTGAATGATACTATAATGGTTTATGACTGTTGCCTTTATTTCTAGATAGTATGTTTTATCACATAAAAATAACTTTTTATTCTAAGTAATTCTTTTCACCTAAATTTCCAGGACCTAGTATTAATCATGCTTACCTTATTTGTATATTTGCATTTGCTGATAAATAATTATCTCTAATTATACTTTCAACATACTTCTCATTTTATGGGTTTCTTTATAAGCAGCTCATCATGAATGTTTTTAATGTCCTATCTTTTTTCTCTCTGGATCTTATTTTTAACCTTGTTCCTTTCATATTATCTGGTTTTCACTATTTCTTTTCTACCTCTGGATATTTTGGTAGACAGTTTTCCCTGTGGTAATTTGTGAGATAACAAAGTTTTCAGTCTACTAAAGGGGTATGGTCAACTTTTGTTTAAACTTTTACAATCACATCATAAAATCAATATTGAATCATAAAAATTAAAATGACATCTATTCTATGAAAATTCACTACTTTGGTTCATTCTGCTACTACACATACTGATCCATAGTTTTAGTTAATTTAATTTGGGGTTGTGGACACTGCCTCTCATTTTCTTTTGCTTGACATATTATAGATCATCTCTTTTCCAAGGAAAACAAATGTAATTTTTAATATAATCTTTAAAACTATTATTCAAAAACTTCTCTCTGTACGCTTTAACTACTTTTACTGTTTACTAGGATTTCTAGCCAGTTTCCTCTTTTTGAGTATTTGCTTTCATTTATCATTGTTCTTATAGAAGACAATTTATTTGCAAAGGATAACTATGTGACATGCTTCTATCTGTAGATTTGAAAATATTTTTGTCATGTTCCTGTACAAAGAAAACTTGACTAAATAAAGACATATTGTGTCATAGCCTTCTTCCTTCAAGAGCTCTGTTTTAGTCATGTTTTCTATTATTTAATGTTACTAAAGAGACTGAGGGCAGTCCAATATTTGTTTCTTTTTTGGAAAATATTTTTTTATTGAAAGCTTCTAGTATTCTCTATTTGGAAGTTTTAAATCTCAATCAGGAGAGAGAGAGAGAGACATAGAGATAGAGACTGTAATTCTGTTTTCATTATGTTTGCCAGAAATATAAGGCATTTCTCCATTTTCTGAAGGTGAATTTTATTGCATTTACAATTTTCCTAAACTATTCATGTGGTCATGTTTTCTATAAATGTTATACTCTTTTATTTATTTATTTTGCGGTACGCGGGCCTCTCACTGTTGTGGCCTCTCCCGTTGCGGAGCACAGGCTCCGGACGCGCAGGCTCAGCGGCCATGGCGCACGGGCCCAGCCGCTCCGCGGCATGTGGGATCTTCCCGGACCGGGTCACGAACCCATGTCTCGTGCATCGGCAGTCGTACTAACTACTGCGCCACCAGGGAAGCCCAATAAATGTTATACTCTTTAAATGGATGTTTTCCCTCTTTCACTACCTTACATATGTATCTTCATCACTGATAGAAACATTGGGAAAAGCAGTTCCCTCTTCTGTGTAGCAATGGACAGAACAACTTATGTATGCCCCCAACACAGGAGTATCACATTACATTTTAATTGTAATTCTTTTTTTAATCACTCTCTAGTTAAAACTTAAATCCCCTGAGGCTACAGGCTGGTTTACTCATCCTTTTATTCTAAGGCCTTTGAATACAGGACATACTAGGGGTTTTCTGTGTGAGGGTTCTGAATATACTGGTCCTCTTTGTCTCAGAAATTCCATTTATGTTTTACTTTGAATTAAAATTATATTTCATTTTTATGTATCATATCTTCTTGTGTTAAACTTTAAGTACCTTCAAGGAGGATGTCACAACTTTGAAATTTAGATAATAAATACCCAATGAATATTTATTGAATAAATGACTAAATGGAATAAATGAGTGAATTACTACATAATGAAGACTTTCAGATTTTTTAGGTTGTTAACTTTCCACACCTATTCATTCATGTATACTGTGTCTATTCTTTCATATTTACATATTTTGTTTTTCATGTTTTGTTCCTCATGTTCTGTTCAAGTTCTACCTTAATATCATATTTAACTTTGGGAGTAATAGGTCACATATCTTTGCTACTTATTTGAATTTTTCCTAAGCTACATTTTATATATGTTAATATAAACATTTGTAAGAATTTTATGTATTTTATGCTTTACATTTTATACCTCTCAGGATTTTTTTAAAAATTCTTCATATAATTTCATTTGGTAAAATATGTTTTCTCTTTGGTCGCTTTGTTTTATTTTTTAATGTAGAAAAAACATTTGTTTTCTGAATGATTTTAAAATTATTTATCTGAGTATCTCATTAGTTAGTTGATGCTTTATTTATTTTTCTTTGTTTTTGACAGTTTTTCTCAGTATAAATTTCCTTTGTTTCGTATCTCATATTACTCCTTTATGTCCAAAGAATGTTTTTCTTTCCTCTCCTGAGCTACATAATTGCTTGTCTCATCTGTAATTAGCATTTTATAATTTCTTCTAAACATGTAAGTTAGCACTGCTTCTTGTAAGCAGAATCAGTGAGACATTTTTTATGCTCTGTGGAATGTGCAATAATAATTTGTTTGACAAGTATATCAAAAACTTTCTCAGGTAGGAACAAAATAAACATTCCCAGCTAAGTGTAAAATATTAGTTATATATAAAGTCAATCTCATTTAAAGTTAAGAAATAATTTCCCCACTAAAAACCAACTGGCACAATAGGATCTATCAAAATTCTACTTACACTGTCTTATTGCCATTTACTAACAATATAACCATGGATGTTGGAGAATGAAAAAAAAGCAATACAGTTTTTCATTATAGAGAAATGGAAAAAGGAAAATGAATTCTCTGATTATACACTGTTTTGACTTAATTTTAGACAAATTCATCTGTCTTGAACAAAGAACATAAGTGGTACTTTTCCAAAGAAGGCCTGTGTGGTGATCATGAGAAACCACACTGTACATTGTAAAACAGTGTTAGCATAATGTAGAGTCTCCATCTAACACCCTATACAAAAATAAACTCAAAATGGATTAAAGACCTAAACGTAAGACCAGAAACCATAAAACTCCTAGAGAAAAACATAGGCAGAACACTCTTTGACATAAATCATAGCAATATTTTTTGGATCCCTCTGCTAAAACAAAGGAGAAAAATCAAAAATAAACAAATGGGACCTAAACTTAAAATCATTTGCACAGCAAAGGAAACAAAACAATCAACAAAACAAAAAGACAACCTACTAAATGGGAGAAAACATTTTCAAATGATATGACCGATAAAGGGTTAATATATATTCAACATATATAAATAGCTCATATAACTCAACAGCAAAAAAACTAAACAACTCCATGAAAAAATGGGCAGAAGAACTGAATATACATTTTTGTAAAGAGGAAATGCAGATGGCCAACAGGCACATGAAAAGATGTTCAACATCACCAATCATCAGGGAAATGTAAATCAAAACCACAATGAGATATCACTTCACACCTGTCAGAATTGCTATCATCAGAAAGAACACAAAGAGCAAATGATGGTGAGAATGTGGAGAAAAGGGAACCCTTGTATACCAAGGAACTATTGTAAATTGGTACAGCCACTTTGGAAAACAGTATTGAAGGTTCTCAAAAAGCTAAAAATAGAACTACCATATGACCCAGCAATTCAACTCCTGGGTACATACTCAAAAACAAAAAAAAAACAAAAACACTATTTTGAAAAGATACATGCACCCTGATGTTCATAGAAGCAGTATTTACAATTGCCAAGATATGAAAGCATCCTAAGTGTCCACCAACAGATGAATGGATAAAGAAGATATGGTGTATATATAAAGGAATACTACTCAGCCATAAAAAAGAGTGAAATTTTGACATTTGCAGCAACATACACAGATTTGGAGGATATTATGCTAAGTGAAATAAGTCAGACAGAGAAAGACAAATAATGTATGACATCACATGTGGAATCTAAAAAAATATTACAAACCACTGAATATAACAAAAAAGAAATAGACTAATAGAGAACAAATTAGTGGTTGCCAGTAGGGAGAGGGAAGGAGAGAGGGGCAATATAGGGGTAGGAGATTAAGAGGTACAAAACATTATGTATAAAACAATCTACAAAGATATATTGTACAACACAGGGAATATAGCCAATATTTTATAATAACTAAAAATGGAGTATAACCTTTAAAAATTGTGAATCACTATACTGTACACCTGTAACTTATATAATATTGTACATCAACTATACCTCAATAAAAAAAAACTTCCCAATAATTAGCTGCCTACAACCACATGACCCATACAGTTTGCCTTGCATTGTATTTACTATTTCTTTGAGAAGAAAAGGCATTCCTGATAGTACTGTTTGAGGGTATTGAGAATTTAAAAAGCATAAGGAAAGTGCTGGTATTAAATGCTAATTTACATTTGGAAGATAAATATTCTCTCCAATTGACTGAATATACTTTGGTGAACTGCATGTTTCTCGGTTAACTAGTGTAACCATTCTTTCTGGATAATTTGCAAACTCAGGTTTCTCAAGTCTATATGGAACATGAGTAGAGAGGACAGAGTTTTTTCAACATAGTAGTTTTCTTACTAAGTGTTGCAGGTAAATTAGAGACTTTTTGACCTCATTTACTTCACCCCTTCCTGTGTTAAATTTTTAAATGGAAAGTACAGATAGTTACTTACATTACTGTCTAATAACAATGAATAGTATTGTACTTCCATTGGGTTAAGTATTAACAGGAGATCACTTCAGAAAGAATTGTCATCTGATCTCTCAACAATAAACATGAAACATTTCCTAGAAATGCCTATGTGCTCCCTGAGAGGGAGAAATCAGAGTAAAGAATAATTACCTGGGAACTGAGTCTTTTTCATACAGAAGTGATTTGGCCTATGAGTACAGCACAAAGAAACCTTCAGTTAACAACTTTTCTAAAACTGTCTATTAACTAGTTAACATGGGTTCTGGAATTTCACCATTTGAGAACTACAGCATTAATGTGAAAGCAATAAATGAATAAGTATACAATATAATGATCTTACAGAAAGGGATGACTAATCTAAACATAGATTTTTCACCCCTAAGATTTTTATTTTTGTTTAGGGCAAAGTCAACCTTAAACATAAAGAGTTAAGAGACAGGTGGTAGTTCTGATTTTTAAAATAAAATTTGAATCAATGAGTTAACTGTTCTCAAATATAATAACATGACAATATTAAATTTAAGGGCCATTTTTTGCAAGGATGAAAATGTAGTTCATTGATTTATTTGAAATAAAACCAATGTATTACAATTACATTTAGTATACATGTTTAATTCAAATTCAGTAACTGAAAGAAAAATATCAATATTTGATATTCTCTGATGGACCAAAATAAGAAAGTGTGCGCCCTCAAGTAAGGCAATCCTATTGATTTTTTTTTTTTTTTTTTTTTTTTTTTTTTTTTGCGGTACGCGGGCCTCTCCCGTTGCGGAGCACAGGCTCCGGACGCGCAGGCTCAGCAGCCATGGCTCACGGGTCCAGCCGCTCCGCGGCATGTGGGATCCTCCCGTACCGGGGCGCAAACCCGCGTCCCCTGCATCGGCAGGCGGAATCCCAACCACTGCGCCACCAGGGAAGCCCAATCCTATTGATTTTTAAACATAAACATCATACAGAGTCTTCTTAAATATTTTACCAACCTGAAAGTTATCAAGCAAAATAATAACTATAAATATACTGACACAAACCAAAAAAATGTCAGTACAGTTGTGAAATAGGGCATGTAATGATTCTTTATAAGAGTTGGACAAATTAAATGGTTAACATCTCTAAAAAAAGACACTAAGTTTGGGTCCTGCCTGGGATCCAGTTTTGCTTTTTAAGAAGCAAACAACACATTTCCCACTGGCTTAAAGATTACTGGTCAACATCACCATTAGCATTGCTTTCCTACAGAGAGGCCAAAGAAATCTCAGTTCCTAGGAAAGTTGGGGGTCATTGTTGCCATGGGGACCAAGATATATGTATCAAATGCCATCAAAGAGAGAAAGATAAAAAAGCTGCTATGCATTAGGTTTCTACAGATAAAAAAAAAAAAAGTCTCACTTATCTAGTGTGGATTTTCAGATTTAGATAAATTTGGAAGACTGTAAATTCCATTCAGACACCTTTTTCACAGGGAGCTAATGACTATAGGATTTTACTGGCAAGAGAAAGCGCAATAGTAAAATTTTCTACAGAAATTACCACTTTTTAAAATATATATATATATTCTACCAAAAAAAAAATCTTCAAAAAGCACTTTGAAACATGTTCTGTTCCTGGAACATATATGCCTGTAAACTCAGGCAGGCATGGTTTCACTACTAATTCTCACTCTCTCCATATATTATCAAAATATTTGAGTTTTCAGTGGGAAGCCTATGGATTGCTGATAGCAGTTTCTCTACTGGTGGGTAAAAATGCAAGCAGTGAATATTCAGAAAACACAGATTTTAAAAGTTGAAATGAAGCTCCACTTGAAAGTAAAATATAACAAATTTAAACTTTTTAAAGGTTTGCAAATATGGATTATTTTGATTTATATTATTTATATAAATACTTAATTTTGTAGAAATTGGCAAACATATATTACATAAGATGGCTTTTTATAGCCAGTTTTCTTTTCCAAGATTTTCCCTAAAGATGCACAAGTTAGAACCTGATTTTATTATAAAAGCACGCTGAGGCAAACACATGGCATGACTGTTCACAGGCCTATACAATTCCAGGACCCTTAGCACCATTTCTGGCCAGATAAATGTATTAGTTTGATCTTTATGTTTTTTTCTAAATTAATATAATATTACCATAAAAGCCAATTTCAATAAGGATTTATTAGGCCTTTCCACTGAGGAGACAGAACATTCTATTCTCCAAGTTCTATTTTAATATAAATATCACATTTTAAGAGACTATCAGCAAAATAATGAGAACAGATAACAAATTCTGATGCTACAGAAAGGGTAAGAGAGGTACACAGGTATGATTTTAGTTTAACATTTCTATTTAGAAGAAAATATTCTCTAGTATAATAAAAATCCATTTGAACAATCAATAAAGTATAATAGCAAGAGACTGATTTTTTTTTCTTGGAAAGCACATGATGTACATAGTTGTCACAATGGACATTCAATAATAAAATTCAATAATATGGTAGGATTAAGCAATTTTATTATTGCATTATAGTTTCTTAGAAGGAATTCTTTTCAAAGTCTAAGTTTTTTTTTTTAATGGCCTTTAGATAGCTCAGCTTGCAATGGAAATGCACCATTTTCATGTAGTGTCATCAACTCAGTTCAAACCTATTTTGTGTGAAACCCTTCCAACTATTTTTGCTCTAAACAGAATCTTTTTGAAGTAATATTCTAAGAACCTTCTGAATATTTCTTAATATCTTTTGCCATTAGTCATGCTTTTGTTCCATCTGAAGCTGGTCTTTCCTAAAACATAGCTAAGCCTCAGAAGACTAGGTAAGTAAGTTAAGCCATTTCCAATGGTAAATCATATCCCAGTTAAATATTATATTAAAAAAACCCTAAAAATATTAATTTTATTTTCAGTTATGAAGACATTTTTTATTTCCTCATGTCAATTATGTCCATTTTCCTTGGCCGTTTTTCTTTTTGCTATTTCTCCTTCTTCTTCCAAGTTCCACTGACAGACTGAATACACAAATAGATAACAGTCAGACCATGTACGACAATAGGACTTTAACCAGATCCTCTGAAGCAAGCATCCTGGGAAGCCAAACCACAACCTCTGCAGCAATCTGCCCAGAATGGTCAAGATTTGTTCAATAACTTGCAGTTTCCTTTTTTTCCCCCTCTCTTCCAACTCAGAAGCAACCAGAGAAACTCACCAAACCAATCACCCAAGATACCTTGCTTCTTGTTAGCCCACCTCCAGTTTTCTCATGCCAACAATCTCCAATCAGAGCACACCTGACGCTTTCCCAAATAAAGCTTGTCCACTCCCTTGCCTGCCCTTGAATCTGCCAAATATAAGTTGCTCCCTTGCTATAGTAAGCTCTGAATAACAACTTCTGTTTGTTCTCATCCAAGTGGTCTTCGTTTACTTCCACACATAAACTTACAATAAAAAAAGGAAAATTTATAAATAGAATATTTATTTTTACTCATCGATGTAATGAAGTGTCAGAAAGTATTCAACTGCACTATGTAGAAGACCAGAGATGCCATTGGTGCATCCTTATAAGCTCAGACTTCAGTGCTGCTTTCTCCTGTGCTATAAGATCCTTCACCTCTTGAATTCTTGACCCACTACCCCAGCCCGCTGATTGTCTGACTATTGGATTTCTCTTCCCACTTTGTAAGTATGGAGCAAAGCTGGAAAAAGTGGGGGAAAAAAAGCTCTGCTATTGGAAAATAACTCTGCACCAGACACCTGAGTAAGTATTCTATGTGAAGTATCTCTTATGATTCTCATAGAGATCCTTCATTTGTTCAACAGTCAATAAACATTTCATGAGGATGTACTTTGTGCCAGACACTTTGCTAGGCCTTGAATATGTAAATAGTGAGAAAAGAGACACATTTTTCTGCACCTAATAGGATGTGTATTCTGGCTAGGGACGCAGCCTTAAAAAAAAAAAAAAGTATGTAAATACACAATTATAGACAGTGTCAGGAAGAAAAAGTAGAGGATACTATGAGAAACTTAAATTTGATTAGGCTTAGGGAATACCTATCTAAGGAAGTAAATGTAAGCTGCAACCCCCAGGATGAGTAAGAAGTTAGCCAGGCAAAGGTGATAGGAATGGGTATTCCAGACCGGGAAAACTCTACTGCCAAAGTAATAGAAAGTCTTGACCTTGTGAGGAAATGAGAAACAGCCAGTATAGCTGGAGCATAGAAAACACCTGAGAAGATGGTGAGAGTTGAGTGGGAGAGGTAGGGAATTCATTGTAAATCATGTTTGGATCTTAATCAAAATACAATGGAAATAAAGGGATGAGTTAAATTAGAGAAATGACATGGATCATTTTGCTTTTAAAGACATCCATTGGCTGCTATGATTTGGCGAATGGATTACAAGGAGGAGTAGAACAGAGACTTGTTGGGGCTCCAGTGTATGTGTCCGGGGAAGGTTCGCCTGGCCATGATTGTAGCAATGGATTTAGGGAGAAATGGATGGATTCTAAACATATTTTGAAAGTGGAATATACAATACGGTCTTTGAACTGACCAGAAAAATTCAAGCTGCGAAAATCACTTATTCTGTTTCCCTTTTCCTATTGTTAGTAGTTTCAATACCAGGATCTTAAAGAAAGAAATTGTCCTATTATTGCCTGAGGTAGACAAAGTTGCCTACTGTTTTATCCCCTTATTCTCCTTCTTTTGCTTTAGAGAAGGCACTGCCATGGCCCAAGAGCTTGTCTGGACAGGTGTGGTTGGTTGTGTATGCAGTATTGGTGACCCTCCTTAGACCTGCCACCTGTGAATAACTGCAGGAAGGAAGAAATTAACACATCCCCTCTGGAGGCTGACCGGAACCAGGAAATGTTTGACTTTACTCCCTCCCCTTTTAGTATAAAAGAAGCCTAAATTCTAACTCAGGCAAGATGGTTCTTTGGGACACAAGTCCACTGTCTTCTCAGACTGCCGTTTTTTTTGATAAATTTGTTATTCCTTGCTCCAATTAAACAAACAAACAAACAAACCAGATGTGGTTGGTTGTGTGTGCGGTACTGGTGACCCTTCTTAGACCATGGCTAACTGGGCTGGGTTCTAACCAAGATCTCCGTCGAGATAAAGGAGAAAGAATTCACTTTGATCTATGAACCCTATCTAAGTGGAAAACTGTGTCCAGAGTAGCATTTTAACTCCAAGCTCAGTTCCCTGAATATGTTCTACTTCTCTGTTTGTCAGAAATATACCTGCTCCTTCCTGGTTTATCTGCTCCACAGTTACAAACATCAGAAGTCTGGATTTTCCTCCTATTAACTGTTTCAATCCTAAGATTCACATTTCAGAAAATGATTCAAAATACATCATTTTAATGACATACAAGCAAGAGATCTTTCTTTTTAGCACATTTCACTGCCCAATACTATATTACTGGGTTGGCCAAAAAGTGTCTTTGGTTTTTTAAGTAAAAATAAAAGACACATTTTTCATTTTCACCAAGAACTTTATTCAACAATGTATTCACCCTTTTGTTCCACTACCTTCTGCCATTTTTCAGGCAACTTCATAATTCCATGTTCCCAAAACTTTTTATCTTTTTGAGCAAAGAACTGTTCCAGGAGCCTTTTACAGTCTTCCAGGGAATTGAAATTTTTTCCATTAAGAGAATTTTGTAAAGTCCTAAATAAATGGAACTCCGAAGGTGCAATGTCTGATGAATATGGCGGATGAATCAGAACTTCCCAGCCAAGCTGTAACAGTTTTTGCCTGGTCATCAAATAAACATGCAGTCGTACGTTATCCTGATGGAAGATTATGAGTTTTCTGTTGACTAATTCTGGACACTCTTCGTTGAGTGCTGCTTTCAGTTGGTCTAACTGGGAGCAGTACTTGTTGGAATTAGTTGTTTGGTTTTCTGGAAGGAGCTCATAATAAAGGACTCCCTTCCAATCCCACCATATACACAACATCACCTTCTTTGGATGAAGACCGGCCTTTGGTATGGTTGATGGAGGTTAATTTCACTTGCCCCACAATCTCTTCCATTCCACATTATTGTACAGTATCTACTTGCCACTGCCCATCACAATTTGTTTTAAAAATGGAACGTTTTCATCATGTTTAAGTAGAGAATCACATGCGGAAATACGGTCAAGAAGGTTTTTTCTGCTTAACTTACGTGGACCCAAACATCAAAGCGCTTCACATAACCAAACTAGTGTAAATGCTTTTCAACCCTTAATTTGGATATTTTGAGTATGTCGGCTATCTCCTGCGTGGTATAACATTGATTGTTCTCAGTTAATGCCTTGATTTCATTGCTATCAACTTCAACTGGTCCACCAGACCATGGAGTATCATCCAGTGAGAAATCTCTAGCACGAAACTCTGCAAACCACTTTTGACACGTTCAATCAGTCACAGCACCTTCTCCATATACTGCACAATCTTTTTTTTTGCATTTCAGTTGGGTTTTTACCTTTCTTGAAATAATAAAGCATAATATGCTGAAAATGTTGCTGTTTTTCTTCCATCTTCAATATTAAAATGGCTACACAAAAATTCACCAATTTTGATATCTTTTTTTAAATGCATGCTGATATGACAGCTGTCACATACAGTCTAAAAAAATTATTTCGAATGAAGTTAAAGACAACTAAGTGCTACTAGAGCCATCTTATGGAAAAAACTGAATGAACCTTTTGGCCAACCCAATATAATTTTATGAATCAATTTATAATTGGCAGATTTTCTTCACTAGAGCAAAACCTTCATAGGGGCACAAGATAGAAGTTCACTGCATATTTGTTAGAGAATTAAATGAATAAATAAAGTGTGCTGGTCAAAGATGACCAAGACAAAACTAGGAAAAGGCAGTAGCATGAAAAGATAGAATTGAGGATAGTTAAAATTCCTAGCCTCGACCCCTATTAACGTATTTCCAGGTTCTTTTAGAGACCATGATATTTTCACTTCAGCCTGTCCAAGAGGGAAGCCCTTTGCACTCTACTTTTTTTGAGATGGGGAATTTGGCCCAGAGAAGTTGGATGGAAGGATGAAGTTCACACACTTGTTGTGATACAACTAGAATAGTAACTTAAGCCTCCTGAATCACCATCTATTGAATCTTCCAAAGTGTGAACTCTATCAAGGTAGGAACTCTGTTTTTTCATCTATGGATTGGTAACTATACTTTTTAGGAAAAAATAAAAGTAAAATCAACAAAACTTAGGAGGCTTAATGAGGCAGATATTGCTACCACCCCAGGATGCAGTTGAAGATGCTGTGTTTTAGAAGGATTAAGAAACTTGTCTATAAATAGTAAATGACAGAACAAGGATTTGAGCCTAATTCTGTCTGAACACAAAATATTGATGAATGTCACGTCAACATTCATAACTCACATTGTGATACCTTGCTTATCGATATGGTAGATCCTCACATATACTTGGTAACCATTATACTCAGGATCTTATTATAATTCACACTAGAGCCTAGGAAAACCTTCTCTAATATTTTCTTTGAGTCCAAGGGACTGGGTCTATGGTAACATGAAGAGCATCACCATTTTTATGTTGATGTGTTGAAATACAAGCAGTGGTCGAAGCTCATCCTAGTGACTTAGGTATTTCCAAAAATAAGATAATAACATCCCCAGTAAACACTGAGATAAGCCCATATGAGCTGACTAAACTCCACCATTATCAATTCCAATTTTGGGTATAAACTAATGTTGTTATCTTGGAAGTAAGGTAATTAGGAAGTGACAGCCTCAAGAATATTTTAGTTCCAGTTTATTATAAAAGATTCCTAATTTTGCATGGTCTTGACAAAGGGTACAACCTGAAACTCTCAATGAGAAGAGGTAATACCCCTGTTAACTTCAGTCAACTGTTGGCCATGATATACTTCTTGTCCTGGTGATATCAAAAATATGTGTTTTCTCACTCCTGCGTCATTTGAATCAACATTCATATATACTATTTTCTCTCAGGCTAAAATACCCCTTATTTTGATTCAATTTCCTTCTTCAGTTTCCATCTATGAAAGATGCTCCATGTTCAATTGTTAGCTGAAACATAACTCACTATCTTTAAAGCGATGTTATCTCAAAAAGAATTTTTTCTCAAGTTCTTATCAAAATATCTTTTTAATCTGTAACTTTCAATGAATCCATCAGAAAACAGCTAAATGCATATATTACAAACTTACACTAAAATGTTCTTAAAGTAAGCACACACACCCAAATTCTATGAGCCTTTCTTGTACTTTACCTCAATACCTATAAATGGAATCAAGAAAGATAGACCCAGTGTAATGTGTAGCATTTGTGTTCATACCTAATTTACTCATGTACATTAATTCAGGCATTTCTCTTGAATATGATCCAGCAGCAGAAACATGTTTCAGTATTTAATCCTTCTGTATGGTCTGCTCTAAGTAGGAAAGTCTATGAAGGCCTGTGATTATAAGCTGCATATACAAAGATTCATATTACATCAAACATTTTCTAATTATTATATCAAATATTACAGCTAATTAAGATTATATTAATATATTATATATATTATTTTAAATTAATATTATACACATTGTATGCAGAGAATCAGAAAAAACTGACGAGAAAATAAAAACATTTAAATTGCCTTAAGATATCCTTTATCATTGAGTCCTAATAGTCAATTATTATATTCAATATATATAACGAATTGAAGATGTATATTTTTAGAGTTACTCAATAAAGTTAAATGTCAATGAAATGTATCTACAACAGGAAATATTGCTTTATCTCTTCACTAGGATATGTTTATTTAATAATTAAAGTAAGTAAACTGAATGTCTCAAGTACCTTTTCCAGACCTTCTTCCTTGAGGCTGATCACATCCAAATCAAAATCTGTTCGTAAGCCATTGGTTTTGTTGAAAGTTATTCTGCCTGTGAGGCCTTCCCAATGTGCCTATGGGGAAAACAAACAAACAAACAAAAATCATAAATTAGTAAAGGATGAGAAGATAAAACAATTTTGTACAAAATGTTTTACCTTTTGTTACTTCTCATAAATTTACATTGCTATACGTTTTTATTCTCTTCTGAACTATGACGGAGGTTTTTTCTAAATATGATATCCTAGTCTCAGTAAAAATTTATTGTAAATTTTTCATTTTAAATAATGCATTTACCAGGTATAATTTTCCTTTATGAGAAATTTGTGGCTTATGTTTTAAATAGCAAACCTCTTTTAGCAAAGTGAGAAGAGTTTGGTCACTTATAATATTTATGAGAGATAGTGACTATCTTGCTGGAGATTACAAACAGAACTACTATTATAAAATACCACTCCTAACACCAAACTAATATAAAGTAAACATTTTATTACAATGAAAGAAACTGAATCTAGGAAAAATTATGCTATACTGCTTCAATTATATATTTTCCACTTAGAATAATTAACTTATTACTTTATTTTTCTTTGTGCGAGGCTGGGAGAAATGTATCAAAATTACTTCACATCAAACTATACTTCCTGTAGAAGGCTCTCTCCAGGTAGAAGGGGGTGAGAATATAATAATCTAGCTACACAATGGGTTCATCCCTCAAAGGTGAGCAAATAATGAGTTTTTTTTTTTAATATAAAATGATTTTCTATTCTGCTGGTTATATAGCCCCAATTACATGTTTGTTTGTTTTTTGCGGTACGCGGGCCTCTCACTGTTGTGGCCTCTCCCGCTGCGGAGCACAGGCTCCGGACACGCAGGCTCAGCGGCCATGGCTCACGGGCCCAGCCGCTCTGCGGCATGTGGGATCTTCCTGGACCGGGGCACGAACCCGTGTCCCCTGCATCGGCAGGCGGACTCTCAACCACTGCGCCACCAGGGAAGCCCCTACATGTTTTATATTATTTGTCATTTGCAAGTAGCTTGGGAAAATAGTTACATATGAAAATTTAAAATAATGTAACATATACTCACAACTATGTTTGAAAGAATATATACTGAGACTCAAAAGCAGTAAAGCCCAGTAGATAAAGGGTAACATTTCAGTAAGGATTACAGATGGATATCATTATTACTACATTTCTTAGGCTCCATGTGCTTCTTGGATACTTATGTGTAGGGATTCTAAAATAGATTTAGGCTAATAAATTACAAATAAAATAGAAAAAAAAACTATAATATATATCTCTATGCATATTGCAACAGGTCATCACTGAGTTTACTGTGTTAACAGGTCTCCAGTAAGGAAGAAAAAAATTTTATTAACTCAACTTCGTCCAAAGAAAATAATTGCAGGTGGTTAACAAAAATCCATATTTAGTATAAAAATAAGCAATGGGATCAAGAAGTACAGAAGCAGAAGTGCAGAACAGTAAAACAAATCTGGGTTAAAGACAGCACGGGAAATGTATACCAGGTGAAACTGTGCAACTAATAAATCCAATCACAAATTCAATTCTGGACTTTCCAGCAACCAAAGCAAAGAAGAAAATATGATGAACTGTAACATACAGGATCCATAATTTAAGACACACCAATTGCCCAGGAGAAACTCAGCTTTTCCTGGTACTGAGACCTGACAGAAATGTCTCTTTTCGGTCCTCATAAGAGTGACCCTGTGTGATTTAGTGCAGTGGTCTCCAACCTTTTTGGCACCAGGGACTGGTTTCATGGAACACAATTTTTCCATGGATGGTGGCGGGGAATGGTTCAGGCGTTAACGCCAGCAATGGGGAACAGCAGATGAAGCTTTGCTCACTCACCCACTGCTCACCTCCTGCCATGTGGCCTGCTTCCTAACAGGCCGTGGACCGGTATCGGTCCATAGCCTGGGGGTTGTGGACCCCAGATTTAGTGGACAAGATCCTCAATAACACGCTACAATAAATACAATAGCGAGTTTCATACAACAGCCTCTCACAGGGTTGTCTGACACTTCTCAGTTGTCAAGTGCTGCATTCAGAAAAAGCTCTTCTTCAACTAGCCAAACCAGGGTGCTATGTTTGCAGCCCTGTGATGCTTAGTTTTTTACACCAGAAGTAAATATAGAATGTGGAGTAACAAAAGAACTGCATACTGTTCTAGGAGTATCATTTCATCTATCTGAGAGTTCAGTAACAATTAGACAAGGAAAATTCACGGATATTCTTTGCCAAGGACCTGATGATTCTTAATTATGATTCTATTTGCACTTTTATTTTCATGATGAGTAATTTATTATATGATGAGCTGATGATTTCTTTTAAGCCATTAAAGAAAAAATTTTATATGGTAATAACAGCTGTGACTTTTCATAGCAAAGATTAAATTTTCATAGTTAAACTTTCATATAAAAACTGCTAACTCAACTATACTTTAATAAAATTTTTTTTAATTAAAAAAACTCCTGTTGTAATCAAATAAAAAGTATCCTTAGCTGACAAAGGAATTTCCTTCATGAGAGGAAGAATGGGAAGAATATGTGTGTATGAAGTGAGTGTGTATGTTTGTGTGTGATCTTTAAGAGCTTTCTTTCTTTTTTTTTTTTCTCACTATGGGCATGCTTGGTCTAAAACTATAACAGACATAATTAGAAATGATACATGGCCATAAAATGGTTGTATTATGCAACATGAAGTAAACTTTGCACTTTCATGAATCCATATATTTTGTTTTATGTTAACTCTAATACAATTAAAATAACTAGACGTTATACTTAAGAACCATAGCTCTAAAAACTAATTCTTGAAAACTTACAAATTGGGTGTAATTTAGTGTAGTGCAAAGGGCATTCCTGTTAAAAATTCATTGCATATCATGTGGCCTATGACATAAATATTCTTCAAACATCTATGTTTCCACATAAATGAAAAGTAACATACATAAAGATTCAGAAAGGTGAAAACTAACAATGTCATAAATCATAGGTCACTAATTTTCATCTGTTCACACAATCACAGATATTTTGTAGGAAATCCATTTCCCTTCCATATTATTTAGTAAAAATGTTAATTTTGCTTGTATGGGGAAAGGTAGAAAGTTTAATTTAAGAGATAAAAGTAAAAGGTCACCTGTTAGGAAAAATGCAATAATCTCAATTCATTCAGCTTGAGGACAAGCAAGACAGGACAGATGTACTTCTCCTGACTCACCTCTTTAATTAGGCTCATGAAGCGGGTCCCAAAGCGCCAGGGTTTGTGTCGATTGCACTGTAACGAGCTGACTGTCATCTGGGGAAATTGCTGGACGCCCACAGACACCACGTGCACAGCATCATACATGAGAGCAGCATCCGTCTGAAAGCCGAGAGAAAAGGAAATGTGGCATCAATACAACATGGGAGACCCATGATAGGTGGTTTAGAAGTGGAGAGAAAGAAAGGGTGAGAGAAATAAATACCCAGTTTTTCTTCATGTAAGGGAGAAAACAGTATCTCCACATGCTGTGGTTCTCTTAAATAAGATATTGTGATCAAATTACTTCAAGGGCTCCATTAGAACATCTGACCTACCCTCCCTTTCCTGAAGTGATAACCCAATTTCATATCATCCTAGTATCTCTGCTGAAGTAGGAAATGTGTGCAGACATGCATTATTTCATTTTTTGTCACACCCTCTGTCTCCTACTCTGTTCTACTGCATGCGTGCATGCGTGTGCGTGTGTGCACACGCACACGCACACACACACACAAGGAATGCCAATGTGAACATTTTGAATGGTTACATAAATTACATATTGTATATAAAAGTAAATAAGTAAATAATTTCCTTGCATAGGAAGAAAAAAGAAATTTGAAGAGATTCACCTAAAAAGTTTAAAGATATAAACCCTAATTTTTTCTGCAATTCAGCTTTTCAAAGGGTTCAATCTCAGAAATGATGCTAGAGTGTTGAATCTCAATACATGTGTTAATCCCTTTTCAAGAAACTAAGCTTAATCCCCCGTACTGTCTTCTTTTCCCCAAATTTCCATATGAATACAAATTCATTTTGGCTTCTCAAGTAAGACGAATATGAATTCTACTGTGTTTGCACCTGCTCAAATGACTGACCACTTTAGAAGTGGATGATAAAAAATAAAATGTTTATAAGTCATAACAAACCAGAGGCTCAGTGACGGTCAAGTGCTGTGTTAAATGGACCCTCACATTGTGTTTGACGGACCAATGCCAGGCTCACTACCTACAGAAGAGAGCCACTGACAATGCGGGCAGCAAGGAACTTTGGGCCATCTGCTTGGCATGGTTTGGAATAAAAGCATATATTTCCTCTTCTCATTCACACAATTAGTGAGCTGTGAAATGAATTCCAAAATGAATAGGAACCCTGTAGATTAATAGCGTTTGCCACAATACAATACAAAATGAGTACACGCAGTAGCTTTCATGCAAATGTATCCTCAGGAACTTAACCACATAAAATGGAAGGCAGCTAAACAGCACAATGCAGGAAGAACATAATAAAAATACCATTTTATAGTTCATAAATCTTTGGGGAATAGAGCTCAGATTCATAACCTTCATTTGGTAAATACCAGCTGACTACTTTCACACACTCTGAGGGCTGCACAGTGAAAACTCGAGTAGTGGAGTTGATACAGGCACAGAGCATGAGCCTGAGGATCAGACTGCTATTGTCTTTGGCCTGAGTTAACACTCAGAGGACATATTTCATATACCACATGGATGGTTATAAAAAAAAGTTACCAAGATATGAGAGACACACTTGATTTTAAAATAAAATGAAGTTTTAAAAAATCACTTGTCAACAAATGTATAGAGATATGAACACTTTCAGATACTACTAAAGGGAAGATAAGGGGCAATTTTGCAGATCGCACCACAAGGGAGTTTTTAAAATATCCATGTTCTTTTTCACCTAGTAATTTCTCTTTCTGGAATTTGCCCTGAGAAAAATCAAAGATAAGAACAAAAGCTACATACACTATTTCTTTAAAAAAATAAAATAGAGTGGAAATCTACTGAATGTTCAAAATAAGGAAACACAATAAAATCACAATGTATTTCACATAAACATTAAAAATCATGTTTTGAAAAATAATCATTCAGATGAGAAACTGCAAGTGGTAAAATGCTAACTGCAAAAATAGCTTATACAGAACTGTATTTCTAGCATAAACCATTATATACATCTTTATGAGTACTTAATATGTACTATTCAACTTATTTAATTCTCACAGTAATGGTTTAATAAAAACACTGATATTGTTCCCACTTTACAAATGACGAAGCCAAGGTTGAGAGAAGTTAAGCAACTAAACAAAGTCACACAAGTAAGAAGCAGAGAGGTCCAGATTCAAACAGCCTCACTGCTCACAGCAAGTATTCTGAAACATCATATTGCATGTTATATGGACAACAACCAAAAAAAACTGAAGGGAAGAAAATACACTAAAATGATACTAATAATTACTCTTGGGAGATAGTGGTGAGTAGAATTCATATTTTTTCCTTTTTCTTTACTTTTTGCATTTTTTTAAGATGGAAGTTTACTGAATACCGTTGCAATTATTCCCAACATGAAAATTTTGATCTACTGTCACAAAATAACTAAAAGAACACAAACTATGATATTACTACTATCCTGCCATGACTTACTGACTTATATGAAAATCCTAGAATAGTAACCTTATCTAAAATGACAATGCTCGCAAAGAATTTTGCTTAATTAAAAATTTGAAAATCATTTTTGGTACATAGTTTTAGCTTCTGG
Organism: Globicephala melas; assembly: GCF_963455315.2. Lineage (NCBI taxonomy): Eukaryota > Metazoa > Chordata > Mammalia > Artiodactyla > Delphinidae > Globicephala > Globicephala melas. Next base: position 32,955,612 of record NC_083327.1, on the reverse strand, counting down.
ATCAGAGGATATACTAGATGATAATAAAACTAAGATCTGTGATTTTAAATATAATTATAAAAGGAAGACAATATTTATTAAACTATAAGATAAATACTAGAGAAAAAAATTATAATTAAAAAGTTGTTGATCAAATTTCTTCTTGAATTTCCAGTTTAAAAATATGTTAATTTATTATAAAGCAATAAATAGAACTTCTGAAACTACTCTCTCTGATATTTTCACCTGCTTGGGGTGCTTTTTTTTTTTTTTTTCCTGTGGTACTCGGGCCTCTCACTGTTGTGGCCTCTCCCGCTGCAGAGCACAGGCTCCGGACACGCAGGCTCAGCGGCCATGGCTCACGGGCCCAGTCGCTCCGTGGCATGTGGGATCTTCCCGGACTGGGACACGAACCCATGTCCCCTGCACCGGCAGGCGGACTCTCAACCACTCCGCCACCAGGGAAGCCCTTAGGGTGCTTTTTTTGTCCTATTTTTAGACTAGTTGTTTTCTGTGATAATATGGAGTTGCTGTCTATTTAAACTTGATATCCTGTCAGGCTTTCCTTTACTGTATTTTTTGCAAAACTGTACATATGTAAATTCTTTCAACTTTGGAAAGTTTTGAGAAAACTCCAGCTTATCAAAAGTGGTTTTCTTATTTTCATGAGAATGTATAAGCTTGAAATTTTTCCTTAATTTAGTAATATTACTAGTTAACATTTGTTCAGTATTTATTATGTGTAAGGCACTTTCCTTAAATCATTTCCTTTAATTCTCATAACCATCATGCAGTTGGAAATTCACTGGGTCTGTATAAAATAGGAAACTGAAGCAGAGAACAGTTAAGTAACTGGTCTAAAAATCGTAGCATATAGAGGTGGAGCTGGATTTGACTCTAGAAAATCTATCCAGAATTTACATACTTCTCTCTAGTTTCTTGCTCAGTGCTCTATACTGAATAAAGCAAAATAGTTTAAATTGTTTTAAAGTTATAAAATATAAGAAATAAATAAGTACTTGAATACATTAATCTATATAATTTCTTAATAAGCAGTAAATATTTACATAATGAAAATGTACTACGAAGTAAGGGAAAGTATAGATTGTGGAGAACTGGTAAATATAAATTCACAAAAGAAGAAATACATTGATGTATGAGATTAAGTCTATAATAGGTTAGTCACAATAGAAACATTAACCAGGAACAAGGTCATGAAAGAAGTAGATTTATTCTATACAGTTGCTGCTCATTAGGTTTACAAAAGGCAAAGGTACTAGAGTATCTTTCAAGATCAGGCTTACGGGGCATCTTTACTCCCAACTCTAAATTGTAGAGTTTGATTGAGCTGCTCTTACTAAGTCCTCTACCCGCTCATTTTGACTCTATAATCCTTTGCCTTGACTCCTCTCAATGGAAAAATACGAGGAAAGAAGGGAGGAGTAGAACAGAAGAGGAGAAAAGTAGAGGAGACACACAGGTTAATTACTTTGTCATCATTTTTATATTATCATTAATGTCAAGTTACATTGCATGCTTACTCTGTGCCACACTATGTCCATTTCTCTATATGCATTTCACAAAGACCCTATGTTTCAGGTGATATTACTCTTATCATTTAGAGAGGAGAAAACTGAGGCTTAGCAAGGTTGAAGTAATCTTCTCAAGGTCTCATCACCTTGAGAGACAAGACTTAGAAAACAAGACTCAGGCAAAGCTTAGCTCTTAGAACTACCATCCAAACTCTCATAAGACAACTCTGGCAGAAATAAGACTCAGAAAAAAGCCTTAAAAACACAATTCAGACAAGGTGTAATTCTTAGAACCACCATCCTACCTACCATAACCAACTATCTCCCCTAAACCATATTCCCACTGAAACTATGACAGGCCATGGAGGGGAAACTGATGGCAGCAGATCTCATATTTTTGGAGGTTCTGCTGAATACCAGACAATTATGTCCCATAGACAGTATATCTCTGAGCTGAGATTCAAATAATAGTTCATTTGTCTTCCAAGTCAAATTTTCTTCCTTGTACATAATAGCTACCTCTAAAAAAACTTCAGAGGTAAGCAAAACTGTATTTTAACCAACTAAATTAAAATGGAGTATGTATACAATTTGATTATTAAAATACATAGGAGGGGGTTAGATAAAGTTGTAGTCATTCAGATCCTAAACTACAAAGACAAAATCTAGGCAGAGAGAAAAAATAAATCAGCAAGGAAGACAAAACAATCCATCCTATTTTCTCTCTTTCAAGTATAATTACTCACATATATAAATAGATCACACTTATTGGAAAGCTAGAATATGTGTTCACCCTGGGAATACAGACCAGAAGGAATCGCAGTCTAGGTAGGTACAGACAGAGCCGAGTGCAGCCCTCCGTGTTTCACTACTAGGTCAAGCATCTATCAATAGCAATACGAGTCCCCTTGAGAGCCCATCTCAGACTAGACTGGAGTTGTACTTTATTTTTCTTTCCAAAATAAGCTAGTTAACCTACAAAGAATGTTTGTCAGCCAAAAACTTGTTTTGCAAACCTTTAAAACTGTGCAATACAGTCCTAATCATTTCAGTAAAACAACAATGATCTTTTTAAATGGATGGTTTGAAAAGATCACAAGAAGTGCTTTCTCATACATTTTAAATATACATTAGCCATCTCCCTAACTTATTGCTGGCTTTATCTCATATCTAGTTTAATTACTTTTAGTCATGCAGTGTGCAACGTGGATGCAGGTGGAAGAGTGATGACTGCTAATTTCTTTGGTTGAGCTATTGCCACAGAAATTGGTTTAGTCACCCAGTGCTATTTCATCTATCTCAAGTAACCTCAAGTCTGATGAGACTTTAAAGTATTGAAAGAACACTGAAATGTAAGTATGCTTACATTTCTTTTATGCTCTGAAAAAATCCACCGCATATTTTTAAATAATTGAAGAATCAGGGAGATTAGATGCTCTCAAAAGTTTCAGATGATAAAATTTACCATTGCTAAATATTTCTGATTTGGGATGTATGATTGAAACATTTCCAAATATATAAAAACAGGAATAATAATGGATACTGTGACTAGTTAAAATATTTCTATGTACTTAGATTTCATTTACAGAAGATTCTGGTACTAAGCAGTAAATTACCAAGCATGTCCATATGGAGTGCATATGTTATTTCAGTTTCTGATCACTATAATCATCATCATTAAACATCTTTTTTGTAAAGTTCAGGGATAGATGTTCTAGGAGTCATAAAAAATTAAAACATAGCCTTTATTCACATGAAGGATGAAACAGTTAGAAATGAACAATTTTTAACTACATATGATCATAGAAGGGAACATTGCTACATAAAATCTGATACTCTAAAGACTTCTCTTTGCAAAAAGCTATCAAAGGTAGGACTTCCCTGGTGGCACAGTGGTTAAGAATCCGCCTGCCAATGCAGGGGACAAGGGTTAGATCCCCAGTCCAGGAAGATGCTACGTGCTGCGGAGCACCTAAGCCCATGTGCCACAACTACTGAGCCTGCGCTCCAGAGCCCGCAAGCCACAACTACTGAGCCTGCGAGCCACAGCTACTGAAGCCTGTGCGCCTAGAGCCCATGCTCCGCAACAAGAGAAGTCACTGCGATGACGAGCCTGCGCACCATAACGAAGAGTAGCCTCCGCTCACTGCAACTAGAGAAAGCCTGCATGCAGCAACAAAGACCGAATGCAGCCAAAAAAAAAAAGGAATAAATTTTAAGAAAATAGAAAATTTAAAAAAAAGCTATCAAAGGTATTTATCTTCCTTCCCAATGGGGAGGCAGTCTTCTGGAATATTCCATTCCCCTGGTAACATGACTTTTGGGTACCCTATTGAGTTTTGCCTGGGAGAACTTGGAACACAGCCTTTTCCCATTTATCTTCTCTATTATGCCAGCAGAGTTACATTTATGACAATGTCATTCTGCTGAAGCACTTTTTACATATTTGGGCTCTTGACCTAGGCTCCAACACACCCAATACTGTATTTAATAATTTACATTTAAATGTAACTAATCTTAAGAGTGATATGATATATGATCGTATCTTGATTATAGTGATGGTTATATGGGTGTATACTTAGGTCAAAACCTATCAAATTGTACAATTTAAATATGGGAAGTATAATACATCAATTTTACTCCAACACAGCTATTAAAAAAACCCTGATCATTCATTTTTCTGGGAAGACGGTTCATAAATTTCATTTTATTCTATAAGTATCTAGAGTCCTCACAAACTAAGTGTCACTGATCTGTATCTTCTTTCCTCCTTGAACATTCTACTTTTAATAAAACTATTTATGCTTTCTCATTTTTTATCTTACTTTCTTGATACAAGCATCTTTTGGATAATAACCATACCTATCTTTGTAATACCATGCACGGTATCCCATATATTGACTTGCCCATAGTAAGTGTATAAAAGCATTTTTCAACAAATTGATGAATTCAACCAAAAAGTTCATTTAAACTGTAAAAGAAATAGATATTAGGAAGCTCTGAATAACAATCACACTTTGCCATCTAGCTAGAATGTATTCCCTCCCAGAGGTACAGTGAACTAAATCTGCCAGTAGCTCAGACCTGGGAGGAATGCGAGTGCAGCCTCTGTCCTGTTTCTAAATGAATTTATAGTAACAGTTCCGTGAACACATTTATCTTTCCATTAAATAAGTGCAGGCAGGTCTCCTTTGAGATCTGAATGCTAGCTGGCAGGTGGCAGATCCATTCTGGAACTCCTACGTCGCAGATTTTGCTCATTTCTGTATTCCCATCTGAAGTATAGTGCATAGCACAAAGAGCAGCATGGTCTCATACACGGAGTTTAAGTTTATGAATCCTGGCTCTTTCATTGATCTTTTTTTAAATTAATTTTTATTGGAGTATGGTTGCTTTACAATGTTGTGTTAGTCTCTACTGCACAACAAAATTGACTAGATCTTTTGACTAGCCCATTGATTAGATCTTTTACCTAAAACAAATAATAAAAAAATATTTAAATCCCCATTTGCCTTGTTTCTTCATTTTATAATTGAAAATGAAAAATGATGATCTGCCATATCTTTTCCTTGTTGGAAAAACCACTTTTATAAACCAGATAGTTCCAAGAGAAAAACAATTAATATTGATTCTTCAATTGGAAGACATGAATATTAAGGTTGGTGGGGAAAGGGCTGGATTCTGACCTCTGGAGCTCCCTCGCACAATCAGCACAAGCCTAAATGGGACAGAGGATCATCTACCACTCTGAGCAAGGGTGAGGGTCACACATGGAAGGCAGGCTGGGGTTCGCTCATTCAGCTGGCACACTGCAGCCAGCACTCTGCCCGGCACGGAGCAGGTGCACAGTGGCTGCTAACGAAACTGAGGGATTGAAGAAGAAATGCCCTCAGACCCAGTCGGGAGCCAATTGTCAGAGACAATTCTCCCAGTTACACTGCAGCTGCCATTATGCTTACTGTGTTGCCGGCTCTTTGTACTACTCTGAAACGGAGTTCTTTACCAGCAGCTGCGTGGACTACACGGACTGCATGAGATAATACATTAAAGCAGTTTGCACAATCCCTGGCTCGTGGTGCATAGGCAGGTGTTAGATGATGATGATGATGATCACCAGAAGAGCTGTAATCTTGTCAAGATGGATCCTATCCAAAACAAGGGACCAGTTTAGAAAGTATAATGTTTCAACCCTTCTGCACCCACTGTTAGCCTAAATAAGGGAACAGGCTTCATGCTGTGCAAGAAAGCAGATCAAATTCTGGAAGGAGAAGGGGCAGGAAGGAAATTATCGTACAACAACAACTTGATCCCTGTAAAATGTGGTGTGTACACAATGCCACAATTCAGTGCTCAAAAAAAAAAAAAAGTTACTGAATACACACACATTATCTGACAAGTTTAGAATTTAAATACAAGTGGTAAAATATTACAGTATCTTGCATTTTGTTACTAGACGAAGGACTGCTGTTGGACAGATAACCTACCAGCAATGTGAACCTGGACAAATCTGCCTTGTAGTTTTTTCTAGTCTTTAGTTTCTTCATCTGTAAAAGGAGGGGCTAGAACCAAGTGGACATTTGCATTCCTAGAAAACTCACCTTTCATTCTGATTTTATATTGGCCTTTGTAATACAATCAAAATCCTAATTTATCCATCTCCTCCCCATAATGCTCTATGCTTTGTGCACTTTTGCAATAAACTTTGTACCAACATTTCATACAAATTTATAAATAAGGGACATCAAAGTTTACTTTTCATCAGCCATTGTCTGCATTCACAATCTACCCAATTCCTACCTGGTCCAATAAAATCTGCCAATACCTGTATTATATTTTCTTTGTTGTTTCAACTTCACTGTTAAACTTCTCACACACACTAAAACCCACCCTGGCTTCCTGATACTCTGTAGAGAAAAACTAAAACCCTTTCTCTCTTATCCAAAGTCATTTACTAGTGTCTCAGGATTTTATCATCCTTTGTCCCTCTTACAGAGTTAGGATATGAATATGCCTGTATTTCATGGTTTTTAACTAATCAGAGTGATTCCTGTATTGCAGATTAGTTGAATAAAAGGAGATTCCAGAAACTGCATGGTGAAAGACCTTTAAAATCCTTTAAAGGAATTCCTTTGAAAAGAATATGGAATTTTGTATCTACCTGTATGGTATTTAGTACCCATGAGAGCTAAAAGGAAGAAGAGCTTAAAGGAAAGATAAAGAAAGGAGAAGGGAAAAGAATAGAATGGGTTCAGGCTCACAGTCAAATTGATGAGTTAGGAAGAAAATTCAAGTTAAGCAATGCTTTGAAGATTAAGCGAAGGAAACAGTATCACACGATAGTGTTGCTGGGATTCAGAAAAGAAATGGCCAGGGCCAGGATTAATGCAATGAGTAATTAATGGATCTATTTGTTTGGTGTTCCTGTAAACTTGTGAATTTGAATAAGTGTCTATGTCTCTTCAAACCAATACTCTCTGTCTTAAGCTAAAAGCTACCAAAAAAATTGTGGCAGCAATTTCCCCTACTTTGATCAGGCAGTCTGAATGTTCATTTTGAGAGTAAGAGTTTTCATTGGCTCTTTATGTTTATACTATACAATTTGGGGCTTTCAATCTTGCAAGAACTCTTGCTGGATGCCATTTTCTTTAACAACAGTCAACAAGATAATTTTACAAAACAGCATTATGTCTCAGCCAGCTTTTAGATCTTTATAAGATATGAAATTTAGTCCATGGAGTGCTACTGTTAGAATTGTGAAAGCTTTAGGAGATGAATATTTTGCATTCTTTCCAAGAATTATATATATTCATCATGAATATTTTCTATATAATTTTCTTTCTTTCCTATATATATCTTTAAAACGCACCATTTCCCAAGTAGAAAATCCTATATCCTATTTGTTTTTACTGCCACCGTCTAAACTACTTTAAACATTTATACACAAATTCCAAGATGTTTAGATGTTTCTCAAACACCATGTAGAGAAACTCTTCACTTTATAAATGATTAAGGAACAGCTGTGAAGCAGATAAGACAATGCCAACAGGTTTTCAATTAAAAGTTTCATTTAACTAATGTAATTATTCTTACCTAATTAAATTTTTCCACTAAAATCAGTCCATTGAGTTATCTCATTCTCTTTTAAAATGTTCCATGAAGCTCTTACTAGCATCCATGAACCACGCTGTATTGATGGCATTGTTAATGAACTCTCTAGCAACAATACACTGGCCTTAATAATTTAGGTCCTGTTAAATTGTGTCTGCTTTTTACTACATTTGGAACTGCTATTGATCTAGAGAAGAGTCAATATCAAGGGGAAGTATTCTCTGCACTTCCAGCTGGTGTCCAATACATCCAATTACCCTGATATTTGGAGCTCAAATTAGCTTCTTGCATTAAAAATTTATGTTCATCAATATTGTTTATATTCACTTTTTTCAGTGTAATGAATTAAAATTGATTTATGTTGTTAACAGACTGATTCTTTCTAATTTGAAATCTAGGAATATGCAAACCAAAAATACACCAGAAACTTGGGTTCATGTAAATACGAATTCCAAATGCCTATAAAAATTGAAAACCCGATACTTCATACATTATTTACCCAAACCAAAAATTAAATTATATTAAAGATCTATTTTAAGCATGATTTGAAGAATAATGTAGAAATTGATATAGATATTTCTGGACAAATAAAACAATAGATATGCAAACAAATCATATTAATATGTGTCCTTAACAACTTTATGCACTTATTGTGTGTTTAGCTTTTTATATTGTACTCTATATATGAAATTGTAATAGTAACTTCGCATAGAAATGTGAAAAAGTTTCACAGAAATCTAATGGGACTTAGAGCTTTAGCTTTGTAATTTATTAGTCACTACTGTAAGTCATGTTATCTTTCTTAGCTTCATTTTTCTCATCTTTAAAATAAGTATAATAATAATGCACCTCACGTTGTAAGGATCAAATTAGATAAATTTAGAAAAATGAGGGCTATAAAGCTCTTTAAATATGTCATAATTATAGAGTGGAGTAACTGAGAATCTCAAGTATGTTAGCACCAGTAATATCAATTTAGACGAGGAAGTGGTCTTTGAGGAAAAAAATAAGAATTGATTTGCATATTCACATTTGTACCTTAGATCTTAATTTGAAGATTCCCTGTCCCTTCACTACTTTAATTAACCTGGTTATTTCCTACTTTGAAAATATATTGATTTAATGAATTATTGTTTTATTGCCATGAGGAAATGCCTTTGCTTGCTGACTCTTGGGTCTCTTGAATATCCCTTTTCCCATATGAACATAGGCTTTCACAATTATCTTTTTTTTCATTTGTCTCTAAGTGCTTTACAGTTTGATTCACTCATTCAACGTTTATAAATATTATTGTGTTATTGACATCAAACACAATTATGAGTTTGGGCAATAAGACTGGGAAGTCAAAAATGATTTAGACAAACAAGTAAATCAACATTCTTAATATAATGCCACATGCTGGGTAATGGGGAGGTATCTAATTTTGTCTGGAGAAGTGCCTATCTATTGATATGTTAGAAAGTAGGTATTGTTTGAAAGATTTTCCTATTAGCACCTATATCTTCAAAAGGCAAAAGGAGTGGAAAAAAGATAAGAAAACAAAAGTTGGAAAGAGTAGTGGGGTCGAGGGAAAAGGTCAAACCAGAATTCTCACTGCTGTTTTTTTTTTTAAAGATTACACTTTGGGACTTCCCTGGTGGTGCAGTGGTTAAGAATCCGCCTGCCAATGCAGGGCACAAGGGTTCGAGCCCTGGTCCGGGAAGATCCCACATGCCGCGAAGCAGCTAGGCCCGTGTGCCACAGCTGCTGAGCCTGCGCTCTGGAGCCCGCAAGCCACACTGCTGAGCACGCATGCCACAACTACTGAAGCCCGCGTGCCTGGAGCCCATGCTCTGCAACTGGAGAGGCCACCGCAATGAGAGGCCCGCGCACCGCAACGAGGAGCGGCCTCCGCTCGCTGCAACTAGAGAAAGCCCACCCACAGCAACGAAAACCCAACACGGCCAAAATAAATAAAATAAAAGATATTTTAATAAAAAAAGATTAGACTTTGTATCCTGAGATTCCTAACATCTCCTTTAAAGACAGTTAGAATAGGCTTGTTCTTTAATGAAATAGATATTAAAGGATTCTCCTAAAGTTGAGTCTTTATATGTCATTTCATCTTCTAATGGATCTAAATGGGACACTAAAAGAGTAGAACATGGAATTCATTAGACCAAGAATATGATCTGATTAAATCGTGTAACATCTTTGATAGGACGCTATTGTTTTGTCTCCTCAGCCATCTCTTCCTGTTAGAGCAGAGCCCTTTTCCCTGCCATCTATTCCCTGACCCAATCTCCTAGCTCCAGGTGTTATAGGCCTGAAAACAACCACTGCTTCAGGCATGGCCAAGCGACACAAGCTTGGCTTGTCGGTTAAATCCAGGCCTTTTGAGGGAGCCATTGGGAAAGAAGCACATTCCTTCGCAGGAAGTTCCGTATCATGATGGCACCTCTGTACCTCTGTCTGAGAAAGGAGCCAATACAAATGAAACAGGAGGTGAGGGATGGAGAGGAACCTGTTTGAGACTTTATGACCTGGATCCAGTTGGATCCAAATGTATCTGAAGACAGATCATGTACTTTACAAGCTGGAGAACCATTGTGCTTTCTTTTTGCTATTAACTAATTTTAATGGAATTTTAGACAACTGGAATTCAAAAAAATCTTGAATAATGCAGGTTTAGGCTTTGGTTTCCTCAAGGCAAACTGAGATTACTACTTCTATCTACTCACAGAATTAGAATATATCAATACATTCAGAAAAACAGGAAGATATGTGTAAAAGCAGACCGTATGTAATTATATGCATGGAAATACTAGAAAATATAATAATCACATTAAATACATTCACCAAATGTATAATTATTGTCTTCTAATCATTCATTCTTTATTCTTTGTAGAAAAATATTCAATATAGTAGGGAATTTGGGGGTAACGACTAAGATATCTCTATAGTATTGTGAATTGGTTACACTTATAAAAGTACAAAATGGGGCAACTGTAAGATGTATACACTCTGCCTGCCAAAATACACAGATCAAAAATTTGTCTGAATCAACACTCCCCTTCCTACTGTGAACTATACAGGTTCAGGGACAATCAGAACATGAACTGAAGCAAAAAACTTTAATGGTACACTGCTGAGAACATTAAGAAAGAAATCATAGAGGACTCCAAAAACAAATGCAAACTAACCCTCTGCAATGGCCTTTTAATCAGTAGGTTAATAGACTGACATGAAAATTGGAAATGACCAATTAAGCTGTATCAGTTAACTCTTAACATTTCCACTTTTGAGTTTTATACTTGATGAAACAAATTATAAATCACAAACCAAGACATAAAAGACTTTCATTACAATATCTGAGTGTGTGTGTGTGTGTGTGTGTGTGCTGAATCTTATGTCATTCAGGAAATTAATTCAAAGTAGACAAAGAGCCGCAGGAGGTGAGGGTGATACCACTTTACTCAGAAGTGAAAACAGTTTGATAATCTTCACCTGATGGATTTTACAACTGAATAGTTGCAGCCAAAGCAAGGCCGGAGGGTGATATATGGCAGCGACTCAGAGGAAAACCAGAAGGAACAACATTTCCACCGAGAAATTAGCAGCAAGAGGATGGTAGAAATGTCTAAAAAGCATTAAAAAAAAGATCACCAGAAGAAACAAAAAGAAATTTAAGAAGTGATGAGGCAGTAAAAATAAATTAAATATTCTAAAGATAGAATAGCTTAAAATATTCTTCCCTGTTAGTTGAAACAGAAATTTGGTAAATTTTTAAGGAAAAAAATTCAAATTACAAGACATTCAGAATTTAACTTTATCCTTGAGCTTAGCTCATAGCTCATTTATAGGAGTCCTATAAAGCACGCATTGACTCAGAACTCACTGATGGCATCTGAGTCTGTCCAAGGAGCCTCAGCGCATGGCTGTTAACTACTGAGTAGATGCCTGTGTTTCCAGAGTTCATGGCATCAGATAATATTGCTTCTGCTCCTTTGCATTCCTGATCCTGAGCCCCTTCATTCATCTCTTCCACAACTGTATATCCTTCAGTGCCTTCTCTTTCCTTTCTCACCTCATAAATATAAGCTACCTAATGAATACCCACATGTACTTACATTTTGAAGGAAAAATTACTGCAAACATAAATAGCATTCTATGTTAAATGCGGAACAGAATTTGACAGGTTTTTTTTTATACTTAGGTATTTGCACCTACTTTTATTCTCAAGGAAACCAGTACAAAGGTGTTACACATATCTATCATGCAAAACAGAAGAATAAAGTTTACTTTTATTTCATTATCCTTTGAAATTAGTTGAATCACAAGGACTATCCTTGACCAAAATTTAAAACAGTGAAGTTTACTACAGATTTGAAAAAACAGAGTAATATTCATATCTGCTACAACATTAGCATAATATGTCAGTTTTTAACTATATCCCATGAATAATATTTTACCTTTTAATTAGAAAGAAAGTAAATACTTCACAAAGAAGTTATTTGGTCAAAGATTACTTTCTATAACTCCTACCATATGGCACTGTGGTAGGCACTTTACAGATATTATTTAACGTAATTTTCTTTAACAATCTGATTATATACGTAGAAGATTCTGAGGAGCTCAGGCTTAAATCACCCAGTAAGGGGCACACCTGAGAGATTCTGCTTTTTCTGAAGCCATGATACTTTATGATACATCAATTGTGGCAATTTATAGCAGTGCCTACACAATACAAGTTAATCATCTATTTTAGAAACTAGCTCCACTCCTCTTAAGCTAATGCAGTGTGCCCTATGAAACAAAGGTCACTGAAAAGACAGCTTTCATCCAAAGCTTTTCATCATCGAAAAGACAGCGTTCATTTCTTGATGACATGAAGTTATTTTTTCCAATCCAGAGGTGAGAGAGAATCAGTAAAATTTCTAAGTATGAGAAATCACAATTTCCTCATGAGACATACGTGCATAATGACGTACTAGCACCTACTGTTAGGTGCTAGAAAAAATTGGTAATACTATTCCAGAAAACAATCTGGAAATCGATGTCACAAACTGGGACACTATCATTTCACTTTGGGAATTTACTCCATAGAAACAAAAAGACAAGAGCACATAGATTTATATACAAATACATGCATTACAACATGGTTTATATTTTTAAAAATATAGCAGCCTAAATGTTCCTCATAAGGTTAAGAAATTTGTAATATTTATAAAACTGAATGTTAAAATTATTGTCTAGCATTATATGTATTGACATGTAAATATGAATGTTAAAATTTATACATCCATACTACAAAATAATATATTCCTCTTATAACACATTATAGCAGTACAGCCTTACATTCAGTAAAATATTTGAGAGTCCTCCATCTGTGCTCCAGCCTTTCTGATGTAATTATTCTCAAGAGCATCGAACTATAAATACACATACACACAGATATTGTATTTATTTTTATTGTTTTAATCAAAAATGGAATATATTAAATTTGCTTTAAAAAAACCCAAGAATATACCCTTCCAAGTTAGTATTAATAGGTCTAACTACTGAATAAATTTCAATTATGAATATTCTTAAGATGTACATTGTTTAGGTATAACCAAAATACAGCTTATGCCCCTCATGTTAATTTAAATATATCTATATCTATCTTCATAAATACATAGAGAAATTGTAAAAATCCAAAATGTTTCCAATCATAATTGGATTATAGAAAAGTTTATCTTTCTTCTTTACATTTTTATATTTTATGAGAACATTACTCTCAAAGGTAGAAAAAGTGCTAAAGTTATAACTGCCTGGCATAAAATAAAAATAAATAAGGCACAATTTTACTCATGCTTGATATTTAAGAATTATGTGTTGTGCCTATAAACAGAATTTCAGGTATACTTTGCTTTATTGCACCTTGCAGATACTGTGCTTTTTATACATTGAAGGTTTGTGGCAACCCTGTATCCAGCAAGTCTATTGGCGCCATTTTCCAACGGCATTTGTTCACTTTGTGTCACATTTTGGTAATTCTCCCAATATGTAAAAGTTTTCATTATTATTTGTTATGGTGATATGCAAAAAGATTATGACTCAACTTGCTAAAGGCTCAGATGATGGTTACTATTTTTTAGCAATAAAGTATATTTTAATTAAGGTTGTACATTTTTTAGACACTTAATAGACTATAGTATAAACATAACTTTTATATGCACTGGGAAACCAAAAAATTCCTGTGACTTGCTTCATTACAGTAGTCTGGAACTGAACCTGCAAGATCTCCGAGGTATGATTTAATGGACCAAAATCAAATTACTATGCTTTTATTAAAAGTAGCATGTTTTAATGAACTTATTTACAAAACAGAAATAGAGTCACAGATGTAGAAAACAAAACTTATGTTTACCAGGTGGGAAAAGGAGGGGAGGGATAAATTGGGAGATAAATTGGGAGATCCCAATCTCCCAATTTTTTTTAGTTTTATAGATAACTAATAAAGACATACTGTATAGCACAGGGAACTCTACTCAGTACTCTGTAATGACCTATATGGGAAAATAATTTTAAAAAGAGTGCATATATGTATATGTATAACTGATTCACTTTGCTGTATGGCAAAAACGAACACAACATTTTACATCAACTATACCCCAATAAAATTTTTTTTTTTAAAAAAGCATGTTTTCTTCTGAATTCTAGATAATAACTCACTGTTTACATGAGACACTTCTAATTTCCCTGAAGTTCAACTACAGATTTTTCATCTTTGTATATGTAAACTCAACCAGAAGTAAGAGGCAGGCCCCAAGACTGTCAGGTGAGATTAAAAGAGCTGCCTGGATGCCATGTCAATCTAAAGGCAGCCCATTTTGGACAACTACTATACAAACAACCATCCAGGCCATTGTCTGCATCAGAGGACATAAAGAATTATTTTCTAAATATGGACATCAAAAGGAAAAAATGATTAATCAAGTAGTATCTTAAAGCTTTTCTACAAGCATTGTTCTGTTAATTAACATGGTGTCTGCTTCCTGCAAATGAAGCCCCAAGCTATTAAATAAAATTACTGCAGCGCTCCCTAAGAATGAGGCTCATTTGGAAAAAGCACTAATATGCTTTTTTTCTGTCTTGAGCTGAGCGATTAGCAGGCAGCTCAGCTCTAGAAGATGACACTCCCAGAAGTCATTTGGTCATAGAGACATGCTGTATTTACCTAAAATGCAGTTTGACAATTAACTGGCATGACTAGATGTTTCCAAACAAGAATAGTTGTTTTATGTATTTATTTATAGCTGACTTTGTTTAAAAAATCTGAGGTAAACATAGCCAATCTTTTTCTCCCAATTGAATTCTACAGAAATCCAAACTGTGCTCATTTATGTCAAACATGACCTTGAGGAAGGTTTTAAATATTTCAGGAACTGTTTAAGATATCATTTTGATATCCTCAATGATATCAAATATTTAACCATAAGATTTAGAAAAAAATATTCAAGAGTAATTATTAAAAATATATAATTAATAATATAGCTATTTTGCTCTTAAAAATGTCTATTAAGTATTAAGATTGATTTTCTCAGTTTTCCTCTAAAAGCAAGTCCCAAATCAGTGGCAGTCATTATAAGCATAAGTGGAATAAGTACATAAAGTTTACCAGAAAAATATTGTTTCAATGATGCCAGTCTTCATCATTTTCTTAAAATAAACAAGTGATCTCTTCATATTAAAAATGTTTTAAATTAATAATTGGCTCCTTATTCCAATCAATATATCTTGCAAAACAAAGGTAGCTTAAAACGTTGTTTTAATCATTTAATTTAAATTTTAATGGAATTAAACTCATATACATTTTGAAATTTAGCCTTCATTTGTGATGCAAAAAAAAGGATTCCATATAAATGACTCATAGAATTTTTTTTGAGAAATCAGGTTTCAATAGATGTATAGGAAAACCCAAATTTGGTATGTTCCTAATTTCCAAATAAAAGGTCATTTTAATCATTATGCACCCAGATTCACCTCATTTAAAAGTAGTGCCTGCCATTTCTAGAGACTCTGAAGAACGGGTTACAAGATTAATTTCTGCTTCGTGGAGAGGAAGACAGAGGGACTGATTTCATAAGAAAACACTTCCTGAAGGAAAAAATATCTTGATTCTTTTTTCGTGTGACTTCTCTAGGCAGGTCTCTACCTCTGGGTTAGGCAGATTATCTTCAAGACTAACCCAGGTAGCTTTTGCAAAAGAGGATGTAAATGCACTCTCTAAAACTGAAACACAGTCTGAAATAATTGAATCATTCATTCCACTATTCTTCCTAGAAAATATGCCAACTATTAAAGACCCAAATGATGTGCCCAATTGCTATCAGCATTTGTATTTACATAATAGTACATTAACACAGGCATAGTATCATTTAGATTCAGAAGGAAATCAGAGAGAGACACAAAGGAATAGCACACATGCATTCCATAATCAGCTACCCTGTACTAGGCAGAGAGAAAAATAAATGAATTTAGGAAATAGAAGTAGACTCTATCACTGACTGATTATTGGGAAGATGAAGGGAGTGATGACAAACAGAAAAGATGTTACAGTAACTCTCAGGTTTCTTATTATTTTCACTAATGGAAAGATGGTCATGATATTCGCTGAGATAAAAATAGTGTAGATAAATGCTATCAAAAATGTGCCCTGACAATCCCTTTATTCTCCTACCTTGCCATATGTTTCTTCAGAGTACTTATCACTATTTGACTGCACAGAGTGTGATTCTCTTCCCCTCCATTAGAACATAATCTCCATGGGTACAGGGACGTTACTGACTGCTGTGTCTCCATGAATAGACAAGAGGTCTCAGGCTGGAAGATGATAATTTTGAGTTGTCTCTGAAACTTGCAAGTAGGAGTATCTGGTAATTGGGTTGGATATATGATTTTATGTTTCAAGTGACAGGTATGGACCAGGGATTTAAATTGGGAAATCATCAGTTTGCGGAGAAGGATTAAAGCACAGGAGCAAATGACACCCGGAAGAAAAGGCAGAATTAGAGAAGAGAGCCCTGACGTTCACAGACATATAAGGACTGATAGAGGAAGAAGAGCATGAGAGGGAAACCACAAGTAGAGAGAGGCAGGA
Source organism: Globicephala melas (assembly GCF_963455315.2). Taxonomy (NCBI): domain Eukaryota; kingdom Metazoa; phylum Chordata; class Mammalia; order Artiodactyla; family Delphinidae; genus Globicephala; species Globicephala melas. Next base: position 32,938,869 of record NC_083327.1, on the reverse strand, counting down.
GGTAGTCGTGTCAGGGAAGCAAAGGCACAGGAATTAAAACTTCCTATAATTTTCTGAATTTGGGTTGACCTTCCTTAAAGGCAAATGTCTATTTCTTCCCCTGTCAAATCAGACAAAATTCGTAAGTTGTTTTTTGCTCTTAATTGTGCAAATGACAATGTCCATAGAAGCACTAGCAGCAATCAGAACTAGTTATATAATTTGCAGGGTCCAGTGAGAAATAAAAATGCATGGCCCCTATTCAAATATTAAGAATTGCAAGATGGCCACAGCACAGCACAGCAAGCATGGGTCCCTTCTAAGCACGGGGTCCTGTGTGACTGTACCAGTCATATGTCCATGAAATCAGCCCTGGAAACAACCTTTATTTTTTAGTTTCAATCAAGCTTAAATGAATTAAACAATAATATGATATTTTCCATAAAAGACAAGCCGTTTCATCTGGTAAATTTCTTAAACCTTGAATGAACAAGAGAAAAGAATCCCGTGGTACTTTAGAGTTAATAGTAGCAGAGGAATATGGCTCCTCAATCAATCAGAAGGGGATTGATCTGAGTAGAAAGTACAGATGATTTAGACTGGCTGAATAAACTGAACACGATTATAAGATGGTAACTTCCTTGTATTAAGAAAAAAATGGAAATGAAATGTTTATCTTCTGGGATATATAAACATTAACAATGTATCCAAATAGCCAGTTAATTTGAGTTGTTTAGTCAGATAACTGACAGTGACCGAATAACATACAGTGACTAAATAAGGCCAATATTCCATTTCTAGAAACCTCTGATTCAGACACTTTTTCAGGATTGAGTGAATTAGGACAATTACACCAGCGCAGAGCTTTGGTGCTGAGGGAATCACTCAGTTGTTAAAAACAAATCCTGAGACTTCAGTGTTCTCACCACATTGTCGAGGAATCAAAGCAGTAGGCACAGCCCTTTGATTTTCTGCCAAGACCCTCGATCTTTACATTGTTCTTTTGTCATTACTTGTTCCTCAGGAGGACAGCCTTGATGTTCTTTGAAACATTATTTCATTTGTACATGAGTGTCTCCAAGGAACACCCAGCATGATTTGTCCTGGCACTGCAGCCTCTTGTAGACAGCCCTGGGATACTTTTCAATACAAAAGTATTGAAAAATTACACTTTGACAGTGACTTTAGTTTGCTTCTAGATTAACCTCATGGGTGTCTGAAACTCACCCATATGACATATCTACTTTTTAGCTGAATATTAACTAGACAAGAAAGCTGTAATTAGCATCTTGAATCTGGACAAACCTCAAACCCTGTCAAGGCATGTACCTAATGACACCATTTTAGACTACGTTATTTATCAAACTAGATCAGAGAATGCTGGTCTTGTCACTCTGAATACCCAGATTCAGAGGCATATATAAACCTAAATCATCCCCTCTCCTTCTGAGGAAGATTAGGAGGTACCAAATTAAGAAAAGAAATGGGAACATTATGGTAAGATGTGATTAGGTAAAACCTTTGCATTTGGTTTTGTTAAAAATATAACCCTGAAATATCCTGGCCAGAAAAGTTTTTACTATGAGTTTGAGGAAAGGCAAAGGCTCTTAAAGGCCATATTCTAATGAATGACTTTATAAGATATAAGTTTGCTGATTTTAGAATCAGGAAAGGAATATTGCAGAATGATAAGTAAACTATAAGCATAGCCAAGAGGGATAGAACACGTGAACTATCAGGAACTCTCTGAAGACATGAAGGGGCCACAATTACATAATTTTGTGTTTTCATCCATTGCCTAAGTTCCTTGAGTGAACTTGTTTACACCTAAATAGGTGCTTGAACAACAACAAAAAGAAGGGCAGCTGAAATCACGAGTCACACAGACATAAATGCTCCTGCTTCCCTTTACAAGTGATTAGTACAAGCCAAACCCAAAAAGGTCACCCAACAGTTGACACTATTTCTCTTTGTAGCCAGGGAATACAGTGATGTTGGCCTTCCAGGTGATTTTCATGTGCAGGTGTACTTGAAAAGAGGACACACTATACAAATTCTTGGGGGCATTTAACTGTCTTTGGAGAGTTTATTCAGATTCACTACTAGAGCATCACTGGGACTATGCCATCCATCAACTAACAGCTGACATTTGATTCTCATTATTTTTTAACATGTAGTAAGTATCTCATGTGAGACAGATACTGTATAGATAATGTAAAACACATGGTTGTCAAAGTCAAGAGATGAAAAGTTAACTTCTTCTGACAGTGTTAGCTTTCTCAAAAATTGTATTCACTAAGCGAATATCTCCAAATAAAATGATATACAGCACAAGAGGCTTTGTTTGTGTTAACCTTGTTACATGGATTTTTAATTCTAAAATCTCACACATTTAATTTAGTATCACTAAATTTGTATTTCGGTAGCCTACAAAAACTTTCACAGGAATATCCTCACTCAAGGATGTTAATTTAAAATATTTTTTAAAAATATTTGTTTTTGTTTAAAAATTAGGTGCTGCAATTATCTAGCTAGTGATCACTAAAAGAGAAACCTTATTCTAATGAAATGAATATGATAAAATTGCTCACAGATTTTGAATAATTACTAGGAAAATTGTAACACAAATAAAATTAAATCCTCAAATACTAATGATATTAAGTGCTGCTGTTTAATATACAGCAAAGGGCCTTAATGGTGTTTTTATCACTTCAGCTCAAATGACCAGGAGCGAATCTGTTCTGCATTTAACAGCCATGTGTCCCATGGTAAATCGTAACCTCTCCAAACCCCACTTTTCTCAGCTATAAACTGGGAGCAATAATACTTGTCCTACTTACTGCACCAGGGTGTAAAGGGGCTTAAATGATACAATGTGTGTAAAAACACAATTAAATCTCTATACAGTCATTAGCTGCTGTTTTTGTTATGCAAATCTAGAGACTTCCAGCTTTGGGGAAGGCTCCTTTTAATTATAAATTTGTTTTCGACACAACAACAACAAAAACTAGCAATTTTAGGTCTTACATTTAAGGAAATCATACATTTGTAACTTATACTCTTTAATAGCATGTTTAGACTTTAATACTTCTTTAAATAATAGGAAAGTTGGGAAAACCAAAATATGTATTGTCCATTTATGGCAAAGCTTCAATAGAGTTGATCATTATAGATGCAGAGAATATGCCTATGAATTTTTTAATACGCTACTTGATACGCAAAAGTGAAGCTATATGAAACTGCGGTGTTGTCAAGCATCATTCAGTTTTGGAGCACTGTAAATGGATTTTTAAAAAAGAAACTTGGTCAATTCTGCTTGAATATAAAATAACTTACAGTTTAAAATATTTCCGCCACAACCTCAGTACAATTTCAGTGGGATAGTTTTACTCTTTTGAAATTAAACAAATGAAGTTTAACAAAAGCTTTTATTTGTTCCCAACTTATTTATTTTGCTTGCAAAAAGTTTTCCTATGTAAGCCAATTATTTCCAAAGAATGAATTAAGAATAGCTTGAAAAAAAGAATCATTCCCCCACTTTATCAGGTAATAAAATCCATTACCCCTGAAATCATTTGACTTAATTCTCATTTGCTCTCGTATCCCATACTCCATTTTGCTGAGTGAAATTTAATAAATCTCAGTCCAGAATTAAATTTTATTGTTTCATGAACTGTTAAATTGCATTGTATGCTTATTAAAGCTGGTGTTCTCTCACTCCTAGACACATTCCCATCTCTACCCTAGGGCACAATTAAACCAACAGCAGAGATTTTTTTCACCATTGGAGTGTCTTCCAACAGGGAGCAATAATACATGGACATCAGCAAGTCATTTAACTATAAACAACGTGCACTTGATAATCCACAATGCCTGGAACGACATAAACTATATTTTAAAGAGGATAATACACCAAATGAATAATAATCCCCATATCACGAGCTCTGACTTAGTTAAAACAAGACAGCTACTGAAATACACTGTAATATATTAAAATACTGTACATTATTTATATAATATACTTTTTAGGAAAACCTACTGGGGTTTAATTACTTTTTCATACTCACACAATGGGTTTGCCTCTTAATGCCAGGAATGAAGCTGGCATGTATAATTGAGATGCCAATTATAAACATACTACTATAGAGTGGAGTGAATAAAGGATAAAACTTTTAAAAGCGATGCAACTGAAAAAGAAAATGCTTGAAAGAGTTCTTTCCTATCTACAGACCACAAGAGTAGTCTTACCAAACTGTACCTCGGGGAATCTCAATTCTATTAACGCAAGGTCTCCAGAACTCATGCCTGGACTTAAAAGAGAGTCCTTAGGACCTCAGATTGTGAGACAGGAGGGGAGATGGACTTGATTGCCTGAATCTTGGGCTACATGACTTTAGGCAAGTTGTTTATCCCTTCTGACCGTCAGTGTACTAACCAATAATTAGGAAAGTCAATTGTGTTTACCTCAACTAGATGTTGGGAAAGTAAATTAAATTTAATCCCAATTAAAAAATTTAAATGAAATAAGGCTTCACTGGAGTAAACACTCAAGAAAACGTAGCTATTGGGACTTCCCTGGTGGTGCAGTGGTTAAGAATCCGCCTGCCAATTCAGGGGACATGGGTTCGAGCTCTGGTCCGGAAAGATCCCACATGCTGCGGAGCAACTAAGCCCGTGCGTCACAACTACTGAGCCTGCGCTCTAGAGCCCGTGAGCCACAGCTACTGAAGCCCGCGCGCCTAGAGCCCATGCTCTGCAACAAGAGAAGCCACCGCGATGAGAAGCCCATGTACCGCAACGAAGAGTAGCCCCAGCTCGCCGCAACTAGAGAAAGTCCGTGCTCAGCAACGAAGATCCAACACAGCCAAAATAAATAAATAAATTTTAAAAAAAGAAAACTTAGCTATTATTATTATTATCACTGTATGTAACAGAAGAGTCATCTGAGTTTTACTTAATGTTTACATTTTAATAATTTAACATGTTCATGATTTTCCATACTTACTATATTTTATGTTCCAGGAAGAACTGAAAGTTTTTGAATTTTTTATTTCCCCCACAACACAGTTACATACTATATAAATATCTATTGACTGTGATTGACAGTCTGTCCCATCAGCTTTTTAAACCAGTATTTTTTGGAACTTGAACCTCAGCTGTTAGAGTTCTTAGCAAGTAATTATTTACAAGATTTCAGGAGGTTACTCTTCAAAATTAAATGCATAGATACAAAAAATGTGTTTGCCTTTAAAGAACATCCAATTGATTTAAGAATTATGAGAATTAAATTCTTTGTAAGTGCATTAGCAAAAAATTCATGTTACTTTGTTGACCAAACTTCATGAAATCAAGAAATTCATGAACAGTGAGTGGCAGATAAGTAAGCTCTGTATTTTAAACTAATACGCTGATTGAGCCTACTTGTCTAACAAGTTCTAATACTTTTGGTATTTTCAGTTAACTCAGGACAGGAAAAAAAAAAAGGTGACTTTTTAAATTCAAATGATGGCCATCTGAAGAAACTGTTTTCAAAGAGAGTTGAATATTTATTTTCATACCTGTAAGGTCGGATCTTAACAAACGGCACCGCGAAACAGAGGAAAGCTTCAAGTGAGCTTTATTAGGGAGCGCTCCCGGGCGAGGTTCACTGGTCCGAGAGAAAGGGGCCAGCGAAGTCGCACCCAGGCGAGGGTTGGGCAAGATTTTATAGGGGAAGAAGGGAAAGGGGTGTGGTGAATCTGGGAGGGCGCAGGGTATTCCTTATTTGGGGGTCTTTTCGGGTATCCTGGGGGACCATTGGTCGCGCCCCTCGAAAGGCGGGAAGGCTGGGCTGAGTTCAAAGTCCCCAGGTCAGTTCCAGGAACTGGGTGGTCCGGAATGTCTCCAGGGCAGTTTCCGGAACTGGGTGGTCCGGAGAATTTCGGTCTGATGCAACCTGTGAATCTGATTGTGTTCCCCTGCCTCCGGCCAGTTGGCCTTACAATACCAAGCCCTCATAAACCTGTCCTTTGTTGAGTCTGGAGCAACCTTCCAAATGACATTTAGAGTGACCTCTGAGATTCGCAGCTGGAATGAGGTACTCATTTAGGAAAGAATGTACCTTTTAAAAAGTATTGCAATAAAATGCTTAATATCTAGTCATTTCTAAATATACATTATTGTGGGAAGAGGAAACTAATTTTCCTAAGAAAAATTATCTCCGTGTTTCTTTTAGGAAAGCAGCAGGAAGGCCACACAGAAAACTTGGTTCTCCCCTGGTTCTTACTGCTCATTTTTGTTCTTGCCTGTGTCTGGTCTTGACTCTAATTTGTTTTCTAAATATCCCAGTGCATGCCTCCGTTTAATTAATTCTCTAACTACTCCCTCAGGGAAACTTCTCTCTTCCGCTAGTCTTGTCTGAATTGTGCAGCAGCCGTGCTAACTAGAAACGGTACCACATTGGCCTCAGATATTACTACGGAACACAAAACCTGGAGGGAGGGAGCTGTACATCCCCTATAAACGGTCCTCTAGTAGAAAACCTTCCCAGTGAAGTGCTACACGCCCTCTCTTAACAGAAAGCATTCCTTATAAACATTTTCTCCCAGGTGTTCAAGTCTTTGTGTTCAACAACTAATTGAAACAATACAATTCCCTTATAATCATGTTTCTTTTTTTAAAAAATAGATCTTTAGTGGAGTGTAATTGTTTCACAATACTGTGTTAGTTTCTGTTGCACACCAAAGTGAATCAGCCATATGCATACATATATCCCCATATCCCCTCCCTCTTGCGTCTCCCTCCCACCCTCCCTATCCCACCCCTTTAGGTGGTCACAAAGCACTGAGCTGATCTCCCTGTGCTATGCGGCTGCTTCCCACTAGCTATTTTACATTCAGCAGTGTATATATGTGGATGCTACTCTCACAATGCCCCAGCTTCCCCCTCCAGCCCCATGTCCTCAAATCCATTCTCTATGTCTATGTCTTTATTCCTGCCCTGCAACTAGGTTCATCAGTACCTTTTTTTTTTTTTTAGATTCCATATATATGTGTTAGCATACGGTATTTGTTTTTCTCTTTCTGACTTACTTCACTGCACTGTATATGTCAGTTTTTCCAATAGGTTAGGTATACATACAGGTATACTTATAAGAGAATAGAATATTGCACAATATTTAATTACTATTTTGGCATATTTTATTAATGTTATGATAGTGCTGCCTCTGATATTGCTCTGCTCCAAATGACTGAAAATGTACCTTACCCACTTGGTAGATAACGCTCTCAAATCAGGTTTTTATTAGCATGTAGTATGATGTCTAATCTATATGACAAGCTAGGGTCGATGACACATGAGTTTATCTGGAAGATAGAACTAGTTTCCTCTCATATCTCCATGGGAAAAATCTTCTTGAAAGCTCTCTAGCATCTAGACTAGGTAGGAGAAATTTTGGATTCATCTAGTGCTAGAAGTGATTTTAGTGATGATTTATGCCAACCCTGTCATGAGGGACAGTGAGTTTAAATAACAGGTTTTCCTGTCTCTTCCATTGCTTCTGGTATCAATTTGTTGAAATCCATTCTCCAGACTTAAGTCTGAGTGAATTTTAAAACTTTTCAGAAGAGACTCTTTACTGTCTGGATCAAATCCATATCTTCTATGTGGCTTATGAGGCCCTTCATGCTCTAGCCTCTTCTCATCTGGGTCCTTTTCATGCCCCACTATTCCTATCCCCGTGATTTCCATGATCCAGCCATACTGAATGATGATTCAGTTCCTCACAGGACCCACATTTCTTCCTTCTGAGCCTTTGCACTTTGCAGTTTCCACTACATGGATCATCCGTCCTTGTTCCCCATTGTCCAATTCCTAGTTAGCAGAGGCCTCACCTCCTCGACTGCTCAGGATTTGGACCAGGAGCCTTTGCTTTGTGCTCACCTGGCAGCCTGTCCTCGCCTTTCACAGTGCTTGCCACACTATATGGAGACTAATCGTGCATTTGTTTGTTTCCTTCAGGAGACCTTAAATGTCTCGAGGAGAAAGATTATGACTCCTGTAGTTACTTTTATATCATGCGTGGGTATCATGGGTCTGGTGTATGGTAAGTGCTCACTAAATTAAATGTTCGGTAGCTAATTGAAAGGTCCCAGGTCAGAGAGCAAAGTGAGCCAGAGAATCTGAAGTAGAACCCAGACTCTGTCTCCTAATGCACTGTACTGGCCCCTACATCCCAGTATCTTTGTTTCCTTAAGCAAATTTGAGATGGGACAACCAATTATACACAAAACATAATTTAGACAGCTATTCGCTTTTCAAAAGAAATTTACTTTGACACAAATTAAATTACGTTTTTGGGGTGGGGTTATAGCTCAAACTTTGTATAGGCTAATTAGGTTATATAAATACTTTTACATAATCCCAAATTCTGACAGTAATCCTAAAACTGTACAATGAAAGAAGATTAATTAGTCACTTTATCAACAAAAATTTTATATCATCAGGATCACATACGCTTATAAAAGGAATAATCTTTATAGAGACGAAATGTGATTTTTTTCTCCTGCAACTGTTAATTGGATATTTCTTCTATTTTTACTTAGGAAAAATAATTTATCATTATCTTTCATTCCATAATTCAATTCACATAATTTCTAGTGATATTTGATAGCTTCAATTAATGGAAGTAAACATATGAATTAAAAGTTTAAAAGGTAATATACAGAACTTCCTTAAAAATTAATTAAATTTTAATTAACAAAATTACGGCATCTGGTAACATAAGGCTATATATTTTTTTTCTTGCGGTACGCGGCCTCTCACTGTTGTGACCTCTCCCGTTGCGGAGCACAGGCTCCGGACGCGCAGGCTCAGCGGCCATGGCTCACGGGCCCAGCCGCTCTGTGGCATGTGGGATTTTCCCGGACCGGGGCACGAACCCGTGTCCCCTGCATCGGCAGGCGGACTCTCAACCACTGCGCTACCAGGGAAGCCCAAGGCTATTTTTTTTATTATTATTATTTTAAAGTATTCTACAATACCAATATTCTGTATAACTACATGGTAGCAAATCTCAGCTACACCCGGTTAATAAGTCAGGAAACTATCAGCTATCATGAAGTAGAAATACAAGCCATAAATTTTTCAGTAGAGTTCTGGTCCTTCTGTTTCTTTCTCTTTATCATATTAATACAAAACCTAATTGATTAGTAATTATTAATGGCAAATCTTTAAAAAGTAAAGACATAGAGCAGCAAAGGAAACCATCAACAAAATGAAAAGACAACCTACTGAATGGGAGAAGGTATTTGCAAATGATATGACCCAAATGATATGCCCAAAGAGGTTAATATCCAACATATATAAACAGCCCATACAACTCAACACCAAAAATAACAAACAACCTGACTGAAAAAAGGGCAGAAGAACTAAATAGACATTTTTACAAAGAGGAAATATAGATGGCCAACAAGCACATGAAAAGACGTTCAACATTGCTAATCATCAGGGAAATCGGAAGCAAAACCACAGTGAGATATCACCTAACACTGGTCAGAATGGCTATCATCAAAAAGAACGCAGATAACAGATGATGGTGACGATATGGAGAAACAGGAACCCTAGTGCATTGTTGGTGGGAATGTAAATTGGTGCAACCACTGTGGAAAACAGTATGAAGATTTCTCAAAAAATTAAAAATAGAACTACCTTATGATCCAGCAATTCCACTCCTGTGTACACACCCAAAAAAAAAACCCCACTAATTTGAAAAGATACCTGCACCACAATGTTCATAATAGTATTATTTACAGTTGCCAAGATATGGAAGCAACTATATACACACACACACACACACACACACACACACACACACACACACACACAATGGAATACACTCAGCCATAAAAAAGAATGAAATTTTGCCATTTACAACATCATGGATGGACTTGGAGGGAATTATACTAAGTGAAATAAGTCAGACAGAGAAAGACAAATACCATATACTATTTATATGTGGAATTTAAAACATACCACAAACTAGTGAATAAAACAATAAAGAAGCACACTCACAGATACAGAGACGAAACTAGTGGTTACCAGTGGGAAGATGGAAGGGGTAGGGACAGTATAGGACTAGGGGGAGAAAAAAGGTTTTTATGGGATTATATGAAGTCTTCTACTGTAAAAATTTTGAAAATTGTAAAGCACTATAGAATTGAAAGAATCTTTCTTTGATAATTTTTTTTAATTTTTAAAAGTGAAGTCTTAGAAAATGAGTGTTCTAAAGCAGGAGTCCCCAGCCTCCGGGCAACAGACTGGTACCAGTCCGTGGCCTGTTAGGAAACAGGCCGCACAGCAGGAGGTGAGTGGCAGGCAAGCCAGCGAAGCTTCATTTGTTGCTCCCCATTGCTCACTTTACCGCCTGAGCCATTCTCCTCTCGCCCTGCCCCTGGTCCGTGGAAAAATTGTCTTCCACAAAACCGGTCTCTGGTGCCAAAAAGGTTGGGGACCACTGTTCTAAAGTATTATATCTGGAAATAAATATTTATCTTTCATGGATTGTATTCATAATTATATACCAAGTACATTTTCCCCACAAAGATTTTATACCATCGGTAACTCTATATAAGGAACACATCAGGTTGTATTATGAATTTAAATTCTAGATCTTAGGAAAGAAGAAAGTGCTTTCTTCCCTTAAAGGGTCTTCTATCTTTGGAAATCTTATCACTCTCATAGGAATATCACAACAAAGGGGTTTGGAAATGGGGTGATGATGTTAGTCTTGTTATTTTCTATGTTGACTTGCAATGTTCAATTTTACAATTTTTCAGATTTATAATGAAAAGTATACCTGCTAATGTAAGTTCTGTGTCGGTCTGTATCTTATATCTAAAAATTTTTCCCCTTTGGAGACTTATGGAAATACTTCCAAAGTATGCTCATGATTATACAGAAAAACAGTTTAACTTTGTAAAGAACTTTAAATTTATGGAGTACTTTTACATGTACAATATTATTTCCCATATTTATTACCATTTCATGTGTTAGTGTTGTTGTTGGTTTTTGAGATTAATCTTTGTGTATGTAGGATAAATGCATGATTTGCTATGGGATAGTCCTTTCTATTGGTTTATAACATTATATAAGTTTCATGTTTACATTATTATACTTCATTTTGTGTTTACACTACAGCTTGCTTACCACCAAAAGTTTAGTTTCTATTCATCACCATAAAGTTGACCCCCTTTACCTATTTTGTCCTCCTCCCACCCCCCCTTTCCCCTCTAGTAATTACTACTCTGCTCTCTGTATCTATGTATGTTTCTGTTTAGTTTGGTTTATTTGTTTATGGGGGGTTGTTTTTTATATATATTACACAAATGAGTTAAGTCACACAGTATCTGTCTTTCTCCTTCTGACTTATTGCACTTAGAATAATACCTTCATGGTCCATCCATGTTATGGCAACTGGCAAAATTTCACCTTTTTTTTTTTTTATGGCTGAGTAGCTGTGAAATTATAATTCTATCATTTCTAGTATCATTGGTAGATTCTTAGAGAATCTAGAATGTCAGGGAAAGGAGATAAAGATATAAAATACAAGAAAATAAATAAAAATAAGTAAATAAAAATCCTGCAGTTCTAAATTTGAAACATCAAAAGAAACATATGGTGTGTTTTATCTTATAATTTTAAATAAAATAAATATTTCCCAGCTCTGTCTACTGAAAAGACCTAGAAACAATAGTAACTCAATAGCAATGAGTATACTGCCAATGCCCATATTATAGTCTTGATACACCATTTCCCACAAAAAGGGAACCAGACTCCTTGGATAAACTGCTGATTTTAGGGCTGGGACAAAATAATATAAGATAAACCTAGAAAAGCTTGTTAATGCTCAATAAAGGACGCTATAGATGAAAAATAGGTCTGAATCAAAATTATTTAGAGGCTCTCTTGAAGTATTCACAACTGCCAAAACAGAATAACTTGAAAATCAAAAAAATAACTTAAATGGATTGAAACAGTAAATATAGTTAATTATAGTTTGTAATAATATAAAAAATAAGCTAATTGACCAGTGTTTATTGATGATAATGAGGCAATTTATTATTTTGGAAACTGATAAATAAAGGGAAATAATTAAGCATTTATTTTTCCTTTCCTACATAAAATTGTATGACTGGGAAACCAAATAATAAATAAAGAAGATTTTTCTTTCAGATGTAGTCCAGCTAATAAGTGTGGACGAAATGAGAGAAATAGAATCTCTTGATCTTGTCCCTCTGAATTAATGGATCTGGGCATTGATCATCCTAACATCATAAGAGGCAACCAAATATCAAGTGCCTTCTTATGGAAAATACAATATGAAGTAGTTTTGTCCCCAAACAATCCGACCTAAATATAATTAAGTCTTTAGATCCACTACCAATTTACAGAAAATACAGAGGACAGATGAACATGTCACAAATTACCATGGGGATGGAATCAGCAAAATCCAAACAGTGAAATAATGTCAGCATATTATCATGAATGGATCTTATTTGGATCCCAATTCTAAAAACCAAACTGTAAAGAAAAAAGTATATAAAATTTATGAGGCAATTGGAAATTAAAACATTGTGTATTAGATGATGTTAAAGAATTATTTATTGAACTTCCCTGGTGGTCCAATGGTTAAGACTCCGTGATCCCCAATGAAGGGGCCCAAGGTTCGATCCCTGGTCAGGGAACTAAATCCCGCATGCCACAACTAAGAGCTCACATGCCGCAACTAAAAATCCACATGCTGCAACTAAGACCTGGAGCAGCCAAATAAATAAATACTTTTTTAAAGAATTATTTATTAATTTTAGGTACTATACTGTTATCTAGACTATATTTTTAAGAGTCCTTAACTTTTAGTAATATGTAATATAATATTTATGAATAAAATGATGTGGTATCTGGGAATGAGAAGTAGAAGGGGATAAAGATGAAATAAAATGGTATAGTGAGCTGATAATTTTTGAAGCTGGGTAGAGTACATAAAGGTTTGCTATTACTATTCTGTCTACTTTTGTACGTATCTACCATTTAAAAAAAGTAAAAATGAAAAAGAACGAAAGATGTTTATAAAATAGAAGTGACTTTACATATTTACAGATAGTACATGGTAGAAGAGAATCCCAATATTTTGCTTCCAAATCCAGTTCTTTTTTCACTGTATCACAATATTTTACAGTGCTGAGAGAACTTGAAATTAACTTGAAATTAATGACAGTATCCTTTGGAGAAATAGTCTTGAACCATTTGTCCTGTTAAGTCTAGAAAAGGCATGAAAATTAAATGAAAAAGCAGTGAAGGAAATACGCAGTGGGCTTGTGTGAAAGAGAGCATAGGAAGTGTACCATTCTTCTACCAATCATATGTCCACAAGTCTTGACCAAACTATATGCAGTTACAAAACTTCTCCCCCTTGGACCATTCAGTTGCTAACATTCCAAAAATAAGAAGCTTGGATGTATAGAGAAATAATTGCATCATTCTGCCTGAATGCTTTTTCTTGCCATAGCATTGAGACATTGATGAATCTTGTTACTATAGGTGATGCTATAGATATATGCAATAGCCATGCAACTTTGTGTGCTATTAATCAGTGTCCATGGAAGAAATACCAGTTATGCCATTGAGAAGAGAAAGGATTCTGCTAAAAGGTTGGACACTTTTATTTTCTATCCAATTCCCAATGAATATATGATTGAATGGTCTTCAAACCCTCTTATCTAAGCTTCTTTGAGTGGGCTAAAAAAAGAAAGCATCATGGACACATCACAAAATCTGGCTCTTATGAGCAGGAAAGCATTATTTATTGTGATTATGGAATATGGGCTTTGGGTTCTAAGAAACTTATGTTCAAATCCCACCCCTATCTCTTACCTACTGTGTGACTCTAGCCAACTTAGCCTAAACATATTCAACTGCAAAATGGTAAATGTAATACCTCAACCAGAAAACTATGGGTTAAATGAAGCAATTTTAGTAAAACAGTTATCATAGAAGCTGGAACATACAAGTGTCCAATAAACAATAATCTGTGTTGCCATTGCTGTGGCTATAAAAAAAAAAAACAAGCCACATGTGAGGCTTCAGTTTCAGACTGGCTTTTAGGCCTGGCTCTGCATCTAACTTCTCAGTCTCAGCTTTGAAATCTGTTTAACAGAAATACACTCAGCCTCCTTAAAATAAACAAAACTAGAAAAGCAAAAAAGCCAGATTTAAATTAGGCCACTGGTTATTTTTAAGCACTTGTTGCAAATTTAACAATTATTTTTAGACTAAAATTTTGGAGCCATTTTTGGAGCCAATTTTGGAGCCAATTTTTCTAAGCTATTGCCCTCTTCCTAGACCAAAAAAAAAAAAAAATCATCTTTTGAAATTTTCAATATATGTGTATATGTTTTATGACGCATATAACATTGTAATGAATTGGAACATAATCGTAATTAAAAAAATATTTTTAAAAATGTTGGAGATGGGCTTCCCTGGTGGCGCAGCGGTTGAGAGTACACCTGCCGATGCAGGGGACACGGGTTTGTGCCCCGGTCCGGGAAGATCCCACATGCCGCGGAGCGTCTGGGCCCGTGAGCCATGGCCGCTGAGCCTGCGCGACCGGAACCTGTGCTCCGCAATGGGAGAGGCCACAACAGTGAGAGGCCCGCGTACCGGTTTAAAAAAAAAAAAAAAATGTTGGAGACAATTATCCTGGAGAATAGTCTCAGGTTCTTATCCAACTAATACCTTCAATTCAACATTTTTTTAGCGTCTACTGGGTATCGGGTACTGTGATAAATCCTGGAGATACATATATCAATAATCCTGCTCTAGCGGAACTCATAGTGAGTGAAAGGAACTCAAAGTAAGTGAAATTTCTCCCTTTCTCTGGTGAAAGGGAGAAATTTACATAAATATTTATGATGTAAATAATGTATTAAAACTATTTAGCTTGAATCATATTAAATTATAGATACCAACCATTTTTGACTTATAAAAATGACAATTTCATATGGTTTAATTAATGTACTTAATGTCCTTCTTAAATCTTTAGCTGTACCAGAATTTCCTAATATTAATTTGTCCATTAATTGAACAAGGATCATTAACTCCCAGAATACAAATTTTATCACTCCTAAATAATTTTTATTTAATTATCTGCTTTGTGCTAAATTGATCAAAGGAATGGCAGAACCTAATTATGACTGTATTCTATGACTTCCCTAATAGATAATATATCTTAGTCTATTTTATTTCTAACAACTTTTAGAACAAGAAATAGCTAACTCCAAAGTATTTACTTATTTTGCCAGTATGAATATTTACACTTTCCATCTTCACATCATCCTATAACTTATGTTAACCCAACGAGGATTTGTCCCAGTTTTACACGGTAGGTGCTGTGGTAACATCATCTTGTTTAGTTTTCCTAAAGTATGAACATTTTTTAGGAGAAATTCTAGCAATTGCAATGCCAGGTCCCTTTGACTGATATCTCTTTCTGACTTGGCGGAATTTGAAACCCTCCTGCAGAGACTCTGGCTGCTGGCCTCTACAGCACACGGCTTGTCACCCACAGAACAAAATTAAGATATAATTGTTGTTTAATATTATTCAAAGATAAATTCTATATTACAGTTTTCTCTCTTTAGTGCCCTGTGGCCCCAAAAATCCATAGAGGTAGTCTCTCTATTTTCATCTGAATTTAATTAGTATTCAGATATAATTTAAACAACCCCAAAAATAGTGAATGGTGTGTCTATCAACATTAATGTCTATATGTTATTAAAAAATAGTGTTATTAATCTTCAGATTATTTTTTGAAATACATTATTATTAACTCAATAAATTTAAGATAGCCATATGTATATGAATCTATAGATATGAAGCAAAGAAATTCCAAAAGATCCAAGAAACAAGGTATTAATGACTTAGGAGAAAGTAAAGGTCTATTTTTCAAGAAAGAATGAGGACCATGGGTAAAGCCTGTCATTCACCAAGGAGGAAGAATAAATTTTATGTAGATTTGACATGGCCAAATAGAAAGTGCATTCCTTCTGGAACATGTGAACTGACATAATGGAAAAACTGCCAAGACTTACCACACCTGCTGACAACTACCCAGGCCTGCTGGTTTTGTGGGTATGAATGATGCCATCATGATAAATATGCAAACAATTTCTAGAAGCTATGATATCCTAGGCAAGAAACTAAAAGGTCCCTGGGACTGACATGTTGTTTTAAACTATTCCTCCAATTTCATGTGTGATTTAGAAAAGGAAAAAATGCTGAGATGCTGGTTAAATAGATGATGGCAAAATCAAGATTTAAGAGGGCAAAATTGGTGGACCTTGGCCAAGTATGGAATGTATTTTCATAGGCCACAATTGGTGGGCCTTGGCCAAGTATGGAATGTATTTTCATAGGAAAGAATATTATTTCTCTGGTGAGCTGCTATCTAATTCAGAGTATTTTAAAGTAAACTGTATGGGGAGAGGAAAAGTATCAAAATATTAACAAGGATTATAAAAATTATATTAAATATGGCACAGAAGGAAAAATATTAGGGAGTTTCCCAAGGTGTTCATAGGAGAACATAACTGGATTATAGAAAATATCTGTGTCCTCAGATAGCTATGTACCAATGGTCAGAGTATTAAAATAAAATGGATACATGTGCATATGTCCATTTACTTGTGCACATGTGTATTTGCCAAGGGAAACTGAGGGATTCAATTTTAGAACGTGGCAGTGCAAGTGTATACTTTAATTGAAGAAACTATTCTATTAGAAGGAAGGATGGAAAAACAAAATTTATCTTACCTGCCTGGATAGAAATTTGAAGGCAGCAAGACATTACAATAAGACTGGATTGTAAGTAGCACCATTTATGAGGATGATACAGACTATTTGATTAGATGATTGAAATGGATGATTATTTCACATTTATATCCAAAAATGCTAGAGCGATTAGTTATACAAATGATCAGAAAGAGTGAGGAGAAAGAGTGCTCAACTCTCCTTGGAGTGTTATTCAGCTGAAGAAGTTATTTCTTTGCTTGTCTGGCTGGATGGCAATGTAATGCCTCAGATGCCAGAGGAAGCAGTATAGTCACTTTGGATCAATAAGAAGAAACTGGTGGGAAAGCTTGAATGATGGGATTCTGTGAATACCACCTGCCATTCTAAAGCTCAGGATAATCTTCAGGAAAGGTGGCTAGGAGATGACAGTTATGGGATACAATTAAAATTTAGTCCATGGTTTAACAAATCAGATTTCACAACTTTCAGAAAACAAAAAGACGTAAGATTCTTATATGGTGAAATAGCTCAATCAGAAAGGACTGAAAAGAAATTTTTTTGAAAACTGAAATGAAAATGATATAATGGTAAATGATTCTAATGAGGAGTGAAACTGGTAAACATCTAAAAATGTGGCTGCATGGGAAGCACCATGAAGAGCTAAGTTTTAGAAAGACACAAGAGACAGAAAGGAGAGAACATGACTAAGAAATTTTTCTTTCCTTATTTTCAGTTTTGTAAGTGGTATCATCAAACTTGAGACTAGTTTAAAAAAAAACTAAATTTCACAATATAATTTCCTACTGCCCATCTATTCTTAATGAAACATTCCTCTATCCACCTGGGTAAGAATACCAATCAGCCTTTTTAACGTATGTAACTTTGCCAGGTGCTTTTTAAGCACTGACCCTCTTGGTAATCAGAGGTAGAATAGCAGGTCCATCAGTATTCAGCTGTTTGCCATGGTGCTGCTAAACGTAGGGAGGGATTCTATGTGATATAGCAGCTAGTCACTCTGATATACTCCCTAAATTCTACACATCTAAAATTTAGATCTCCAAAATCTAGTCCTTGTTTATAACACTCTTCACTACCAGTAGATATTCTTTTATTGGATAACATGTTATTATTGTATATCCTCAGCTTTTATCAAAAGTTGAAAAAAACTAAACTCTATAAAGAATGTTGTATGTAGTCTTTTAAAATCATGTTGTTTGATGTTCCTTATCTAAGCATTAATTTAATACATTTCTCTTAGAGCATGAAAGAAATTATCTTTTCAAATGAATTAATAAAATAGTTTTCCTTTAGTGACAGAAATTGCATAAATCATCTTGCTTGCTTTTTGCCTTGCCTACAAGGAGGCTCAGAATTAAATTATTGCTTAGATAAAGCAACTATAATGTCTACCCTAATATTTGACGTAAGTAGCTCTACTTTTTATTTATTTTTTAAGTAAGGAAAAAAATATGAAAATTATAGAACCTACCACATAGGACACTTGGTGTCATATATTAAAGGAAAGGCTGATGTTGATGGGATTCAGGACATGCTACCCCAAAATATGGTGCCCAACCTTTACTTCTGGCCATTCATCAAGTTACACATCACTTACTCATACTCTCAGCGTATTTATGCATGTACGAGTATTTTTTCCTATTAAATTGTCTATTGTCAGTTACTTTGCAGATCCCAATCTTTTGAACCTAAAGACAGTAAAGGAAAAGTTTTCCTTCCAATAGATAAAATCTATAGACAAGGTATATTTGGATTTCAACAGGGAGTTATAAGAAAAGTCTAGTAATACCCTTGTAAAGAGAAGGAGAAATCTGGGCAAGATGGTCTATTTTATTAATGGACTCCTTACTATTTGAATATACAGTGTTTTTTGACCCTGCTTCACATTATGATCACTTGGTGAAGTTTTAAAAATTCCAACACCGAGGTCACTTCTCAGTCCAATTTATATAGTCCAGGTTGAGAACCACTCTCCTAGAGGAAATCTCTAGTTGGATACTTGTGTGCTTGTGCCTTTCCCTGACCTTGCCCTCCCCAAAGTTCTAGTTTGTTTATTTATCTCTTTTTTTCATCTGGGATGAGAACAACAGAAGCCAATTAAATTTTCAGATGACAGGCTAAGACATGGGGTCAAATCCAACAACATAAATGAAAAACAAGATCTAAGGTTAAGTTCTCAACATAGCCTAAAAATAGAATTAAAATAAGCACTTCATGAGTGTAAAACACAGTAAAGAACATTTATATTTACTGTGTGCCAGGCACTGTCCTAAGTGCTTTTAGGTGTCACCCCACTTAATCCTCTCAACAACTCAGGAGCAGCAAATACAATGCTACTTGCCAGCCAAAGAACTGCTCAGAGACATGAAGTGACTTGAGAAGGATAAACCAGCCTGGAGAGCAGGGGTTTAACATGAAATCCTGCTAGTTTGAGCCACTGTCTCATACCACACAGCCACAGCAGATTTGGACTGGACTGGATCTGCTAAAAAGCTGCTGGGAATGCAGACTCCAACTTGGAATATAGAGACACTAAAACATACCTTCTCAATGAGGTGGGGAAGGGAGGACTTTGCCACATCACCCCCAGAGGGCAAAATTGGTTGTTGAGCCAGAACAAATGTGTTGCATTAACATTTCATGGGGTGAGCAATTAGCAAAACAATGTCTACAAAGGCTCCTTGGGGGTTGAGGACTGGTAATGAAAAAGAGAATCACTGCTCTAGGACATAAACTTTAAGCGTCTCACTGTAGTTTTCTGGGTAGGACACAACTTACAGAAAATGATGGTAAGTTTTCAGTGGAACAAGATAAATACGGCAAACTGTAGGTAAATTTACCAGGGCAGTGCAGGAGCCTGAAAAAGTTAAAGATGTTGCTCAGAAGAAACACTGAGCAATAGCAATAGTGACAATTGTTCTCCCTTGGTTTCAGTAGTATCTGAGAAATACAAATTGTCCTTAATACATTTACCTGATTTTTAAAAAGATATATATGAAACTGAGTCCCCCTAAAACTGGGTTTCCCTGCTGAGTTTATGATTAACCTCTCTATCCAAAACTTTATTTCTTTTCTTGTCCCACTCCTGTTCCCTTCAGGATTGAGAAGTATCAAAGAAAAGGGGGGATTGAAACTAAGCAGGACACTGTGGGGCCCTCCTGGGTACAAAAGCCCCTCCTTGTCCTCTGTTTCTTGTTTGTAGAAAAAGGTTTTAGTCTCCTAGGCCTTCCTTGAGTTCCAAAGAGTAGACACAAGCAGTTGCTAATTAGGGACGTGAGGGAATGCAGAAACAATGAAAATGCAGTCAAGAAACAATAATTCAGTGATGAAACAGTATCTGAGTTCCTCCTCGAGGGATATAGATAACAATCTGACACATATATTTGAGTTGTTCTGCAGGATCTAAGACCCTCACTCAGGCAGAGGATGGTGACTATATGCTGAGCACAAGTATGTAGACCCCAGATTGGTTGAAACCAGAAGGTTGATGATTAAGATTGCTGAAACATCACCATCCTATTACCTCTCCACCAACCAATCAGAAGAAAGTCATGCACCCTGCAACCCTCACCCCAAATGTTGCCTTTAAAAACCCTTCCCTGAAAGCGATTGGGGACTTTAGGTCTTTTGAGCATGAGCCACCCATTCTCCTTGCTTGGCACCCTGCAATAATAACTATACTTTCCTTCACCACAACCTGATGTCAGCAGATTGGCTTTGCCATGTGGCATGTAAGCAGACCCAAGTTCAGTTTGGTTTTATATATATGTGTGTGTATATATATATATATATATATATATATATATATATATACACACACACCATACATATAAAATATTTAAGGATATATATTAAATATATATATTTATTCATAACATTCAAAACATACTCTTATACCTACTATATCAGTTCTTCATAGAAAACTATGAAGGCAATTTTTACAATATGTATAATAGTCCCTTTTAAGGGAGGACACCCAGAGGTAAATTGATTTGACCAAGGTCCCCCAGCCAGTCAGTAACAGAACCTGAACTGGGATTTGCATGTGATACTCACAGTCCAGTGCTCTTTCATTTATCACAGTGTCAAAGTCTCTCCCATTCAGAATACCAACAATTCCAAAACCCATTAAAATGGCTGACCTGCTTTAAGATAGATTAAATCATGTAATAAACAAAAATTAACAGAATGGATTTAAATAAATATACCTTTCAACCACACACTGATGGTCCCTGTGACTTATTGATCTTCCTGTTTCCCAGTGGCAGAAACAAGACAGCAAAATCAACCACATGTGATAGTGCATTTGAAGTTATAAATGCTCTATTCAGTTGAGGAATTTGATATATTCAAAAAAACATCTTACTGTGACTGTGGCATTTTATTAATAGTCAAGAACCAGAAATAATTTAATCATATAAATAATATATCAGGCACTTGCCTTAATTGACAATTTCATAGACAGGCTCTCAGTGAATGATAAGCATCTGTGAAAAGAAAAACGGGCCTTCATGTGTCTGTGCTCCATTTAGACTACTGTCCTTGATGAGAAACCTTTAGGGCTCTTGCCCCTGCTACCTCTATTACCACAATGCCAGTTACTTTTACTTCACAGCACAGATCACCACTGATATTACGTTATGTTTTCCATTGTCTATGTCTTCCGTCTAGAACAGTGGTTCTCTACAAGGGTGGTTTTGCCACCCAGGGGACATTTGGCACTGTCCAGACATTTTTAGAAGGTGCTAGTGGCATCTATTGGGTAGAGTCCAAGTATGCTGCTAAACATCTTACATTGCACAGGACAGTCGCCAACAACAAACAATTATCTAGCCTAAATTGTCAACAGTGTCAACATTGAGAAACCCTGCTCTAGAATGTAACCCTGTGAGAACAGAGACTATCCCTTTAGCTTAATAAAATATTTGCCACATGAATGAATGGACAGATGAATGAGTGAATGGGGCCAACGTCTCAGAGGATAAAGAAGGTAGGGGATCAACAGGCCATGAAGATATAGGGCAGGTAGGAAACTCAGAGCAATTCTCAGGGGAAAAATACAAAACTGAAATTTGTACTACATCACCAAAGCACAAATCCTAAAGACAGTAGGAAATTGCTCTGTTAACTTCTTAAGAATCTACTTCACATAACTTTATTGTATTTTGTCTGTAACGTTGTAGTAAGTTTCTAATTCCAACTGTTTAATTCTGAGTTACAAAGGAGAAGACTTGTCTGTTTCTTTTGACTAGAAGAAAAAAAAAAGTTCTACATCTCAATCTCTATCTTCTTAGACCTGATATTTCTGAGTAATCAATAATTCACTTGCCTCTAAAGCTCACTGATTTATTCTCATCCTAAATATCTTATTGAAATTGGAAACTTTTCCTGATTTTAATAAATTCTGAAGTAGATTGATTTTTGCTCAACCTCTTCCACGGTTACACCACCCACTTCACATCTATAGCCAAAGTAGACCTACAGCCTAAAAAGGCATTTTGCTGACAGATGCAAAAATTAACATAAAAGCAATAAAAGTTGAAACTGTTATTAAAACATAACCCAAACCTAGAGATCAAATGGAGTCATGGTTTCTGCACATTTTTCACCAGGATACTATTTTCTTCTAGACCCTGATATTTCTGAGATATTGTGTAAATGTTGATATATTGAACACAATAGGAACAAAGGACAACTGAGGGTGCATCCCTCCTCTATCCATTAAATGCTGGTGCCTTTTCATGAAACCGAGCAGGGCCCTGTCGGGCTCCTGGGCACAAAAATATTTATTGAGCACCTACTACGTGACTTGCATTGTGTTAGGTGCTGAAGACAAGATGAGAGAAACCGATAATGTATCCATGTTCATGGAGTTTATAGTCCAATGGAGAATGTAAACAATTATAAAGTAATCTAACATGGATATAATTAGATGCTACAATCAGGGCTAAGAGGAAAAGTCAAGTCACAACTCAAGGAAAAGGCAAGTGTATAAGGAAAATTGATCTAGATTGAGATGTCAGAGATGATGTGACTTCAGGAATGACTTTTGAAAGTTAAATTGACAGAAAAGTAGTTGGCTAAGCTAAGAATGTGAACCAACATTAGGTAAGAGAAGAGACTCTTAACAGCTGGAAGACAAACAGGACAAAAGCAAAAATGGAGGTGGAGAATAGGAGAAGGAGGGTCTGCGGAGGCCAGATGGAGTAGAGCCTGGTAGATCTCAGTATGGGAGGTAACTGAAGAGTTTCCAGGAGGGACATGAAAGTCCAGATTTGCTTGACTTTTTTAAAAGAATTAACTTAAGAGATATGTTTGCATTTAGACATGCTTCTTTCCAAAATAGAAAAATAAGCAAATGTTATAATTCTAATCAGAATCCCATTATAAAGATAATGAAAACACAAAGGCAGAGTATGAATATTTTCAGTTCTCCATAATATTTAATTTTTTGGACTTGGAAGAAATTCCATAGAGCATTATTTGAATTGAAGTTAAAAGAAATTGAACCAGAGAATAAATACATATGTGTAGATGTTGTATGGATACAAAACCAGACACTTTATAGTATCTTTAAAATTTTACTGAAAAACAATAAGTATCTATTGAAAAGTGAAAAAACAAGATGATAATCATCTAATGCAATCTCAGTAAAATGATAGTTCCTAAAAGTAGAGCCTAATAAATTAAATAATTATACCATTTCCTCTACTTCAAAACAGACTCTCTAATTCTACTATTAACCAAACCTGTACACATTTCTTTTTAAGATCCAAACAGGAGGTTAGTTTGTTTCATCCATAAAAGAAAGAAAATATATCATCCCAGAGGACTAGATCAATTGATTGAACTATGTGAAATGTTAAGTTCTATGTAAAAGGAATAACCAAAATATAAAGCAATGAGCACACTAGGAAAACAAATCTGTGTGTGTCTCCATGTGTGTACAAACACCAAGAACTGAAAAATATGTTATATAATAATTTGTGTAGTCAAGGTTTCTATCTTTTGTAATGTTCATGATATGCTGCTCACTACTCATTTGAAGATGATGCAATGAATATTATTATGGTTCTCTAAGTTCTTGATGTTACTATTCGAGAGAAAACATCTGTAATTCAAAGGAAAATGATGTATTATTTACCACACTCTTGACCTTGGTAGGTCAAGATTATAATAAGTCTATGGAAAATAGTTTCAAACTCTGCATGTTATAGGTACCTAACAAATGTACAAATTCTGTGTTGTCTGGTAGAGGATTCATTTGACTTCCCCCCAACTTCCTTGTAGAAAACCAGTTTTGCCTCTGTTTGCATATTCCTGGCCTATAATTGTGTCTGTTCTTTGGATTTTCTTTTTAACTGGTTTTAATATATGCCTGGTTCCCTTGCAAGTTAAATAAAATATTTAACAGGTGTTCATTTTTCCATTTGTATGAGAATCATGATTTTTACCTTTTTATTTGAATACTATTATCTATTCTGTGGTTTATATAAAAGGTGAGTTTAAGTTCTTTTCTACCAAACTCCCTAAAAGAAACCCTAAGTGAGGATGTTTTTGTCATGTGTCGTCTATCCAGTTTTTCATTCTAAACTTACACTGTATTTAAAATTTGCATTTACAATAGACTTTGAAATTGCTCACGAGTCGTATCATTGTGTCTACCTTGTTTTCTTGAGTATAGTTAACTTGGGCAGAGACTTTGTATACATTTTATTCTCACTCCTTCCTTAAATTCAAAGAGATTTTCCTGGTAGTCCCCTCTCTAGCAGTCATCAGAAAAGCTAGTCAGTAATGGAGGGCAGGGATGAGAAACAAGTAAAGGAAGCAAAACAGTTATTTCGGCAACCAGGTTAGGGTGGGAATTGTCTATTTATAAAAGAACCACAATTCACTTTTAGTTTAAATCCATTCCTTCCTTAAGATGTGTCATGCTCTCTTCACTGCTGGGATAATTTCTAAGACTTGTTAGCTACACAGACTAAAACTGCAGAGAAATACTTGAAGATTTGGCTTGTAGAAAATGCTGAAGAACTATGAATAGTAATCAATCATCTGCTTTGCATTTCAAAGAAGTGATAAGACATGATAACACTTTGAAGAGGAACATTCAAATAAATTGCAGTATGTGAGGAGCATAGTTTACTAACACTTCAGACTCAAGCAGCTCTTTTTCCCCCCTCTTTCCCTCACTCTTTTTAATATTAACTTCCCATCCTATTCTCTCAAGTCCTGATTGATCCTCTCATTTTTGCTTCTTCTTCCATGATTCTTTCCCCTCTGTGGACTGTTTTTCTCTCCCTTTTTCTTGCTGTTCCTCCTCTTATTTTTTTCTTTCTCTCCCTGTTTTTCTCCTCTCACCTCT
The DNA here is from genome assembly GCF_963455315.2 of Globicephala melas. NCBI lineage: Eukaryota > Metazoa > Chordata > Mammalia > Artiodactyla > Delphinidae > Globicephala > Globicephala melas. Next base: position 32,913,683 of record NC_083327.1, on the reverse strand, counting down.
CATTTTCACTTGTTTCTTTTCTTGCTTCAGACTCATATTAAGAATGGAGGGAAAAAAGAATGGGGCAAAAGGCAACTGGAACACAACAGTTGCACATATTAATTGCACATTAATAACAATTATTTTATAATAACTTTTTTTTTCTTGGGTGGTTAAAAAGTGTACCTTTCAGTACTTTTTTTTTTAATGTTAGTAGTCCTTGTGGGAAAAGAAAGAATGCAACATAAACACCTGGTGAGGAGGTAAATAAACTACCATCAAGACCAAATGACCTTAAATTCATGAGGCCACCTCTGGCTGCCTTAGAAGATAGGGTTGGAGCAGGTTTTATATTATGTGTTATTATTTTATATATATATGTCTCAATCTCATTCTTACATACTTGCTAAATATGTTTTAACATGTTGAATTTTACTTCCATGTGACTGTTGATTTCTTCTGCTCTTTAGAGATCAGGAGTTCTCAATGGAGACTTCTTCACTGCCTCACATTTACACGTGATATAGTGTATCAGCATATTGAGACTCTGCAGAAGCAAATAAGTTGTTCTTTTTAATGAAATGAAAAAGAAACTAATAAAAGACTGACTAGTTTATCCTTAGCTATTATTAGGATAGTCTCTAACTGACATTTCACTTATTGAAATTTATGGATTGGAAAAAAACCTAAGGCTATTTACAAATAACTTGCAAATAATTATGCAGATATTTATTCAATAATAAATACACAGTTCATATAGCTCATCACTTATTATATTTATATAATATAGATAATGCTGGTCCTCTTCAAAGGTTTTTTCAATACTATAAGTATTATATTAAAAGTAAAATGACTATATTTCAAAATTCTATTTCTAAACAAATGTCATTTGATAAAACTATTTTTACAATATGAAAAACAGAACATACAATCACATCAAAACTATGCTCCAATGATTGATCTTTTATGTATGAGAAAGATCAGAATTGCTTTCTTTCTTCTCTTTTCACAATCCTATTTCAGTGATTGGTAAAATCAGTAGCTCAGGATCTGACAAATAGTGTATCTCCATTTTTCAGTTCTTTGAAATGATAATCAACAAATAACGTTATAGTTAGTGAATAAAGACATTTATTAAGGTGAAATATAATACATCTAGAAAAGTCTGTAAAACAGGAAATCGATTCCTATATGTGTACTATCCAATCTACTTGGATAAAATAATAACATAAGTTCTATAATTTTATAATTAGTACGCTCTATGCATACTCCATGGAACAATTAGCCATTTTAACTTTTTCAAAACAATAAAATTAATATCTGAGAAAGGATTTGTATAATTCTGTGGGAGTTTGTGTGCATGTGTGTATGCATGTATGTGTAGATAGATAGAAAAATTAGAAAACTGGGGAAGAACATACTTCTTTAATTAAATGTATAATCATGGATGCTGATCTATGTTCCTGATGCTAAATGGTTTCCACTTTAATGAGCCATTTTAAATGAAATGGTTGCCTGCAATTAGACATCTGCAATCCAAGGAAAGCAAGCCAACTCTGTAGTCTGGCTGCCAGAATTACAGTGCATTCCTCAGAAGGACAATGAAGAGAAAGAATAATTGTAATTATAACATATACATCTTTAATGTTCTGTGGTTGAAAGAGTGTGCAAAACAAGGCTTCTTAATATATTTAATTGCTAACTGTTAATAAAGGGCTGTCACAAAAGAGTTGCTTTTAATGTATCCATATTCCATTAGCAGTATTACTACCCAATAGTTACGAAGTAACTATTTTAACAGCGGAACCTGCCAAGAAAGGGTAACAGACTCTTGCATTTTATGAGCCTCAGCTATTTGTTTAGGATCATAAGTAAGGGATCAGATATGTTATGATGTTACTGATTGAAGACAAAGAAAACATCCCTTAAAATATTTGGATAAATATCAACAGAGTTGTATTTGTCATAGATAACTGAGTCAGTTAAGGCAACACAACCATCTTAATAGCATTAACAATATTGAGTGATTACTGGATGTGTTGTTAGCCCCATGTTATAAATGAGGGAACCTAGACATAAGTGGATTGAGTAATTTACCCAAGTCCACACAGCTACTACACATCAATGGTAGTCAGAATTTAAACCCAGGTCTTTCTTTAAAGCGCATGCTCTCAACCACTCTATTAACTTAGTTAACTTAATTTCACTTTCTTTTTTAAAAGAATGCCTCGTGCCAGAGATGTGGATGAAGATCTTTGCTGTGGCATTTCATTGCATGATTTGGGTAAGTAGTTTCCATATCTAAGCCTCAGTTTCCTCATGTATCAAATAAAAATATTTATAATGTAGAGTTGTTTACACAGTTTGATGAAATAAGGTTCATTTGTGTCTAGCACATAGTATGTCTGATCTATTATTATTACTGATCTATTATTATAGATGGTCTGATCTATTATTATTACTTAATCGATGACAGTTTTCTGACTCACATCATTTAATTCTTATACCTGCCATGACTGTGATAAATTACTCAAAATAATTTCAAATATCTTTGTTTGGCTTTCAGTTAGATACTGTTTTTATGATCTTGATGAAATAATTTATTGAAATTATTTTTAAACCTAATTTGGCTGCATTTGGGTAAGCACCATTTGGCAATTTCTTCACAACTGTCTACACATGGGTCGTTTTATCATTTTTGCTTTAGATATTAGTTTGTATAGAGTTCTCACCTCTAAAACACACACACATACACACACGCACATGCACATACACACACGCTTCACGTGCACATAGATAACTCTCAATTATTTACAGGCCATAACTTTGCTTTGTATTTCTAAGCCCTCAGTTCTAGGGCTGGAGCCACAGGGCTCATTTCTCTCTTACTATCTCACTTCACACTTTTTTTTTTTTTGTGGTATGCGGGCCTCTCACTGTTGTGGCTTCTCCCATTGCGGAGCACAGGCTCCGGACGCGCAGGCTCAGCGGCCATGGCTCACGGGCCCAGCTGCTCCGCGGCATGTGGGATCTTCCCAGACTGGGGCACGAACCCGTGTCCCCTGCATCGGTAGGCGGACTCTCAACCACTGCGCCACCAGGGAAGCCCTTCACTTCACACTCTTACCTCCTCTCTAGTGGTGTGTATTTTGTATTCTCTGCACAGCTCAATGAGAAATGGACTGGGCCCTCATTATAGTACAGTATACAGTATAGTACAGTACAAGGAATAGCTCTGAAACCGAGCTTTCAAATAGCTTCACTTTCCCCCAGAAAAGTAGAAATCAGCCAGACAAATCACTAAAAGATAAACAGAATTGAAAGAGAGTGTGCAACAAGTGATGTGTCTATTGTGTACTGGTCTAGTGAGCAAAGACACCTGAGAGGTGGGAAGCTGGACCAGCAGCAAAGGAGAGCCAGGCCAAGCCACCCACATGGAATCTTCACAGACTCACTTTCTTGATTAGGTTTTTACGTACTCCAAGAATATCAGACATGTCAGTACTGGGCTTTATTCTTTAAAGTATCAAATATACTGTACTATTTTCTACCACCTGTGCATTATTCGGGATAGTATTACTTGAAATATGAAATAATATCTATTTTTCTATGTTTTTTTCCCTTAAAGGGTTGCCTGTTTCTGTGTATCAATTTAAGGAGCATGTAAATCAGAATTAGTTGTCCCATAGTGTTAAATAAGGCATATTTGGGAGAATTCATGTATTCACTTGTCATATAGCTTATTGTCATATTTAAGTAATTGTATACATCTGAATGAATTCATTAAAATGTTTATATTTTACCCTATAAAAGATAATATTTAATCTGAGAAATATAAAATGTCAGATACTAAAATCAAAAAGGAAAATACAGTTTAAAGTAAGTATTGTTAAACATTAATATCTGTGATTCTTTGAAGCAGATAATAAGTTTCTGGCTAGGTAAGTTGGCAGGCAGGCCAGTAAACATAACAAATTCAAAATATAAAATTAATTTGTCTACTTTTCTGACTTGGTTCCTATGTTGTGGGACTATTATAAAAAATAAAATTATTAACAAGTACAGGTTTTCATTTCAAAAAACCAAACTCATTGTTTAGTATCATCTATATGCTTTTAGTTTTTAAAATATGTAATAGACATACAATTTGACCAAGGAGAAGACAGTTTTGCACATAAAATGCTAAAAATAAATAGCACTCAAATAATTTTATAGGCTCTATATGTATGTTGCATGCACTCATTACTTGAAATTTTTGACTATATGTTACTTTTGATATATGTTCTAATTTCCACCAGTATACATTCTTATCTCCATTTGTAGGTACTCCAGTCATCAACGTAACTGTTGTAGGTTTGGTTCCTGTCAAAGCAAATGAATGTTTATGCTCCTTGCTGTCACACTTGATTCCTGTTTGTATGCATATCTGAATCACAAGTTTATTATCAAGACATAGCTATAACCAATTCACGAGGTTATTATGCATTCAAGTTTTCTTTAAGCATTTAAAAAATGTAGCAGTTGGATTATCGATTCATTTTAGTACCTTTCATTAGCTTCTAGAAAATCACTACTATAATCTTCTGAATCAACAGACACTATCTTTGCACTAGCAAGCCTTGATTTTCTATTAAATGTAGAGGCTAACCAAGCATAACCACTTTTAATGAGGATTAGATCTTTTCTCTGGACACTGTTTGCATAAGAGGTTATCCAACACACAAGGATTATCCTTCAAATCCTCCTACGAAGAGAAAATTACAATAATTATCTAAGGCATATCTTAGTGTTGTCTTAAAAATCCTGAAAAACTAATGGCTGCATTTAAAATTGACAGGTTGACTTTAAGATTTAGCTCTATTAATCAAATTTACATAAAAGCATTGCTACAAATAAACCTCAGTGAGAACTGGTTATGTAAGCATCGTGTAATTGACATGAAAACCAAAAGCAAATATCATTTACTTTAAGAATGTATGGAATAAATTTTGCTTTTTCGGTTGGATAATCAGGTGAGCACAATATAGCATGTTGAAAAATATAAAAATCAAAACAGTCTTTAGACTGTCAGTGACCAGTGCAAAGTGATGTTCTCTTGAATTATGATCAGAGACCTGGGGGCCTTACAAATATTGAAGATGAAAATTGTACATTTAAGAAATAATGATATAGCTAAGGTAAACATGCATTAAAGCCAAAATTAATCATTGAGTCATTCTTATGATTATACTACCTGTACAGCAACATAAAAAGATATCTTTTCTCAGATGATCTACTCATGAATATTAAAAAAAAATCTTCTGAACAGAAATAAGTAAAAATAATCAGTGTGTCTACTGTCCATAGATGTACATGGCAAATTCAGATAAAGTATCACTTCTTAGTTCAATTTTCTGAGAAATATCTTCTATTATAAGTCAATGTCAGTTCAGATTCAGTAGAGGTGCTTTAGATAAAATATTTCAGAAATTGCAATAGTGACTTAACATTTCATGGAATCCCACAGAACTAAAACTAGACAACCTTCAAAATATGGGCCAATCAACGACTCAAATGTTCTTCCTAATGGTGTCTTTTTTGGGAAATCTCACTCTGGGAAAAGGTCAGACAAAAGGAAATAAATCAATAACTGCTGAAGTTCACTTTGAAGGACCACATATTTGGGGTATAAGAGCAGCAATTTAATATATGAATGATTATTATCTATGAAAAGCCATAAGCCTGGGTCACTGTCTCAAAGTAGACATCAGATACATTGAATTTACAAAGTAAATGTGAAAAAACTTTTATGGAGTTTAATGCTGGTAGAGATGGGAACATAGCAGATACACTAATATACAGAGAATAAGGAAATGAAGATAAGATAGAAAAGGCATGCCCAAATCGCAGGAGTTCCTCAATGAGATTATCTGTAGGATAAGGAAACGTCAGAGTGGGAGGGAGGGAGACGCAAGAGGGAAGAGATATGGGAACATATGTATATGTATAACTGATTCACTTTGTTATAAAGCAGAAACTAACACACCATTGTAAAGCAATTATACTCCAATAAAGATGTAAAAAAAAAAGAAAACATCAGAGTAGAGAGAAAGGGGTGACTGCTTATCATTTCAGCCCACAAATCTCCCACTCTCTGAGCTCTTATATTAATTGGCCACGTCACTTAATCTGTCACTTCATTAGGTATTGTCTTAACTATTTGAAGTATTTCTTCTCTCACCAACTAGGTATCAATTTCCAAATATAGGAATTATGTCTTGAACATCCATCATTAATGCCTTCTCACCTAGCCAAATGCACCCATGCATTTCATGTACCCAATAAATCCATTCTGCCTGGTGAATGAAGACTATACCTACGACAAGGGTAACCACATAATTCATCATCCAAACTGAGGCAGTTTTGAGAATGGTAGGGAGCGTTATTAACTATTGTACTATAACAACCAGGAATGTTCAGGACACAACAGAATGTATGACTACTCAACCTAAGGTAAATGTGGCCACACTACAACTTCATTGAGAGCTACTATAAAGACAATGTAAATGGGACAATAGCTACTGACCTATCTAAAGGGTACATAAGCTTTCAATTTTTTTTTTTTCTTTATAAGGGGCCATGCCATCCTCAACTTCAGTAGGAATGTAATCTTCCAGTGGTAGGACATTTTTCTCTACTGAATGAAATCTTTAAACTGATTAAACATGGCATCGATTCTTCCACCCCTAGAACATATTAAGCACTAAATGATTCTAGAATTGCTTTTAAGCTGTTCCAATTTTCTCCGAGTTGACATTGGCTCAGACCTGGCATTTCTCAAGAGGATCAAAATATTTTAAATGAGTTTTTGCAACAGATATGGTAATGATCTTTATGATTGCTGTAGGTTTCTTCCAAGTATTTAAGCCTGAAACAATTATTGGAATTAAAAATGCTAATTTAACAGAAAGTAAGAGCATACTCATTTCTATTTTAAAAAAGCAAAGACTAAACTGTGAGCTGTTTTAAGTCAATAATTACCATGTCCTTAGAAAATTACAAATAAATGATACAGGTATTTGAAATGTAATTCAGAAAGTCTTTTATTTCTTATATTTGTGAGCATTTATATCTATTATATGTAGTTTTTGCCAATTACACCCATTGGCTCTGATCACACAAATATGCACCTGTAATGCTATATATATATATATATTTCAATAGATCTTTATTGGAGTATAATTGCTTCACAATACTGTGTTAGTTTGTGTTGTACAACAAAGTGAATCAGCCATATGCATACATATGTCCCCATATCTCCTCCCTCTTCAGCCTCCCTCCCACCCTCCTTATCCCACCCCTCTAGGTCATCGCAAAGCACTGAGCTGAAGGTAATTTATAGGATTAATTTTAAAGTAAACATTCACTATTTTATTCACTTCTGTCCTGTTTTAACCAATTTGGCTTTCTCCGTTTTACTTTTGAAAATTTTATTTAACTATAGATGATTTACAATATTCTGTTAGTTTCAGGTACACAGCTTCAGATTCTTTTCCACCACAGTTTATTACAAGATATTGAATATAGTTCCTTGTGCTATATAATAAATCCTTGTTGTTATCTAATTTTATATACAGTGGTGTGCATCTGTTAATCCTATACTCCTAATTTTTCCCTCCCTCTCCCCTTGGCTTTCTCCTTTTAATTTCACTATAACCATCTCCTCTCAAATCAAACCAGTTTTCTAACATTCAGAGTTTTGTCTTTAGTGTTTTAAGTCAAAGATTTACTTAAAATATGACACATTAACCCATTTCCCACACATATACAGCCAACTGGGCAAAGTAGTAAAAGCAGAAAAGGAATGATGTTGAGAAAGGAGAGATAATACAATCAGTGCTATCAGAAAGTATTTTAAATATATCAGTGGTTATACAGACACATTTAGTAACTCTGTACGATATGAAATAAGAAAAAGACAGCAAGAAGAGTTAAAGGAGAAAGACTTTATAATATATAGTAAAATTCTCTGTGGATATTTTCTTCATAAGATATTAAATCCAGTTAGGAAGGAAGAAATCTAACTTCTCCACTTAGCTCTCTTATATTGCTCAACAGCAATGTCATATTTTACATTTCTATCTATTTATTATTTGTTATAAAAGTGCTGTTGAGTTTCTCACGTTTCACTGGATTTTAGTTTCTAATTATTCACTTAACTAACGTACTGTTTAGCTTCCTCAGCTGTAAAAAGAAGGTGGTCACACCAATTGATCATTAAGGTTTTGTTTAGCTCTAGGATTATGATCCTGTAACTACAGATATTACAGTGTAGTACAAGTACCTACAGCCATGGAGGCAGGCAGTTGCTAGATATCCCTGACATAAATACATTTTCAAGTTTCTGGTAACTGGCTTGCTCAGAAAATGTTGCTGGGCATTTTGCAATCTATTCTTATTTTTGAGATTTCTAAAATAATTTTCTATCTTAGACGCTACAGTGGAAAATTTTGTCATTTTGCCCATATGACTCATAGTTGAGTTCTATTATGTCTAGAACAGAATGATAAACACTGTCTTTTATGTGTGTGTATATGAAAATTTTACTTTTGCAGTTTACATAGATTTAGTTTCTGTGAAACAATAGACTTGTAAAGAAAAAGATAAATGTTGAACATGTGTCATTTCTTTATCAGTCTTGGCTGTCTTATTATCCTTTGTATTTGAAGATGACACTACTGACCCCACTCAAAATAGTGCATTTATTTGAGGTATTTTTTCTAAACGTGACTATGAATTTAAACTACCCACCCACACTTTCTGTCTCACCTATAGCCAGGCATGACCAAGTGCATCTTTCGATAAGGTATTTGGTAACAGGATACAGTTTCTGGATATGATGTTTTTAAAATGGTCAAGGTGTATATACCCCTGAGTAAGAAGGCCTGGCCCCTTAAAAGAAGAGCTGGCAGTAAAAATGACTGCCTCCTCAAATTATTCTGTGCTGATCGCATTTTACATCGCTAGCTCTCACATCTTATCTATCCTCTACTGCTGGCTTTGGCCCCATACTTTCTTGGTATCCGACTCTGATGCCACCATCCTACTTATTTCCTTGAATAAGGAATTAGGAACCTCCCTCCTCCCCACCATCTTGTCTCGAGGCATTTCATTCCTTTGGTCCTCAATTTGCCTAACAATAAACAATTCCAAAAGTGGCTTTTACAGTGGGCATCAATTCCACCATGCACATAGTCCAGGTGAGCTGTTTGGCTGAGGAGAAGGTGAAGTACTATAAAATGGAACTAAAAACAAACTTTGAATCACTGGCCTTGTACTCATTAATACCATATGTAAATTCAACAGGTATGAATTGTTATCCTGTCTATTCACTTTATTCACACAAACAACATTATCAGTAATAAAAATGGTGAAAGGCATATAAACACAACCAGGTGAAACAGAGTCAAATGCATAGCTTGTACTTAGATCTGAAAGTAAAAAGAAGATGGAAAAATACTGTCAGAATGAGCACATTTCAAATATAACACTCTAAAGTTGAAATAAAAGTTATTTTTAAAATGAATGAGATAATAGAAAGATCTATTAGATATAGGTCCTAGTCTACTTCTACTATAGATAAACAGTAAAATCTTTAGATAGTTACTAATCTCCTCATACCATAGATGTCTTCTATTTAAAAGAGGAACGCTACATTACTATATTTTTCAGAAATATCCAACATGTAGATGTAAATAATAATAACACCAACAAATATAACATCAACATATTTATTCCTTACTACTAGTACTTTTAATAAAGTAAAAAACATTACTGACCCCTCCTGTTAATGAGTATACTGAGGCGGAGATGGATTCAAATAATATTTTTCGAGATCACCTAGATTTAACTCTTGTGAAAAAATAAATCGGAAGAAAATAGTGAGTGAAAGTATTGAGTTCCTTGAAAAGCATACAACGTAATATTGGATTTTCTTTAAGACTAGTAAAATAGATGAAAAATGAATGTTTTGTATTAGCCAATATATACGTTGCATATAAAAATGTCAATTCCATAGCAGGTTACAAAAAAGTCAAAGGCATAAAATGCAAATAATGGAAAGGCCAGTGCAAAGAGGTATAATTTATAAGAAGAGGATAAGGACAACTGAAATGTAGAATAAATTATTGGGTAAAGGAGAAGAGAACATGCAACAAAAATAATAGTTTATTTCTGTGAAGTTGTTGCTGTAAAACCTACCTTTTAAAATTAAAAAAAAAAAAAAAAAAGGAGACATTCACCTGTTTGGACAGCAAAAAGTGAAGCAACAACCAGCAAACTAAATTGTCCTGAGTACCTACAGATTGAAAGTAACTTCCTGGTTTAAGAAATGGCAACATTATTAAAAATTTCTCATCCTGAGAAATAAATGGACATATTAGATACAACTGCCTTACCCAAATGGTTAATTCCAACCTTTCAATTTTGCTAGTAAACTGAGAAATTACAAGATTGTTTACTGATCAACTTCCTAAGTCTTGGCATGAGTAGTATTTTTAAAGTGAAGGAACCAATTCATCTCTGACATAAGAAATACAAATGCTAAGATTCAGCCTTTAAAGATTTTGTAATATAATCTGAAAATAATTCTTAATATGATGCTATTTTATCTAGCAGCAAAGCAAGGATAAAAGTTTTGCATTTTAATTACTTTTTACTTGTGTGCAAACAGAGTTCAACACACATGTTTTTTCTCCTTCTTTTAAAGTTGTTTTACTAGAAGGCCGTTTGAAGATTGATTTTTCCATATCTAAGCAAAGCTTAGATGACCAAATTATTACTTATTATTTTCAAAAGTACATAAAAACAGATATGCTATGAGGAAAATGATACTAGTAAATAAATACAAAGAGTCTAGCATGTTTTGGCAGGAGAAATATCAATACAATGGCCCAAGGTACTTTCAAGACCTAGGGCAGAAACACCAGGAATTATTAATAGATGATGCTACAATTGTACATTTTAATTTAAATATAAATTAAGCAAAATTCTGTTAGCTGAATAGAATATTTGTTTAATAAGATACAAATTAACTGCTATGCTTAAACAAATGATGAAATAAGATACTCAGGTATATTCAACCTATATACTATGTGAATATAGAACATATAGAAGATAACAGAAAAATAATTAATGGGAAAATGTTTTCAATGGGAAAATGACAATGAAATGAAATTTTCAATGAAAATTTGTGTATTTCATATACAAATGGCAGTTTGAGCTGACAAACATCAACTCTCTAAGGGTGTCAGGCGAGGCCTGTCTCATAATGACATTGGGAACACATTCAGTATACAGTGCCCCTTCCTGCTACAGTTCCACAGAGGATGAATGACCCAGGTGGCAGCAGGGAGGGATAGCCAATCATCTTGAGCTACAATAATTATTCAGTAGAAACAAAAACAAAACAAAAAAACTTTCTTAAAACAAATCATTGAATTAATTGCAGTTATCTTTAATGCAAGACAGTCTTTCATTCTTTCTTTTCTTTCCTTCTGGACACGTATGAGCTCAAAAATATCATAACAATTTGTGCTTCTTTGTGAAATGAAAATAAAGAGCAGCGCCATAACCACAGTGGCTCTAGAAGGAGAGTCAATGGACTAGTAAATGGGAAAATCATCTGTTTTTCAGATTTTACTTTACCACCATTACATTCCTCCAGTGAGCTGTTATCTGGTAGAGGGGGTCTTAATCACCTCCTATGCTGGCGGAAAACCTCCATGCATTTAGTACAGCTATTCATATTATAATGTGCCATCACCTCCATGCAAAAATTTCAACTAAAACAAACGCTTTCCCAGCACAGCACTGCCATTAGTGTATCTAACTTCCCACTGAACTCCAAAGGCTTAGTGTTATTCTATTGCAGCCTATTGAAGGCTCATTATTTAATCTGGGCTACTTGATGGTTCACAGTTACTTAGTTAATTTCTCCCCATTTCTTTCTCCTGTTGGGTGTTAGTCCCTTGGTGTAAGACATACACAGGCATAAGTAAATGATATAAAATCAAATATTACCACTAGGTCATGTATATGTTTGGCTAGCAGTGAAAATATATTTTGTTAACAACTCCTCTGCTCTGGCTGCTATATAGTTAATGGTGAGAGGCTCTGAAAGGAAAACAACCACCAATGGGCCTAGAGAGAATGTGTTTAATACTTTCCCCAAACAGCTGCTATTTGATTCAGGAAATCTGCCATGCAACAAATTAAAAATGCTTAGGACAATTATGTAGTCATGAAAAGAAAGCCCTTGCAATATGTTGCACATTTCAGAACATACATTTACATGGCTTCTTTAGAACATATTCAAATGAAAATATTATATATATATATATATACACACACACATATATATATATATATATAGTTCTTGGGAAGTACAGTGAGAAAATCATGGAGCTGAGGGAGAGAAGATGTAAATATTGAGATAAATATGTTTTATATATTATCAAGTTTATATTTTGCATGCTTAATCATTACAGAAAGTCTCATGATTTTGTATTTTCTTTAGAGGTATTGTCTTATTGGACAAATTATATAATAAAGTGACGACTTTAATCAGAGCTTGAAGACAGCATGTCAGGGTTGAGGATCATGTATCAGACTTGGTATCAAATCTCCGCTTCTAAGAAGCACTACAAGAGGACAAACTCAAATTACCTCTCTGGGCCTCAGTATCTTCATCTAAAAACTAACATGGTGAATTGGGTAATCTCAAAGGCCTCTTCTGTTATACAACAGTAGAATCCTCTACTGGCAGTGTGACCTAGGAAGGATTTTTCTCAATACACTGGGAGAGGCACAGCCCAGATAAGGGAAGGATGGCTGTGGTTGGGTTATGAAATTCATAATCTTTCCTCCTTCTTCATAAAAATCTTGCACCTTGGAGATAAATTGTAATACTTCTATATTTTCAATTGTTCTTGGTATGTCAGTATTCAGTAATAGTAAAAAGACTACTTTACATCTAAATTAAGACTTGTATGTCTGACCTTTTCTCTGATGTGTGATATTTGTCACTATTATCCACAGAAATGCTTACAAAATAGTTCTTCTAATTTCTATGGTAATCATGCATCTGACAATTGTTTTCTAGCTGTTTTATAGTGTAAATATTCTCCCTCCCGATATATGTCCTAATGTCTTAGAAAATTGCAAACAAGATTACTTTTCATTTTTCTTAAAGGGCACCTAGAATAAGATAAGTGAATTTGTCAATAGCAGACTTGAGCCCTGCTGAAGTACTCAATTAGTATCAGTTTGTTGTTATTTATATTTTGTCTTAATTAATGAAACATAAAAACAAACACCACAAATCCAAAAATAATTGAGTGGTCCAGACAAGATAACAATAAAATATTGCTTTGCTGGTAAAGCAATATGGGCAGGAGGGTAAATAAGTCATTAATAAGCCATTATTAAGAAGAATGACTAATATAATTTAATACAACATTGTATGATTTATAGGAACCAGCTATTTATGAACCTGTGTAGCACAGTTTAACAAAGACTAAAGCCTTTCCCCAAATACATACATTTTGCTAAATCTATAAATCAATTTTCAAGAATTATTATGGATTTAATATATTATTGTGAATATCAGTTGCCTTATTTTCAATGATAAATTTGAATTGGTAGTATTTACTCATATATTTACACATTCAGTACATATGTACTGAATTCCTCTTTAGTATCAAATACTGAAGATAGCAACATTCAGGCAAATGCGTCAGTATCATCATGGAAGGAGGTACATAAACACACACACACACACACACACACATTCCTTGCTCCTAATCCCACTAACCATATATAAGAACAGAGTTTTATTAATTCTGTTAAAAACAAAACAACAGGCCCAAAATGGAGTCACTTTTGCTAAGCCCCACCTCACCAAATTGAGACTTAATCACAATTTTGGAATCTTAAACCAGGGAATCAGGAATTGCCTGATCAGCACTAGTTAGGTAATCTGCCTGATAGATTCTTGCCATCCCCTAAGGCAGCGGTTCCCAACCGTCTTGGCACCAAGGACCGGTTTCGTGGAAGACAAGTTTTCTACAGATGGGGCGGGGGAGGGGGACAGTTCAGGCGGTAACGCGAGTGATGGGGGATGGTTCAGGCGGTAATACAAGCGATGGGGAGCCGCAGATGAAGCTTTGCTCGCTGCCCGCCGCTCACCTCCTGCTGTGTGGCCCGTTCCCAACCGGCTGCAGACCGGTGACCGTCCTCTGCCTGGGGGTTGGGGGGCCCCTGCTCTAAGGGAAAGTAATCTTGCAATAAGCCACCTGATATTTGGCCTAGTATAACTTCCTTATTCCTGCTCCCTTCTGCCTAGAAAAGTCTCTCATTTTGTACAGCTCCTCAGAGCTCCTTTCTATCCGCTAAACTGGATGCTGCCCAATTCGAATTGATTTTTGCTCCAATAAACTGTTGAAAAATTTAACATGCCTCAATTTCTCTTCTAACAATTCTCGTTGCAATAAGTGACTTTTTTTCCTAAAGAAAGTCCTTATAATACATTTAAGGGATCGTTTTTTCCCTAATTAAAAGCACATCCTGTAAGTTCTGAATCCTTACAATTTGCCATTTAAGCTTGAAAATATCCATTTCCAATGAATGATCTGTCAGTGTTAACACTCAGAAGTATGAGAGGAAACAGAACTTTCTTATTATTAAAGTTTTATTTTACTTAAAAAATATGTTACCATTAGGGAAAGAATGAAAGCTGAAAGGCAGTTTACTTTCCCATGAAGGTTTGTCTGCTATCCAACCTCCTTGTCTCTTTTTGCTGATTTCATTGTCTGCTCCCACTAACAACTCCTTTTTCTATACCTCATTCACAAGGCTGGCTAAACCAGAAACACGCCTAGAACAAATCCAAACACTTTCCATTCTTCTTTCAAAAATCCATTTCCTCCACAAAGCTGCTTAATTAGATGGAAGTAAAGTGCTAATTTGCTAAGGGGGAAAGGTCATTTGCATATCAATTCACACTCTTTTCTCCAAGTATTTATAATTAGAGAGCAATCAACTAGCTTTTGAAGGCTGATAGAAGGGGGAAGATGATTCCTGCAGAGATTAAGGAGCCCGTAAAGTATAGAGAGGAAAGGGCACTGTAGAAGAAACCAGATGTCCTTATGTTGAGCAATTAATTTAACCTTTTGGAATCTCAATTTTTTAGATATAAAATGGGAATAATTGTGCCTACTTTAAATGTTTCATAGGATATGAGGATTAAGTTTAATATGCATAAGGAGCCAGTACAAAAACATTGTCTCTCCATAGGGTATCAGTGGAGTCAGCAAGAAGCCATTTTTTAACCCCTTTTACTCACATTACTTTCTCTGTTAACAGGAATTAATGCATTTACCCTAGAGGAGGTTAGATATTTTCAAAAGATTAAAATATTTTAAATATCTGGAGAATAATAAGGAATTAATAAATAAGTACTTATATGGTTACTATTTTAGTCCCATATTTCATTGTGTTTTAATGACTTTTCAAATCAATCAGAATATCAGAATTTCTAGAACCTTCCCCAGCTATTGCCCTTTTCATATAGTCTATCTTTCCTCCTCACTAGGTCCTGCCTCTGCTGAAGGGAAACATCTAATTGAACCCAGGTATATTTTTTGCTACCGACCCCAAATGATCTCTTTACTTTGTTCCTTCCCCCCCCACACACACACTATTAATTAATTATTATACACCATTCAGGTATGAAAAATATTGTCTAAAAGAACATTAGAAATGATCTGGGCAGGTAACTTTCGAACTGTATTCATAAAGTCTTAGCTCTATCCATAGATGCTCAGGAGTTGACACAGGAAAGAAAAAGTAGAAAGTTAGCAAATGGGGACGGAGAAGAGGAGCAGGTGGAGGGGCGGGGGTGGGGGAACTGTGAGCTAGAAGAATTCATTTCAAGAGTTCTTTCAGGATTTCCAACAAAGACAATCAATTTTTAACTTGAATAACACAATTTTGTTAAAAAATATACTCACATAAACTACAACTTATTTAGGCCAAAGATTATTATATATTTAAGAAACATAGGGACAAGATTAAGAACACAAAGTAGGTTTATGAACAGAACAGGAATTACAACCAAAGTGTCAGCATTCCCTTTCCATGGTTCTTCCACATTCATCACTGAATTTCGACAGTTGATTTTCAGTCTTTTCCCACCTTCCTTCCTCCACCTGCAAGTGTGCTACTTGGGCAGCTACATTAGAAATAATTCTCCTTCATAACAGGATTAATGACAATCACTAACGAACTCTCACATATCTTAAGCATTGACGGGCAGTTTTTAGATTATATTTTATTCTTGGTAGAATTAAAGATGTTGATTTAATCTTGAATTCCTCCATGTAAACCAGAGTCAACTACTGGCAGTTTCCTAAATATTCTGTACTGTTATGTATTGATATCTCCATGACTTCCGGTAAGCCACTGTCTCTGACTAAAACACTCCCCAACAATCTTGCCTTTCCTCTTGTCTCCCAGTGAATTCATCCTCCAAGTCTCAGCTCAGCCTCACATGCTCTGTGAGGGCTTCCTTCAGACAAGACTGCACTCTCTGGATGGCCCCTCTGTATCATGAGCTCTATTTCCATGAGCACTTAGCACCCTGAATGACAGTTACTTGTTTACAGGACCATTTACACACTGGTCCATGGCACCTGGATATACGCGATCTTACTTCATCTTCATTTGGTCTGTGCTTATGCAAGAGTCTAGCAAATGTCACATTTTCAGTGATGTTTCTTAAGTTGAACAGAAGATAAAGAGGAAACTTAAAATCTTTATTAAAATTCCTAAACTTCACCTATAACATTTCAAGCAAAGCCCACATTTGTGGTATTTTTGTCTGAATTTATTTTATATTATTCATTTCCTGACCCTCTAAGTGAATTTAAATTTTTTTAATACAATAATATTAGAGTCAAGAGTGAAGCCATTCAAAGTATGCTCTTAATATTGAGTCACATGGTTTATACATTTTTACCTTAATGTATTTCTTTACAGGATAATTGTTATTTAAACTTAGAAAACACTTCAAATTACTATAATGCTTTGTTTTAATATCATAATGCTTCGTTTGCTTTATATCGTAGGTTATTTTAAAATCAATTCATCTGGGTTGGAATTCAAAATGACAATAATCATTTTTAGGAATTTTAAGCAGAGAGGTGAACCACACTAAAGATAAAAAGAAACAAAATGGCAACAAAACACAGCATTTGTAACAAAGTGAAAGGAATTGAGAAGTGTTAAAAGTGAAATTAGACATTGTATATGGTAAAAATTAAACTTGAGAACAGATGTTGTATCAAAAATCATCCCTAAAGTGCGTATCCAAAGAGAAAATCCCAATGGATAAGAGAAAATGTTTTAAAAGTTAATGTCAAATGTTATTGAAGGAATTCCTCTAAATTACAATATTAGAGCACGCGGGCCTCTCACTGTTGTGGCCTCTCCCGTTGTGGAGCACAGGCTCTGGACGCGCAGGCTCAGCAGCCATGGCTCATGGGCCCAGCCGCTCCGCGGCATGTGGGATCCTCCCGGACAGGGGCACGAACGCACGTCCCCTGCATCGGCAGGCGGACTCTCAACCACTGCGCCACCAGGGAAGCCCTAGAGACAATTTTTAAAAATCAAAAGTGTTAAACACTCTTCTGAGAGAGAAATGTGGCGTAAGGTACAACAATTTATTAAAAGCATGGGAGTCAAGGCATCAAAAATGATGTTCATTCCTGGTTACTAATGACTCAACAAATAAAGGTCACAAAAGTCTTGTGGAAAGTATTTCCAGTAGTTATTCTAAAAATTTATTTTTTAATTCGTTATTTTTAGAGGTATGATTGACATTTTAATTTTGGAGGTATGATCTTTTTGATTTTCCTCATATTAAAAAATAACTTTCCAACAGTTAAGAGAAACATCTTCTGTAAATGCTCAAAGCTGAAGCGCTTTATCAGCTCAGAAGCAGCGCCTTGGCAACCTACCACTATTCCATAGGACCTCTGTAAATAACAAACGTGTATGCTACTCTAAAATGCATTAGACATTTCTTTGTGTTTCAATGTAAGAAAAGAAGGGGGGATTTATTTCACTAAGAAGGAAGCTTATTTTGAAAGCAATAAACTTCATATGACAGTTTAAATAAAAAGCGATTTCTAATTTTAACTTAATCTAATATAAAGGAAAAAAAGCAATCCTTAAGTCAAGGGTTCTTAGGGTACTATATAATTCACCCTATCCCATTTTCACTTTTTAGAGAAGAGAGAATAAGGTGACAAAGGACAGCTAGGTTGTTCTCTTTGCTTCAAGATAGATATTTTTAAAAGACAAGGATTAAAGGGCTTAACTATCTCTGTCACAAGTGTGGACATAAGTTTGCTTATTTCTAATCGCAGTCACTGAAAAAAAAAAAAATAACAGGTTCTGATTACCGAAGAGATAGTTTAAACACCAGTACAGACGCTAGCAAGAAATACATAGCTGCTCATCATGCAGACTTAGACTGAGAAGTAGCTGGCATAGAAATGTCAAAGTAGCTTCAATGAAAAGAAACTGATTTATCATCACCTTTCACCAAATATCTATATAGCTTAATAGGCTCATTCTAGAAGATAATAAAGCCCACTTTGAGTTTTTCCTTTGATAAACATATTTATTGAATAATATCTATTCATTTTTAGTAAAAAGAACTTACATTATGACACTGTATATTTGTACACAAAATATCCCATTGACTTGGGTCTCCACTAACACAATTACCTGAAGGAAGTTAGTATTCTGAGTTATCAAGAAAGCAACAGCTCCACTAATAAGTCCTTATGGAAACAGCATTCACGTGAGTTATAATACGTAAAAAAGGTCAGGAGGTTTTTTCATGCATACAAAACAGCAATGATGACAGACATCATTACTCTAAGTAGAAGAGTGGTGTGATTTTTATTTTTAAAATGAACAGTCTCACAACCTAAAAGATAGTGGGCCTTTAGTCACAGCCATATTTTTTCTGACAGTCTTCCCTCCTACACTTAGAAAGAGGACTGTATCCGTACTTCCCCTTTTCTTTATTCTTTGTAGAAAGTTTCCATTGTAAAATGGAAAATTGGAGGGTCTTTGTTTTCTAATCTTTACCAAACATTTTAGAATTATGTTTTTCTTACATACTCAACCCAATATTAGCATAGAGATCGGCCTAGCCTTTTGAAGAACTCTACTTTTTATGAGGAAGCATATAAAATATCGGAGGAAAAAAGAGTTCTGATCATAAGATTAATTGAATTACTGTGTCCTTTATGTGAATTTTAAAACAGACAACAGCCTTGCACCTAAAATCAATTGGAAACTATAGGTAAGATGTGAACAATGTGCTGTTGAACAGTATGGTTTGAGTAGGAATCTAGTCAGTTAGTGACACTGGATGCATGTGAGAATACTGTGTCCCTCGATGGTGATTAAAAATAAAAACTTAGCTCTGATACCTTATTGTCCAAAAACACTTTATCACCTGAACAAAGCATTTAGATAGTTTTAAATCTTTACTAGTCACACAATATCAACACCTAGTTAGCAGAAAATGAAATACATATCACCTAGCTCACTCTTGGGAATCTGGCTTTCTCACCCTCATATAGACATAGAAAGCCTACTGCATATTTGATATTTCATAACAAAATTAAAATTTTTATTGCAGTCTACCTGGCAAGAAAAAAAAAATGAGAAAGTATATAGTGATATTCTGAACCAGTGCTTCTCCAAGCTTAATGGGCATACAAATCACTGCAGATCTTGTTAGGAGGCAGATTCTGATTCAGTAACTCTGGGGTGGGGCCTGAGATTCTATCTTTCTGCATTGATACTGATACTCCTGGTTGATGGACCACATGTAGAATAAAAAGGTTTGAAATGATAGCAATGAACTATAATCCTATGGCCTAAACAAAATAACTTCACTGTGTTGAGGAGTTAAATATAATTTTTTCTACGATTGACTCCATTCAATTTCAATTATGTTTCTAATCATGATTGAAAATTCTAATTTCAGCTTGCCTGAAAATTTACTCAGTCATTTGGAGTGATTAATTTGACCTATCTAGAGGATGATTTATAGTTCATATTCTACCATTTAGAAAGCAAAATAAATACAATCTTAATATCAAAGTGCTGTAGAAATATTGATAGAAACAACGACTACAAGGTGCTTTACTAAATGTCAAGTGTAATGCCACAGTCTAGTATTTTTGAGAAAGAAATCCTACTTGCTAGCTTTCATCATGTAATATTTTGGCAAATTGCTGCTGCCAAAAATACATGGAAATGCCACCATACATTTTTAGTTATGATACTTAGAGTTCAGACCTTAAGTGGAAATTTTCTACTGATTCTGGTTTAGCTAACATAACATACTTCCTCTTTTGATCTTACTTGTAAGTCAATAGTATACTTTGACATTCATATTCTCATCACAGCATTAAAGAAATTTTATCTGGATGCCTTGCTTCGGAAGGTTTGGATGTAAGCCACTGGCTTCCCAGGAAGTAACGTATAAGTAAGGAAAAAGCTATATAAATTCAATTGTCTCGTTTAATGCAAATCACTGCATTTTGTAGTTTATTAAAAGTTAATATTACTATCACATATTTAGAGAGATCATGTATAAGCATATGGCCATGAATATTACTCTCCAGATTTTATATTAAAATTATGAATTTTTTGTATCTCAAATTATGGAACCAAATTTAGGACACAGATGGACAAAATGTAAGCTCAGGATGATTTTACAATATTCTTTTGTGGAATTTTTTTATATATTTGGCATCGTATTTACTATACAGTCAGTGAATTCCATCATCACACTGAATTTATCTTGAAGAATGTTTTAAATCTTTCTAATGTTAGTCATAAACACTCATAGTTTATCTTCTAAAATTCAGCACCCAATTAAGCTGCCAATGCAAAAAAAAGAAAAGAATAGCAAATGCTAACTGGGATAAATAGGTACAATCATAAAGCCAACTTAGAAAAGGTGTGTGTTTCCCTTGTGTATTCCTATCATTTCCCCAGTGATTCCTCCTGTTCCAGAGAATTCTTACAAATGGGACACTCATAAGGGGTGGGTGGCCATCTGAGGGTGTCCACACAGCCACACCAGCAAGGCTCCATGCATTGACTAGAAACATCAAGATTACTAGAACCCCAACCAAGTGCCAAAGACGAGCAAGATAAAAACAGCGTAAGTAAAACAACATGGTTCTTCAGAACAATTATTCTAATTGGATATAAATCTAAATACATTCATTTAAATCACACTTACCTTTTTTTAATCTCAATTTCTCTCACTTCTCCCACAGAAAATAAAGTAATGTTTTCACCTGGTGCTCCTACGTTTCTCTTCCGGATATATGTTTTTAAAATATCTAAGTCTACATTTCCCTCAACAATCAGTATTTGTTGACTGCTTACTAGGCACTGTGGTAAATGCTTTGCACAGGTTGACATTCATGGTTTCATACACTTATTTTAAGAAACTTATGAAGTAGATGTTATCTCTATTTTTCAGATGATGAAACTGAAGTTCATTCATTTATTTATTTATTCCTTCAATAAATAGTTTGTTCTAGAGGCAGGGGCTACAGTGGTAACCAAGACAGGCAAGGTCCTTGCTTTTGTAGATCTTATACTGAGACGAGAGCCATCAAACAGTAAACACATAAACAAATAAAAGCTGTGAGGATAATAAAGCAGGTGACATTACAGTGATTAGAAGGGAATGTTTCTGCAATGAAGACGGTCAGGGAATGTCAGAGGAAGTGTGATACTCAAGATGAGCCCTCGATGACAGAAGGGATCCTCCAAATATAGATGTGGAGGTAAAGGAACAGGAATAATCCAATATTCCACCACAGTAAATAATCTCCTAAGAGAAGTATTCTCCTGAAATATTTTGAGCTAAATGCCAGAGGTGGATAACTTGCTTATATAACAAAAAGGGAGAAAAATATAAAGGTTTCTTTATAATAAACATGTGGATAGCCCAGTATGAAAGCAGTAGGTCTCCTAAAATATATAAATTAATGGTTTACCAATGTTTCAACCCAGTTTCTAGGTAGGGAAATAGATATTGGAAGTCTCTATGATCTTCATTAAAAGAGTTACACTACTCAGAGTTTTGGTAATTGTTAAGAGTAGTAAGTGGCATATAATCAGGAACTTTTAAATTATCTTCCCCATTCACAACTAACCAGAGCTCTCATTCTCATAAGGCTGAGCCTTCACTTTGAAGTCTACATCTGTGATGCCACTGAGGCATTTCATTTCTCCCTGGTTTAACATTAGAAATAGAAGGTAAAGTGTCACAAAATTGTTTTGAAGTGTCATCTCAACTGTCAAAATGCCTACCAATTTTCAAGCAGTATATAAAGAGAGCCCTGGTTAATGAGAGGTAAATTAAGGCTGATTTATACTTGAAACAGTTTTTCCAACTATCAAATCTGCAAGGATAGTTTTTCAAGAATATTGGTTATCAGTTTGTTTCCTGTGGAACATATAGACCTCAGGTTTAGAATGAACCCACATGGAAAGTAAGGAACCCTAGGATGGCAGGATGAGTGAGCCATAGGAGGGGCTATGAGCAATCCTCAATGATAATACTCTTCTGCCTAAAGTCAGCTCCAATCAAACAAAATTTTAGTTATTATAGAGTTTTATTTTGTTCTTTCATCTATAGATTAAGTATGACTCAAAGATTTATAAAAGAGAGAAGAAACAATTAAAGGTCACGAAGTTTAATCACTCTTTAGTTTAGTCAAAGTACAAACTAAAATGTTACATATGTTTAGCTGTAGGTTTTCCCAAAACATTTACATAAACGTGTTCTCATTTGACCCTCACAGTCAGCTTTTGTGGTGAACTTTATAAGCCCATCTGACTGATGAGAAAACAGAGGTTCAAGTCACCTTTCCAGTGACACATCGCATGAAAGCAGCAAAGCAAGGACTAGAATCCAGGTCTCTGACTGCAAATCCCCTACTCTTCCATTTCACCATTACTGTCTCACACTCTGCAACTGTCTCATCATCCCAAGAGATGACATTTTAAATACTTTCTGTTTGAAAAGACTTCAAAATGAGGACTCCACAAGGGGCTCTTCTTATGCTTAAAACATAATAAATGTCATCCTGATCAAATCAGCCTATGACCAACTATCTCTGACAGTGGCATTGATGAATGTTTTGTAGAAATTTTTGCCTCTCATGATGCAATCCCCAGAGGCTAAGGGTAAACCCAGAACACCCTTGAATTGACACTGTCAGGAAGCTCTTTCCCTTCGAGAACCAAGTCTGCATATTTCAGCTGCATAGACAAACTCTTATGAGAGCAAAGCTGAACATTAATGGCAAGAATTCTCTGCTTTCTATCCCACAGAAATAGCAGATGACTCTTTGCCATCCTAGGTCTTTGCCAAAACCTGAAGCTAAGTGATAAGAGGCTAGCCAGAAATCACAAACATAAGGTTTTCATCCTGCAATCCAGTCACTATTAGAGCCATCAGCTTAAGGCTCTAGCCATACCTAGACCTTGCAAGGCCCAGTTATTCAGCTGAGAGGATAATACACAAGCCTATTTATTTAATGAAAATTTCCCTTCCTTCAAATTTATAGCATTTTTTTCTATACTAATTGGAAAACAGCTGCTTAAATCCTTTTATAAAACAAAGTGAAGGATTAAAGGTAGGTTCATTGGTAGACAGCTAGATAAATAAAAGTGTAAATATAAGTACATATAAATAATATAATAATTCTCTGCCTTCTAGATAATGAGCTTTATGTAGATTCAAAAGTTATTAGGTATCTTTTTAATTTTACTTTTCTAACTGACGAAAGGAAAAAAATAGTAAGAATGCTCAAGCTGGAGAGAGTATGGGTAAGAATGCACTCTCAAATGCACTAGGGCTGCCTTAACAAATTACTACAAACTGAGATGGCTTAACACAACAGAAGTTTCTTCATGTGATGTTCTCCTCTGTGTGTACGTGTGTTTATGTTCAAATTTCCCTCTTCTTACAAGGACCTCAGTCATATCGAAGGATAGCTGCCCACCCTCAATGACCTGATCTTAACCTGATTACATCTGCAAAGACTCTATTTCCAAATAAGGTCACATTCACAGGTTCTAGGAGTCAGGACTTCAATATATCTTTTAGGAGACATAATTCAATCCACAACAGAGGAAAACTGGAAAACTATTATATGAGGTTTGAAGAGTTATCTGGAAATACACATCAAAATTTAAAACATGCACATATTTGATCAAGTGCACCATTGTTAAGAATTTATCCTAAGGAAGCAATAAAAATGTTTATGGAGATTTATATTTTCCATAGGAATGTTTATTAAATAACTGGAAACAACCTGAATATTATCAGTAAATTATATACCTATACATTTAGACACTAGTAATTAAGAAAGATAAGGGAAGTAAAAGAAAAAAAAAAGGACAATGAGTTCATAAATATTAAATGAAAAAGCAAAGTTACTGAACACCATGTATAGTGAAATTAATGTGAAAAATATATTTATGGGTGGGTTTACAACTATAAATTATTGAAGAATATATATCAACCTGTTAATGGAACTATCTTTGAAGATTTGTACTACCAATTTATATATTAATTTCTTTAAATAATAATTTTCATCAGAAAAAAATTAAGATATATTTTAAAGATACAATTGCAAAGTAAGAAATGTTGGATTATGCTTATTTCAGTTTATTTTTCAATAATAGAATTCTTCAAATAAATTCCATTGTCTTTTACTTTTTTATTGAAATATAAATTGACTTTTAAACATTCTATATCTCAAGTTGGGTTCTGTGTTGTAGGATCTACAATAAACTCTTTTAAAGAATTTAGTAGTGTTAAATACAGAATAAAAGATTCTACCTACAAAGGGATATTACACAATTGTTAGTTCTATTTGGGGACATGTTTATTTAGTTATTCATTAATTTATTTTGTCTGTTTTGTCTACTTATTGCAGTACCTCCAGTGTGTAGAAGAACAATAGGAAAACATATATTTTATTTGTCAGGGGGTGGATGAATGAAACTTCAATTAACCAACAAGGGAAGGGATAACATCTGATTTGCTTTCCTTGTGTATCGGCAGTTCCCAGGACAGGACACATAATCAATACTCACTATAACTTATTATTGAATTTTAAGAAACATAACTGCATAATGATAACTAAGTTAAAAATAACTATAATAAATTATAATCTAGGAATACTGCAACCTTTGTGATTTTTTTGTGAATCAAAGACTAAATTATGACCTATTAATTAAGATAAAGTAAGTTGAGCACCTTTCAAGGCTTGCTGAGTGGGAGAGCCTATTCATCTTTCTTTGTGCTGTGGGGTTTTCATTTCAGAGGGATGATACTATCACAATTCTTTAAATTTGTTTAATGCATTTGTAAGTCATATGGCTATTCTCAATTAACTCATTATTAAATCTATGTGCCTTCTAATCTGATTGTACTATTCTCCATGCTTACTTACAAGTTTCCCTCCCTATGTTGTTGAACACTGCTGGGCATTCCTCAATAAAATATAATAATCTTCTTACAATTTTGAATTAGTTTGTTAACAGTATTGTGTCAAATGAAAACATGTTTATTTATTTGCAAACATATATAAGCCTACACTGTCCTATAATCAGGACATATGTTTTAGATTTATTTGTTTATTTAACTGTTGTTGTTTTTAATCTAAGACCATGATGGAGCTACACAGTCCATCCTTGGTCTCTCACCTGATAACACTTATAGCTCATGGTTGGTTAGGATGGGCATTATAAACTAAGGAAAACAAGAAAGAAAATCTATATATCCCTTTGACAATAACTCCACTAAAAGGCTCAATATCTGTATGTGTAATGGCCGTGGAGATCCCTTGCTCAAATCTTCCTTCAAGACAAACTGCTACAGGGAACGGAGCTGTTTAACAGCCTTCAGCTTCTGCGCCTTTGTATGCACCACTGTGTTCACTAAAACATATTTCTGCTGGGCTGCTCACAGCCAAAGGCCGAGCTTGGCATGCTTCATAGAACCATGCCTTTCCTGCATGATGCAAAGTTAATCCAGAGGGAAGCTCTGGCTAAAGAAATCCCCTTCAGCACAGCTAAGAGTTTGTGCATTGCAGTCTGAAGTTCTTCCTATCCAATCCTAACTTCCCTGTCTCCTTTCAAGTTTCAGACCTGCATCTCGGTCTGAAGACTCTCCAAATATTCTAACTTCCTCCCTCTTTATCCTTTACTGGCATATCTACCAATAAATCTCTTGTACATCTAATCATATCTTGGCATTTGCTTCATAGAGGACCAAAACAGATACAATATTTGATATATTTTAATTATAAAATTAAAAACTAATGTTCTGTGTAGTATAGGTAGATGTTTGCAGATATACAACAATATGAGAAAATAAAATTTTTGAACGATAAACATGCTGACAGACAAGTGTTGGGGTGGTATTATGTTTTTAGAGGGTGGGGACACCTACTTTAATGTTATCTTGTTCTGGTTAATAGTCTCTAATATATTCAAAAATGATTTATTATTTTTTTAACTATCATATGCATAGAAGATATTTGGTAGAACAAAAACAAGAAAATTCAGCTTTTACTAAAGAAGATCTGAAACAACACATGACAACTCTCTCTGCGTGGTGTCTTCATGGTGTTCATCTTTGAACTAAAAACAAAAATCAAGGCCTGAAGCGCATTCACTGATTGTAGCTGAGTCATTTATGGGGCACTACAGAGTTACTAAAGATCACAGAAAGATATTCTGTCCAGCTGTGTTCCTGTGGGTACGTTTTGATGAAGGCAAAATATTGAATACAACACCAGCAAGAAGATTAGAATTCTGCACGTCTCCTTATATATTTCCTAACCCTGTTGATTTCCTATTTATTATTGTACTTCTTAAAGAATTTAGTTTAGATAGCTCATTAAAGAAACAGAAACAATGCAGTTTAAAGAACTGTATATTCAATATTTAATATTTAAAGAGAATCAAAGTAGATGGTAAAACTAATTGATATGCAAAATATTTTTTTTACTACATTTAACTTTGTCATTTGTTGGCAATCATAAATGACTGCTGTCTTACATTGGCAGCATATGAAAACAGCAAATTCTTACATTAACTGTTACTAGTTCTGTTTTATAAAGATCTTTCTATAAAATCTGTTTCTAAAGATTTTTCTATTCCCTGTAAGGTAACACTGCTCTATTATAAAAAGAGATGGACATTAAAAGAAAATTTCCCAGTAACTAGTGACCAGTTAAGTCCATTACCCATTTGCAAAGACGAGTACATATGTATTTCATCTAACGACCAACTCTCTAACCTTGCCGTACTTGAATGGTGTTAGTAGCATGATTTGACACAACTGACCATTGTCATTCTCAAAATGTTTCCTTCTCTAGGCTTCCACAAAATCAGGTTCTTCTCTGTTTTCCTTCTACCTTACTGCACACCTCTCTCCAATCACCTTTGCTGGCTCCTTACTTTTCAGGTCAGTCCTTGGCACTCTTCTCCTCTCTGTCCACATTATGTTCCTAGATGATCTTATCCAGTCCCTTGGCTTTATATATTATTTATGTCCTGCTGACTCACAAATCGGTACTCCAATCCTGACCTTTCACCTAAGTTTTAGCTTCATAAAACATCTGCCATTCCAAAATCATGTATTCCCCCAAATAATTCTTTCCTTCATTTAACAAATATTTATTGAGTGCATATTATGTGTCTGACACTGTTAACGTACAACCAATACAATATTGAACAAAAAAATATCACTTGACTATCTAATAAATAATTCATACAGTGCATCAAAGGGTATTCTGATTGTTCACCCCCAAATCAGCTTTTTAACTCTTCTTCTCCATTTTTAGTATATGGCCCCATTTCCATCAACTTCAGACTTTCAAAACCTAGAAGTCCTCTGTCTCAGTCTGGGTTCCCACAGACACAGACTCTGAGACAAGGATTCAGCAGAAAATGCTTACTTGGGAGTTGTAGAGACCACCAGTAAGGAAGGGAAGAAGTGATGTAGGGAAGGGAAAGCAACTAATAAGTGGGAGGTAAGCCAGCTACCGTACGTGTAAATGGAGCTCGATCTCACAGGTACATTTTGAGAAATTATATAAAGGATACATCTCAGAATTATCTCGCTCCAAGACTGAGAGAGCTGGGCTATTTATACATTCATTCTCACTGGTTAAGGGCTTCTTTGGGCTATCGGGGAGGGGAGTAACCACCCAGTACTCCTAGCCTGCTAGACATATGAGCAGAGCTTCTTTCTGGAAAAAGTCCTTAGACACAGAGAAGCAGGTACTGGCAGCTACAAGTCTTCTGGGTACCCTGAACCATAAAGTCGGAGGCATATCGGTAAGACACTGACAGCAGGTGCTGCTTCCTCCTTACCTTACTCACTTCCCTTAGTTTACCGATTAATGAGTCCTGTTCACATCACTCCACATTATATCTCAAATTCCACCACTTTTAGCTCCATGGCTAAAACCTGAGTCCAAGTCATCAGCATTTTTCATCAGCATTACTAAAACAGCTGTCTAACTCATCCCGCTTGAATGAGACACAGAAGCCACAGGCATCTTCTCAGTGCCTGAATCATATTATAGCCTTCCCCTCACTGAAGTCCTCCAGGGCTTCCACTGCAATTAGATCAAAATCCAAATTCCCAAGTCCTTCAATGACCTAAATGCTATGTGTCATGACCACTTCTCCAAACTTCTATCATTGCCCCTCTTTCTCTAAATCATCCAGCACACTGAGAGGTCACCTTTCTTTCCCTCAGATACAACTTGCTGTTTCCATCTCAAGGAGTTTGCACTTGTTTTTCCTTCTGCCTAGGATGTGCTTCTCAGAAATCTTTGCCTGGCTCCATGTTTCTCATTATTTAGGCCTATCCCACACATCATCTCCTTCCAACACCCTAGCTAAAGAGCCCTCCCCACCCCTCATCATTCTCTGTCCCCTTCCCCTAACTTGTTTCATTTATTCTCCTCTTTGCCAAATAGAAGGTAAACTTCATCTTCATCTAGTTTATCACTCTATCCCTATGCCAATAACAGTGCCTCACACACAGCAGATTTTAAATAAATATTAGTTCAACTTTAAGAAAACATTATGCAAACATATACCGTATGATCTTATTTCTAATAAAATATGTGCAAGTGTGTAGAAAAATTAATAAATAAGTACAGGGATGACCTGTTTTCCAAAGCAAACAAAGCTAATATTTAGCCAGTTAATTAAGATGCTTGATTAAATATATACTTAAATATATACTTTAAAATTCATTTTAATGTAAAACATCTAACTGTAAATTTATCCCTAATATACTGATGTAGAGCTGACACCCTTTTCATCAGTCTCTTGATTGGAATCCCTCTTCTGTTTTGCATAAACCCCAAATAAGACGGATATCCATGATTTCCAGTTTTGGTTTCTTTTAATTGAAAGTGCCCTTGTATTTTATTATTTGAGGTAATATTTAATTGAATTATGTCATTAATAAGTAGAACAAGCATAAACTGGTTTTGGAAGAAACACTAATGACCTTTTTTAAGAATACCCAACTGTGGGAGCAAAATACAGAAGCATGATAGGGTAGCCTACTAGTGGTGAGTTTCCAGGCTGCTATGGACATCAGTTTATTTTAGCCAATAGATAGAAAGCTTTGGTTACTTTCATGAATCAGTTAAGGGAAGGTAAGTTAAGAGAGCTTCCCATCCCTAAAATGTTGGTTGCCATTCTCTTTGCTTGGTGTGTTAATGAACAGGATATTTTACTTTTCATTCATATATATTTTTTAAGTTTACAAATTTTTTACAGTATGCATAATCTATTCAAAAAAATTTAAATAATATTAAATATTCAAAATATTCATGATGCTTTTAAAAGTGAACAAATGAGTAACATCTGTATTTACCTTATTGTGATTTTGATTGTTTCAAATTTACTTAAAATTTACTTAAATTTTAGTGTAGCAGGCTCTCAAATCTGGAAAACTGGGTATGATTTTTGTCAGTTAAATTCATGTGCACCTGCCTTAGGGGCTAGAGAAGTTCACATTTTAGAGGTATTTCACAGTCTTTAATTTATCACTTATTCATTTCCCTTTTCCTTTTGATAAAGTAAAGGACTTGGAGAGAGGAATAAATATTTAAAAGCTGAGAATAGAGTCTGAAAAGCTGATTTTTAAAGGCAACATTTAACAGGGGTAATATTTTCCTTGAAAGCCAGGACCAGAATTCAAATTAACATCTCTTCTCCAAAGGCACATTCCTAAGAGCCGAGACACATTGGCTGTAGAGCCTTAGGCTGTTCTGGCTGGACTACTGAGAAACAAAGGCACTAAAAGATGTAGTAATTCTTTACTGATATTCAATATGACTTAAATTTTCTCACTTCCAAGGTTGCTTAGTCGAGGTGGCCAAACAAGTTGGTTAGATCCCTTTCTTTGGGTTGCAACATATACCATAGAACTAGGATGTTTCCCCCTATTTCTGAAAAAGAAACTGAGGCATTACTGCAATGAGAAACAGTATTGCAGCTTACAACTTTTTGCCAGGTCCTTCTTTCATCATCTTAAATTCTATGTGTCTGTAAGCAATATCATCCCCTTTCCAAGCCACCACCACCTCCTCCAGACAGCCCCATTTTTCTTTTTTTTTTTTTTTCTTGCGGTACGCGGGCCTCTCACTGTTGTGGCCTCTCCCGTTGCGGAGCACAGGCTCCGGACGCGCAGGCTCAGCGGCCATGGCTCATGGGCCCAGCCGCTCCGCGGCATGTGGGATCTTCCCGAACCAGGGCACGAACCCGCGTCCCCTGCATCGGCAGGCGGACTCTCAACCACTGCGCCGCCAGGGAAGCCCGACAGGCCCATTTTTATTAAAAGCACTACTGTCCTCCCAGTCACCTAAGCTGGAAAGCTGAAAAGCTGAAAAGTGTCTCTTGTCTCCTTATTCTTCTTTCCGACCTCGAAAAGGCTTTCCCATTCAATCATTCCTTTGAGACCTCTCTGCTCTACTTTTCAGTCATTCTTACTGCCGACTTGAATGACAGCTTCCCACCCAGCACTGCAGTAAGTCTAATGCACCTGCACAGAGCCACCAGATGAGCCTTTGGGGGAACAAAGTAGGGCAGGAAGAGCACGAGCTATCAAGTTAGAAAGGTCTGGACTTAAAGCTCAGCCTCCATCTGAGCTGAATGTCCTTGGACAACATACTAAACATATTTGAGCCTCAGTTCCATCATCTGTAAAGTGAGAAATAATGCTCATCTTGCATCATTTTGGTAAGAATTAGAGATAGTGTGAGGCAAGCACATCTTTATACAATTACCACAAACCGCATAATGTTTACCAAAGAGTGGACACACGGTAAATGGTCAATAGTACTTTTATTGCACAGTCCTATTCTAAAACATTTAGTGGCTTCCCATTCTCTTCTTCCAACATGACTTTCCTGCTCTCATCTAGTCTTATCAAAATGCTATTTGTGGGGCTTCCCTGGTGGCGCAGTGGTTGAGAGGCCGCCTGCCGATGCAGGGGACACAGGTTCGTGCCCTGGTCCGGGAAGATCCCACATGCCGCAGAGTGGCTGGGCCCGTGAGCCATGGCCACTGAGCCTGCGCTCCGCAATGGGAGAGGCCACAACAGTGAGAGGCCCGTGTGCCACCAAAAAAAAAAAAAAAAAAAAAGCTCTTTGTGTTCAAATTCACATTCAAGATCCAGTTCAAGCACTACCTTCCCCCAAACCCCCTTTCCAATCCCACCAAACTTCCCAAAGACACCACTGTTACAAATTCTTACAACAAAGTAGCAGGGGCGTCCAGTACTTGGTCATGATGGAAAAATAATACTAATTAAAATAATAATTATTATTATGTTTATTATTAATTTAGCTCCAAGTTGAAAGATAGAAACATCAAATTCTCTTGGTGTAGATTTTCTGGTTCTGAGTAGATCCATTGTGTGACCTTTTTAAAAAATGTATTTAAGTAGATGAAAGCCCACTCTGCACCGCTCTGTGGTAGCCATAGCAACTGTGCATTTGGTTTTACAGAGACCACTCTTTTCTCCATTCCTTAACATTACCAGGGGCTTGAAAGTTGCTGGGAAGGAAGGAAGTACATTTGCAAAAGAGTCAAGGAAACTCCTAAGAGAAAAACAATCAAGACCCCAAACCAGAACCCCTCTGAGGGACCGGAGGCTGTCCAAGTGCCGTCAAATGTGAGGAAACACTCCTAGCTGAGAGAGGCCCCAGTCTAGACAAGGCCTGAGAGCACTGCGGAGGGCTGGGTCTGCAAACAGCCTGTGACTACTGACAGGGGCTGTCAACTCAGTCATTCTGGCAATACGGGCAGGCTCCCAGGTGCATGCTTATTGTGTAAACTAAAGAGTTAAATAACTGCAACGCTGAAAGCTGAAATAGTGGGAATCTAGGCCAAGTTGAACTTGAGCCCTTGCTCCAGTGGAGCCCTTGTTCCAGAGTGATTAGACAGGATGTGGAGAGACAATTGGCAAATGGCCCCTAACACCAGAGGCAATAGAGGCATGAGTGGATGGAGATGACCATTTGCCAGCCATGTTTTCAGAAGAAATACCAGGACCCTAAGTATGGCAGCAGCTCCAGAACTGTGGTACTACTTTCTGGAGTTCTTCAAACTGGGTAGCAGCCATGGAATTCTCCAGCTTCAACAGGGCACATCTGAGTGGAGCATCTTACAGTGGAGCCTATGGCTCCGTCAATTGGCCTGATCAACCTGATCAAATCTCTGAGTTTCTTGCATTTATCACAGGATGGTGGATTTTTTACAATGTCCAGTGAAGGAACTACAAAGAAAGGGAACTGTTTTTCCTGTTAACTTGGGCACGTAACCATTCTCAATTTTATGTGAAGTTGTAATTACATCCTTAACAAAAGGTGGATAAACTCCCAGCCAAACACACTATTTTCTAAATATATTCCTTATTACAGGTCAGCATTTTTTTTTATTATTATTATTTAAGGCAATGTTTTACTTTCCTTACTTAACTGATAATTCTTCAGGTGCAGACATCATGTAATATATAATATGTATATATATATTTTCATCATCCACATGATATATTAACACAGATTGCATATAGTAGGTGTGCAAGAACTATTTGGAGAATGTATTAATGAGTAACAATATACAGGAATTTTTCATGAAGGACTGATTTCCTTCATTGAAATAACATTTCAACATCTGTTCTGTTTAACAACTTACTTTTCCCTTCTGGTTCAATTTGGTCACAGGGTATTCTGAAGATTAATGAATAAAATATTTATGAATTCTTTTAGAAAGGCAAATGAAAGATCAACATAATATTTCCTCTCTGCATAATAAAGCAAGAGAATTCCTAATATCCCTTAGGCAAATTCACCCTAAAACTCGTCATTTCATTTTGTCTGAAATATTCTTTTGATTTATTAATGTTGATTTAAAGAGTATTGGCCAAGCATATCTTAGAAATTAGTGCATCAGAGTAGATCCTAGACTGTTTCTTAGGCTTTTATATCACAAAACTGTATAGGCTACACTTTTTTAAAAAAATTGTCTTTCTAATGTAAACACAATTATTTAGGTATCAGTGTGATAAGATGAACATCAACAATTTGGTAGTAAAACTAGTGATGATTCATGTCACTCATTCACTTAATCTCATCCAGAGCATCAAAGTAAGCAGCTACCTACTCTGACATTTTTTTTAAAAGTAGTATTTACATAGTTGCATCCTAATTCAATTGTTACACTTGTACAAACAGGAAATCAAATGACTCTTTGAGAATGATGAACTTTTACCCTGAACAGAAATAGCACTTACATTAAAGCACAGAAATGGTATTTGCCTTGAAGTAAACAAATACCATTTTTGGAGGATTTACTGTGTGCCAGACACAGTCTTTGAGCAGTATAAAAGTTATGTATTTAATCTTCATAGTGACTCTATGATGTAGGCATTACTATTTCCTTTAAATAGATGAGGTAATTGAGGCTCAAAGATGCTAAATAATTAGAAGTTTATAAAAGAAGTACTAAGCAGACCTTGGTTTCAACAGACAGATGATTCTGATTCCAAAATTCTTGTTCTAAGATGAAAATAGAATAGATTTTATAGTCTTCTGTAAGTGGCATAAAAAAAAAAACTCAAGTAAAAATCCATCCTATAATTCTGTGTGCAACAAGCCATCTTCTTAACCTAAAGAGGAAGTTACCTAACATTGAGAAAAAATAAATGGCACATACAATTTCACAAACTTCTAACTAGATGGAGAGGGAAGGGTAAGCTGGGATGAAGTGAGAGAGTGGCATGGACATATATGCACTACCAAATGTAAAATAGATAGCTAGTGGGAAGCAGCCGCATAACACAGGGGGATCAGCTCGGTGCTTTGTGACCACCTGGAGGGGTGGGATAGGGAGGGTAGGAGGGAGAAGCAAGAGGGAGGAGATATGGGGATATATGTATATGTATAGCTGATTCACTTTGTTATACAGCAGAAACTAACACACCATTGTAAAGCAATTATACTCTAATAAAGATGTTAAAAAAAAAGAGAAAAAAAATCTGTTAAATAGGGATACGTCATTCTAATAGCACATTTCAAATTATTGAGATTGGGCTCACTTTTAAAGAAGACTATTAGATTCTAGTACTAATCAGATTCTGTGTGAATGCTTTTCAAGGTTTCTATATCAATTAACCATCCAACACACACACACACAGACACACAAACACACACACATACTACATATCTATTACAGTGTTACTGCATATAAGAGATGACAAAAGATGCTGAAATAATATGTTTGGATTAATTAAGCTATAAGCCCTGTATCAAAATTTGTTTTACATTTATAAGGCACTGAGATTTTAAGAGGAGGCAATAATATAGCTTATAATTATAAAAAGCCAGGTAGGTTTACAATATTCTTATATGTTAATTCATTATCCCTTTCGATCTGTAGGACAACACACTAAAATTTATTATTTCTATTTGACAAGTGAGGCTCAAAGAGGTTAATTAAATAACCTGCTTAAAGAAACAGCATTAGAAAGGATTGGAAATGGGATTCAGATGCTGGCTTGTATTCCCTATTTATTGGTTTAATCTGGGAAGGAAATAAAAGGGTTTGGTAGACCAACTACTCACCACCTCACCCAAAATTGGTGTAAAACTCTATATATTAAAGTTGAAGAAGAAGCAATACATGTAACATTTATTTGCTGGTTTTGAATTAATCATGCTTAACTTTTACCTTTGGATGCTTAAGGATCCTTTTATATGCTTCTGACTATAGTCCAGGGATCTTCCTTTATATATAATTTGCCTATTCTATGTCTGCATCTATAAAATGAGGATTACAACTGCCCCCATGATGTTGTTACAAGGCAATAATAGCTCTAAGATATAGTACACATTAAATACATTTCACAATTAGGTTATTTTGTAATAGAGATTGTCAATACAAATGGTAACATGCAATAGGAACTAGATTCAGAGTTTATATAGAGAGTCATTGCTTGGATCAAACTTCCTAGGACTCCTATATATCCTAGGGTCCTTAATATACACACTTAATATATGTGTATGCTCCTATTTCTAAGAACAGAGTCAGGTAATTCTTTGGATCAAATAAGTGAGAGAATTTCTGCATTGGTAAGATACAGAGGTAGGTAATTTAAAAACAAAAAGAGTGAACATCTACTGTGGTATATATTTACATGGAAAAAATCAGTTATAATTGTTTATTATATATAATATAAATTTTATTATATATCAAGTTATTGATTTACTTGAAATATTTTCCAGCTTTCTCAATTTTTAAATAAAATTCTTCTGAAATTTAGCATGACAAAAGAAAGCTGCAATTTGTTTGTTATAAATCACAGTATGGAAGAGGGAAAATTTGTTAAAATTTGGCAGAAGTATTGAGTCCAAAATTAATAAAATCTATAGTTAAATGTATGTGTTTATAAATAAGTATTTTATAGTTATGTTTAATAATAAAAATCTGTCAAACTCTTATATATATTTAGTACTTGAGATCATATATTATAAATGCTAATTATACTATTAGTATTGTAGCCAGTACCACTGTCTTTTTAGTAAATAGCTTATTACTCACAACAGCAGCTAAAGTAATAGGAATTTATATAGATCATAAATATATGTTTTATATTATTTCTTTTTATATAAAATACATAAATGAAAATTTACAATACTATTTATTATTTTTAAAATTTATTTTATTTAAGGACTTAGTAAGGCCAAGATATCTTTTATCTGGTATTATATTTCAACAATCTGTTGGAAATAAATTCCAAAATTATGGAAATAAAAAATAAAATGCCTAAAATAAGTTCCTAAACTTATGAATAAAAATGGACTAATACAGGAAAACATACAGTTTTGATAGTAATTATGACTAGTCTACTTCCTCTCATTCTGCATCCTATTCCCAATTACAGAATGCAGCTTAGCTCTGAGTATTTTACTCTGAAAGCAGAATAGCCATAAAACATGTTTTGTACATTTTGTAAATAGATCCATTCTTTCTTTCTATTTTAGAAATAGATCCAATGAAGAGAAAGTACTATTGTTTATAGCAAATGTTAACCTTCCTTCACCAGAACTTTTCTGTTGTTTATTAGGAATATATATCTGAGTAATAATATTTTTTTCTTGTTATTTATAGGCCACAATGTCATCTCTTACTTTCTGTTTTTAAATAATTCCAACCAATAATAAGTCCAGCAATTTCAAGCTGACTTTATTCTGAATTCCTATATGGTAAATATTGCACATTTATAATAATCTATTAATTGATATGTAAAAATTTTATCCCAGCTTTATCTCCCACTGTTTTCCAATCTATTCCTCTAATCCAGGACATTGAACATTATGTCAAAGTTGCCATTAGCCCCATTCTAACCTGAGTGCCAGCTCCAGTAAAAGAATCCATTGTTTATTTTCTTAATCACCTTGTATTCCCTTTGTATTGGGCACTGTATTTGCTTTCCCAAGTTTGATGACTCTTTACCTCTACTGCCTGCTTGACATTTTGCTTTTTCAAGGTTACATTCATCGCTTACTCTTACCAATTCTATCTTGATGCTCAGTACAGATGTGGAGTCCTAAATCTCAGAACGTTGCTAATTCCTAGACTCTGCAATGTTGAACTTTGCTTTCTTGCCAGAGCATTGGCATCATCTTCTTTAGGTGTCCTTGTCATTGACTGTCACTTGAGGGGCCCTCCTTCCTAAATAGCACAAATTTTCATCTACCTAGACTTCCTCATACCATCTTGGATTGGTTACATACATATGTAACTACGTAGCTATTAAATATATAAGAAGCTGAGGAAAATTGTGAGCAGAAATGTATTAATTCTTTACAAGTTTTTATTTCATGATCTGAGATCAATGCTTTAAAGATAAATTTTGATTTTCAGGGTAGAAGGGGTAAAAAATGTCTTTTGATTCAACCTTACTTTTGCCAAATGAAAAGTTTTAAAATTGACCTAAAAAAAACACATGATTATGAAGGAAATGTTTCAATGCAATTGTCATCTTTCATGTAAGAAACAGTTACTTAAAATGGAAATTCCATCTTTTTATCAGCTTTAGATAAATGCTGATTGCTTAATCTGCCAATGAGCAAAGGCATTTAGATGGAATGCTCCAAGTTAAAGAAACATGGAGGTTGCTAGGTCATCTCAATTATTTATATTCAGATTCAACTTGCAGCTTAGTACATCAAGGAAGATTAATAGGTAGGTAAAGTGAAGAAATACAGTGCCATTCTGTTATTCATGCCACATACTCCATGTCCTTTTACTATTCATTAAATCAATCATATACAAATGTAATGAATGTTGTGCTTATGACTTCATTATATACCCTGAAACATCTTATGCAAATATTTCTGCCATATTTGATTATAATACAGACCCCAAAATATTTCTTCTGTGGTAAAGATAAGAATAAAAGTAGCAATTATGTGAATAAATTTTGTGAAATGTTATACATTTTCAGCTGAATACCAAGAAGTTATGTAAAGCCCCTGGTAAATATATATTTGTCCTTGCTGTCACAAAACAGCATGGAAAACAAGGAATTT
Source organism: Globicephala melas (assembly GCF_963455315.2). NCBI lineage: Eukaryota > Metazoa > Chordata > Mammalia > Artiodactyla > Delphinidae > Globicephala > Globicephala melas. Next base: position 32,875,398 of record NC_083327.1, on the reverse strand, counting down.
TAACAAGAATTTGAAGGAAGACTTAGGAACTAGAACAATCAAAGAAACACCAAATTAAAATGAAATTAAAGTTTGAATATGACTTTTGTACTGACAAAGATGTGAGATGTGATCAGTAAGACATTCACTGTCTTCCTGATTTTTTTAATTCCCTAACTTCTGTGAGGAAACAGAGGTACTGACTTCATTACCAAATCCTGAGTGCCTGGTATAAAATTCAGAGTAATGTGTACAACATACTCATGAGTAAAATCGATCAAAGAAAGGATAATTCATCATTTTGTTACTTTTTATACTTTTGATGTTTTAGTGGCACATGAAATAAAACCACCTTCTTCAAAATGCCTTTATTGATTAAAAAATGGCAAGTTAGTTTGACCCATTGTCTGGCAAAGTCTTATTTTTATTCTCATTTCAACTGAATCAAATAAAATGGCTCCAGCTAATTAAGACAGGCAGACAGCAGCTAAGGCAAACTTGTAGTTCTAGCAGCAAATGACAGCCTTGCCTGGTCCTACTTTATTTCTCTATGGTTCTATTTTCATTGACTTTTCTAAAGGTAAATCTTCGTACAGTAGCAGAGTGATCACTGTGCCCCTTTAGTACATGAGCTAACTCCCTGCTGGGAATGTATATACTAGATGTTATCTTTTAATTTAAGTTAATCAAATGAGGAAAGAAATTATAAAGTTTATGGGCCATGGTCTGTTGTTATAAATAAATGTTAGGAGGACACTGGAACTTAAACACTTAAAGACTCACCTCCCTTATAAACATTATCCCTTCTTTTGCAAAAGAGAATGGGAACTACTCCTCTAACTCACTAAACTTTCACTATTTAATCAAAAGCATTTCTAAGTTTTTGTCTTTTAAGGTATTTTTCTAACAAAGAATTGAGACTACCCTAATTGTATTTGCTAAGTGATTAGATATCTTGATAATAAAATACAAGTAGGTAAATAAAAAAAGCTCCCCAGAATATATTTGGGAAAATGAGAAGGCCTAGTGATTAGAACACAGATGCAGCATGATTAAAATAAATTAACACACACATTTATTCAATCAGGCAGTCACTTCATCATGATGAGCCCCTACTTTGTTTGCATCAGGCACTGAACTAGGTCCAAGGCCTTCAAGAATGACAAAACCTGCTTCTTGCCTCAAAAGAGCTTACAATCTATTGAGAAAGGGGTGTGAAGACAAACAAAAGTCCCAGAGTTAAACTTTAACATGGAGTTATATATAAAGTGCATAAATAAAAGGTGCACACATGTAAAATGTCTGGAGGACTCAGCAAATTCATGGGAAAGGTACATAAGTCCTGAAAATCATAGCACGAGTAGGAATATGCCAGACATTCAAACAGGGGTAAGTGGTTCAGACAATGGGAACATCCTGCGCTGAAATGAGGAGGTGCATCTGTACTGCTGACTCAGCCAGGGTGAGATGGTGAGATGGGTGGCTTAAAAGAGCAGGGAGCAGGCAAATACGAGGCTGGAGAAGTAGCAGGAGCCAGATCATGGAAGGTCTTGCAGGTTTGACAAATGAGCTAAAATTTCAATGACAAGGAGTCATCAGTACGTTTTGGTAAGCTCATGGTAGGAAAAAGGTAAGTGTAGGAGAGATGTTAGGAGTGGGAATTCAGTGAGGAGACTATTGCAACAGCCAGGGGAGAGACCATGGGGTCCATGGGGTCCTTAACCAAGGCATAGCTCTGGGGGTGGAAAGAAGAATGTAGTTAAGCAAGATATTGATACAGTAGATTTGACAGTGTTTGATGATCGTTGGATGGATATGAAGAGAGGAGAAAGGAAATGGAGAGAGCAGTAAGTCTCGAAGAGTTTAAATGTCCAAAAACGGTAATCTCCCTAAAGTAATTCGAATGAAAGAGCCAACCAACAGTCATTACTGATTTGTGTTGCAAATTTACATTGTCAAGGAATATATGTGATATTATATAACAACATAAGAAAAAATGGTATTTGTAAAATACCAAATGGATTACAGGTCCATTAGCATTAAGATGCATGACATAATGGGAGCACTGGGAAGGAGTCCCAGGATATAGCTGAACCTAAAATTTACCTTGAGGTGTTTCTACTTGATTTCATTCTGTTGAATTCAGATTGTTGCAAACTCAATAAGTCAATAATAAATGTAACCATTGTCAAACGCTGATGGATTCAAAAAAGTGAATTCCCACCCTATAGTTAACGGTGCCTGGGGAAAGTAGATGTCTGGTCAGAGGATGGGGAGAAATGCCTTCTGATCACGTGGTAAAGGACAGTGATGATGTTCACCGAAGGGGGCCTCCCCACTCCCAGGGGCATGGAAATATGTGAATAATTTATAAAGAATGCACAGTAGGGAAAGGGTTTTATAATAAGGGCTCATGTCTAGGGAGGCATTTAGAGTACTACCTGGATGGCAGTGTGTGGGCATGGGGGAAAGAGCGAGAAAGGTGATATGAGTTAAAAACAAAACCCTTATGTGTGAAGGAAGAGGGTCAGACTTCCTTTCTTCCTTCCTTCTTAGTGAGATCAGGTTTGGATGTATTGTGTGACTTGGTTCCCTGGTTGGGTTAATACCAAATGAAGATAAGAATTTTACTGAGCCACTAGCATTAATATCTTTAATATGATGTTCCCAGACCATAGAAGAAGGAACTACAATTACGGCAGAAATGGTCTTGTATTCAGTAGTCATTTAACAGATAAACACTTAGCCTAGGTGCTAACTCAACCAGGAAAATTTTTATGAATCCAATTCATTGTTTCTTTTTATAGCTTAAACATAAAGAAATAATGTGAAAATCTAAGCACTGTGATCTTACATAGTGACAAATGACTATGATACTGATAATAGGTCTTGCTCCAAGTACTAGGGACTTTGCTGATAATCCCATTTCTTAATGGGACCATAGGGAGAAAAAAGAACAAGGGATATATAAACACTGAGATCTCATGAATCGACTAAAGGGAATGTTGACAACTCTACAATGCCAGGCTATAATTATTTTCTTTTCTAACTAGAATCCTCTTAACTTCCTTACTTCATTCATGGCAGAAATATATATATATATATATACATATATATATATATATACTTTCTAAATTTTCTAATATTTTCTAAATTTTCTAAAATTTCTTTAATTAATTTCTTTTCCTAAACATTTAATAACTGGGAAAATGCTTACAATCTAATCTTAAGTGGAAAAGAAAAAGAATACTCATACAAGGCATAAATATACCAATATTTTTAAACAGATCTCATACTGGTTTTATTTTATAATAATCATGCACTATTTTATAATTAATAATTAATTTATATACTAAAATATTTTATATGTAATCATTTATATCATTATATAATGTTATCTAATGAAATTTTTAAAAGATATTATCAGTTTTCCTTTCGGAAAATTGTAAAAAAGTCATCAATCTGCATCCATTTTAAAAGAAATCTTTATTTGAATGGCAAACTTTATGTCTACTTCTAAAATATTTTGTATTCCATGCTCTATTTATAAATATAATAAAATAAATAGCTGGCACACATTTTTAGATAAGAACTATTCAAAAAGTGCTCATACACGGAAATTTATCTTCATTTTAAAAATGAAGTCATTCATTTTAAAAATGTTCTCATGTAAGTCTTCTGGTGGTTTTCATATTTTGCAGTAACTCAAAGATATATAAATAAAGAGGTAATTATCCCTTATACTCTTTTCTTTTTCTTATTTAAGACCTATTTGAAAAGTATTTCATGACTATAACAAAGAGAAGAGTGTTGGCATTAAAAATTCTTCTAAAGATTTCAACATCTATGGTCTATACACAATGCCCAGAATTTTCAATAAATAGGCTAATCATTTTCTCATCAGTGCATTTTTGTTCTATCACTTATCCACTCCCACTAAATCACTTGTCAGTTCAGAAGAAGGGCAGGATTGAGGACTGGACTCATGGCTAGAAAGAAAAAACCTAAACCTGCATTCATCCTAACACCCCGTCTTTTTTTTTTTTTTTTCTTTTTAGTGTGCATATACCTTTTATTGAGAAGAATATGTTTAGGAAAGCCAAGAAAAGAGTCCAAACACTTGATTGACTTTGAGGTCCTCATCTTGTCTAGTGGCCTGTGTGCTCCGTAATTGTAAATACTGGGACTTGGAGTAATTATGTGGCTAATGGGGGAAGGTAAAAATAACGACTAAGAGTTCAAATTTGGATAACAGAAAGACTCAGGTTCAATTTAAAATTCTGACATTTACTGTGTGACATTGGAATGTTAGTTAACCACTTGAGGTCTTATATTTCTATCTGTAAAATGGGAATAATAATAGTACCAACTCAGTGAGTTGTTCTGAGGATTAAATGGAATGATGCATGCAAAGCATTTAGCATTAGTGTAGACACATAGCTGGGTTTTTTGTTGTTGTTATTTTAGAAAATGAATTTTATTTATTTATAAAAAATATAAATTTTAATAAATTGCAGATTATTCTTTCCTAGTATACAGAAATATAACTGATTTTTGTCTTTTTTGATCCATTTTATGAAGGTTAATTCTTTCCAAGAGCCCCTACCTTCCTAGATATGAAATTAATATATCTTCCTTCGTATTTATCTCTTTCAATAGTCTGCTTAACTTACTAGAAGTTTCAAGGGATGACATGTAGAGTCACATAGGAATCATACTGAAATACACACAGTACCCAAGTAAGGCTGGATAATTTTTGTGATTCTGATACATAAAAGGGCACACTAATCCTTGGACGTATCAGTGGAAGACTTAGAGTATGAAAATATTAAGATTGCCATGAAACCTATTGATTTACTTTTCCTAAAACCATTCAGTAATGGTTCTGAATAACAAATGACAATATCCATCTTGAAATTAAGGAAGGGTAAAGAGAGTTAGAAAGCATATATGGAAGAAATATATACACGATTAAAATAACAATTTAAAAGGAAGTATATGTTTTAATTTTTAAAAATAACATTGTCTATTAGGTTCCAAAAGTTTGATTCACCATCTTCAAACTGGGAATGAAATATAATATTTGTAATTTATTCTTGGTTGTATTTTATTTTGAATCTGGATGTACTTCAGAAAAAAAAATCTTCATTTTTAAGTTACTTATGTATTTTCCTCCCAATAAAGTTTCTCAAATATATCTTAAGGTAAAACTGAAATACTAGAACTAGTCAACCATCTCTTTTTATGCACAGGAGTAAAATTCCCCTCATACTATTTCCTTAAAACAATAATGTGGATATAAGATATTTTCAAATTCTAGTAGGTTATTTTTCTCATTAAAAGAAAATAAATGTCTTTTTTTTTTTTCCCCTTTCCATTAGAAGGTTGGTGCCTAGAGGGTAACTATGATTTCTTCACAGTCTCTATGAAGACACTCAATTTGTATTACTAAATCTTTTAAGGGAAGAAAAACACAAAAATTTCCTTTATTTTGCTACAACATTAAAAACATACTTTGAAGCCCCATTGAAGCAATTAATGGAAACATTACAATCATAATAGAAAAAACTTTTCCACACATCAGGATAGAGGATGTTTCTGCTTATAAAATTTCCATTTAGAATGACTTTTTTTTTTTTTTTTCTTTTTTTTGCCCTGCGGGCCTCTCACCGCTGCGGCCTCTCCCATCGCGGAGCACAGGCTCCGGACGCACAGGCTCCGGACGCACAGGCTCAGCGGCCATGGCTCACGGGCCCAGCCGCTCCGCGGCATGTAGGATTCCCCCAGACCGGGGCACGAACCTGTGTCCCCTGCATCGGCAGGCAGACTCTCAACCACTGCGCCACCAGGGAAGCCTTAGAATGACACTTTTTAATGACCTAGGAAATGTAAATATTGCCAAAGTGCTGGGCTATTTACTAAATTGCAGCAGTAACTTTGTCTATAGAAAATAGATTGAATGAGAATATATCAGACATTTATAATTTGTTAAATAGTACAGCATAAACTTACCTGGTCCTATAAGGTGGCCAGCAGCTACATTTGGCTACTGAGAACTTGAAATGTGACTAGTCTGAACTAATAAGTGAAGTGTCAAATGCACACCAACTTTCAAAGACTTAACAGAAAAAAAGAATGTAATATATTTCAGTCATAATTTTTATAGTGATTGTTTAAACAATGGCATTTTTGATACAATGGGTTAAATAAAATAAATTAATAATATTGAAATTTACCTTTTGGTGTATGTTTTTTAACATAACTATTAGAAAATTTTAAATTATGTATGTACACTGCATTAGATTTTCATTGGCAGAACTGGTATAAACAACTAAAGTTACATAAAATGTACCCTTCTTTTACAGTTTAAACATTAGTCTAGTTTCTAGGTTCAAAACCAAGACTTGAAAATAACAAGTGTGATTATTGGTGAATTCTGAACCTTAAAGAGTAAACTCAAGGGAAATTTTAGTGGGATGTAAGTCATTTATATGACATCAGATATCAGAAACCAACATGATGAAGAGTAATCATATACTGGTAGTTAAGAAGGATAACTTTCAGGTTAATGTCTTCTTTTCAGTCTTTAATTTATCCTATATATAGCAGTAATTAATTTTAGCGAAATCCCCTACATTGTAGTTTTCTGACAATAGTTGTAATGCTTTTGAGATACTTGGATAAAAGTTAAATTTGCCACATAAAATTGATTTAGAAAATTGTTAATTGAATTATTGGCAATAGTACTTTTTTTTTTTGGCAATAGTACTTCTGATATCATGCCTTTAACATTAATAACTAAACCGAAGTTTGGATCCAGAGGACTCAATAATTTATGCAATATTACTTAGAAACACACAAACTGATCTTTAAGTGGGTATTCATACCGTCATAAATCCATCCAGCAAACCTGAGTCGGGTTTCGGAGGTGCCTGCAACCGTTCCATAGACCACTTTTCAATGATGGAGGAGACTTGTGTATTTTCTGTATTTAATATTCTGAACCCTGTCATGTTAACACCACTGTATCGGTAGGGCTCTACATCAAGAGCGAAGAGGTCCTAAAAGACAAATTTCTTTGTGTTAGTATCAAGAGAGAATATTCATAGGCAAGTATAATTGAAATAATCATGTATTCCTGCTTGCTTTAGGTTACTTAACACCACTGTGTCTCAAGTGATGTTCAAACATCACAAATCACCAAGATTCAAATACACTATCCTCATGTTTTGCCAATGCAAATATATATACACTCTATATAAACAAGTACATATATATATTATTCCAGTTCCACCAGTGGAACAACAGGCTTTTCTACAACCTACCTTTAAGGTTTGCATAAGCTTTCTTCTCTATGTTAGGGATAGCTTGCCCTTAAATTTTATGCGTTACTCTTTTATATTTAACTGATTATAGGTGTTTTCCCATGTCTTGCTTCCTTGACTGGTTATTGCCATTTTTGTGTTATTTTGCTTTGTCTTTCTTCTTTTTTTTTTAAGAAACAGATCATGAAATATAGCTTCTAACTAATGAAAATTATATCAAAGCTGAGGAAAAAAGTTAACAAAACTGGCCTTATTGGTTACAAGAACTCTTGTAGTTCTTTTGTCTTATACCCTATCTAGCAACTCCCCCATAAGGAACACTTCAGATTTTGGTTGCCCTTTCTACTCTATATATAGTGAGTGCTCTGGATTTGCCCAGGAGATAGGAGGCCAAAGCTGTCGGGGCAGTCGGATGTCACTATGAGAACATGCAGCATGTGGGACTTTTGCCCCCATTGAGTTGGCATTAGCTATTCCTTAGATCTTACAGACAACATTGAGAACTACTGAGAGCCAGGGCAAGATCAATGCCATTAGTCCTGGGCACAGCTTGCTCATACAGCTGTACCGACTAGATTATAGAAGCAAAATTCAGTGAAGAGAAGCTGACGTTGGCCTGAGCTCTATTCTGTGCTGTGAAAAATATAAGGAACTTTTAGGTTTTTAGTTTTCAACATTTGCAATCTAGCCAAGGAGATTATCTCTCTCTCTCTCTCTGGCTACATATATATATATATATATATATATATATATATATATATATATATATATATATATATATATATATATATATATATATATATATATATAAAATGTAGTACAATATATGCTAAGGGGCAAAAGAGTACAAGTGATAAGTGCAAAGAGTCAGAAGCAAGACAAATGATTTTCAATTTTTATAGTAAAGAACAACTTCACAGAGCAGATGGGATCTGAGCTGCCATTAAAGAATGGCCATGCTCTTGATAGTCAAAAGACAAAAGGAAACCAAAATGTCAGTAGAGATACAAAAATTAGAAAATATAAAGTCTACTCAGGAGACTGACCTAAATCAGTTTGGCTATAAGAGAATTCATGAGGGAGAACAGTGGCAAAAGAAAATAGGAAAGTTAGGTTAGAATCAAACTGAAAAGGACATCAATTATAGGCTAGATGAGTCCTACATGTACTAAACTAGTTTTTTTTTCCATTTTTTTCCTTATTAAGAGATGCTTTCGATTTCCCTAAAATCTTATGATTATGGTAGAACTGAGTTTCAACGGCATTGAAATATAATTTGCTGACGAGTGAAGGCTTCCACTCACTCTCCACCAGTCCATCACTAAGTTTCTCACAGACTGCAAAAAAGTTGCCTGGTGGGAAGTGATACAGATATACAGCAGAGTTAGCCTTAGTATTTACCAGTAAAATACAACCTACTGTGTGAAGCATCTTCATTGAAGAAGAGTTGTTTTTACAAGAAGCTATTGTGATCAATTTAGATTTAAAATTTAGTAATTTAGACCAATTACTAAATTTTAGTAATTTAATCTGGTAACTTCAAGACTCCTAAAAGCAAAGAGATCAATTGGAAAACTTTTGAGTTAACAAAGAGAGAGCATTGGTTAGACTGGTCATTGTGGGAAAGGAGAAGATGCATACTACAGACACTATGGAGAAAAAATCAGTGGCATTTTGTTGGGGATACAGGAGTTAGAGACAGTGGAAGTTTTGAAGGAAGAGTCAGAAGATGAGTCACTTCAGAGGACAATACATTAAGGTTTAAATAACTTGAAATTATCTTAACGCCACAACGATTAGAAAACGTTCTGCAACGCAGCGATATACAACAATTCAGGAATATTACAGATAGACATTTAGATCTCATTTGAACAAAGGTCATAATTGAAGCTGTAAGTACATACCAGTTCTGAAGCAAATAATTGAAGAGGAAAAAAGAAAATACGATACATGCCCAAACTTGGAGATACTCTCATATTGGGGGGATGGGCAGGAAATAGTGACAGAGACAGATAGCTGTTTCACAGTGGAAGGAAAACTAGGATAATGTATTGGTAAAGAAATAGAGCTAAGGGTAAGTAGGTTTGATAAAAAAAAAAAGAATGTCAGATTTTCACGCATATTGAGAAAAAACTGTAGTGGTTACGTAAAGACAAAAGATAAGGGTAACATTCAATTTGCTAATTGCAAATTAAATCATATTTACTTAAAAAAATCCAACTTAACATATGCAAAAACAGAATGGGAAATTTAATCTACTAGAGGAGCAGCTTCAATAAACCTGATTTCGGTTAAGTCAATAGAGCTAACAACATAAGAATTTGTGCTTTTCTAAAACATTGATTTCTCAGCAAACTAATTTTAAAATCCATTATGTTCTGAAAGTCCTCTAAGCGATATAAAAATAAGACATTATTTTGAATTAATATCTGAAACGATATTATTTCAAAATCATCAGCTTCCCACCAAGAATCATTAGATCTCTATGATGATAATTCCTCTTGGGTTTTATCAAAATAAAATAAATCATAACTTTAAAAGTGCCAGTATTATATTACTTCTTCCCACTCAAAAACCCATTTTTCATCCTGAAATTCATTATAAGAAAATTTAGAGCATTCTCTTTATGTTTTAATAAATTACTTACCAGTGTGGTAAAGATGTAATGATAATATTCTGTCATCATTCCCATAGCTAATGCCTACGAAGTAAAAAATAAAAATATTAAAATATTAATATTGAAGGTACACGTTAGATGAAATACATTATGTCAATAAGACAAGTGAGATGAAAATAGCAGAATGTAATGAAGAATCAGCCTATAGTATTCAGGTTACATTAAAATTGGGTCAAACTTAATCTTTTTTCCATAGTTAAAGAAGATTAGTGGTTACAAAGGAATTTCTGAACCAATTCTCTTGATAGAAAAGCTATTAATTGAATGTTTGCAATTGTAAAGCTTACGTTTTACATATTAAAAGAGGCATTAAATTTGAAACAAAACCTCAAATGAGCAAATCTTAGTTCATTATATTTGTAATATCTTCACTACAAATTCCATAATAAGGAACACCATTTTATTTTGTTGAAAAGTATTACTCAATTAGGAAAACTGTGCTCCAAAGTACAATACCAACAGGAATTTTTTTTAGCATTTTAGAGACGTTTTCTTAGTATTAATGAAGCAAATGTAAATCACCACTGTACAGATAAAGGCAAGTTTATTTTTTATTAATGAACAATTGAAATTTACTATGTTTTATTTCACACTTCTAAAGTCCTCATCAATTTTAGACTATCAGTCTTAAAACAAGGACTTTTGGGTTAGAACTCCCAGTCATAAGAAGTGTCAATTTCCTCTCTGAAAATACAGAATCCTTTAGAAATAGCTATTTATCAGTGAACAGTAGCTGGTGATGATAATTGAAAAATGATGCATTTTTGAGCTGAATGAAGAGCTCTTAGCAGGAAACAAGTATTCTCAGGTGCATCTAATGTTCTTCCACAAACTACTAACTACTCAAATTGGTTTACTAAGTAGCTGCCCCAGCTACATCCTTTGTATTCCATACCCATAGGTAGGTATTAACCAATTAGCTACAATAAAATGTGTATTTCCACAGCATTAGCTGTTCCGTAAGAAAAGATAGATGTTTGTGAAAAATTTTGGGATATATGAAATGTATTTTTTTTACAGGGAGAAACATTTGTTAATGATAGCTAGCATCAAAGAACTGAGCAGAGGAAAGGAACTTAGGAATTGTGATACTGTAATTTATAATAAGAAATATGTATTTGGTCTTCATCCCATTTCTGGCACAAAACTCCAGATACTATTAGAATTTCCCAAACAATATAAGCAATGGGAACATCTTTGTTATAATATTTGGTTTCTTTTCTTCACTTCCTGAAATTGCTTCAGAGCCATAAAGGTGAAATGGGTGTCTTGTTATTCTTAGCAAGCCCCTTTCAACCACAACTGAGTTTATGTCAAATGAGGTGACTTTGGAAAATCCCCTAAGATGGGAGGGTGGGTGCTGGTTGCCAGGGGAAAGCAATCTCATGATTGGAAGGTTGAAACTTTCAGTTCTACCCCGGTGACCTCCTGGGAAGGAAGAGGGGCTGGAGACTGAGTTCAATCGCCATGGCCAATGATTTAATCAATCATGCCTATGAACTGAAGCCACCAGAAAAACCCAAAAGGAGAGGATCTGGAGAGCTTCCAGGTTGGTGAACATGTGGAGGTGCGAGGAGAGTGGCATACTCAGAAGGGTCGAGGAAGCTCCTTGCCCTTGCCCTGTATCTTGCATCTCTTCCAATCTGGCTGTTACTGAGTTACATCCTTTCATAATAAACCGGGAATCTAGTACGTAAAATGTTTCTCTGAGTTCTGTGAGTTGCTCTAGCAAGTTAATCGAACCTAAGGAGGGGGTTGTAGGAACCTCCAATCTATAGCCGGTGGGTCAGAAGCACAAGTGATTACCTGGACTTGTGGTTCATGTCCGAAGTGGGGGAGGTGGGGAAACAGTCTTGTAGGACTAAGCCCTTAACCTGCAGAATCGGATGCTACCTCTGGATAGATGCTGTGAGAACTGAATTGGGTTGTAGGACAATGTGCTGGCATCAGAGCACTGCTTGTGGTATGGGGAACACCCTCCCACACACACAACTGAATTGGATGTACAACTTTTAGGAAACAAATAATATTTCCTGAATGGATAAAAATTACATGAGCCAATAACTCTCTGATAAATTTACATTTAAGCAAAATAAGAGAAAATTTTTCTTATTAAATAAAAATTTACAAGATTATCTTTGTAGAAGGTATTCATTGTTCCTGATGGATATGTGTTAAAGGTCTCGCAACTTCAGAACTACTCAATGAGAGTTCAGCATTACCTTTGTCGATATTTGTTACTTTACCAACTCAATAGGCATAGAAATATCGATTGGGATAAATGAAAGAAACAGCGATTCAGATGTATAACTATAAATAACGCTTACATAATGCCTAAAAAGTGCTGGGTACTATTCTGAGCACACTGCACATCTTAATCAATTTAGGCCTCATTAAAAATCCTATGACGTAGGTCCTGTTATTATACTTATTTTACAGGTGAAGAAACTAAGACATAATAAGAATGAATAAATTAGTCAACAAATTGAGACAGTGAGTGAAAATAAACTCCAGGTCTCTAACACTTGGAGCTTGGATATAGAGCATAATCTATGCCTTTTATAAAGTGGCATATTTTATATTCCCAAAGATACAGATCCATTTAGGATCTATACATTCTAAAATTTTGGCTGTTTCCTCCTTGATAATTCGAAAACCTGGGAATCTCAGCCCAATCCTGGAAATTGTGTTTTGGAGGCGAGGGTGGGAGGTGGTTAAGAAAATGGTGTTCTGCACCAGCCCCAGGTTTCTTCTTCATTACGTTGAAAAGAAACCTTTAAGGGATAACTGAGGACTGTGTGAGCATTTCACTGACCTCCCTTCAGTCTTTGATTCTGAAAACAAGAGTCAGTATGGACTACGAACTTAGATCTAAGTAGAAAAGTTTAGTTATTTTTGATGGAGTACCTATACTCTAACATGAACAAAAGTGAACAAAGGGGATACTCTCTTGAAAGGTGAGTTAATAATTTCCAATGGGAATTAAAAAAGAACTTGTTCTGGACCTTCTTTTAATTATAGCATTTATGTCTTGCTACTAGTGCTTCTGAATTATTATCTTCTTGTGTATAAATAAGAGTGGCCACAAAAGAAAATTGCTTGAGCCACGTCACCCCTCCTGGAAAGAAATACCACAGAATAATTTTTTCCCAAATCAAAATATTGTTAGAATTTCCCAACATTTAACTGATGTAGCGTTAACAATGCCATATGACAAATTAACACATGCAGTTATCCAGGCATATACTTTGCAACCAGTTTATCCTTCAGGTTATATCTGGACGTTACATTGCTTAAGGTTAACAAACGGAGGGGTTAGACTTTATACGTATTTCTTAAAATTTTATTATATTTTACTTCTTGCTGCTGTAGCAGTTTCTTTGTATCTGCTTTTACATTTTTCCAGGCTAAAAATTTGATTTCACACTCTCTGATATGGACTTTAAAGTCCTTGGTTGCTATTTTTTTCTGTGATAGAATGTCTTCGTGAGACTTTACTCCACAGCATCCTGGCCCTGCCATGGAGGATTCTCTTTGACAAATCTGAGTAGAGGTGGAATCTTTTGCTATTAAGACATGTATGCCAATGAGTGCTCTTGATTTGCCTCAGAGGAAATCTCGCCAAGCCCAGGCTTCACTCACTTTTAAAGCTCTCAGGCAGGAAAACTTCAAATCCATGGCTGCTCACTATTCAGTAAGAGCTCAGTCAGTTTAAATAAAACAAACAAACATCTCTTTTTCTTGATACTCCTAATATTTGTTCTTGGATTAAGCCAGACAAGCTGAAAGCCCATTTGTGTCTTATCTTCAAATCTTGTACCATTTCTTTGGAGTGTCATCATTAGCCAACATTGAGGAATCTCAGAAAAATGTCATAAATCATAAAATGGAGTCCTATTAAATGTACTGCTGCAGTTACAAAAAAGAAGCTATTTACTTTCTTTTTGAATTGGTTTCTAGAGTAGCTAAGATCCAAATATGAGATAAATGCTCTCTGGGACAAGGTAAGTTTTAAAAAAATCCCACCATGTGTGGTCTGCCAGTGTTACAGGATCAAAAAGCATGCATTCTGTGCAATAGTGTTACTCTGACTTCAACTTAACTTTCATATTCTCATTTCCCCTCCGTTCTGATTTTTCACCTACTAATCTTGTTAAAATTATATAATTTTACTGTTGTATATATTTTAGATACTACTTTAATTCTGTTTTCGTTTTGCAAAAAGCAGGTTACACATCAGAAAACAAGTATGAAATAAGGGATATATCAACTAGAAGCCAGAATGGAAATTCTATTATTAAAGGTGATGGATACTCTCACCTTTCAAACAGCAAAGTAAGTCAGAGTTAGTTACTCTAGAGACACCTATATACTTGTTGGAGGCCTAGAGAAAGCCTACCAAAAGCCTATTATTTGTCACTGACAGATAGTACAGCGATACTCACTCCAGGCATAAAGGAAAGGTATCCTTTCCAAGTCTGTGTATTCTAAATGTGACCAAGAATTGTTTGGTATTAAATGAAAAACAAATCCCTATTCTAGATTCCAGTGCTTACTTTATCGCATCATTTTGTTCCCAAAAAGACCCAACCAAACAACAACAACCACCCTTATATTCTTTATTACTCAAATATAACACTAGAGCAATTTCCCAAATCCAATTAAATATTTTACTGTAGTGAAACCAACATCATATTGGAAGATTGGATAAACATCTGCTTAATAAACTAACCATGTTATAACAGACATTTACTGTTGGTAGTTATATTTTATGAGATATAATTTGACATCTGAATCTGCATAACTCTCTAGTAGAGATATTTTATCCTACATTTGAGAGGTTTCAAGACAGGTGGCTAATCTCCAGTCAGGCAGTGTGTATAGAAGAGCTTAAACAACAAAGTCCAAAGACTTGTGTTCAAATTCAGGCTCTACTACATAGTACAGCCTTGTACTAGCTATTTAACCCCTTACATCAATCCCCTCATATATAAGATATGAGCTAATAATAATTGTTTTCCAGTGTGCTGTTAGGCCTGAATAGTGCTGAAGTAATAGTAAGAGGTTTTACTGCTATGAATTGTTTCATTTGATTGATTTAGAATTATCTTTTTAGGTAGGCAATGCTTATTCTGAAATGAATACTTCCTAACATCACTAAGAGAAATATAAATCCCTCTGCTATTTCCTTGATCAATGATGGACATTGATCAAGCTACTTAATCTTTCTGAGACTCAGTTTCTTTGTCTGTAAAGTGGAGCTAGTCCCTACTTCATTTGGTTATGGTGATAATTAAATAAGATCAAATGTGTAAGGCATCTCAGCGTACATGACAGGTAAAGAACATTTATTTTTCCTCTTTTTCTTACTAGTTGATTTTAATGGTTGAGCTGCTTAATTGTTGATTTGAAGTTTATTCCCTCATTTCAGCACAAAACAGAAATATCTACTTCATTGATCAATATTCACATTAACAAACGGCATTTTAGCCATTTGAAAGGAACCTCGGATATTCAATGTGCTTTAAAGATCATCAATATTTATATTACTTTTCTTTTAAGACAATTAATTAAAGTACTTAGACTTTTTATCAGAAAATCACATCAAGGTCACTTCTCTGGCTTTTTTTTTTAAACCAACTGTGTAACAATAACACTTTGATTTAAAAAACAAAAAAACAGGGGACTTCTCTGGCGGTCCAGTGGTTAATACTCCACGCTTCCACAGCAGGGGGCATGGGTTTGATCCCTGGTTGGTGGGGAACTAAGATTCCCACATGCCACACAGTGTAGCCAAAAAATAAATAAATAAATAAACGAGACAAAAAGACAACCCTCAGAATGGGAGAAAATATTTGCAAATGAAGCAACTGACAAAGGATTAATCTCCAAAATATACAAGCAGCTCATGCAGCTTAATATCAAAAAAACAAACAACCCAATCCAAAAATGGGTGGAAGACCTAAATAGACATTTCTCCAAAGAAGATATACAGATTGCCAACAAACACATGAAAAGATGCTCAACATCACTAATCATCAGAGAAATGCAAATCAGAACCACAATGTGGTATCACCTCACACCGGTCAGAATAGCCATCATAAAAGATCTACAAACAATAAATGCTGGAGAGGGTGGATAAAAGGGAACCCTCTTGCACTGTTGTGGGAATGTAAACTGATACAGCCACTATGGAGAACAGTATGGAGGTTCCTTAAAAAAACTAAAAATAGAATTACCATATGACCCAGCAATCCCACTACTGGGCATATACCCTGAGAAAACCATAATTCAAAAAGATACATGCACCACAGTGTTCACTGCAGCACCATTTACAATAGCCAGGACATGGAAGTAACCTAACAGTCCATCAACAGGTGAATGGATAAAGAAGATGTGGCACATATATACAATGGAATATTACTCAGCCATAAAAAGAAACAAAATTGAGTTATTTATAGTGAGGTGGATGAACCTAGAGTCTGTCACAAGAGTGAAGTAAGTCAGAAAGAGAAAAACAAATACCTATGCTAACACATATATATGGAATCTAAAAAAAGAAAAAGGTTCTGAAGAACCTAGGGGCAAGACAGGAATAAAGACGCAGACGTAGAGAATGGACTTGAAGACACGGCTTGAGGGGGACTGGGAAGGGGAAGTTGGGACCAAGTGAAAGAGTAGCAATGACATGTACACACTACCAAATGTAAAATAGATAGCTAGTGGGAAGCAGCTGCATAGCACAGAGAGATCAGCTCAGTGCTTTGTGACCACCTAGAGGGGTGGGATAGGGAGGGTGGGAGGGAGACGCAAGAGGGAGGAGATATGGGGATCTATGTATATGTATAGCTGATTTACTTTGTTATACAGCAGAAACTAACACACCATTGTAAAGCACTTCTACTCCAATAAAGATGTAAAAAAAAATTTCAAACTCAAATTTAATAAAGGAATTAAGAACTTAAATAATTTAAAGATTACCTGTTTCAAAATGCCTGCTGCCATTTCATGGCTACAGTCAAAGATGACATGGAACTCCTTGCCTCTTTTCATTTCTTTTAGTAAGGGTTTTGCATCCTTTGTATCAGCAGGTAGTTGACGGATCTTAAGTCGAAGATTGTATCTTGATGGAGCTTTGATGAGCTCCTGCAAGCGAATGAGACCTTTAATGGAAAAGAAAAAAAATAGAATGTTACAGAAAAAACAGAGTAGTTCATAGAATCACAAAACATACCACAGTGTCTGATTTCCTTGACCATGTACATGTGTACGTCATGACGTGACCATTGAAATTCCTACTTCAGAACTCCCAATCCCCAGTTATTTTTGTTAAAATCACTTCTCAAATTCTTAGTGTATTTCTCAAAGTATGAAAGACATACATGACTGTAAGTTAATGTAAATAATTTAAATAGATAAAATAATTTAAAATAAAAGTTTCCCTCTCTATCCTAATTCTACTCCCAGTGGGTTGTCACTGTTGATGGCTTGAAATATTATCCTTCATATACTTCCTATGTATTTGCACATATACACATAGAGGGTTATTTTTTGTATTTTACATCAATAATTGTTTTGTGACAATGTCTTATAAGTCATTGTAAGTTAGTGATTACTGTTCTAGTTTGTCCAATTAAGTTTTAGTGGACATAATTTATGTAATTATTCTCTGTTATTACAAACTTTGGTTATTGTTTCTTGTTTTTGTTCACAAGTAATGGTATAGTAATTTGGTGTATATGTAAGAGTGATACACTTTTCTTAATAAAAAGACTAAATAGCCAGAAGTGTAATTAAATTACTTTAATAAATAAAACTTTCCTTTGTATTGTTTTTATTTGTATCATTCTGTATTTCTTCAGAAATAAATATAACCACAGAAATTACTAATAAAGCAAACATTTTCCTAGAAAAGTAGCTCCTGATTATATGTTTCAAAAATATATCAAATTAATAGGTCCATTTTCAATAGGTCATTAAACTGTTATGCATTTTTAAATAACAGAGACAAATCAATGAATTTATTCCTTTATAGAAACTTTCTAATTAATGAAACCCCTTAAAAACTGATATAAAAGATCCAATATATAAGAGTATGATAAGAAAAGAAGGATCATACAATTCTATTAGCTTGGACAAAATTAAGCAATTTCCTTTCCCCTTCTCCCCTCTTCCTTCTTATTTACCCCTTTTTCCATCTCATCTTTATATTTCTAAAACTCTACTTCTATCTTTCCTGAAAAACTACCTTCATAAATATCACTATGACAAACAATAATAAAGGAAAATATTTGTAAATAACTATCTGGAACTCTCTCTCTCTCTCTCTCTCTATATATATATACACACACACACACACACACATACTCTCTTTATTATATATATATAACTCTATTTGGAAACAGGAATTAAAAGAATCTTACTCTGACTAAAAATCTACTGTGTATTAAAATAACATATGAGATATAAAGAATAAAATCTAATTCTAGGAATTTTTTTTTCATTCAGTTTTTAAATAAATAATAGATCCTCTTAGACATGTAATACTATATACACTTTAATATGTTGCAACATAGTTATAAAATTAACATGACTAATTTTCAGTATTTTTATCCTTGAGACATGCAAGATAAAACATATGTAAATTCATAAATATATAGTATCTTTTGCTTTTAAAATATCGTCCCACCAGACTTCCCTGGTGGCACAGTGGTTAAGAATCCACCTGCCAATGCAGGGGACACGGGTTCGATCCCTGGTCTGGAAAGATCTCACATGCCTTGGAGCAATTAAGCCCATGCACCACAGCTACTGAGCCTGCGCTCTAGAGCCTGCGAGCCACCACTACTGAGCCCATGTGCCACAACTACTGAAGCCCGTGTGCCTAGAGCCCGTGCTCCACACAAGAGAAGCCATGGCAAGCAGAAACTCGTGCACCACAACAAAGAGTAGCCCCCGCTCGCCACAACTAGAGAAAGCCCATGCGCAGCAACGAAGACCCATTGCAGCCAAAAAAATAATAATAAATAAAATTATAAAAAATTAAATGAATTCATTAAATAAAACATTGTCCCATAAAGTTTACTTCATTGTAAGTTGTTTTAAAATTTTGATATATAAAATCCTACAGATAATATTTGCATAAATTACACAGTATAATACTATTAGTAAAATAAATATTACATGTTAATTGATATCAAATATACCCATTAAACATGATACAATTCAGTCTAGGGAATTATGTATATAATGAGTACAGATGTTAACACTGAACTGTACAAAGATGAAAACAAATATTTGAATTTATAACACCTGCTTAATTGTAGCAGCATTTAACATTGGGCTTATAAAATCCTCTAAAACATCTATAAAAGGCTATACATTTCTTTACATATGGGAGTACTCTGTAACTAAATTAGAATAAATTCTTAAAGGGTAGTAACATTGTTTAACTACTTTTTATAAATAAACCTGAATATAATTGCTGTAAGGCAGTGGCTCCCAAACTTTGGAAGGTATGATAGTAACCTGTGAAGCTTGGGTACAATCTAAACAAACCTAATAAGAATCTTCAGGCGAGAGGACTCCTGCATGTACATTT
The DNA here is from genome assembly GCF_963455315.2 of Globicephala melas. Taxonomy (NCBI): domain Eukaryota; kingdom Metazoa; phylum Chordata; class Mammalia; order Artiodactyla; family Delphinidae; genus Globicephala; species Globicephala melas. The sequence continues at coordinate 32,855,816 of NC_083327.1, read as the reverse complement.
TTAACAATCTTTCCAGGTGAGAGATTCAAAGAGTGTGGCCAATTTCCAAAGATAGGTCTGGTTTCAGATAAGTGTCTTATGAGAGATACCCTTTGATAGCTATATTGTAGGATAATAACTATTTTATATTAACTAGTAGTTAATACTACTAGTATTAACTAGTAGCATAAGACAATAAAACAATTAAAGAATGATTTCCAACTTCATTAGGAAGAGTGAGTTAAAAAACTGTAAATACAACTGACTGTAGGAATAAGAGAGAGAAAAAAAGACATTCATTTACTTATGCATCAAATGTTTATTAAATTTTTACTGTAGGTCAAGCACTGTTCTAGACATTGAGGAGACAATGAAATATATAAATAGACAAATTTCCTGCCCATACCATGCTAAAAATACACAGGGGGACAAATGCTACTAAGCAAGCAATTATAAATGAAAAATGGCAATACTGTTTTGATAGGGAAAGTACAGATGGTTGAGGAAGCATATAGCAGGATCACCTAACTCAGAGTGGGAGTGTTCAGGGAAATTATCTCAAAGGAGGTGATGTCTAAGTTCATACCTAAATAAAAAGAAAGAATGGAAGGAATGGATGGAAGAAAAGACAGCTTTTATACTGGCGTGGAGGTGAGAGAGCATGGGCAAAGAATCTTAAGAAGCAAGGAAGAAGTGCTGACAAGTGTAATTTGAGAAGAGGGCAGGGATGCTTAGGATGCCCTTGTATTTTACATTAGAGTTAAGGCCCTTAACTTAAGGGTGGTAGAAAATGCTCACTTGGAATCTGCATCTCAAAAGAATCACTCAGATTTTCACTACAGAGGACAGAAGAGAAGAACTAAAACGGGAGGAAGAGTTGGAAGACAGTTGTAATAATGCAGGTTGGGAAAGGGTAAGGTGTGTGTTCAGGTCAAGACGGTAGGGAGAGAAAGAAGTGGAGGGATTAGAGATTTTTTTTTTTTTTTTATGGTGTGTTAGTTTCTGCTTTATAACAAAGTGAATCAGTTATACATATACATATGTTCCCATATCTCTTCCCTCTTGTGTCTCCCTCCCGCCCTCCCTATCCCACCCCTCTAGGTGGTCACAAAGCACGGAGCTGATCTCCCTGTGCTATGCGGCTGCTTCCCACTAGCTATCTATTTTACGTTTGGTAGTGTATATATATATATATGTCCATGCCACTCTCCCACTTTGCCTAGAGTCTGTCATACAGAGTGAAGTAAGTCAGAAAGAGAAAAACAAATACCGTATGCTAACACATATATATGGAATCTAAGAAAAAAAAAAAAGGGACTAGAGATTTTTGAGAAAAGATGATAAGTGGTTGGTGAGGGAGAAGGGCTGAGTCAGGGAGGTTTCTCAGATGTTTGGCTTGGGCATCTGTGAGGAGAGAGTGCTTCCAGAGTGTGAGGTCATGGGAGGAGTCTTATCTAGAGCAGCAGTTCTCAAAGTGTGGTCCACAGCCCCATCAGGAGGGTCCCTGAGGTCCAGTTATTTTCATAATAATAATAAGAGGTTATTTGGCTTTTTTACTTTCATTCAATCACACATGTGCAGTGGAGTGTTCTAGGGGTTACAAGACATGGATGATGTCATGGCAGATTGAACGAGGAGGTAGATATGAAAATCCAACTACCTCCTATTAAACCAAATAGTAAAGAGACTTACGAGAATGCAAAACAAAGCCACTCTTCTTATTACATTTTTGTTTTAGAAAATATAGGTATTTTTCATTAAAATATGATATGTGAATAGATAATAGATTTGTTATTGCAATTATTAAATGAATTAATATTTTTAAATGTTATAATTTTATTACTAATACGGTAAATGTTTATAAGCATATTATAAATGCTTTTAGAGATCCTCAGTAATTATTAAGTGTAAAGTGCTACCAAAACCAAAATGCCTAAAAATTACTAAATTGGATTATCTCTAAATTTTTCCTAGTTCTAAGTTTCTCTTATTCTCATTAAGTTATTTATATAAATGCAGACTGATCTAATACCAACCTTGGATGAGTAAAGAAAAGAAAGCTACCCTTGGCTTACTTACCTCACAAGATTTTGAGCGACTCAAATGTAAATTTGGGGGATTTAGTCTATCAGAGTCGCAATAGCCTGAGTGTGGAATGTGAATCTCAGTTCAAAAATCTATGGTATGTGGATCTTTATGCAAGACATTGTATCTCTCTTAGATCTGTTTTATTTTCCTCTTCTCTATAATAGGGTAAAACCATCTATGAATTAATATATAAAACACCAGAAAAGGAACTGGCATATATTAGATTCTCAAAAAGTAGCAATTTTCATTGTTGTTATTTGGGTTAAGAAGGAAAGAATACAGTTATTTTTTTAAATGTGCTGGTTACTAAATCTATTCTTGGAAGTTATTTTGACACTCATATAGACTGAACCTAACAACAACAAAATTTTAATCAAAATGTTGAGATTAACTCATTACCAAAGAAAAAGTAGCTATATAGTTATGGATTAGCCCAACAGTTCTGAATTGAAAAAGCTCAACTGACTCGAAAATAGAAATTTTCAGAAGTATAAAATCCACAAACAGCATTTGTAGAGTTCACCCTAAGTATAAATATTGCCAAGCATTTTCAAGTGTCTTAAGAATTCATGTGGATAATCCACTGAGGTATCAGGTACAATAAATGTTTACTTATTCTCTTCACACATATACATCCCTGCTGACATTAATGTAACAGATTTCAGTTTGCCAGCTTCCCTGAGGAATAATATTGAAGGGCTAAAAATTTTTTAAAAATAGCTGTTGCTAGTAGGAACTGCTATCTCTTACTTGAGAATTTGAGAGAAATGTTGTCTTTATTTATTCATTCATTCATTCAACATATATTTACTGCATATCTACTATGCACAAGACATCATTTCATGTATAAATATAATGATTGGAATAATAGTATTTATTCAGTCTTTAACTGCATGACATACAGTTTGACTTTTACATTTCTTAATACCAAACTTGTTTCTCTAATGCTTTTCACATTCACTTTTTGGAATCAAAATCGTTCAGCATTTCAATCAGAGAGGAGAAATCTAGAGAGGTGTTTGAATACTGAAAGTAGAATCATGATTTTTAAATTCTGGCTTTCCACCATCTCCTGCACAGGTGCTTAGAGTCCTCTCTCGGCTTCTAAGTCTTCATTGCTCTGTCCAGTGCTATTGTTTCTCTTTTATCCATATTTCCATTGTAGATCCTTTCCCCTCCCCACTGTCTGACACTTACATACAAATCCCTGTCTGAATTCTGTTATTCAGAACACCTTGAAAGAATAAGAGGAAGGCTGACAGAATGGGAGATGCATTCAAGACATCCAAAGAGTGGACGTTTACTCACCTACTTGAGTTATCTGATGACATCCCTGTAATTTAACATATGTGGGTGAGATTTTTATCCACAGGAAAAAGGGTTTAAACAGTAGGAACGTCTTTTAATTACAATACTGGCTAAGTATTTTCCGCTGTGGATCGCTATCGATCTTCCTACCTACCCCAGCATTCCTCTGCAATGTATCACAGTCCAAAAATGCCAATTTCAGAAAGGATTACTGTAATCCCTCCATCATATACAAGTAAATATGCATGTTCTGTAAAATGAAACAGTTTGTCCCCTTTTTAGGAAAAAAGTAAGCCTTTCAAAATAATTGGGATAGTATATATGTGGTCCTATCGTATGGTTCTTTGGTCAAAATGGAGAAATAAAAGGACTCATCTATAAGATAAAATAAAAGGGCAAAATCTATTTTGTTGAAAATATGGTTAACACAAATAATTTCCAAACAACAATTTTCAGAAATATAGTTTAACAAATTTGGCACCTGGTTAAGTTATTTAATGAAAGAGTAGAATTATAACGCCTTAAAACAGTCTTTTAATTAAAATATCCCCTTTTCCCTAATGTAATTAGTTGATGTAATGATAATAAAAAAGAAACAATCCAGGCAGATGGGTTCCTGAAAATCTTCTAATAAGGAAGAGCACCACATTGCAATTATCCCTTTACTTTGGTAGATGAGTAACATTCTATTCCCTCTAATTCTATCACTGAGAGTACATTTCTTAAAGCTTTTTCTGCTGTCAGTTATTTTACAATACCTAAAATCAAGGTGTATCTTAAGCTTCCAGGCGACAGAGGTCCAAGATGCTCTTTTCAGAAGTTGCCATCAATTTAGCTTTTAAGGAGAATCCAGATAATGTGGTCTTTGTGCAGGCCAGACTCCCCTTACCCAAAATGCATTGCCTAAAAATGACTCACCTACATTCAATCATCGTCAGTTTTTTTTTTTTTTTCAGTTGAGAAAAGACAATTCATTGAAAGGCCAAGTATAACATTTCAAGGAGTTATTTTTATTGAATGTTTTATTTGTGCTACAGAGTGTTCTAAGTAGAATGTATACCAGTTATGGACCTTGTAATGTACAGTAATGCTGTAAATATAGAGAAGGGAGCTAATCATAATAAGAAAAATCATAAATGGCTTTGGCAGGAGAGGTAGATTGACATTGAAAAAAATTCTGTCTCCAAATTTTTGTCAGCCCTCCTCTCCTTGGGGGCAAGGTGAATTTGTTCAACAGTACAGGGAAGATAGAAAATAAAGAAAAGTGGGATCCAGAAAAAAAAAAAAAAAAGGGAGAAGAAGAAAAGAGGAGAGGAAACTTCCAATGTGGTTTTCGTCTTCTTGGAAAAGGGAGAGAAAGCTATGTAAAGTAAAATTAGAGGGCTGGTTTCCTGGAAAAATCCTAAAATCCTACACTAACCTTACAGAGAGCAATTTCCTTCTCTCTTTTTGAAATTTGTTGTATATTTCAAGAATGACTGAGCCTAATACATTCAAAACTGAAAATATGTAAAAACACTTCAGCTTGACACATTAGAAACCAAGTGGCAAATGAGTTTCAATTCACATGCCAGGGTCAACTGATTATTGGTGGCTTCCTGGAGCACTGTGTTGAGAATATTCTTGAGACCAGTTCTGTGATCAGGGACATGGGTCAATAAGGGATGGAACCTGGGTGGTGGGGTAGGCAGGCATGGTAACACCATGTATTGGTCGTCCCTCTATTAAACTCTCTTCCTTATGTATTAGTGTCATCAAATCCTATCCACGATATTGTTTTATTGATGGCAAAGCCTTTCTATGCTTCAGAATGGAAAATAATACAGTGCAGACAACACATTTTAGGCACCATGCTCTCTGTTGAAGCCAGGATCCATATGGTTCAACCCTGAATCACGATGCATTCAAATAAGTAGAATCCAAACAGTAATTCTGACACTTAGAGTCTCATGAAAACATTGAAAACTTGCATAAATTTATTGTCTGAGGCAACTTATTAAAATTCTATACTCTATCTCTTCTAAAACACCTCCAAATCCTGAAAACTCAGTTTGACACATAATACATGTACAAGTGTATTTGTGTGTGTGTACACTCAGGTACACGTGCATACACACACTATTCCTCTACTTCTATTTCCCTGGGAAATCTAATTTATCTCTGCCCTGACTTCTCCTCCGAGGAGAATCTGGCCATGATGCTTTTGTTTTTTCTGCTTGGCTCCCATTTGTAAAGCCCATACCACAAAGGCTCACGACACTGATCTAGCAAAGCAGAAGCTTCCCAGGAAAGACTAAGTGGGAAATCACTAACTGGCAATCCCTGAATAACCTTTAGCAGATTAGTCATGGACAAAGGTTGAAACCCTTTCAAACATACATGAAACCCTTTCTTAGGTTAATCTTGTCTGTTGCATCATGACGGCAAACTTCTGAACCATATTGTGGCATGGCAGTCTGCATCGGGCAGACATGAATGCCACATCATTAAGTTCTACTAAATGACTATAGACAAAGATATTTAAATATCTTACACTTGATTTTCTCATCTGTAAAAACGTGATAATAGTAATTATAAACCATATAGGAAAAATCAAATGAGCTAATGCCCAGAAATCACTTAGTGCTGTGCTTGGAACATTTTAACACTTCTTATCAGTTTCTGGTAACCACTATCTTGGAACTCAGAGACTGCTGTGACATGTGTGCCTCAACAGGCCCTATTTGCTCCCTGAACCCTCCCTGTAACCTTGTGAGTGGTCTCTATCAAAATCTCTTCATTTCAAGTATCTAAGGGAAGTCTGCTTCCTGCTAGGAACCTAATTAACACTCCATCTTTACGCTGATGACTTCCACATTTATATCTCTTGCCGACCCCTTTCCTGAACTCTAGACGCTTAAATTAACTTTCCTATTTGACAGTTGCATAGTAAAGAATAAACCTTACCCACAGAGAGGTCTGGCCTGTGCGCTTACCTCCTGGGAGGTAATCTCTAAGCCCCAATAAGAGAACTTTGTTTATCTGGAGGCCTTGGACCACACAGAATATCTAACAACGTAATTTATGGTAGGGTCATGAGATATCAGCTAAACCTCTGGAGGGGATAGTGACCTACAGGTCAGCCAAGCAAGTGGTCAACTGTGTCTACGTGACCAAGCCCCAGTTACAACTCTGGACACCAAGGCTCCAGTGAGTTTTCTTGGTTGGTAATACTCCATGCCTACTGTCACTCATTGTTGCCTGGGAAAGTTGGTACTGCCTACAAATCCAGTTGTTGGGAGAAGACGACTGGAACCTGAGTGTGGACCTGTGTGCCTCTTCTTTTGGCTGAACTTATTCTGTATCCTTGTCATAAACTGTTGGCATAAATTGTAACAGTGAGTATAACAGCTTTTGGTCATTCTGTGAGTTGTCCTAGTGAATTATTAAACCTGAGGGTGATCTTGGGGTCTCCTGAATAAAGTAACATCTCTACCTTGATGTACAGTAAATACTAAAAAGCATTCCAAAGTTGGCTCTTCATCTCCTCAGTCTCCAAAAGTGTTCCTCCTTCAATTGTCCCCACCTATGATAAGGGCAACTCTTTATCATTCCAGATAGGCCAAAAACCTTGATGTCATCTTTAATCCTTTCTTTCTAGCACACCTCACATCCAATTTATTAGAAAATCTTATCAAATATACCTTCAAATGTACATAAAAAGCTGTCAACTCTTACTACTTTTAATACACTGGATTGAGCTATTATGATCTCTCAAATGGACTGTAAAAGCTTCCTAAGTAGCACTGCCCTTACGTATTTTTATATCCAGGTGTAGCCAGTAGCAATTCATAGCCTATGGTGTTTATTTCGTAAGTCTGGTGAGTCAGTACTCTGGATCTTTTAAGGTGGAAAGGTGGGAATGAAGAAGCCAGGAACATACGGAACAGTTTTAGTTAGTATAGGCCTGGATACTATGAGGGCAGTTAAGAGGAAATATGCTCAGTGGCCCTTGAAATCCGAAGTCCTTAGGCTTGACTCAATACAGAAAGAATTCTAAAGCATGAGGCACATTATCAGTGGCTTGTGATTCTCTAGGCCAAGCTGAGGGAAACACTGCACTTTCAGACAACCAGTCCATCTAGATGTGCAGTCTTACTAGGTAGGGTCTCAGAGCTATAACCAGAAGTCTCAAGTTCAAAACGGGGGATGCACTACAATCCCCCAACCTCCATTCTTGTGACAAGCAGCCTTTAGAGCCATGTTCCTGGTGCAACTTGCTGGAGCCAGGATGGGAGATAAGGACTTTGTCTTCCAAATACTGGGTTGTGTATTCTGAGTGCTAATTGCCTGATTGCCTGGTGTAATGAGACAGGGCAGGTAAAAAGCTGGACAGTTTAATGAGAGGCAGTTGTATTTCTCAGAACTCTTTTGGTAATATGTGCAGATCTAATTCATACTGCGCTGAGCAGAAATGGAGTTCACTGCTTCCCATAGCTGAAAATAAACTCTGGGCCTGGTTGGAGGCAGGAACTCTTTGTTAGTTGCTCAGTTTTTTCCTCCTCTATGTTGCCTTCATTACCTCTTGACATTTCCTCACTTGATGGCACAGATGACCAACAGAATCTCACACTCGTAAAGAAATCTGCCTCAAAAGTTCTGCCAAAGTCCTGCGAGGGACTCTGTCCGGCCCAGGTTGGGGTTATTTGGTGGGAGTAGGAGGGATGAAGTTAGATGAGTTTTGGGGCTAGGGGGGAAGAAAGCCAGGCTTGCATGAGCCAAAGACTAAGAAGATTTCCTCAAAGGGATTCTGGGTAAACACACAAACAAAGGCAACCCCAAAACACATCACAGCAATGCTTTAGAAACTCTCTAAAAAGGATGACTGTACTTTGGTTTGTGACCACAGTTTGCTGATATTTTGATTCAGTGGTTGCTTATAATTAGTCACTGTATGATCTTTTTTATCAAACTGGGGCCCTTTTAAGAGCACAGGGAAATCTGCTCAATATTCTGTAATAATCTAAATGGGAAAAGAATTTGAAAAAGAATAGATGCATGTATATGTATAACTGAATCACTTTGCTGTATACCTGAAACTAACATGACATTGTTAATCAACTATACTCCAATATAAAATTTAAAAAAAAAAAAAGAGTCTAAGCGGGTAGAGGTAAGTCCATAGTATTTAGTCCAGGAAAACAAGCATTACCCGGGAATGTCCTAGGCAAACCAGGAGTTCTGTGCAGTTCTCCTCTTACGTCACAGCATTCTTCATCCTTCATCATAGGTACTTCATTGCCTGCTGTCCTGACAATGTTACTGACCCACCCCCAGAGGAATTGGCACACCTCATTGTTCATTTCTGATGGTCACATTGCAGGTTGCTTTGTCTCAAGATGATCCTGCTAAAATGTACACCCATCCTTCTGTCACTCTACCTGCCCTCTCAGCTTGTGATAACCCAACTTCAGCTCTCCAGACCTAATCAGGTGGCTGATTAGGTAGCCTGCTGTTTTTTTAATTCCCACTTGTGTCCAGGTCAGTGCACTTATGAAGCAGCAAATGACCCTTCACAGCTCTTATTCTGGCTCTATCCCAGGACGCTGCTATTACTGGTTTTATCCATATACATCAAATATGATTTAAAGTTGACACTGATGAAACAGCCTAAGAAATGTTCTGTGGTGGGCCAGTGACTAACAATAATTACCAAAACTACTGTGTATTGGTGAGAATGCCAAGTAGAATGTGACTCTTCAGGAGCTCAGGTTTTACTTTATCTTTTTGCTCCAGAAAAGAATACCATTAACCACCAATGCCTTTAGCAATTGTGTTCACGAAACGTACATTTTATCTTATGAAAGGTTGAAAGATGTGAATAAATCAGGAACACATGACTGCACATATTATGTGAACTGAATTGGGAATGCAGAAGTGAAATACCAAACATAAACAGTAGATGTTTGCCATCTATGAGATTATAGGATAGTGGGGCAATAGACATGCAAATCATTTTTCTACAATGAATTATGTATAATAATGTGAGAGTCTCTAAAGTACAATGGAAGTGGTCGGGATAGAATGTCTAAGGAGGGGTAACCATTTGGCAGGTGGAAAAGGATGGATGTACTTGTAGGAAGAGGAAACTGCAGGTAGAAAATCTGATGATATTAGAGTATGGAAAGTTCAAAAATCATGTGAGTTATTTGGTGGGTACTGCTGGAAAATTGAATATAAGCTGTAACAAAGTGGGAGGTGAAGCTGGACCAGTAATAGGCAAGAACCAGTTATGAAGGGCACCATATTAGAATGCACTTTCTAAGTGAAGAAACTTCATAGTTTCAAGTATTAAAAAAAAAAAATTCAGGCTGGCTTAAGCAGAAATGAAGAATTATTAGAAAAATTCAGGTAGTTTCATGAAACCCCAATGTGGGAATTCAGTCATTCCTTAGAAACAGAAACAAGTAGGAGCAAGGTTATTAAGATATCATCATCTCTCACTTCCGTTCTTTTTTATGTGTCTGCTTCATTCTGGTCTTTCTAATGAGACCAGTTTTCTATTCTTCACAGTTCACACAGGAGACATGGCCATGCTTCAAATTCACTCCTGAGTTTATTTGTTATACATTCAGCAGCTGGCAGGGACCAACTAATCTCTCTTGGTCCCAACTCAAAATTCCTGGAGAGAGGATCTAATTGGCCCAGCTGTGTTAACCCTTGATCTAATCAACTGTAGCCAGGGGCACTGACTTAACCCTAAGGTATGAACATTAGCCTTGGCTCCACCCCTAAGGGTGAGGAAGTTGGGGGACTCGGGAAGTTAGGTGTGCCTCCCCTGCCCACTATGGAATCACTGAATAAATTAAGGCAAATGACATGAACAAATTTTGCAGTTAAAAGATCACTTTGGTTATGTACCCAAGGATGAATTTGTGGGTGATACACTAGGGGACATTGAAATAGTCAAGGGTATTAGTGGAAAGGAAATTGTCTTGTGTTTTAGCCTCTATCAGCATAAATGAGAGAACAGCAGGAGACATTCTCTCTACACTCTCCCCTTTTCCTTGATTTTGCTAATGTCCTACCATGTATCTGTACACATTCTCTATTATCTATTTCTCTGGAGACAGAATTTCTTATAAAGAAGAATTGTCATTGAATTTACATCCTTAAGTGAGGCAACATGTGTTGAATTTTTAAATTTTGACTTTAGCTCAAAAGACCTTTATGTTGCTCTGAAACACATGCCACATTGCTAACATAATGGACTCACATTATTCAAGGTCGTGAGAGTGACACAACACTAGAAATCGAATCTATTAATTTATGAGAAATGTATCTGTCACAGGCATGGTAAAACTTGAATTGCATGGCCCCAGCATTCTCAAATTACATGAGAAGCCGTATAGCAATCTGAAGTTTACTTAATATTAGTTTGGGATCAGAACAAAGGGGATTGGCTCAATGAATGTAATAATCATAGCACGTATTTGTGTTTGTGTTTTATTTGTAAGAACTCTGCGAAGAGGTAATATTGTCAGCCCCAGTTTGCAGATGAGATGAAGACACTGATATGGGGGTTATTATGTTCAAAGTCTCATGTCTAGTAAGTCTCAAAGCCATATTCAAATCCTGGAAATCTTTCTCCAAAGCCAGTATTCAAACTTGGAATCCAGTAAGGCTGATCTTGTTGGTAGTAAATCAACTAAAAATCTATTTTCCATTAACATTTTTTAGATGCGTCACATGTGTTTTCCTATTTTTGCCTAAAGAACTCAAATATCTCACTAATCCTCTTTCTGATGGATATATCCTTTCTTCGGATATGTCAGGTATCTTCAGACAGGATATAATCAAATCTTGCTTACCAGGGAGGCATTCTGACTTCTAAGGTAGCTTCGCAACTTTTCATTCTCATTCATTATGTTTTGATTTCATAGTTTTAATTCTCAAAGGGTGACAATTTCCAGGTGTTTCCAAAGTACTTTACTCCTACTTTTAACAGTGACAATGGTACATATAGAGGTGTTCTGCATGTTGAATTTTATTCGTCCATAATGAGTTTGGGAAGCAAAACTCTTCTATTTGCCATCTGTTTGTTATACCAACATAAAATCTGCCATTGTATTTAAGCATAAATCTATTTTAAAATTTCTATTCCAAGATATTTTTAGAGTTTAAACTTTATATTTTCTTTCATATTTATTATCTTGCATATTTTTTGGCCTCTGATTATCACTTGCTATTTCTATTGCTTTTCAAATCCTTCCCACTTTCCCATAAATCATCTAAGAATTGTTCAGTCTTGTTAAGATGAAGGAGAAGTCCTTCTCTACTAAATCTTTCTCAAATAATAAGCTCATGCATTGCATAGCCTCTCCCATAACTGCTAATAAGCAGTAGTCCTAGATTGTCAGTCCACGTGGAACTCCTGAACACAGGATCTAGTCAGTACCCCACATACACCAAACACACACTTGGATTGATTTTTGCCCCTGTTCCCTATCAGTATGATGCTATCTTGACATCTCCATTGGTTGCTCCCTTATTTGTGTCTCTATGGCCCATTGAGACTCATCCTAAACATAAAAAACAAAGTAAAAAATAAACTGTTCATTACCTGTTTTCATTCTTTTGCAACTCAGAGGATTTTTGATAATGATATTTGATAATATTTATAATCACTTGTTATATACAAAATTAGTGTTTTTACTAATTTTTCACAAAAATTCTGAGAGGTATTTTTTCCTCTTTTTACAGGAAAAGGAGGCACAGGGATTTGAGCCAGCTGAAAATGACTTAAATCTAATAAGTGACAGAGCTGGAATTTGTACTCAGCACAGCTATATTTTTCTTATGAGCAACTGTTCTTAAGAATAGATGGTAAAATGAGCTCAATTAGGTTGGGCTGTTCTGTTTCTTTTTGCCAAACCTGTCAAAATATATAACGATTTGCCTCAAGAATAATAAGAAGAATATTAAGAAGAATACTTAGCCATTTACATGATAGGTGGAATAAGTTTCTACAAAAAATTCCTACTCTACAAGAAATTCATGTATCAGACTTCCTGGGCAGAACACAGACTCTGCAGTTCATGTACTCAAATCTAAAACACTCTTAGCAGTCTTACTGTATGTATGTGTTTGGACCTTGTGGGACTATTGAAGGAAACCTATGAACTTGCGACTTAAGAAAAGAAAGGGGCATTAAATAAGTACCTTGAAGTCAGAGGCACCCTGAAAACCGTTACCTTTTTATTAGAATTAGAATGAGAATCACTAATTTGTCATTCAAAGTTCCTTAGCCACAGTTTTCATAGTATTCAAAGGTCAAAGTTAGTAACACCAGGACATTCAATCCCCATACATGTGTCATGTGCAGTTCCAATTTCTTAATAAAATTTAAAACTGCAACAAAATACATGATGTTAACACAAAGAAGAGCTGAGAGTAATGCATGCAAGGTGAAGAGAGGAAACTGGGAAAGATTGCAGAGAAGAGGTAAATAGAGAAGTGGGTTGGGTGTGGAGGTTCAGAAGATGGAAATCAGGGCAGAGCCAATGTCAGACACATGGCACAGAGGCCTGTGTGGATCTGCAACCAGGCCTCATCCACGAGCTGTAGGGACACCGTGGGTGTGTGGAAGAGGAGCAGAGTGGAAGCTGGAAATAGCATGGCTGAGGCAATGCGGTAAAAGCATAGCTCCTTCTCTCAACTTGAAGCTTAAATCTAAATCATGAAGTTTGTTTTAATGTGGGCTGGTGTTGGTTCTGAATATGTCACAGGGTTCAGTGAGGAACCGGAGTGAGAAGAGTGGAGCAACAGCCGATGCTGTGCAATCTTGGTCTACCAGCCATACAGGCTCTAGAGGTCTCAGGCCAGCTACCTAACATGTGGAATGACTCTTTTAGTGGGAGGGGATTAGAGAGTAGCAGAAAGAATTAAGCTGGGGGTTAGGCCCCAGTCAAATTAGCTGTAACTCAGAAGCAATCATTCTTTAACTCCAATAGAGGACTGGGGGGAAAAAAAAAACATAACAAAACAAACAAACATCAAGATCCCAGCTGTAACTTGGTATGGTTGTGGATACTAGAGAGTCTCTATAAGACGCAATGACCTTGGTTTTAGAGCAGCAGATGAACTTTATACCCAACTTGTATGAGGTCAGGGCTTATGTTAAGCTACTTGGCTTGGTATTCACAAATTTCAATATATTTATTTGATTTACGATAAGTATTTATTAAGCAGCTACCATGTAACAGACCCTATCCTAAGTGCATAGAACACCATGGAAGCCAGGATGATAGAGACCTCCCAGCTTGGTGGGGGAGATGGACAATAAACCATCAGTTGCAATGCACTGTGGTAAGTACTACAATGAGGGAAATGCAGAGGCAGGGACAGTCTTCCAATAGAAGGATGTTTTAGATGAAATTTTAAAGTCATGAGTTAAATAGGCAAAGAGTGGGTGTCACCCTTCGAGAAGATGAAAAATATTTCAGACAGAAGAAACAATGTACAAAGCCACTGGTAACAGCATGGTGAGTTTGGCGAACTTCAAATAGTTCGGTTTGTCTTCAGTGAACAAGAAAGAAATATGGTGGTGGGAGATGAGGGGAAAAGGTAAGCAGAGGCTATGCCCCTAGCTAGGCTAAGATGACAGTGCAGAATAGTCAGAACCAGGTATGTAAGTTAGAAGTCTGGGGTATATGTTGTCAGGCCAGACTTAGAAGAATGAGGCAGGTATAATGTTCTGAGTGGGTAATTTGGTATAAAATAAATGAGAGCTGGGGCAAGCAAGGATGATAGAGGTCTGGCGGGAGGAATCAGCTATGTAATCTGGATGTGGTGTCTTTCCACAGGTAGGCTCTGCTTTCACTCTTTAAATCTGTTTACAATCTTGATGCAACTTTCAGCACATTTTTATAGTTTCCAAAAGAAAACCTACACATGCAGATTCCACTGAAAAGTTAGTAGGAAAGACAGGGGAGAGGTTTATATCACAGGCACACCACACTCCAAAAATCCCCTCGTCTCTCTTCTTGGTCACGTGACACACAGTCTCTTCCAAAGCATTTCTGGCTCTTCCCTTCATGCTTTGTCCATTTCTCTCCCTCTTTCCCAGAGCAGACATAAACTCTATCTTTAGGTGTTCAATCATCAGAACCAGCTGACAGAGAAGGCCTGGAGGTCCAGCTGCCAAGTGGGCTTATCAAAGCAATCACGAATCAGGTCTCTCCTTCGGGGAGACTGCTATGCTCCCTGCTAGGAAAAATCACACTTCCTTCATATCGTTACAATTGGCCATAATTCTCCTCTCAATCCTGCATCATCACATCTTTCTTCTCTGCTAGCTTATTCTCCTCAGAATACAAGCAGGCTGTTATTTAACTTTAAATAAATATTCTCTTGACACTAATTTCTCCACCAGCTATCACCTCATCCCTCTGCTTTCTTTTGTAAGAAAGCTCCTAGAAAGAGCTATCTATATTCACAGCCTCTAATTCCTCACCTTCCACTCTCATGTAAACTCCCTCTAATCAGGCTTTTGTTCCCACCACTCCACTGAATCTATCCCCCTCAAGGTTACCAAGGATCTCCAGGTTGCTGAATTCCATGGTCAAGTCTCAGCCTCCATTTCACTTAATATCAGCAATATCACTCCCTGCTTCCTTGATAGGATATCTTCACTGACTTCCAGGATACCCCAATGTCCTTAGATTTCCTCTTGTCTTACAGACCATCGTTTTTCATCTCTCAGTCTCTTTTTAGTGATCACACCCAGTTTTATGACTTTAACACTACTCTCGAATGAATATTCCAGTCCAGACCCTACCGGGTCTCCAGACTCCTTTATCCAACTGTCTACTCCATCACATCTCTGGCTGTTAACAAACACCTGGAACTTGACTTATCCACAGCGGTACATGCTGTCCCATTCACAGTCTTCCCAGAGTTAGCTGACGGCAAGGCCATTCTTCCAGTTCCACCTTAGAATATGTCTTTTTCCTGTAACGCTCCTCTCCTATTTATTTGCATGGCGTACTCTCTCATCTACTTTGACCACCCTATTTTAAAACTGTAGTCTTCTTTTCTACTGTCAGATTCCTCTTACACTGTTTTTCCCCCCTGTGTTGCACTTATCACCTTCTATCTTACTCTATAATTTACATATTTATGACACTAATTACTTATTCTCTGTCTTCTTCCACTAGAATATAAACTCCATAGAGGCAGGGATTTTTGTCTGATTATTTCTTGGATGCATCTCAGGTGATTAGAGCATGTCTAGCACTTGGTGGATGTTCAAAAACATTTGTGGAATGAATGAATGAATGACGTGATCTTTATTCTTGAGGAGCTTGCAGTCCATTTGGGGAAATAAATTATATGTTGGAAAAAAGAATGTCTGCCAGTACCAGGCAGAACGTGCCAAGTGATAAGTGAGTAGAATAGGCCCAAAGTGCTAAGATATTGTCTTTTCTAAGGATTCAGAAGACTGGGCTCAATTTGAAATAATTCACTCTGGAAGAAAACTGATAATCTCAGAAAGTGAAGATGGGAGTAAAACATTTTAGAAGAGAGCAATTTAGGGCCTCAATGCCACTGCATTTCTGAATTTAAAAGGAAGCTATTTGTTGCCAAAAAGAAATACAAAAAGAGTTCATTCCAACTGAAGGTCTCTTTCTTCTTTGTCTACAAAAGTACAAAACTATGTCCCACTAATGGGCATTTTGGTTAATGCATATGCAGTGGCTGTTACTAGGTGCTAGGGGTGGGTGTACAGAAGAAGGAAACAAGAAATCAGTCTGGAAGCCCCACTTCAAATCAGATTTTTCAAGTCAGTTCACCGCAAAATAAAGAGGGGAGGGAATTAAACAGTTACTAAGAAACAGAAGAAAAAAATATAAGTGGGCCAAGGGAAAAGCTTTTAGTAAATGTGAAAAAATCATGCTGACACTGATGATGGGCCACTTAGGAGTGATTATTTCTAATGGAGCAAAGAGGGGCAGCGGGTGCTGTGAGATGCAGGCTGGGGTCTCTTCAAAGAAACCCCCGGCTTCCCAACTGTCACTTTGTCTTTGGGCTGGAGCTGACATTCTGTTAATGCATCCCACCCCTGCATCAGCTGTCCCTAAGTGCAGCCACTTAGGAGATGAAGCAATTTTTGGTACAGCTTCTCTTTGTCCATTGAGCATTTTTTTCAGGGGCAGTTGAAGGCTAAACTGAAAGAGAAGCGGATAAAATTTATCTGTGCCCCAAGACTCTCCTCCAGTCCTTTCCCTCTCACTGTTGACCTCTCCAGTGCCTCAGGAACCAAATGGACTGCAGGCTTTTTCTTCTCCTTCTAGCTAAACAGAGGAAGACATGTTTCTGGTCATTTAGACTGACATCCTTACTACCTGGTTTCTAATACGTTTCTCCTCTTGGGATTATTAGTATTTTAAACCTTTGCTCTTCAGTTGTGATCTGAAAAATTCTGTCTTCCCTGGAAGGTTAAGGAGAATTTAAGTATCTAAATTCACCTAAAAATGGGGCCCAACCTGCTTTCAGGTTGCTTTGGTCAAAGGAAACGGTTTCGATCTCTCAGGAAGCCCTGAGGGATGGCAAAAGGATTCTTCTGGACTTTACTGTTCTCATCTGCAGCCCTAAGGCATGGTCTCTGCTCAGACTTGGTACTGAGGACCCCCTTGGCTGGCTATCTCCAGCCTTCTATACCGTCTTCCTTCTCACATATATAACCTCCTTTTCTTCCCTTTCTCAGCCAATTGGTGTCAGCCGTCGGTGATACAGGGCTTGTACTCTGGGCTTTATCCCTTGACTCCTGGCTGACACCTGGTCTGATTTCCTTGACCCTACCCTGAAGCAGGGTGACCCCTGCCTTGAACATTTTACAAAATCATTCGCTTGTTTGCTATAAATCTTAAACTCTCCAAGTTCATTATGGGGAGGATGTCCAGAGTGGTTTAGGAAGGAGACTCAGTTCTAATCGTTTATGAGAATACAGGTAGAAGCTTGAATGTGGCTTGTACTTGTATGTGGACTGGGGTCATCTATGAAAGTCAGGTCTGATCATCATCTAGTAAACATCTCCAAGTTGCACCAGCTGTTGGTTACTGCCTATGAGGAAATTGGTTGCTAAACATTTTTAATATTACCTCAATCTACTGTGGCCCAGAGGCCAAGTGGTAGAATGGCAAAAGCATGAACTTTAGATTCATCCAGACATGGATATTAATGTGTGACCTTGGGCAAGTTACAAAACTTATTTACGTCTTTTTGGATCCCTGTGATTTCCCTATGTTTTCTGCAAGGGTTAAATTAGATGACAGAAACAAAATAGGTATCACAGTTTCTGGCACTATTATTTTACTTATTTATTTGTTTATATTCCTGAACTACTTTCTTGGAGAGAAGTGAAAGGGGGGAAGTAGTCAGAAAGGAACTTCTGGAAAGAGAATGGTTCCAGCAGTTACTCAGAATGTTTAGTCCCTTCTACCATTCTCTAAAAATAAAAATAATTTTTAAAGTATAATTATTATTATCTCAAACCGTAAATACATAGACTCACAGGTTGATAAACAATCTTTATAGCATTGAACCCAAGCCTTAGTTTATCATGTAAGTCTCTGCGTTAAGGACATTGAATAGCATGGTATATAGTATCTTGGCTCATAACTTTAAAAGAAAAAACACTAAAAAATAGTTTTAAAGGCAATTCTCATATCCACTTCCCAGGGAAAATATGATAACTCAGTGAAAATATCTCTACATAGATATGACATAATAAGGCCCACAATTTGTGATTTCTGATCCTCTAAGAGAATACAAGAGTAGACCTTGGAAACTCTGGATGAATGAATAGTTTATGTAATCCTTGGTCTAATTCAAATCTCAAATATGTACTTTATTTTTATACCTCCAGAACCTGAAACAATGACAGGCATTTAGTTGGTGATTAACAAATTTTTATGTGACCAATGAACAGAGACACCATTAGCCCAATTCTAATTATCCTGAGCTATGTATATTAGCTTCTAAGCTATAGACTTCTAAGCCATAACATACCTGAAGTTGCCGCCTATCTCTATTGCAAGTCTGCAATGTATTTAACAAAAAACAATGCAGGGGAATAGATTAGGAGAAACCAGTGGGTCTTCATCAGGGGTGATGTTGCCTCCAGGGCACATTTGGCAATGTCTAGAGACATTTTTGATTATCATAACCAGGGGCTGGGACTGCTAATGACATCTAGTGGTACAGGACCACTCCCTACAACAAAGAATTACCTGGTCCCGATGTCAAAAGTACCGAGGACAAGAAATTCTGGCCTAAGCAATGGATATTTGAGACTGGCACTTAGCACATCACGATAATGTGTAATTCTGCCTTCTGCTTCTCATGCTGAATGCCTTATGTACTCATCCATAAGATGTGTATTCCAGGCATTTAGGTAGATTTTCCATTATCTGACTTTACTTTGCCTGCCCTTTTACAATACGGCAGAGGCTATTCATCTTAAGTTAAAAAAAAGCAAAATGACTGAGTGAGTTGTTAGAGGAGCATTATGCATCCTTTCCATAGTGACAGTCTGCTGGTTCAGATCTAATCTTTACCTGCTGTAAAATGGAGATACTATATACCATTTACTCATCTCTGCTTATCTCCTATTTTTGTTTGTCTGGCTGTAGTTTCTTGGTCTCATAAAACAAAACCATGGCTTAATGTGCCCTTCTATATAGCCTTGGTGAAAACTTTGGGTCCGCAAAAATGTATATAGTGCAAAAGTTACAAAAATCATTTCATATTATGACTTCTGTTTAGTGCTTTCTGCAGGCCTTAGCACTTTCTCACCCGGAGTCAACTGTCTACATTGGAGCATAGCCGTGCAGAGATATGCAGAGCTAACTGTGGACCCTGGACTCTCGTTTAGCTTCAGATACTAAGTCCCTCCTCACCCGCCAGTACATAGAGAAGTTTCTTTCTTTTGTTGTCACCCCTCACTTGCGGTTCCTTGGTTTTTCCTTACTTGTGTCTGTTGTGAGAAGGTAGAGAAATTTAATGAAGAACAGGAGTGCTGGATTCAACATTTGGGATTCATATCCTGATTCTGACATTTAACAGTATTTTACCTTGGAAAGCTTCTTAATGTCTTTACCACTCAGATCCCACATTTGTATACATGGGAACAATAAAAGAGAGTTGTGAAAGTAGAAAATGAGGAATGTGTGCTGTCATGCAGCAGGTTCTCAATAGCAATGTTATCATGATGATTAATATTGATATTTATCTCTTACACATCATATCTTTCTCGTCTCTTCTCTGTATTAATAGTAATGGGATAATTTCCTCTCCAAATGTCTCTGTTTTCTCTGTTCCATATATTCCTGATTGAAGACTGGGAATTTTAAGGTGACATTGGCAGAAATAGAAATGTAGCACTTTTAATTTCTCTATCTGGCAAGAAGTGTATTGTATTTTGCTGACAAAGAATCTCAAAAGTCATCCTCAATTTTCTGTAGTGATATCTTTCGCAAATCTTTAAATGTAGGGACAGAATACCTACAGAAACGTTGCAGTTATAACAGAAAGCAATTTGATACGTTATTCTTACTTGTTTTGTTTTCTGTTTTCAATTTTTTCTGATATAACTGAACTAAAGTACATATATTTAAATATAAAATTTGATTAGTTTTGAATCATGAAATCATTGCTACCATCAATGTAAATATTTCCATCACCCACAAAGGTTTCCTCATGCCTTTTTGTGGTTATGTTTACTTTTTACTTTTTCATAAGGCCAGGAGATAAGAATTGACTAGATTTAGACAAATCTTGCATTTTCTGAAATAGACATGCAGAATTATAACTAAATTACCATGAAAATAACATAAATTTTTCCTTTGAAATCCAAGTGGGACATGTAGTTGTATCAGAACATAGATTCTTGGACCCTATAACTGTATAGAATTTACTCATTTGTTCACTCAACAAATATACATATAAGCATCTACCAGGTCCTGTTCCAGGTGAGGACACAGGGCTAAAGAAGACAAATTCCCTGGAAAGACTTATTGAGGAGAGAAACAAAAAACTAAAAGTCTATGAGAAGAGTAGGAAATTCCACATTATTTTTTTTCTAATGCAATTTAAAAAGAAGTGGCAGAAATAGAAGAATACTGTTGCAAGCACTAAGTTGTGAAAGGTTTGATCACAAAAAAGAATTTGCAAATATCATTTATATGTAATAAGGCTTCCATAACAAAGCTGAATTTTTTATACTTGACCCTAGTGTTAGAAGAGACGGTGAAGAGCAGAAGTGTTACTTACATTCAAAATAAGTATATATTAATGCAATTTTAAAATACTGTCTTGGGACTTCCCTGGTGGCCCAGTGGTAAAGAATCTGCCATCCAATGCAGGGGACGCGGGTTCGATCCCTGGTCAGGGAACTAAACTCCCACATGCCACAGGGCAACTAAGCCCCCATGCGCATGCCACAACTATGAGGTCACGCTCCTCAACTAGAGCCTGAGTGCCACAAACTATAGAGCCCATGTACCCTGGAACCTGTGGGCCACAACTAGAGAGAGAAAACCCGCATGCCACAACTAGAGAGAAGCCGGCGTACCACAACCAAGAGCCTGAGAGCCGCAAGGAAAGATCCTGCATGCCTCAATGAAGATCCTGCGTGTGGCAACTAAGACCTGACACAGCCAAAAACGTAATAATAATAAATAAATCTTTAAAAAAAACTCTTAAAAAAATAAATAAAAAATAAAAATACTGTATTGACATCAAAATTCTTAGAGGGACAATAAGGACTAATCAAGAGCAATGAAGTTCAGGATGTTTATTAGCTAATAGTGCAGTAAAAAATATCATCAACTTATAAAATAAGTTCTATAAAGAAAATGTTCAACAAGTCAAATGAATTCATTTTTTTTTAAAGCACAACATAACATTTACTTGCTTAGGGTAGATGGGGAATTTTTATATTATTGCTCCTATGCTCCAGTTTATTTGAACAAAAATGGTTTATATCTTAAGGTTATTAGACATTTTAAAATCTTAATAAGCAAACCTTCAGAAAAACAAAATAGCCCCTCTAGCATTCATTGTTTAGCTTACTGTGTGACACTTATTTTACATATGCTGTCTCACGTGAATTCAAAACAACCCAGTTATGTATCATGTTTTCCATTTAAGGGAGAAATTGATGATAGCCAGTTGACACATTTGGGGACAAAAACCTATAGCCTTATGATTATAAGCTGGATCATAACCCAACAGTAACTGACAGAAAAGCTAACCTCCTAAAAGGGAGAGCAGTAGTGTATAACTTTAGCAGAGTGAACATCTGTCACAATTAAATTCATAATTGACATGATGAATTAAACTTCTACATAATAACAAATATAGTTTAAGAGGTAAATATCAAAACACTTCATGGCCCTTACCTCTTTTTGGTAAGATTGCTGTGGATTTTAAGTCTTTTTTTCCCTCTGCTCTTTGTTATCAAGTCTTTTTACAGCCAATATGTCTTACTTTTTCTAGCAGTCAGGACAGGCTAAGTTATATTGTGATTAAAAACAGCACTCAAATCTCAGTGGCTTAACAACATGCAAGTTTAATTGTTTCTCCTACAACTTGTCTAACATGGATTGGTATGGTGGTTCTCTACATTGTAGTTGCTCCAGGACCTCTGTTTGGACACTTGCCCTCATCATCATCATGGCATGGGGAAGAAAATGTGACAGATTGATCACTGGCTTTTAAACCATCCACAAGGAAGTGATTCAGTACCTTTGCTCACATTTCATTGGTGAAAGAAAATCACATGACTTTGCTTAGCTTCAAAGAGTGTGAGAAAATGCAATTCTGACCTGTGCCTAAAGCAGAGGCAGGTATATTTGGTGAATAGCACTAATAACTATAAAACTTAATTAATAACTTTTTAATGGTCTAAAATGTTATATAATTTTTTAAAATCTACTTAATTAAAAATTAATTATATTAATTTTCCTGGAAAGTTTATAGATTCCTGTTAACCAACCTTATGATGCCAAAACCAAGATTATTCCTAGTGTCCCCCCTGGGAGCTTACTTATGCCTCCAACCTGTCCAGTGATACTCAGTCATCTCAAGCTCCAGGGTCAGCTCTCTCCACAGGGTTACTTCTAAAATGCTTATATGCTCTGATTTCAGGGCATGACCGATACTTCATGATCTCTTCTGACCTACTTGTTCTTATTCTTGGACACCCCTCACTGACACACCCTGTGTTTCAATCACAGTAGACACGTCACCATGCTACAAATTCACCACACTGTTTCACAGCTCTGTTCCTTTGAATTTCCTAGCCTACCTAACCTTAGCATATGTTGAGTTTAAATGTCAGCTATATTTACTATCTCTAACAACCTAATCTCCCTTTTTGTTTTGTCATAACACTTTTTATGTGACTCTTTTAGCATTTACTGTATTATAATTTATTTGTAATACCAGGTTTTAAGTACTTGGAGAATAGGAAACATCTTACTCATGTTTGGTTCTTCTCTGGCCAATAAAGGGCTTGATAATAAATTAGTTTATTTAATAAGTATGTATCATCATTATAAAATAAGTTTATGAAGAAAAAGTGATTTTAAAAATAATAATCACCTTCAAATATATCTTCAAATTAAGTATGATGTTATAGGAGTAATGAGAAATGACTTCTCTCCATCTAACACTGAGAACTGATGAAGAAGTTAGCCCAAATTAAAGAAGAATGGTGAAACTTAGCTGAAGGACCACATGTACTGCCTTGAAATCTGAAATCCATAAAGGGTCTGTTAGTTGACTGTCTATCAACTAGGCTAATAAATTAAAAAATAAATGTGGTATCATTTATAAAGTATAATTTAATACAACTCAAATTTGCCTATATTTAGAAAAGCTGAGTACATCATCCAGAGCAATCTACAGATTTAAGGCAATCCCTACCAAAATACCAATGATGTTTTTTTCTAGAACTAGAAAAATCCATCCTAATATTCATTTGGAATCTCAAGAGATCACAAATGGCCAAAACAATCTTGAAAAAAAGAACAGATTTAGAGGTCTCACACTTCCTGATTTCAAAATGTATCACAAACCTACATTAATCAAAACAGTATGGTACTAGCATAAAGACAGATACATGAAATAGAATAGAAAGGCTAGAAATAAACCCTCACATATATAGTCAAATGATTTGCAACAAGGATACCAAGACCATTCAATGGGGAAAGGACTGTCTTTTCAACAATCAGTGTTAAGAGAACTGGATATCCATGTGCAAAAGAAGAAAGTTGGATCCTCACCTTACACATTATACAAAAACTAACTCAGAATGGATTAAAAACCTAAGTTTAAGATGTAAAATTAGAAAAACATAGGGAAAAAGGCTCATAACATTGATATGGCAATGATTTCCTGTATATGACACCAAGGGCACAGAAAACAAAAGTAAAAATAGATAAGACTACAAAATCAAAAACTTCTGTGTATCGAAGGACACGATAAACAGAGTGAAAAGTCAATCTACGGGATGAGAAAAGATATTTATAAATCATATATCCAATAAGGGAGGCAATCTCCAGAATACATAAAGAACTCCTATAACTCAATAACAAAATTTCAAACCACCTGATATGAAAATGGGCAACAGACTTAAATAGACATTTATCCAAATAAAATATACAAAAAGCCAAAAAGCATATGAAAAAATGTTCAACATGATTAATCACTAGGGAAATGTAAATCAAAACCACAATGCTATATTAGCTCACACCTACCAGGATGGCTACTACCAAAAAAAAAAGGAAAGAAAGAAAGTAATGTGTTGGTGAGGATTTAGAGAAATTGGAACCCTTGTTCACTGTTGGTAGGAATGTAAAATGCTGTATTTTTTATGGAAAACAGTAGGGTATTTCCTCAAAAAATTAAGTATAGAATAACCATATGATCCAGCAATTCCACTTCTGTATATACATCCAAAAGAATTAAGAATAAGAATAGGGTTTTGAAGAGATATTTGTACAGCCATGTTCATAGAAGCATTATTCACAATAGCAAAAAAAAATAGAAGTAACTGAAGTATCTATTGACAGAGGAACGGATAAACAAAATATGGTAATTACATACAATGGAATATAGAATATTATTCAGCCTTAAAAAGGGAAGGACATTCTGACACATGCTGAACATGAATAAACCTTGAAGATATTATGCTTAGTGAAATAAGCCAGTCACAAAAAAATAAATACTGTATGATTCTACTTTAATGAGGTATCCAGTGTAGTCAAATTCATACAAACAGAAAACAGAATGGTGGTTGCCAGGGGCTGGGGGGGAGGGGACGTGGGGTATTGCTGTTTACTTGGTATAGAGTTTCAGTTTTGCAAGATGAAAAATTTTTGGAGATTGGTTTATAGCAATGTGAATATACTTAATACTATTGAACTGTACAATTAAAACTAGTTAAGATGGTAAATTTTATTTTATGTGTATTTTACCACAATTAAAAAATTAAAAAATCTGAATACAATATTATGGTGCTCTATATGTGGTTTAAGACAACTACAACTAAACATTGCATGCATGTTTAAGTCTATCTCTACTCTAAACTCACGACCAACGGAGTTACAAATAATGCTGTCAGTTCTACAGTCTTTCAGAGCCCATCCTAATCTCCTAAATAGTGACAATAAATTATACAACATTAAATAGTACTCAGGAAATAATATATATACAATTATAAAAACAATATCACATTAGGTCACTATGTGTTTATCTGTTCCTACACACTATGTGAGTAAAATTTGCTCAGCCTAATTTAGATTTACTCCATTATAACAAAAAACAATTGACTTTCAAGAATTATTGGTTTAGCAGGCAGAGAAAACCATTCTGTGTATCTCTGGTTTGCCAGTAGCCTCTGTGAATACTCTTTGACCTTTGCAATAGTGTAAACGCATAAGGAACCCTTTGTCAAAAGTGTAAAAGCTAAGACCTGGGCAGTGTTTGAAGGTCCTTTAGATTCGGCTTCTTTTAACATATAAATGCAAATATCTTTGCCATGTTACTTCTTTTTTCCCCCCAGCTTTATTGAGATATAATTGGCACATAAATTTGTGCAAGTTTAAGGTGTACAGCATGATGATTTGATACATGTACATATTGTAAAATGATTACCATAATAGGGTTACTTAATATCTCCATTAACTCACAAAATTACCATTTCTTCTTTTTTGGGGGTTAGGAGGTGAAAACACTTAAGATCTAACTCTTTTAGCAACTTTCAAGAATATAATACAGTATTGTTAACTATAGTCACCATACTGTACATTAGATCCCCAGAACATATTCATCTTATAACTAGAAGTTTGTACCCTTTCACTAATATCTCCCCATATTCCCCACACCCCTACCCCTGGTGACTACTACTCTACTCTTTCTCTGAGTTTGGCTTTTTTAGATTTCACATACAAATGAGATCATATAGTATCTGTCGTTCTCTGTCTGACTTATTTTACTTATTATAATACCCTCAAGGTCCAACCATGTTGCTGCAAATGTCAGAATTTTCTTCTTTCTCATGCCTGAATAATATTCATGGAATGTACGTGTATGTGTGTGTGTATATATATATATATATTTACATACATATATATATATTTACATATATATATGTATACACACACACACACATATACATATTTTTATCCATTTATCCATAGACAAACACTTAGGTTGTTTTCATATGTTGGCTACTGTGAATAATGCTGCAATAAACATAGAAGTGCAGATATCTCTTTGAGATTCTAATTTCATTGTTTTGATTAGATACCCAGAAGTAGGATTGCTGGATCATAGAGTAGTTTTATTTTCACTTTTTTGAGGAACTGCCATAATGTTTTTTATAGGGGCTGCACCAATTTATATTTCCACCAACAGTGCACAAGGGTTCTCTCTTCTCCACATCCTTACCAACACTTATTATTTATTGTCAACAGATGTGAGGTGTTATCTTACTGTGATTTTGATTTTCATTTCCCTGATGATTAGTGATGTTGAGCATATTTTCATGTAACTGTTGGGCATTTGTATGTCTTCTATTGAGGTCCTCTGACTATTCTTTAATTGAATTGTTTTTCTGCTAGTGAACATCGAGTTACCTCTTAATATATAATAGGTACTCTTTTCTTTAAGAATAGATGAAAACTGAATATTAAAGATTATGCTTAAAACATTGATCTAGTTCCTTGGCTGAGTTTCCAATGACAGCTGATGGTATTTAAAAGAAAAAATTTATATCATTTCCTTTGGTCTCACAATATGCCAATAAGAGCTCTCTGACCTTCAGCCACATTTCAGAAAAGGGAATTACAGCTTGTCATTACTCATTGTGTAATTAATAGGGTAATTAACAAGTTAGTGTTAAGCTTTCAAGTGCTGACTTACTTTTCTTTCTTTAATGTCAACCCAATTATTTCAATTGGATAACAGCATAAAAGTTCATTGTGAAAATGGAAGGGGAGATTTTTTAAAATGATTGACAAATCAAACTCATCAGTCATGCAATTATCACTTTTTGCAAAATTCTTTTAAGTTCAATTAAAAAGTAAAACTATTTGTAAATTTGCTGAAATAGATATTATAAAACATTATATCAGTGCTAGATTATTCTAAATTATATTAAGTTACACTTGACAATTTTTATTATATTTCTGTTACAATGTTCTTCCTATGTATTACAACTAATTCAAAGCTGTTTAAAATACTCTAAGGACAAAAATATTTAGCTGAATTAAAACTACTCAATGTGGAAGATTACACAATGAATATATATTTTTAATAAGTGCTACATAATTTTATCAGTATTTAATCACTACAAACCATTCCAGTTTTATTTAAAATTTTAAAATGTTTTCATCTATGAAATTATGCCTTTGTTATACTGACAAATTTGATTATCAATTTTTTTCAAAATATGACAATTTGCATATTATTCAAGATTAGATGGATCAGTGGTTCTTTTTTTTTTTTTTTTTTTTTTTTGTGGTACACGGGCCTCTCACTGTTGTGGCCTCTCCCGTTGCGGAGCACAGGCTCCGGACGCGCAGGCTCAGCGGCCATGGCTCACGGGCCCAGCTGCTCCGCAGTATGTGGGATCTTCCCGGACTGGGGCATGAACCCATGTCCCCTGCATCGGCAGGCAGACTCTCAACCACTGCACCACCAGGGAAGCCCAGTGGTTCTTAAAGTTAGTCAAAATTAGATATATCAGGAGAGACCTTCAATATGGCGGAAGAGTAAGACATGGAGCTCACCTTCCTCCCCACAGATACATCAGAAATACATCTACATGTGGAACAACTCCTACAGAACACCTACTGAATGCTGGCAGAATCCCTCAGACTTCCCAAAAGGCAAGAAACTCTCCATGTACCTGGGTAGGGCAAAAGAAGAAAGAAAAAACAGAGACAAAAGAATAGGGATGGAACCTGCACATCTGGGAGGGAGCTGTGAAGGAGGAAAAGTTTCCACACACTAGGAAGTCCCTTCACTGGTGGAGACAGGGGTGGCAGGGGGAAGCTTCAGAGCCACGGAGGAGACCGCAACAACAGGGGTGCAGAGGGCAAAGTGGACAGATTCCGGCACAGAAGGTCGGTGCTAACCAGCACTCACCAGCCCAACAGGCTTGTCTGCTCACCTGTCAGGACGGGTGAGGGCTGGGAGCTGAGGCTCCAGCTTCGGAGTTCAGATCCCAGGAAGAGGACTGGGGTTGGCAGCATGAACACAGCCTGAAGGGGGCTAGTGCGCCACAGATACCTGGCAGGGAGTCCGGGAAAAAGTCTGGAACTGCCTAAGAGACAAGAGACCATTGTTCCGGGGTGCGCGAGGAGCGGGGATTCAGAGCATCGCCTAAACGAGCTCTAGAGACAGTTGTGAGCCGCGGCTATCAGCGCAGACACCAGAGACGGGCATGAAACACTAAGCTTCAGGCAGCAGCCACTAAGAACCTGTGCGCAAGCACAGGTCACTATCCACCCCTCCCCTCCCAGGAGCCTGTGCAGCCTGCTACTGCCAGGGTCCCATGATCCAGGGACAACTTCCCTGGGAGAACACACGGCACACCTCAGGCTGTTGCAATGTCATGTTGGCCTCTGCCGCCGCAGGCTCGTCCCACATTCCATACCCCTCCCTCCCCCCCAACCCCTCACCCCCAGGCTGAGAGAGCCAGAGCTCCCTAATTAGCTGCTACTTTAACCCCGTCCTGTCTGGGAGGGAACAAACACCCTCAGGCAACCTACACGCAGAGGCAGGGCCAAATCCAAAGCTGAATCCCAGGAGCTGTGCGCACAAAGAAGAGAAAGGGAAATTTCTCCTAGCAGCCTCAGGAGCAGCGGATTAAATCTCCACAATCAATGTGATGTACCCTGCACTCTGGAACACCTGAATAGGCAAAAATCATCCCAAAATTGAGGTGGTGGACTTTGGAAGCAACTGTAGACTTGGGGTTTGCTTTCTGCATCTAATGTGTTTCTGGTTTTACGTTTATCTTAGTTTAGTATTTAGAGTTTATTATCATTGGTATATTTGCTTATTGACTTTGTTGCTCTTTTTTATATATATATATATATATATATTTTCCTTTTTCTCTTTTTCTGAGTATGTATGTATATGCTTCTTTGTGTGATTTTGTCTGTATGGCTTTGATTTTACCATTTGTCCTAGGCTTCTCTCTGTCCGTTTTTATTTATTGATTTATTTTAGTATAGTTTTTAGTGCTTGTTAATATTGGTGGATTTGTTTTTTGGTTTGGTTGCTCTCTTCCTTCCTTCTTTTTTTTTTCTTTTTTTTATTACTTTTTCTTTTTAATATTTTTTCATTTTGTATTTTAATAACTTTATTTGATTTGATTTAATTTTTTTCTTTCTTTCTTTTCTTTTTTCTCCCTTTTATTCTGAGCCGTGTGCCTGACAGGGTCTCGGTGCTCCCACCGGGTGTCAGGCCTGTGCCTCTGAGGTGGGAGAGCTGAGTTCAGGACATTGGTCCACCACAGACTTCCTGGCTCCACATAGTATTAAATGGTGAAAGCTCTCCCAGAGATCTCCATCTCAATGCTAAGACCCAGCTCCACTCAATGACCAGCAAGCTACAGTGCTGCACACCCTAAGCCAAACACCTAGAAGACAGAAACACGACCCCACCCATTAGCAGAGAGGCTGCCTAAAATCATAAAAAGGTCACAGACACCCCAAGACACACCACCAGATGCGGTCCTGCCCACCAGAAAGACAAGAGCCAAACTCATCCAACAAAACACAGGCGCTAGTCCCCTCCAACAGGAAGCCTACACAATGCACTGAAACAACCTTAGCCACTGGAGGCAGACACGAAAAACAAAGGGAACTACAAACAGGCAGCTTGCAAAAAAGAGACCCCAAACACAGTAAATTAAGCAAAATGAGAAGTCAGAGAAACACACAGCAGATGAAGGAGCAAGGTAAAAACCCACCAGACCAAACAAATGAAGAGGAAATAAGCAGTCTACCTGAAAAATAATTCAGAGTAATGATAGTAAAGATGATCCAAGATCTTGGAAATAGAATGCAGAAAATACAAGAAAGGTTTAACAAGAACCTAGAAGAACTAAAGAGCAAACAAATAATGATGAAAACACAATAAATGAAATTAAAAATTCTCTACAAGGAATCAATAGCAGAATAACTGACACAGAAGAACGGATAAGTGACCTGGAAGATAAAATAGTGGAAATAACTACCGCAGAGCAGAAAAAAGAAAAAAGAATGAAAAGAATTGAGGACGGTCTTAGAGACCTCTGGGACAACATCAAACACACCAACATTCGAATTATTACAGGGGTCCCAGAAGAAGAAAGGGACTGAGAAAATATTTGAAGATATTATAGTTGAAAACTTCCCTAATAAGGGAAAGGAAATAGTCAAGAAAGTCTAGGAAGTGCAGTGAGTCCCATACAGGATAAATCCAAGGAGAAACACGCCAAGGCACATATTAATAAACTATCAAAAATTAAATACAAAGAAAAAATATTAAAAGCAGAAAGGGGAAAACAACAAATAACATACAAGGGAATCCCCATAAGGTTAACAGCTGATCGTTCAGCAGAAACTCTGCAAGCCAGAAGGGAGTGGCAGGACATATTTAAAGCGATGAAAGGGGAAAAACCGACAACCAAGATTACCCTACCCAGCAAGGATCTCATTCAGATTTGATGGAGAAATTAAAACCTTAACAGACAAGCAAAAGCTAAGAGAATTCAGCACCACCAAACCAGTTTTACAACAAATGCTAAAGGAATTTCTCTAGGCAGGAGACACAAGCGAAGGAAAAGACCTACAAAAACAAACTCAAAACAATTAAGAAAATGGTAACAGGAACATATGTATCGAAAATTACCTTAAATGTAAATGGATTAAATGCTCCAAGCAAAAGACACAGACTGGATGAATGGATACAAAAACAAGACCCATATATATGCTGTCTACAAGAGACCCACTTCAGACCTAGGGACACATCTCCTGAAAATGAGGAGATGGAAAAAGATATTCCATGCAAATGGAAATCAAAAGAAAGCTGGAGTAGCAATTCTTATATCACACAAAATAGACTTTAAAATAGACTATTACAAGAGACAACAAAGGACACTACATAACGATCAAGGGATCAATCCAAGAAGAAGATATAACAAGTGTAAATATTTATGCACCCAACACAGGAGCACCTCAGTACATAAGGCAAATGCTAACAGCCATAAAATGGGAAATCGACAATAACACAATCATAGTAGGGGACTTTAACACCCCACTTTCACCAATGGACAGATCATCCAAAATGAAAATAAATAAGGAAACACAGCTTTAAATGATACATTAAACAAGATGGACTTAATTGATATTTATAGATATTCCATCCCAAAACAACAGAATATACTTTCTTCTCAAGTCCTCATGGAACATCCTGCAGGATAGATTGTATCTTGGGTCAAATTAAGATACAAATCAAGCCTTGGTAAATTTAAGAAAATTGAAATCGAATCAAGCATGTTTTCTGACCTCAACCTATTGGACTAGATATCAATTACAGGAAAAATTCTGTAAAAAATACGAACACATGGAGGCTGAACAATACACTACTTAATAACCAAGAGATCACTGAAGAAATCAAAGTGGAAATCAAAAAATCCCTAGAAACAAATGATAATGAAAACACGATGACCCAAAACCTATGGGATGCAGGAAAAGCAGTTCTAAGGGGGAAGTTTATAAAAATACAATCCTACCTCAAGAAACATCTCAAATAAACAACCTAACCTTACACCTAAATCAATTAGAGAAACAAGAACCAAAAAATCCCAAAGTTAGCAGAAGGAAAGAAATCATAAAGATCAGATCAGAAATAAATGAAAAAGAAATGAAGGAAACAGTAGCAAAGATCAATAAAGCTAAAAGCTGGTTCTTTGAGAAGATAAACAAAATTGATAAATTATTAGCCAGATAAATCAAGAAAAAAAGGGAGAGGACTCAGATCAATAGAATTAGAAATGAAAAAGAAGTAACAACTGACACTGCAGAAATACAAAGGATCATGAGAGATTACTACAAGCAACTCTATGTCAATAAAATAGACAACCTGGAAGAAATGGACACATTCTTAGAAAAGCACAACCTTCCTAGACTGAACCAGGAAGAAATAAACAGACCAATCACAAGCACTGAAATTGTGACTGTGATTAAAAATCTTCCAACAAACAGAAGACCAGGACCAGATGCCTTTACAGGAGAATTCTATGAAACATTTAGAGAAGAGCTAACACCTATCCTTCTCAAACTCCAAAATATAGTAGAGGGAGGAACACTCCCAAACTCATTCTACGAGGCCACCATCACCCTGATACCAAAACCAGACAAAGATGTCACAAAGAAAGAAAACTACAGGCCAATATCACTGATTAACATAGATGCAAAACTCCTCAACAAAATACCAGCAAACAGAATCCATCAGCACATTAAAAGGATCATATACCATGATCAAGTGGGGTTTATCCCAGGAATGCAAGGATTCTTCAATATATACAAATCAATCAATGTGATAAACCATATTAACAAATTGAAGGAGAAAAACCATACGATCATCACAATAGAGGCAGAGAAACTTTTGACAAAATTCAACACCCATTTATGATAAAAACCCTCCAGAAAGTAGGCATAGAGGGAACTTACCTCAACATAATAAAGGCCATATAAGACAAACCCACAGCCAACATCATTCTCAAAGGTGAAAAACTGAAACCATTTCCTCTAAGATCAGGAACAAGACAAGGTTGTCCACTATCATCACTAGTATTTAACATAGTGTGGGAAGTTTTAGCCACAGCAATCAGAGAAGAAAAAGAAATAAAAGGAATCCAAATCGGAAAGGAAGAAATAAAGCTGTCACTGTTTGCAGATGACATGATACTATACATAGAAAATCCTAAAGATTCTACCAGAAAACTACTAGAGCTAATCAATGAATTTGGTAAAGTAGCAGGATACAAAACTAATGCACAGAAATCTCTTGCATTCCTATACACTAATGATGAAAAATATGAACGAGAAATTAAGGAAACACTCCCATTTAGCACTGCAACAAACAGAATAAAATACCTAGGAATAAACCTACGTAAGGAGACAAAGGACCTGTATGCAGAAAACTATAAGACACTGATGAAAGAAATTAAAGGAGATACAAACAGATGGAGAGATATACCATGTTCTTGGATTGGAAGAAGCAACATTGTGAAAGTAATGATACGACCCAAAGCTATCTACAGATTCAATGCAATCCCTATCAAACTACCAATGGCATTTTTCACAGAACTAGTACCAAAAAATTCACAATTTGTATGGAAACACAAAAGACCCTGAATAGCCTAAGCAATCTTGAGAAAGAAAAACGGAGCTGGACCGAATCAGGCTCCCAGACTTCAGACTATACTGCAAATCTACAGTAATCAAGACAGTATGGTACTGGCACACAAACAGAAATATAGATCAATGGAACAGGATAGAAAGCCCAGAGATAAAACCACACACATATTGTCACCTTATTTTTGATAAAGGGGGCAAGAATACAATGGAGAAAAGACCGCCTCTTCAATAAGTGGTGCTGGGATAACCAGACAGCTACATGTAAAAGAATGAAAGTAGAGCACTCCCTAATACCATACACAAAAATAAACTCAAAATGGATTAAAGACCTAAATGTAAGGCCAGACACTATAAAACTCTTAGAGGAAAACATAGGCAGAAGACTCTATGACCTAAATCACAGCAAGATCCTTTTTGACCCACCTCCTAGAGAAAGGGAAATAAAAACAAAAATAAACAAATGGGACCTAATGAAACTTCAAAGCTTTTGCACAGCAAAGGAAACCATAAACAAGATGAAAAGACAGCCCTCAGAATGGGAGAAAATATTTGCAAATGAAGCAACTGACAAAGGATTAATGTCCAAAATTTACAAGCATCTCATGCAGCTCAATATCATAAAAACAAACAACCCAATCCAAAAATGGGCAGAAAATCTAAATAGACATTTCTTCAAAGAAGATATATAGATTGCCAACAAACACATGAAAGGATGCTCAACATCACTAATCATTAGAGAAATGCAAATCCAAACTATAATGAGGTATCATCTCACAACAGTGAGAATGGTCATCATCAAAAAATCTACAAACAATAAATGCTGGAGAGAGTGTGGAGAAACGTGAACCCTCTTGCACTGTTGGTGGGAATGTAAATTGATACAGCCACTATAGAGAACTGTATGTAGGTTCCTTAAAAAACTAAAAATAGAACTACCATATGACCCAGCAAACCCACTACTGGGCATATAACCTGAGAAAACCATAATTCAAAAAGACAGGCGAACCACAATGTTCATCGCAGCTCTATTTACAATAGCCAGGACATGGAAGCAACCTAAGTGTCCATCGACAGAGGAACGGATAAAGAATATGTGACACATATATACAGGGGAATATTACTCAGCCATAAAAAGAAAAAAATTGAGTTACTGGTCGTGAGGTGAATGGACCTAGTGTCTGTCATACAGAGTGAAGTCAGTCAGAAAGAGAAAAACAAATACTGTATGCTAACACATATATATGGAATCTTTAAAAAAAAAAATGGTTCTGAAGAACCTAGGGGCAGGACAGGAATAAAGACGTATAGATAGAAAATGGACTTGAGGACACGGGGAGGTGGAAGGGTAAGCTGCGATGAAGTGAGAGAGTGGCATGGACATATATACACTACGAAATGTGAAATAGATACCTAGTGGGAAGCAGCCACATAGCACAGGGAGGTCAGCTCGGTGCTTTGTGACCACCTAGAGGGGGTGGGTTAGGGAGGGTGGGAGGGAGACACAAGAGAGAGGAGATATGCGGATATATGTATATCTATAGCTGATTCACTTTGTTATAAAGCAGAAACTAACACACCATTGTAAAGCAATTATACTCCAATAAAGATGTTAAAAAAAGAGCTCTCGCGTGTGCCATGTCTGGTTCCTCCAGCGTCGCCGCTATGAAGTAAGTGGTTCAACAACTCCGGCTGCAGGCTGGGCTCAACCGCGTGAAGGTTTCCCAGGCAGCTGCAGATTTGAAACAATTCTGTCTGCAGAATGCTCAACATGACCCCCTGCTGACTGGAGTATCTTCAAGTACAAATCCCTTCAAACCTCAGAAAGTCTGTTCCTTTTTGTAGTAAAATGAATCTTTGCAAGGTTTTTAAACCACTTTTCATAAACCGGTGAATATTCAAAGGAAAGCTAAATCTGAAGCCTGTACAAAAGCCTGTCTCTATAACATGTGCCATACTATACGAACTTCTACTTTTGTCAGTCTACCTCTCTGAATATTCATGGATTTCTGTTTCACAAGGGTAATTATTTTATATACACTGGTGGCAGCATACAATAAAATACTTAGTATAAAAAATAAAAAAGATGTTAAAAAAATTTAATGTATCAATGTTTCTTAAAGTGTTGTCACTAGACCAGCAGCATCATGATCCCTTGCTAACTTATTAGAAAAAAACTCTCAGGCCACATCCCACATGTACTAAATCAGACACTGGGAGTAAAGCCAGCAGGCAGCGTTTTAATACGTTTACCTAATGATTTTAATGCACACTAAAGTTTGAGAACTACTAGACTAGGTTATGCTTTTATAGGAAAAATCATCTCCCAAATCATAGCAATTTAACAGAACAAGATTTTATGTCGCCTAAAAGCAAAGTCTGCTGTAGATCTAACTAATTTCTCAAGGCAGCTTTCTTTGATATTTTGGGTCAGCATTTTGGGATACTTCAAACTTATAAGCACAATTGGTATGGCAAGGAATGAGTAAGCTGGAGAATTATGTGACGTGCAATTAAATGCTTCCATCCAGAAACGAGCAACACTACTGCTCACATTTCACCAACTAAAGCAGTCCATGTGGTCACACTAAAATTCAAGGATTAAGGACCGGGCTTCCCTGGTGGCGCAGTGGTTGCGAGTCTGACTGCCGATGCAGGGGACACGGGTTTGTGCCCCAGTCCGGAAGGTCCCACATGCCGCGGAGCGGCTGGGCCCGTGAGCCATGGCCGCTGAGCCTGCGTGTCCGGAGCCTGTGCTCCACAACGGGAGAGGCCACAACAGTGAGAGGCCCGTGTACCGCAAAAAAAAAAAAAAAAAAAAAAATTAAGGACCTTCAATCTCCTGAGGTCTAGAAGTAGAGGTAACCACATACTGGTAAACATTAGTAATGCATATCACAATTAGCTATGTTTCCTTTTCCAACTGCAAGTCCCTGAGTATAAACACAGAGTTACTGAGTAATAGGAGCTGGCCTAGAAATCTCCAGTTTTAACAGTAGCCCAGGAAATCCCATTATCTGATATCAATTAAATTTAAGAACCAGTGCTTTGGATTTTAATGTTAATATCTGTTATATAATTAACTTTGTTTTATCAAATGGAAGATGATTGAATTTACAGAAATGCAAATATTTATGACAAGTAAAATAATGTCTTTGGTTATTATAAGAAGGCAAGGAGAGGTGTCTATTAGGCTTTGTATCGTCATTAGCGTTTACTAGCCAAGGATAGATTTAATACATGTTTAATGTATTTATGCAAAAAAATTCATTTCTTGAGCTTCTTTTTGAATCACTGAAATATGAAGAGTAGACACTGTACCACCTCCAAATTGGAATAATTCTGAAATAATGATGTACAATTAGCCTGTCTAGAATTTGGGTGTTAACTGTTTCTTGCTTTCTCTAAATGTTTGCGTCTAGAGGACTCTGTCCCCAAATATTGTTTACATACCTTATATTAAAGCAAGATAAACATTTATACAATGTTCAGTAGGAAACAGAAAACTGTTTTAGAAGGCAGTCATGTTCACCTGATGTATAAAGAGTATCTAACCTAGGTTTTAATCCATTCAGGATCTCAATTTTTAAAAAAGTGTTTCTGATACTGAACCAATTTATTTTTAATCAAGTATCCAATAAATGATCTATTACATCTTGCAGAAATGAATATATGTTAGATTTATTTCTTTTCTTCTTTCCCTGAAGTCTTGTCTCCGTTAAAAATGAATCCTATCACTATTTTATGGGTGAATGCTATGGACCATAATCACTACTAAGTAATTCATATAAAAATGAGCCTCTATGTGGAAAAGTCTCTACACTGAGTTATTTTTAAAGAAATGACATTACTATTGCAACGAAGTAATGGAACATATACATATATAACCATATATGTACATCTATACATAAACACATATACACATATAAAATAATGACAGATGTCACAAAAATCTCCTTCAATTTTCAGTTTCTTAAAAAATCCTTCTCCTAACTAAAACAAACAAAAAAAAAACTGCCTTACTTAGAATTCTTTATCTCTTTCTCCCTTGGTTATTTTTTACCTTCTTGCTTTTTATCTGAAATACTCTTCCTTCAGAACTCCCACGACATATTTCCTCAGCTCATTCAAGTCCTAGCTCAAATTTCGCCTTCTAAATAAGGTCTCTTCTAATAACAATCCAACTTAATATTGCAGTACTCCCTCCTTGTACTCCTTATATGCCTCCCTTGCTTTATTTCTCTCCATAACACTTATCACATTTGATGCTATATATATATACATATTTATTTTGTTATTGTTTATCACTCTACACTAGAATGCAAATTCCACAAGGCAAAGAATTTTTGTCTGTTTTGTTCACTCTTGTACTTCCAGTACCTAGAACAGCGATGACACATAGTAAATGTTTGATAATTACTTGTGAACGAAATAAAGAAATAAGTTATTAAAAAAACAAAGGAAGAAGCAAATAAATGGAGGAATTAATTATAAAATATTTAGAGCTCTTAGGTTCAGGAAATCATCACCTCTGCTAAATGGGTCATGTGAGCATGCTGAAAATTGTACTCTAAAATTGATGATGAACTATTTTATCAACTAAACTCTTGCATCATACAAAGAATAGAAATACTAACTCATACAGGTAGAAGTCAGGGAAGGTTACTTCACAAGTTTACTTTGTAAGAATATTTTAAGGTACATCTGAAGGTGGTGAACAGATCACCAAATGAGAAGGGCATAACAAGCTGAGAGAACGAATTGTGCACAGCAAAGAAACTTGAGATAGCAGAGCATGATTGGTAATGGAGAACTACAATTATTCAAGGAAAGCTGTAGCATAAATATTGAGAGAGGAAATACCAGGGAAATAAAATCAAAGGGGCACGAGAGTGCCAATGATGAAGGCTGCATGTGTCATGCTGAAGAACTAGAACTCATTCTTCCAAGAACTGAGGAACCGCCAAACAGCTTTAAGCCTGGGCATGACATCACCACATTGTCATTTCTAAAAACACCATTTTGTCTGCATCAGAGACATGAACTTAAATAGGGTAGAGGGCAGAACATGGTCTAGGTAGTTTACGATAAAGATGTTAACTAAAACAGATGGTAGGGATGGAGGACAGAAGTAAATTTGAGAAATGTGAGATAAAAATGAGAAGTATTAAGCGATCCGTTGGAAATGAGGGAAGAGAGAAAGACAAGAATCTAGAATGACCACTAGGAATCTAGCTGGGCAACTGGATAAAGAGGGAAAGCCAGGAGAAAAAGCAAGTTTTGGAATAAAGGTGATGAGTTTGGCTTTTGTTATGCTGGGTGAGATGTGCCTGTGGGACATCCAAATAAAGATGATCAGTGGGTGGCTGAATCTCTGAGTCTGTCACTTGCTAGAAGCAACTGAAGATGTCCAGCAGTGAGTCTACAACATACAGGCAGAGAAAGGCATGAGTCAGATGGAAGGCTTTAGGGACAGTGAGGTAAACAAGTAGAAAACAAGAAGCCTGGGAATAAAACCTGAACAGCATCAGCTTTTAAGGAACAGAGAAAGAAAAAAGAGTTTAAGAATATGAGAAGGGGAAAAAATGGCTGAAAAGGACACAACAAGGAGAGAATGATGGCACAGAGGCCAAACAAGGAGAGTTTTAGTCTTTCACTGAAGAAGGGAGTAGTCAAAATTGTCAAGAGCATCAGAGAGATAATTTAAGTACTATCGTTCCCCTACACTGCATAGAGGAGACAGAGAAGACCAGGAAAAGGCTAAGGGAAAAGTAGTTACCAGAATGCTCACGCCAACATGTTCCAGATTTAAATATAGAAAACTGGCAGTGTTTGGTCATCACCAGGGAATTATTCTCACTTTATGATTTTTTTCTTTCCCAACAAAGGCAAATACTACTGATCATTGAAGTCTGGTACAAGTCCTGCTTCTTCTATTTCTTTACATATGTATTTATTTCACTATCTGCAGAAATATGAATTGTATGATTGTTGTGGATTAAAAATTTTATTTTTGTCTTTTAGGGTTGGCAATATTTTAAAGATTTTAAAACTTAGAGAAATAATTAGTTCTATGAATATGTTTAAAAATACTGTCGAGTAATCAAAATTTAAGTAATAATATTACAAATAATTTTGAGGCTTGCTTAAATGGAAATAAAGAACCTATGTCCATGCAAAACCAACATGGTGGAAACACTAATACACCAAGCTATGTAATCAAATATATCCTAATAATTAGGTTTAACTCAAAATTGCTAATTGTATTTCCACTTGGAATTAGAGAACTTGAAGCTATTTCCACTTGGGATTAGAGAATTTGAAGCTTTGCACTTAGAACATATAACATATAATCATCTTAGATCCAAATTACCCCACTCCTTTAAATAAAATTAAAATTATTTGGTTATATGTTTTATAACACAAAAGTTGTTATATTATTCAAAAGTTAGTATCTTCTAGAAATATATTTTTTCACATCAACTTCTATTGAATTATTTTAGTTATCCTATTTAAATATAGGTGCAAAATAAAATAAAATAATTTTTTACTCTTACTAACTCCAAAAGCACACACAGATGTATCTAGAACATAGTCTATAAATAGAATTCATTCAAGTTAATAAAGTTAGTAAAGAAATCATTTCCGCTTTTGCTTAGGATAAAGGCCCTGGCCTTTTTTTCTTTTTCGTACCATGGAAATTAATCAAAACTAAGTTTGTTAAATATTAATATCTAAAAGAAAATACTGATTTTCCTTCATTAATTAAAAAAAAATCTACATTCTCTCCCCTAAATTCTTATCATGTCTATATTCATCTCCACGACTGCCTACCACTAGCATAACTCTGAATTTTCTTGACCTACCGTGACCTAGTTTTTTGTCAATTGTCTTCATTTCCTCATATCACAAAGGAGTCCAAATGGAGAGCAGAGAAAAATGCCACTGGGAGCATTATATGCCCATACTAAATTCCTACTTTTCAAGATGGATTTCCACCTCCAACACCACTGGATGATTCTGAGGTGCTTCAAGATTAATGTGTTAAGAACCAGATTTATTATACCCTTTCCCACATGTCTTTTTCTTGTTTTCCTTTTTAGTAAATGTGCCATTGATGAGTCACCCAGACCAGAAACATAGAGGTCATCCTTACTGTCTCTGTCTCCATCACTTCTCCACTTATTTACTTACTAAGTCCTACAATTTGTATCTCCTAAATTTTCCTAGAATTCTCTGCTTCAAAATCATTCTATCAAATCCTCTTTAATTGAGACTATTATCTTGTTTTCAACTTGACTAATTCAGAAATTCTCTTGCTTCTGGTCTTGTCCTATGCCTTACCGTATCTCAATAGCCCCAATGCATTCTCCACACTGGTGTCAGAGAACATTTACCAAAATCGTTCTGACTGCGTCATTCCTGTTCTTAAAGTAAAATAATGACAACAAAATGAACCGAATCAAACACAATAACTACCATTATATCATGGTATTTAACAAAGTGGTTTCTGCAGTTTACTGCCTTGGGTCAAAACCCAGACCTTCCATCTACTTGCTATGAAAGCTTGGGCAAATTATCTCAACTCTCTGCATCTAAATAGTCTCATATTTTAAAAAGTGGGACCAATAACGATTCCTTTTTCTTAGAGTATAGTAAGGAATAAATGGCACATAGCACATGCCATTTCTATTATTGAGAGTTTTAAGCTCCTACTATGTGGGCACCATGAGGCACTCTGCATATCTCACTCATCATGACAACAATCCCCTGATGTATATACATTATCTTCAATTTACAAATGTGTCAACTCAAGTTTTTAAAGTCAAACAACTTGCTGAAAATTACACAACAGAGCCAGGATTTCAACCCATAGTCCAGTCAGTGGATATCCCTCTCTCTATACTCTTTTTTGATTTCCTAGGAAAGGAACTGAATGGGTGTATGTCCATCCCTGAGGCACTCAATGGTGGTCTGGAAAGCAGGTTAACATCATGCAAACATGACTGGTACTGCTGTAACATGCAGATTCCAGGGCAAAGGAGCTAGTAAAAAGCTCTTTTTTATTTCTCCTACGTTGGCCTTTTATACATTCTCCCTCATCCTTCCTCAGTTTCCTTGTTTCTGATGATCAGTCGTAATGAAGTGCCTGTCGTTGCCTGACAAACCAGCTCTCAGGCATCCTCACATTTTCACGTGTTACACCCTTATGCCCCTTCTCTAGTTGAAGCATTTCTACTTGTCCTTTATGATAACTTAATGATAATGGCATCCTCTCCAAAACTCTCCTCTGCCTTTACCAGGCAGTTTTAAAACCTTCCCTCCCCTAAATTCTTTTCGTGTCTCTATTCATCTCCTAAGCTGCCACAATATTTTTTTCTTGTCTCTCTCTGCACTTGATACACTATAATAGTATCCTTCTCACATGTTCTATCTCCCCCTCACTCAACTTTGAGCACATGGAGACAAAGTTTTACCTATAATACTGTCCCTTGTGCTGAACATAGCACCTGGTATACAGAAGATGCTTGATAATGATTGTTCAAACAAGTAAATGAGTAAATATATTTTAATTGCTCTTAACATATAAGCACAATTCACTCCAGATAGCTTATAAAATTTTTGAAATGATTATTGTTGAATCTATTTACTCAATGGCGAGTACGAAAGAGCTACCTAACCTAAAATGACCTCTGACAGATTACTTAATCCATTGGAGCTTCTTCATCTAAACACTGGATATAATAATACCTTTTTATGCATTCATTCCTTCAATATTTATTTAGGTATTTCCATGAGCCAGGTAATACCTAGGTGCCAACGATAGAATAGTGGGCAGCCTTACGGTCCATCCTATTCAGATGTGTATTTGATTGAGTGGAAAAGTCAGCCAAGAAAAGTCATTCATAGTGTGATGAATGTTCTCATAGGGGATGGTCATGGGAGTACTGCAGTGCTATGGGGATATGTTGAGGGAGACCTATTCCGGGCTTGGGAGCTGGGGGTCAGGACAGTCTTTCTTTGTGACATGTGAGCCAGATGGTATGAATGTGTGTGTGTGTGCAAATACACATGTGCATGTGTGTGGGTGCTTAGTGGGGAGGAGGAGTTGGGGTCAGAATGAGAGAAACAGGTGGACTGGACAGTATTTTCGGAACCTGAAAGAAATTTAATGGCTCA
Source organism: Globicephala melas (assembly GCF_963455315.2). Lineage (NCBI taxonomy): Eukaryota > Metazoa > Chordata > Mammalia > Artiodactyla > Delphinidae > Globicephala > Globicephala melas. The sequence continues at coordinate 32,813,295 of NC_083327.1, read as the reverse complement.
ATTTGAAAGACATAAGTGAGGGATTTAGACTCAAATATCATTGGAGAGGTACAGGGACTAGATGAAGTCAGGTCTTGTAAGCCTTCCAAAAAAGTTTTAACTTTATCCTTAGAGCAAGAGAAACTATTAATAGGACAATGGGTCAGAATTGCATTTTTAAAAATTACTTTAACTGCAGTGTGGAGACTGGATTAGTAGAGAGACTGTTAGTAATAATCCAGGTGAAAGATTTTGACTTAAGAATTAGTTAGAAAGCATGAAAGAAATGAACAGATTTGAGAGTTCATAGAGATATAGAATTAACAACCATTAGAGCTTGATTGTGGGACTGAAGAAAGGTAGGAATCAAGGAAGATGTTCAAGTTTCTGCCTTGGGCTGCTGGTGGGCAGAAAAGCCAGTAATTGGAGGAAGCAAGGATAGTGAAGTGTTAACCTGTTTCCCTAGAATTGTTTTGTTTCTATATAATTGTTTTGAAGATTAAGTGTAATAGTTTATATGATAGCAACTACCTCGATGCCTAGTGCACCATAGCTACTTTCTGTAATCATTTCAATTTCCTTCTTCTCTTTTCCAAAGTTGTACCAGTAATTTAGTAGCAAAACTGGGCCTAGACTCCCAGGCTTTTGTTTACCAGTCCAGAGTTCTTTGTTAATGGACTGCTGATCTATAAACAAAGATGAAACATAGGAATTTTAAAGCAAATATTCACAACTTATCCTGGAATTGCTTACAAGCTGACAGCTATCCAACTTATTTTTAGTTTATGTTTAAAATGAATCATATGTTCCAAAATGACTGACAGAAACACAGTTTTGTTTCTGAAGCCAATTCTTTTCCATCATTTTGGACATCATTCAGAGGTATAACAGACTTTCAGGGTGTTTAAAAGCATTCATCCACGACAACAACAAATGCTAATTATCATAAAAAATAAACAGGTCCTGTTAACATCGTTCTAAGAATTTCTCCTACTCCAGCACTATACTTCATCTACCATCCCATCTGTTTTGTGGGTGGGAACGAAGACTGGATGAAAGTATAATTATCATGTATCAAACTGGACTACACAACAAAATAGAAATGAATATAAATGGGAGGAACAGCATACATAATAAATCTGGAAAGGAAAAAAGAAACATATATAAAATGCATACTGCATCATGCAGTAAACAGCAGATACACAAATTCATAATGAAGTTATTAATGTTTATCTCACTGGGTATGAGGTGGATTTCTCTCCCATTTCAGTTCACAGTCCTAGCTGTCATCAGATTTTCTCCCACATGATCAAATAGTCATCTTGTTCACTTGGGAAGTTTACAAATTCTCTCTGTTAAGTTCTGTTATTAAAATTCCACCTTGAGGGCTTCCCTGGTGGCACAGTGGTTGAGAGTCCACCTGCTGATGCAGGGGACGCGGGTTCGTGCCCCGGTCTGGGAAGATCCCACATGCCGCAGAGGGGCTGGGCCCGTGAGCCATGGCCACTGAGCCTGCGCGTCTGGAGCCTGTGCTCCGCAACGGGAGAGGCCACAACAGTGAGAGGCCTGTGTTCCGCAAAAAAAAAAAAAATTCCACCTTGAGACTTTTAAACATATCCAAAATTACCAAAAAAAAAAAAAAAGCCTACTTCTATATATTTATGAATTCATTTCAAAGACAATCTTCTATCTTAGAGTCAGTTCTATCCCCTAAAAAATCAAGAATAGCAAAGTTCTAAAAGTGTGTTAAATTAAAAGTAAATTAAAAGGCCAGTTACAAATGCAATTATTTCATTACAAATAATATTAAAAACATGAACAACCACATATCCCTAAATAGAAACTAGAAGCTCAAGAGGGGCCTGGAGTTTGTTTCTTTTACTGGCATATACTTACACCTGGTACTGTCCCTGGAATGTAGCAGGGGCTTAATCAATGTTTGTTGAATTAAATATTGCATAAAATGGAGCATTAACATGCTTTTTTCCCCTCAGAGGATTTTTAAGGCATACCTACTCTATGAATAATTCTGTAATGACTCCAGGTTAGCATTCATATTTAAATAATCAAAGACTTTTAGAATATCCAAGTATTGATGTCACCTTCAAGTGATAGTAATGGTGAAGTTTCTTTTAAATATTAGCTTAAACTATATATTTTTTTTTTTGGTGGTACGCGGGCCTCTCCTCGCCGCGGCCTCTCCTGTTGCGGAGCACAGCCTCCGGACACGCAGGCTCAGCGGCCATGGCTCACGGGCCCTGCCGCTCCGCGGCATGTGGGATCTTCCCGGACCGGGACACGAACCCGCGTCCCCTGCATCGGCAGGTGGACTCCCAACCACTGCGCCACCAGGGAAGCCCTAGCTTAAACTATTTTAATAAATGTAATCTTAGGTCAAGTCTCTGTTAAAAGTATATACATCTAATTAACTATTTCTCTATTTAAATTTGTCTCAATGATATAAATATTTAGAATATTATTCAAAGCAAAAGATCAACTACATATGAAACATTACTTCACCGAACTATGATGTGACCTTGATCACAAATCCCATTATCTCTTTTTTTTTTTTTAAAACATCTTTATTGGAGCATAATTGCTTTACAATGGTATGTTAGTTTCAGCTTCACAACAAAATGAATCAGTTATATATATACATATGTTCCCATATCTCTTCCCGCTTGCATCACCCTCCCTCCCACCCTCCCTATCCCACCCCTCCAGGCGGTCACACAGCACCGAGCTGATCTCCCTGTGCTATGCGGCTGCTTCCCACTAGCTATCTACCTTACGTTTGGTAGTGTATACATGTCCATGCCTCTTTATTGCTTTGTCACCGTTTACCCTTCCCCCTCCCCATAGCCTCAAGTCCATTCTCTAGTAAGTCTGTGTCTTTATTCCTGTTTCACCCCTAGGTTTTTCATGACATTTTTTTTTTCTTAAATTCCATATATATGTGTTAGCATATGGTATTTGTCTCTCTCTTTCTGACTTACTTCACTCTGTATGACAGACTCTAGGTCTATCCACCTCATTACAAATAGCTCAATTTCGTCTCTTTTTATGGCTGAGTAATACTCCATTGTATATATGTGCCACATCTTCTTTATCCATTCATCCGATGATGGACACTTAGGTTGTTTCCATCTCCGGGCTATTGTAAATAGAGCTGCAATGAACATTTTGGTACATGACTCTTTTTGAATTATGGTTTTCTCAGGGTATATGCCTAGTAGTGGGATTGCTGGGTCATATGGTAGTTCTATTTGTAGCTTTTTAAGGAACCTCCATACTGTTCTCCACAGTGGCTGTATCAATTTACATTCCCACCAACAGTGTAAGAGGGTTCCCTTTTCTCCACACCCTCTCCAGCATTTATTGTTTCTAGATTTTTTGATGATGGCCATTCTGACTGGTGTGAGATGATATCTCATTGTAGTTTTGATTTGCATTTCTCTAATGATTAGTGATGTTGAGCATTCTTTCATGTGTTTGTTGGCACTCTGTATATCTTCTTTGGAGAAATGTCTATTTAGGTCTTCTGCCCATTTTTGGATTGGGTTGTTTGTTCTTTTGTTATTAAGCTGCATGAGCTGCTTATAAATTTTGGAGATTAATCCTTTGTCAGTTGCTTCATTTGCAAATATTTTCTCCCATTCTGAGGGTTGTCTTTTGGTCTTCTTTATGGTTTCCTTTGCTGCGCAAAAGCTTTTAAGTTTCATTAGGTCCCATTTGTTTACTTTTGTTTTTATTTCCATTTCTCTAGGAGGTGGGTCAAAAAGGATCTTGCTGTGATTTATGTCATAGAGTGTTCTGCCTATGTTTTCCTCTAAGAGTTTGATAGTTTCTGGCCTTACATTTAGGTCTTTAATCCATTTTGAGCTTATTTTTGTGTATGGTGTTAGGGAGTGATCTAATCTCATACTTTTACATGTAGCTGTCCAGTTTTCCCAGCACCACTTATTGAATAGGCTGTCCTTTCTCCACTGTACATTTCTGCCTCCTTTGTCAAAGATAAGGTGACCATATGTGCGTGGGTTTATCTCTGGGCTTTCTATCCTGTTCCATTGATCTATATTTCTGTTTTTGTGCCAGTACCATACTGTCTTGATTACTGTAGCTTTGTAGTATAGTCTGAAGTCAGGAAGCCTGATTCCTCCAGCTCCATTTTTCGTTCTCAAAATTGCTTTGGCTATTCGGGGTCTTTTGTGTTTCCATACAAATTGTGAGATTTTTTGTTCTAGTTCTGTGAAAAATGCCAGTGGTAGTTTCATAGGGATTGCATTGAATCTGTAGATTGCTTTGGGTAGTAGAGTCATTTTCACAATGTTGATTCTTCCAATCCAAGAACATGGTATATCTCTCCATCTATTTGTATCATTTTTAATTTCTTTCATCAGTGTCTTATAATTTTCTGCATACAGGTCTTTTGTCTCCTTAGGTAGGTTTATTCCTAGGTATTTTATTCTTTTTGTTGCAATGGTAAATGGGAGTGTTTTCTTGATTTCACTTTCAGATTTTTCATCCTTAGTGTATAGGAATGCCAGAGATTTCTGTGCATTAATTTTGTATCCTGCTACTTTACCAAATTCATTGATTAGCTCTAGTAGTTTTCTGGTAGCATCTTTAGGGTTCTGTATGTATAGTATCATGTCATCTGCAAACAGTGACAGCTTTACTTCTTCTTTTCCGATTTGGATTCCTTTTATTTCCTTTTCTTCTCTGATTGCTGTGGCTAAAACTTCCAAAACTATGTTGAATAAGAGTGGTGAGAGTGGGCAACCTTGTCTTGTTCCTGATCTTAGTGGAAATGCTTTCAGTTTTTCACCATTGAGGACGATGTTGGCTGTGGGTTTGTCATATATGGCCTTTATTATGTTGAGGAAAGTTCCCTCTATGCCTACTTTCTGCAGGGTTTTTATCATAAATGGGTGTTGAATTTTGTCAAAAGCTTTCTCTGCATCTATTGAGATGATCATATGGTTTTTCTCCTTCAATTTGTTAATATGGTTTATCACATTGATAGATTTGCGTATATTGAAGAATCCTTGCATTCCTGGAATAAACCCCACTTGATCATGGTGTATGATCCTTTTAATGTGCTGTTGGATTCTGTTTGCTAGTATTTTGTTGAGGATCTTTGCATCTATGTTCATCAGTGATATTGGCCTGTAGTTTTCTTTCTTTGTGACATCCTTGACTGGTTTTGGTATCAGGGTGATGGTGGCCTCGTAGAATGAGTTGGGGAGTGTTCCTCCCTCTGCTATATTTTGGAAGAGTCTGAGAAGGATAGGTGATAGCTCTTCTCTAAATGTTTGATAGAATTCGCCTGTGAAGCCATCTGGTCCTGGGCTTTTGCTTGTTGGAAGATTTTTAATCACAGTTTCAATTTCAGTGCTTGTGATTGGTCTGTTCATATTTTCTATTTCTTCCTGATTCAGTCTTGGCAGGTTGTGCCTTTCTAAGAATTTGTCCATTTCTTCCAGGTTGTCCATTTTATTGGCATAGAGTTGCTTGTAGTAATCTCTCATGATCTTTTGTATTTCTGCAGTGTCAGTCGTTACTTCTCCTTTTTCATTTCTAATTCTATTGATTTGAGTCTTCTCCCTTTTTTTCTTGATGAGTCTGGCTAATGGTTTATCAATTTTGTTTATCCTTTCAAAGAACCAGCTTTTAGTTTTATTGATCTTTGCTATCGTTTCCTTCATTTCTTTTTCATTTATTTCTGATCTGATTTTTATGATTTCTTTCCTCCTGCTAACTTTGGGGTTTTTTTGTTCTTCTTTCTCTAATTGCTTTAGGTGCAAGGTTAGGTTGTTTATTCGAGATGTTTCCTGTTTCTTAAGGTAAGATTGTATTGCTATAAACTTCCCTCTTAGAACTGCTTTTGCTGCATCCCATAGATTTTGAGTCGTCGTGTCTCCATTGTCATTTGTTTCTAGGTATTTTTTGATTTCCCCTTTGATTTCTTCAGTGATCACTTCGTTATTAAGTAGTGTATTGTTTAGCCTCCATGTGTTTGTATTTTTTACAGATCTTCTCCTGTGATTGATATCGAGTCTCATAGCGTTGTGGTCGGAAAAGATACTTGACACAATTTCAATTTTCTTAAATTTACCAAGGCTTGATTTGTGACCCAAGATATGATCTATCCTGGAGAATGTTCCATGAGCACTTGAGAAAAATGTGTATTCTGTTGTTTTTGGATGGAATGTCCTATAAATATCAATTAACTCCATCTCATTTAATGTATCATTTAAAGCTTGTGTTTCCTTATTTATTTTCATTTTGGATGATCTGTCCATTGGTGAAAGTGGGGTGTTAAAGTCCCCTACTATGAATGTGTTACTGTCGATTTCCACTTTTATGGTTGTCAGTATTTGCCTTATGTATTGAGGTGCACCTATGTTGGGTGCATAAATATTTACAATTGTTATATCTTCCTCTTGGATCGATCCCTTGATCATTATGTAGTGTCCTTCTTTGTCTCTTCTAATAGTCTTTGTTTTAAAGTCTATTTTGTCTGATATGAGAATTGCTACTCCAGCTTTCTTTTGGTTTCCATTTGCATGAAATACCTTTTTCCATCCCCTTACTTTCAGTCTGTATGTGCCCCTAGGTCTGAAGTGGGTCTCTTGTAGACAGCAAATATATGGGTCTTGTTTTTGTATCCATTCAGCCAATCTGTGTCTTTTGGTGGGAGCATTTAGTCCATTTACATTTAAGGTAATTATCGATATGTGTGTTCCCATTCCCATTTTCTTAATTGTTTTGGGTTTGTTATTGTAGGTCTTTTCCTTCTTTTGTGTTTCTTGCCTAGAGAAGTTCCTTTAGCAGTTGTTGTAGAGCTGGTTTGGTGGTGCTGAACTCTCTCAGCTTTTGCTTGTCTCTAAAGGTTTTAATTTCTCCATCAAATCTGAATGAGATCCTTGCTGGGTAGAGTAATCTTGGTTGCAGGTTTTTCTCCTTCAACACTTTCAATATGTCCTGCCACTCCCTTCTGGCTTGCAGAGTTTCTGCTGAAACATCAGCTGTTAACCTTATGGGGATTCCCTTGTGTGTTATTTGTTTTTCCCTTGCTGCTTTTAATATGTTTTCTTTGTATTTAATTTTTGACAGTTTGATTAATATGTGTCTTGGCGTATTTCTCCTTGGATTTATCCTGTATGGGACTCTCTGTGCTTCCTGGACTTGATTAACTATTTCCTTTCCCATATTAGGGAAGTTTTCAACTATAATCTCTTCAAATATTTTCTCAGTCCCTTTCTTTTTCTCTCCATTATCTCTTTATTCAGTCACTCAAGAACAACATATGTGAAGTAAAAATGTCAAATACATATACATACAAACAGAATAATGAGGAAATGTGGTATATCATAAACATTTTGAACATTTGCCAAATTTCTTTCTACTATGAGGAGTTTTAAGATAATAAGAAATAAATATATAATATCACATGTATAACATACATATATATGTATAACATATATGTGTGTATATATACCATGTTTATGTGCATATACATATGAGGATATGTGATATTTAGTGAGGATTCACCTGAATTATATCAGAAGAGAAAGGAGAAGTAAATAAACTATGGATTCATGCATGTGTATTCATATTTGTATACTTCTATATATGACCATCCATAAACATAAGTGGACCATTTTGTAACTGAGCATATCCTGGAGTATCACATTACGCACCCTCAGAGAAACCATTCACACAGAACCTGCCATTCATAATTTGACATACAGAACTTTACCAATGATGGAAAAGTAATTATTTGGAATATAACAATGCAATAAATTTAACAGGTCTAATTTAAGCTTAAAAACACATCAAAGGTACTCAGGTTATTTACATTATTTTTCCAACCCTGTAACTCCCTGTTCTCTGTTCTCTTGGGAGAGCTCCTATCTGTCAATTTGCAAATGGTCAATTTTATTGGCAAAGGGACTAATTTCTGCACGTAGTTCTAAATACTACATTTATAAACAAAGTGAGCTCCTGGTGTATTTGGGGAGAATTTAAATTCAAATGAATTTCAATTTTAATGTAAACATAAAGGTATAGTGAAATGTTCTAGAATAAAATATTTTAAAATTCTAACTTAAAGAGCACTATTCAGACTAGTGATAAACATCTTAATGTGAAATTCCTTATCACTAAGTAATAATCAAAATAGCATGCAGTTCCTTTACCAATATAACTTCCAAGGAAATTAATACTTTATTTTTATTGTTTACGTTCTTATATTTCTCTGAGACTTGTTTTTATCTGATACCTGAAAATAACCATTCATATATAAAAATAATAACATACATTAAAACAAGAAAGCACAGACCACCTCTAGCCAGCAAATATTCATCTAAAGACATGGAAATAAATACAACTTAGTAAATACTATTTTCCAAGTCCCTAAGCTATATCTACATATGAACAGTTCCAAAAACTCAGAGTATTTCAATAGGTACTTTAACGTGCTATCCAGATATAAAGGTTATTACTTTTCACACACATTCTTTGCACATAAACAGCTATAGAAAATGTTAAGGCCAAAGTCTGAATTTCTTTTTTTTTTCCTGGATTTCTTGATAAGCTTCAGTGACAGCAAGTTATGAGGCTTTACTCTGGGAAACTACCCTGAAATTAGTAGAAAAATTCTTTGAATGAATATTTCAATATTATATTTCACATTATCTCTATTCTTCATCCAATACTATGGCTCACAGTAACATCCTTCCTAGAACAAAAGTGCTTATTTTACAAATATAGAAAAAAAAGTGTATGATTTTTTCTTTGTTTGGACATATGAAATTAGTGTTAATGTTTCATTTCAAATGTTTTCCTTCCCTTAATTAAAAAAAAAACACAAGAAAAGAACAAAAACAAACAAACAAAAAGAATACAGTAAGAATCTCGAATAAGTTTCAGAAAATTACCTATATTTAAAGCATAGCTGCAAAGGCTACTGATTTTTCTTACCAGTGCTGTCATCATAGACAACTGTGACAGTTTTCCACTTGAAGAACTGCACCAAGTCCAAAATGGCACGGCTGAGTGAAGAGAAGTCTGGGTAGAGACTGACATAGAAGGAATCTTTGTTGTCTGACACCTGGTGCTTCCAGCGGGTCTGGATGTGGGGAACCCCCAGAGCATTGCAGATAGACTGCACTGCATTTGCTGAAGAGCTGTGTGAAGGCCCGAAGATGGCAGCCACCCCAAGAGACAGCTGATCACAGGCTGAAGAGGAGATAGAAGTCTGTCAATAATGAGAGGAGAGATGCCTGTGTGCCAATATTACCACATTATTATTGTTAACCCAAAGGCATCATCTTGAAGGAAGATTTGTCTTTAATATAACATCTGCATCTAGCTGATTTTACATTTTGTCTAACTCCAAACATTTTCAGTTTGTTACAAGGGAAACTCACCTAGACACCTACAGCTCAATGTTCAAATAATTCTACAAATAATGTCAAGGGAGGAGAGGAGGAAGGAGAAAAAGGGGGAATATTCTAGGATTTAAGGGGAGAGTGTTCATTTTGGAAGAATACTTCCTATCGGGGAATAGTGTTCTTTCCCAAATTCACTGGTCATTCTCTACAATTTCAAATTCTTAATCAGAAGCCATTTATCTTCCACTGCCCATCCAAAAAGCTATGGCTACACATAGCTAAGTATCTGCAAATATCTGATGATATAGGTCAAGCGGTGCATACAAACACCCATACAAAACCTGACATGAGTCATAGAGGGTGATTTCATGGGGATTAATCTCATTGAGTAGGAAGAACATCAAAGTATGTAATTAAATAGATAAGTATTTAATCATCTTTATGTATTTGGCTTTTGGATACTATAAGTCTTCTATATTGTACTGAATTACTTTTTTTAAGTTTATATTGGGTTGGCCAAAAAGTTCATTTGGGTTTTTCTGTAACATTGTATGGAAAAACCCCGAACGAACTTTTTGACCAGTCCAATATTTACTTGTAGAAAGTTTACTCACATCAATAATAATTACAGTAATTAAGAGAGACATAATTAAATCAGAAGGTATTCAGACGGGAACAGAAAGACTGTGACGGGACTTGAATTTCTATAAGGTACACTAAAGCAACTGGCAAGTTCGGGTCTAGAAAGTCAATAGTTATTGGAAACATGAAACTCATCTTTAAATATTTGAAGATCTGGCCTGTGAAAGAGGCTAAAGTTTGTTTCATTTGACTGGAAAAGGAAGAATTAGGGCAAATGTTTAGAAGTTTCTCACAAATTTTGATACAATTTAAGGGAAGTAAGAAATGTTCAAAAGTGGAAGTTTGCTCCAAGAGGCAATGGTTTGTATATCCCTGCAAATATTTCAATATGACTAAGGAGAATTGTTATTGGGATTTAGGGATCAATTAGGTGTTCAGATTTAATCCCTCACAAATAGTCTGTGATTCTACTGTGCAAAATTTTCTGATATTTTCCTTCAGAGATTTTGCCACATAAAATACAATGTGATGGATGGATTCTTAAGCATAGAGATATTTAATAAATTTTAGTTGGAAAAAAAAGTTTACACTTTCTTCAAAAATTCAATATGGGGCTTCCCTGATGGCGCAGTGGTTGGGAGTCCGCCTGCTGATGCAGGGGACATGGGTTCGTGCCCCGGTCCGGGAAGATCCCACATGCTGCGGAGCGGCTGGGCCCGTGAGCCGTGGCCGCTGAGTCTGTGCGTCCGGAGCCTGTGCTCCGCAACGGGAGAGGCCACAGCAGTGAGAGGCCCATGTACAGCTAAAAAAAAAAAAAAAAAAAAAAAAAAAAAAAAAAAAAAAAAAAAAAAAAAAAAAAAAAATTCAATATGATATAAATAAACAATTTTTGAATATATAGATTCTTACTTTTAAAATAATGATTAGAATTCTAAATCAGTAGAAAGGTTAGAGCCTAAAGTTTTTCACTCACACAGGTTTTAATTCACATACATTGAAAATAAAAGATCTTCCTTCTCCAGATTTTTGACAAGTCACAAATCAAGAAAGTTAAAAACCACTGTATTAGTTTACATAGAACTTTTTGAAGTGTGTTCAAATAAGAAATAGAGTTTTCAGGTATCGGAGGAGTCACTTAAAAGCAATGTATGATTCAAATAATAATTCAAGCTCTAGTGCATCAAAGTTTATTTATGGAGCAAAACAATATTATCTACTAAAAGTATAAGACCATATATCACTGAAAATGTTTACATTTAGACATTTAACATATATTCTTGCCTTGGAAAAATTATTTTTTTTAAAATTTTAAGAATGTCCAAATTTATTATTTGTTATTTTGTAATTAGTCATAAATATCAGTATTACATATATATTTATTGAGGCCCCCATAGGATTCAAAAACTATGTTAGATCTCTCTTTTTTATTATCTTTTATATATTGCTGTGCCCTCCAACCAGCAATAGGTTGACAAGAAAGAGCTTCACAAGACAAGTTCCAAACTTCGACATCCACCCTTTTAAACAACTCACAAAGAAACTTATTCATACACTTACTTGAGCTTTTTCAGCTTCAGGCCAAAGTCACTTAAGGAACTGGATTCCCAATAGATTTTTAATGGGTGACAAAATTTGTAAATCCTTTTTAATATTTTGAAAACGAAATGAGTTTACCACCTCATAATTTTGCTAAGATATTCGCAAGATAGTAAGCTGTTTGTTGTTAGAACATTCTAGTCCACTTTTTTTTTATGTTGCTACTTTCAAGTACCATAAGAAATCTATTAATACTTTATTTATACTGCACTCATATTCCATATTCTTTGGTCTAAATTATTTCATTTGAGACAGAGCTTCTTCTTCCTAATGGAAATAATCATGAACTATGTCAATAATCAAATGCACTTGTCTTGCAGTTAATGACTTATTTTGCAATTATGATGACAAATGTAGTATTTCACAATAACCTTTACCCTTTTTTTCAGCCTTCAAAACCTTTCATCACCCTGACATGGTTCTGAAATGTGGGAACTTATTTTTATTCATAAAGATATGAATTCAAAGGGCAAGCAGAACATGGGTTTTGATAAAAACATGTAAGCTGGGGGAAAAGAAGGATACTTTCATCTCAAGAAATATTGTACCGTATTAACTGCCATTAATATTAATGAGTTTAGAAGAAATCTGTATCAAGTTAGAATTATAAATAATTATGTACATTTCTATGAATGTAAGGTAGCTAATAAAACAATAATTGGCATTACAGAAAAGCAAACATTGTTTTAAAAATATGAATTTAGAACAAATGCTTTCTAAGTCCACTCCTTTGAGAATATCTACTTTATGAAATTTAATTTCTGTTACATGAATCCTAAACATGCAAAAGAAAAGATCACCTGCTTAGACAAAGTAAGCCTATGAAAACATCTCTCAAAACATATTTATTACTAAAACTGTTTGGTTAAAATAATGCCTCGATAATAGTTTCTCTATTACCTTCTTTCATATAGGTATTAAAGTCACATGCCAAAAATTGTATTTCTATTCTTATATTTAAAACACAGTTTTACAAAATAATAAAATAAATAAAATTCATAAGGTATTTTAATTATTTCTTCATATAATCCGGTTTTCATATCATTAGCCATTTATTTTCAGTCACCAAAAGAAACATCAAGTGGTTCAAAAATGGGCATAGACTATACACAAATGAAACGTTGTTCAAATTTTTCCAATTAAGGTGAGACTGACTTTTTGAAGTCACTTGGAACCACAGAACTTTCAAGGTAGTCAGAAAATTGAGACCACAGTAATAGAGTGGAATTGACATATAATGCAAATAAAAATGTAAACATTGATTGTAAAACTTCGTAAAATCCACAGATGGTATTGTTTTATTTTAGAAAATTCTTAAAATAGGAATAGTTTAGTAGCAAAACAAAAGGATTAATGGGGAAAAAAAATTTTCACTATCCCAGACTTCACTGCATTTCATGTTATAAGCAATTGTTTTCAGTAGGTAATCATATCACTTTACCTTCCCTGATAAAATTTATGTGTAGTTTGAAAAGAAACATTTGCATGAAAATATTCCTAATGACTTATTAATTACTTTAGGGATTAAGAAATCTCTTAAGAATAGCTGAAAATTTGAATTCCAGAAAACATACAGTTAAATATCTATCAATTACCTTTCTTGGATGCTTCAAAACTGTCATAGAGGTTTATCTTCTGGGTGTCATAGGTTAGGGTGGTATTGGGCAACAAGGTTCTGTTTCTGTTGATTGTGTTCACAGCAAATCTGAACGCAAGCTCCTCGGCTCCCATTGGGCCAGATTCCACATATTCAAAAATACCACCTGGCAGAGAAAAAAAATAATCACACAGTTCTTACAAAACAGAGAAAATCTGGGAAGGTTTCTGTACTTTTATGTATGTATTTGTGCACTTACGCGTGTGTGTGTGTTTGAGTGATTTGTCTAAGTACATGAAGTTTGTGCTTACATTTTCTATGAATTTGAATATTTGGTATGTGCCCTTTAAGATAAATCCACACTGGCAAAATTTCTTTGATACTGCTACCAAAATTTACCATGATTTGAATATGATTTTGCCTTTTTATTTAGCAATTGCTTCTTTTAGGGCCTAGGTATATATAGATCTTGCCTTAAGTACTGAACATTAACCCTCAAAATTTTGCACACAGTTAGAAAATAATCAATCCTCTATATTGATATAAAGCTATAAAGTTAACATTGGGAAAACTGTATTAAATTTGTCTCTATTAATTCAGAAATCAGAATTCTTTTGCATAATTTTTACGGCACTTACCATGTTAAAAGCCCAAAATACTTATTCACTTGCAAATTCCAGCATCTTACTTGCAAGAAAAAAGGACGAAGTAGCATTTTTCTATTTGTTTTACTCTAAATCCTTTTTCAAAAACCACTTGACATTTTTGAAAGATAACTCTCCCAAACAGTGCAAATCCCTTAGTCAGTGAATAACACTGCAGCATATAATTTTGGCCATACAATGTAGACTATAATTTAAAGACACGTCCTTTCCATTTGTCACCTTCCACCAGCTGTGCCTCAGTCCAGTTCCCTCATTCGTGTCCCAGCCTTGACATCATCACTCTCTTTTCAGTTATAAGTGACCTAACTGGGACCTTTGTCTCCAACAGAATCTCTTCCTTATTGCTGCTTTGGTGAATGGAATGAAAAAGGGAGCACCTGAAAGCTGACACCCTCCAACCTCTGTCCTTAGGAAACCAGAACATTAAAATTAAAGAACGTTTATTTTTCTCCCTTTCAAATTTCACACCATGTGCTCTCAGCACCATCATTCACATATTAAACTCCCCTGAATAGGGCATTTCCACAGCTTGCAATCCATACCTCATCAAAAATCTTTTGACACATGAATGTCAGGTGACTACACTATCAGCAAACTACCTATTCTAAATTAGTAAGAAGTCATGGTATAGTAATAATTCCTCTAAATGTGAAGAATTAGGACTCAGAATTCTGATATCACAGTGATTGGAAAAATTTATATTCAGGAAGCATTGGAAATTTGTCATTTTACACAGTATTAGTTAGAAATATTTCTCTTATTTTTTCAACTAATTTGATGGTGTAGTTACAGAAACAATCAACCGTGTGAAATTGTACTCCAAATATGTGTAAAATCTTTGGTGACTTATGCTAAGCAGAAGGATATTAAGCATTTACATGCCTAATGGGTGTCAAGAACAAAATTAGATGTCTTATATATGTGGAGGAGAACAGCGGTATGAGCATGGACTCTGAAGCCAAACTGTGTTCACATTCTGGCTCTGCCACTTGTAACCCAGGTAAATTAGCACAGTTGCTTCAATCCTCAGTCTGAGTTTCTTCATCTCTAAAGAAGGTATGATAATGGAGGCTACTGCATAGAGTTGTTGTAAAGGGCAAATGTTATCTCATAACAAGTCACTTAGAATCAGTGGCTGCCATAGAGCAAACATTCCATAAGAGTTTAAGGTTTCACTAAATCTTCAAAGCAACCCCAAGTAGTAAAATTTTAAAGGAAACAATACTTTGGCCAAAGATCATGCAACTCATCAAGTGATAGAGCCAACATTAGAATCTGTTCATGCCTGACTCCAAAGCCCTTGCCTATTCCACTACAAATTAGTAGTTTTCTTCAAAATTTCATTCAGGCAAAATACACAGAAATTCCTAAAATGTGAGATATGATGACTTTAATAATAATATGTAATCAGAATTGTAAGATCTTATATATGGAACAGAAAAATAATAGAGTAATTGGAAAGTACTTAACCTTAATTAGGAATACAGAACCAATTTTAGAAATGCAAATCTGAAGTTATTTCTTAATGGCAAAATAAAATGGAAAAACTATATCTACTTTCCTTAGTTCAAATTTTAATTTGAATGTGGTATAAATACAAAATAAGGATACAGAAATGGTCAACACATGATGATAGCGGGTTAAAACTTTCCTATCCTTCACCTCTCTTCAAAATAACAACCTACTTTGAAAATTATGTGCCAGAGTCTTCTAAAATTGAAAATACACCAACCCTGTGACCCAAAATTTCACTCCAGGATATATACCCAAGAAAAATATGTATACATATTCATCAGAAAACATGTACAAGAATACTCATAGCAGCATGGAATAAATGCATCAGTGAACAACTACATTCAACAGTAAGAGATGAATCTTACAAACGAAATGCTGAAAGGAGTCAGACACAAGGGAATATTGCTGTATGATTTCATTTTTTAAAAAGTTCCAAAAATGGTGTTGGGTGTAGGTGCAGGGAGGGTGAATGATGGGCTTCTGGGTGCTGGTGGTATTCTGTTTCTTATCCTAGTTGCTTGGATATATATTATTAAGGCTTTACACAATGGTTTGTTTATTTTGGTTTATATAGATCATCCTTTAATAAAATTTTACATTAAAAAACAATTGCATAAAAGTGCTAGGGCTTTTCTAAGTTTGATAACAGAAGCAGTAAAAATAAGGGCAATATTGCTGAATGTAATTTGAATATTTGAAAAAATTCATAATCAAACTCATTAAAATGATTAAAGGAATATGAAGAAAATATATGAAAGTATGTTAACTAAATACAAACATATATATTAGAAAAAAGGTTGGTATCTTCAATATAAAATAATATTAACAAGAAATATAATCACTCCAATGGAAAAAGTGGCAAAGAATATGAAGAATATGAATAGATAGTAAATATTACATGCAAAGAATCAATGAAGACATGAAAATGTGCAAATATAGAAAAAAGAAAGATTAAAACAATGAGATGGAATTTTTACAGATCAAAATTATGGAGGTATGAGAAAAAGTACAGTTGAAAAGGAAAATAGATTGATACAAACTTTCTTGAAAACTTTTTGTTAATCTATCAAGCTTTAAAAATATCATAAAAATATCATACACTTGAATCTGCTAATTCTACTTATAGGATATAACCTTAAGAAAACTGTGGGCGATTTAGCTACAAGAGTGCTCACTTTGTTCATAAGAACAATGTGATTAGAAATACTCTGAATATCCAATGGGAGGGGATTATTTACATAACTATGGTACATTTAATTAATAAAATACTCTGCATCTAGCCATTTTTTTCTATAGAAGGTATCTGATGACAAAACATGCTTTATAAGAAGTTACAATTTGCACTTATGCTTAACAAAGTATTAAGTGTGGTTCATTTTAGATGCTAGGCATTTGATTAATTTTCTTATGTCTGTTTTAAATAGTTAACAATGAACCTGTGTTAATCTTATAACTTTAAAAAAATGAATAAAATACGTTTTAAAATGAAGCTAGAATATTAAGGGATAGCAGAAAATAGGAGAGTAACCAGAGATAGTATGAAATTTCAGGATGTTTATGCATTTGTTTCTTTTCTAATGAGAAAGACAACATATTTATATGATGGGGGAAAGAACCAATAGAAAGAGAAAGTTAAAAGATAGAAAAGAGAGGGTACAACTCATGAGTTATAATCCTCAAGACCCAAAGAGGATCAAATCCAAAGCATGGGAAGTAGGCTAAGCCTTGGATAGGAGGACACCTTACTTACTCAAGCCATGAGGCAATTCTCTGTAATCTGCTGATGTGAAGATGAGCAGAGAACTGAGAAAGTACATATTTCAGTTCTTTTCTTTAGGAAGTAGAAAATAAAAGTTTATACATTTGATTCTCTGAGGAAGAAATCAGCTATTTTTATTCTAAAAGTATATCTTTGGTTTTAAAACTTCCTAATAAAAAATTGAAAGGCAAAGCATTTTTTCCATCCATTCTTAGACCTGTAAAAGGGTAGTTGTTCACATGATTTTGAACAGGGCTTATTCTCTTATCTTGAGAAATAATATTTATTTCACGCTATGCACCTTCTATACAAGGTGTTTGCTTCTAGACTTATTCTTTTTAGTATGAAGTGTCAGAATTGTATGTAGCATTTCATAAGCATGTGGTACATGAAGACAGAATTGCTACCCTAAGGAGTTCACAAAAACATGTTTGGTGGATAAAATACATTTCAGGGTAATAAAGAACATAGAAGAACTATATGATCTTAAAGCAGCATCTTAGTAATCTATAATTAAGTGTTTCCAGAGACTTGTACCAAGATTCACACAGTTTCACATTTTCAAGAATCTATAGACCACTTTCTCATTATCATCACATTCCCTAGTTTCTATTGGATACAAGCAAAATTTCACTGCTTTCTTATACTTACCTTTGGCTTTCTGAAATTAAAAAAAAAAATCATATAAGATAATCATTCTCACAATTTTATTTTTGTCTGGTTTAATTGTTTTGTCTCGTTTGTTTTAATTTAGGAAAGGCCATCACATCTCACATAACCTCCGTATCAAGCGACAGGCCTGCAATTCTTTCTCCAAGCTTATAGTAAAAGTTAATAGTTTTCATCATTCTTTAAGAGGCTTGTTAGAGAAAAAGGAGAGAAACAGAATAGAATAGTCTTCTTTTCCATAAGCAGAGTTGCCCCACTTTGTTTAGCAGATACAGAATCCCAAATGGCAAGGAATCCCTCATTTACACAGAACTCACAACACTGCCACTTTCCCTATCACAGGCTCTGAGTCACAAAAGAACATTACCCAAGACTTGAAATAAAAGATTTATATTAGTCAACTGCTAAAGCCTATCCATGTTTTTTCTCTTTTAGGTCCATTTTAACTACTACTGAGGATTGTATGACTCATAAACCTGTGATGGATGTGCCAACCAATCTCACGTCTAACTTCTAAGACTGTTCAAATAGGTCCTATCATAAAGTAGATACAGTGTCTTACAGACATTCAGTTCAATAAAGGAATCGATGTTGTGCATGATACATCATCTGTTATCCTCTCAGAAGATATGCCATTTCTTTCAATCAACTGTTATAATAACCTTATTTTCTATCTAAATAAATGTAAAAGATGTCCTCCTAATTTTAATTTTCTACAAATCCTTACCCAAAGGATAAAATCATCTCTTTCTTTCTCTCTCTCCACTATGTGAGGACATAGAGGGAAGGCAGCTGTCTGAAAGCCAGGAAAAGCAACCTCGCCAGAAACTAAATTCTCCGGACCTTGATCTTGGACTTCCCAGCCTCCAGAACTTTTGGTAAAAAAATGTTGGCCTCATCTAAGTCGAGGAGTTGCAGGTCCAAGAAGAGGCTGGTCGGACGAATAGAAACCCAGCTTGCTGTTCAACAACTTTAATAAGATTGGTCCTTAAGAGTCTTCCTTGGGTGCTGGCTGGATCAGCTCCTGAGTAGCTACCGCTTGAGGAATCTTCCACTGGAGGCGGCATCACATCAAAGTTAGAAGGATCCTGTCCTGCATGCCCCAGATCTCACCTTTCCAAAGTTCCAGAAAGAATGACCAGTGTCTATATCATCACAGCACCAACCCCTAAACCTCCAAAGTTTAAAAGACACAATAACATCCCAGAGCCAAAGGCAACCACTGGAACAGCCTTCCCTCTGAGCCCCAGTACCCTTTGGTCCAGAGCTGCAAAGTTAAGTGCCTACACTGGCGATTCAGTAAGAGGTGGTGAGGACTGAAGAGCACTCACCCCATCAAAACGGAAGTTCAACTTTTTAAAATGCTCTGCTGACTAAACTCATCAGAATACACCCACTAGACCACTAGTGAGCACTGAGGCAGATGAATATGCTTCCCAAGGAAAAGTCTAGACCCCTCATGTTACCGTGGTAGAATTTTTGCTGTCACACACAGCCACTACTTGGGGGAAATACGAGATGGAAGACAAAAGACAGATGCTCCAAGGCTTTCCCTGGGTGCTAATAAATTTGTCCCTACTAGCCAGACCATCTCACTGAAGAGCTTAAAATGCTGTTAGAAGAAATGTCCCCAGTGGTTAATTTCATACACAAATTAGCACAACCTGCAGAGGGGGTAGAGGAAATCTACCACCCACACAGGCTTCCTTTCTCAGAAACACTTTCCAAAGAACACTTCCATGACAGGCCAAAATTTAGAAGTATATGACGGTGGCACATCCAGGCCCATAACATTCAGGTTCATTCATATAGCCCTTTAGAGAGCCCCTCTGACCCCAGCACAAATGGCATCTCACCACTGAGGGTGGTCTTGTCCAGGGACACAGCCTCTACAGGATTACAGGCAACTTTGTTTTTTTTTGTTTTTCTGTTTTTTTTTTTGCGGTACGCAGGCCTCTCACTGTTGCGGCCTCTCCCGTTGCGGAGCACAGGCTCCGGACGCGCAGGCTCAGCGGCCATGGCTCACGGGCCCAGCAGCTCTGTGGCATGTGGGATCTTCGCGGACCGGGGCACGAACCCGCGTCCCCTGCATCGGCAGGCGGACTCTCAACCACTGCGCCACCAGGGAAGCCCTACAGGCAACTTTGAACAAAATTCAGCGCCTGGCATGATGTGAAATGCCCAAGCCACAGCCACGGGTGAAAAAACAAGAACAACAACAAAAAAAAGATAAAATCATCATGTTTCTTTATTAATAGCAATGGTCATTTAAAAAATGCCCTGGATATTAAATGACATTAGGGAATTATTTGTTTCTTTTTTCTCCTTAGGAAAAATAATGATATCGTTTATGTAAGAAAATATCTTTGTTCTTAGGAGATCCATGATGAAGTGCTTAGGTGTAAGGCATCACAAAAACAAAGATGGAAAAACGTTAACAACTGTTTAATCAAAGTGGTGAGTATAGGAATATTTATTTCATTTGAATTTTTCTGTATATTTAATAATTTCATGATAAAGTTTGGGGGAGAAAGAAAAAGGACAGGATAAAATAAAACTATACTTATCATTTTGTTATTGCGGCAGGTTTTTAACAGATGTCTCAAAAAGACATCTAAATCATCTGCAAATATTTCAATTAAATCAATCTGCAAATATTTATAAAAATACTATGTATTAATACTAAAATTGTACTATTATTGTAAATGTAAAGGATACAGGAGTCTAAGAATGACACAATCAATTAATTATCTCATCTACCCATCTGTTGGATATTCAGATTGCTTCTAATACTATTGATACATATGGGTCTCTAGGAATGGCAAACCTGCTGCTATCTCAAACTTTTTTCTTCTCTGGGAGAGTTCTAGCACAAAGTTCTCTCATCTATTAATCCAACATTTGCTCCCTGAAGCTTCTAACCATTTGCTCTGATTAGAATAAATTTAAGCCGAGTTTTCGCGTGATCATCTTCCAGAATTTGAAAACAGATACCAAGTTCCTACTATATTTCCTTTTATCCAGGTTAAAACTTTTAAATCTTTTGTTTGTCACATGACTATTCTGATCCATTCATTTCTCTAGTTATTTTTTTTTCTCTGAACATACTCCAGTGTATCACAGCTCAATGTGAGTCCATTTCTTAATCATATTCCAAGTGGGTTCAAGCAAAGCAAATTATAATAGGACTGCCAGCTCCCTAAATTAATGTAGTATACATTGTATAAAGAGTGCGTTTTTTTTTTTTTAGAATACAATATCATACTGCTGATTCATCTTAAGCTTGCATTAAAAAAGTTTGTGATGTACTATTTTCTTTTTATTTTCATGTGTCCCTGATTAATATAGTCTATTTATAGTTGGTCTAATTTTCTAATTAATACTATTTGGATTCTGATTCTATCAACTCTTTATTAATATTAATTTATTCAGTTTCTAGTGTACCAAGGCAAGTTATTAATACTACGGAGATATATGAAATGTGTTTATTTTCCCTTTGTCTTTAGGTCATATTCAGTCCAAGTCAGTGGTAAAAATGTGGAGCGATAGAGAGTTAAAGACAAAGACTCAGGTCATAATACCATGGATACCTCTACTGGAAGCTTTCCCTATTGTTAAACTAGCTAATGATCTTCTTAATTATTTTAGCTAACAGTTCTTAGTTCTCCATCACTTCTACAGAAACATCACTGTACACTTTTCACAGGCTTTACTTGACTAAGTCAGAGGCACTGTGCCTTCCACACTGTAATCCTGCCTCTCCACTGGATCTTCTACTGAGCCCTCCACCAACTCTGGCTTTTTTCAATAGTTTCTCCACACTGCAACCAGAGTAATATTTCTAAAATACAACTTTAATCTTGTTATTTATTTTCTAAAATCTTTCAGTAACTGCCTAATTTTTAAGCTTAATGTTAATTACCAAGTTCTTCATAATCTATCTTCTGCCTTCCTCTCTAGGCTCTTTTCTTACTACTCCCACTTCCCCAGTGTTACAGCCAAATAAAACTACCTACCTTTCTCTGAGTGAACCAAGGTCAAATGCCTCCATTCTTCCCAAATGATGTTCCTCTGCCCAGGAACCTAGTTCCTATCTACACATACACACACGCAAACACACACACACACACGAACGTACACATATGCATAACTACACACACATACATACACATTAACACATTTTTCCAACCTTCTTTCTCTCCTAATGCATTGTGAGTCTTTAGCATAGTCCCCTATTCTGGGGAGACATTCCTTACTGGCCCTAACTCTAACTTGACTAATTTGTAATCTCTGATTTACATTCCCTCAGTTCCAGATCACTTTCAAACACTATAATGCATACTCCAGCAAATGAAGTTTAAGAAAGTTAAATCAGTCACTATTTACAGATGACATGATACTATATATAGAAAACCCTAAAGTCTCTACCAAAAAGCTATTAGAATTAATAAATGAATTCAGTAAAATTGAACGATACAATATTAATATACAGAAATCTGTTGTCTTTCTACACACTAATAATGAACTATCAGAAAGAGAAATTAAGGAAGCAATCTCATTTATAATCACATCAAAAAGAATAAAATACATAAGAATAAACTTAACCAAGGAGATAAAAAAATGTATACTCTGAAAACTATAAAACTTTGATGAAGGAATTGGAAAATGATACAAAGAAAGGAAAGATATTCCATGCTCTTGGATTGGAAAGATTCATATTGTTAAAATGTCCATACTAAACAGAGCAATCTACAGATTTAATGCAATCCCTATCAAAGTAGGAACATTTTGATAGGGATTGCATTACCCTTGACATTTTTCACAGAACTAGAACAAATCATCCTAAAATTTATATGGAACCACAAAGATCCCCAAATTGCCACAGCAAGCTTGAGAAAAAGAACAAAGCTGGAGGTATCACACTCTCTGACTTCAGACTAAACTACAAAGCGACAGTAATCAAAACAGTATGGCAGTAGCACAAAAACAGACATATAGATCAATGGAACAGAATAGAGAGCCCGGAAATAAACCCATGCACTTATGGTCAATTAGTCTCCAACAAAAGAAGAAAGAATATACAACAGAGAAAACATCGTCTCTTCAATAAGTGGTGCTGGGAAAACTGAGCAGCTACATGTAAAAGAATGAGATTAGAACATTTCCTCACACAGTATACAAAAATAAACTCAAAATTGATTAAAGACCTAAATGTAAGACCTGAAACCATAAAACTCCTAGAAGAGAACACAGAGACACTTTGACATAAATCATAGCAATATTTTTTGGGATCTGTCTTTCCTAAGGCAAAAGAAATAAAGGCAAAATTTTTTAAAAAAAGAAGGGGGGACCTAAAAAACTTAAAAAGTTTTGCACAGCAAAGGAAACCATCAACAAAACAAAAAAACAACCTACTGAATGGGAGAAAATATTTACAAATGATATAACCAATAAGGGGTTAACAGTCAAAATATATAAACAGCTCATACAACTTAATATAAAAAAAAGGAACCCAATTAAAAATGGGCAGGAGGTCTCAACAGTCATTTTTCCAGAAAAGATACACAGATGGCCAACAGGCACATGAAAAGATACTCAACATTGTTAATCATAAGGGAAATGTGAATCAAAACCACAATGAGATATCAACTCACACCTGCCAGAATAGCTATCATCAAAAAGAACACAAATAACAAATGTTGGTGAGGATGTGGAGAAAATGAAACCCTCGTACACTGTTGGTGGTATTTTAAATTGGTGTAGGCACTATGGAAAACAGTATGGAGGTTCTTCAAAAAACTAAAAATAAAACTACCATATGATCCAGTAATTCCACTCCTGGGTATTTCACCAGAGAAAACAAAAATACTAATTTTAAAAGGCACAATCAGCCTAATGTTCATAGCAGCATTATTTACAACACGCAAGATATGGAAGCAACCTAAATGTCTATCAATAGATGAATGAATAAAGAAGGTGTGAGATATATATATATATATATATATATATGAATATTACTCAATCATAAAAAAAGAATAAAATTCTTCCATTTGTGACAACATGGATGAATCTAGAGAGTATTATGCTTAGTGAAGTAATTCAGACAGAGAAAGACAAATACTCTATGTTCTCAATTATATGTGGTATCTAAAAACATAAAACAGATAAATGTATATAATGAAACAGAAACAGACTCACAGGTATAGAGAACAAACTCATGATTACCAGTGTGGGGAGGGAAGGGGGGAGGAACAAGACTGGGATATGGGGTTAAGAGACACAAACTACCATGTTAAATAGATAAGCAACAAGGATATATTGTAGAGCACAAGGATATATAGACATTATTTAGTAATAACTCTAAATGGAATATAATCTATAAAAATGTTCAATCACTATGTTGTACACCTGAAACTAATATAATATTGTAAATCAACTATACTTAAATTTAAAAAGAAAGTTAAATCAGTATGAAACATGTTCAAATCCATGCTTACTCTGAAGGATGAAAGTTTCTAGCAGTCAACATTCATTAAGAGCAGACTTTATATCAGGCATTATGATAAATATTTTACAAACATAAACAGAACGACATCAAGAAATGTTGAATCACACTTTCTGTCTTCAATGTATTTCCCACTATTATATTTTAATTCTGAATGTATCTCTGCAATTCAGAATTAAAATATAACATAATTGCTTACCTCCTTTATGTTCCATTGTCTCACAAGGTATTTTAATTTTTAGGCTAAATAACTTTCTTTTACTGGGTCTAATGTCCTCTATTTTAGCAAGACCTTGGAGCAGGTCCAGTACTTTAACAAGACTTTGGAGCACTTCCAGCATCCTGAGAATTTTGCCTAAGGTCAGTTACACAGTCAGGAAGTGATGGATGCTGGATTCAGACACAGGAGACTTCGATCCAGGCTCCAGCTTTTAATCACTATGCTGTACTGCTTCCTGCTGGGTAAAAACACCACTCTTTACCCTCAACTTCTGGTAGTTTTCACAGCAGCTTTCCTTTTTCTGGATGGTAAACACTTTCAATTTCCTAAAACAGATTCTTAAGAGTTTTACATTCATATGAAGTATGACCATTACACTCTGAAATTTATTTTGTGTGAAGTTGGTAGATGCCATCCTGGTCACCTAAGTGATGCAAGTAGAAAAGAACATGCACACATGGACTTGAATGACTGACATGCCATGGAAAAATGAATAAGTAGGTCACAGCTCCTAAAAAAGGATTGCGTGGAAAGCATATGGTATAATGTATGAATTTTCCAAGAGGAGGAGCAGTGATCCATCTCTACTTCACATTGAGAGACAACCCTCACTTGTTTTCGACTTCCTTGAGCCATGAAGTAATGGGTATTTCTAATTTAATTAAAGGACTGGCTCCAGCATTTTGAGACATTTTCCCAGTGACAGTAACATCCTGAATTGTAATGTTACTAGTGTAGTCTCATCCAAGCATACAAATTAGCACCCTTGTCAATATTTCAAGTAAACTAAAAACTATACAAACATGTGACCAATGAAGATTTTGTCTGTGGAACGTCCTGTAATTTTTTTGCAGTTTTAGCACTCTGCAGTTCTTTAACTACAGAAGCTATGAAAGCTACTCTTGCATACCACTTTTACATCTGTTATATTCAATTCAGCTCAAACTTGTAGTGAGCATTTGGAAAAAGGAAGCTGCTGATAGTCTAGAATAAAGAATATGAGTTAGCTGGCTCATAAAAAGTGAAATCAAGTTGCAGGAAATAACATCATAGTTCCATTAGACAAAGATTGGTTCGCTCAGGCATGGAAATGTGCTTTCTTATTTTAAAAATAAATAAGCTTTTAACTTTACAAACCTTCTACTGTTTCCAACATATTTTTCGTTAGTGAATGGAAAATAGGTGTTGATTTTTCTTTCTACAAATGGACCCTTAAAATCACAGGGAGGACCATGGAGTTACACATTCAAATAATATTAATTTTAAAGTAGATGTATTATATACTGAGAGGAAAATTGGGAAATGGATACTTAAATGTTAGCAATTTAGGACCTAGAAGGAATGCATACTGATTGGGAAGGCAGATGCTTGAATAATATCGAGATATAAATAGACCAGATCAAACTGAGATAACAGGGAAGGCAGCTACGTGAATAATCACCATATAAAGAGTATAAATAACACCAACTATTTGAGGGCCAAAAGCATACACTTAATTATATTGATTTTTAAGAAACAGGTCAGCTAAAAGAAAAGGCAAAAGTGATTGAACGACCAAGCCCCTTCACTATCCAGACCAATGTTTTCTCCTCTGCAAAATGAAGGGGCTGGGTGAAATGATCTTGAAGATCAGAGATTCAGAAAACTTTCCTGATTCTAAGATTGCTTAAGAACTGCTCGGTAAATTGAGGAGCAACACTAATTCTGTCAGAAGTTAGGAGCTGGTTAAATGCCAGTCTCTTGCAAGTATGGCACAGCCTCCCTTTCATTTGCAAAAAAAAATATTGATTTGAGAAATCCTGCATCAAAATATTACTGAACCCAGTCGATGAAAATATAGATACAAATACATTTTGAGTTTGCAAAGAGCACTCAGGTGTTACGAGGCTAAATTAGAGGCATTAAAATAAACTTCCTTAAGTCTTAATCTAAAAACAGTAATAAAAAAAGATGGCTAGCGAATTGATATTTCAAAAAATCAGCAATCAGTTTAATAGTAATCATGTAATCCATGAAGCAACCTAAATATGTAATTTGATATCACATACAAAATAATTTACATTATTTATCTGGACTATAACGTCAAGAAAGTCCTTTCATTCTCCCTTACATATTTATTTTGCAGAGTTTCTTAACAAAAATCTTCTTTATGCTATTAACTAATATGTATGAGCCATGTTATTTTGTGTGTTTATTATTTTGTTTTAAATGAGGGGATTAAAAAATAATAAAGAAAGGAACTGTTTATTTATACCTTTTGTGGATAGGTTTCTTAAATCCTTAAAAATATTTTGTCTCCCTTTTTAACATCTGTAGTATTAATCAGATATAAAGTTTTTTGAGATTATTAAAAATTTTAGGATTCATGTTACCATTAATAAAACCTCATCATCTCTGTTGTGAAGCCTACCTCTCCACAAACTCCCTCAGATAGATTTCAAGCCTCTCGTTTGCAATACTTTTTTCATTCCTCTTTTCTAGTACTTCCAACTGCATCATGTGGCATAACCTTCTATTACCGTACATGGTTCCTCATGTATGGAACTTACTCATCTTTGACACACTGGACTTAACTCAGTGCTAGGCATACAGTGTGTGTTTAATAAATGTTTGAAGAATAAACCACTAATGTGGGGAGAGAATATGAGAGTATTGCATTATTAACACAAAATAAATTGAATGAAATTAAAATCATATTTTTATACCAATATAATATAAAAGAAATATTACAGAAATTGATCAAATAGCCATTATTTATTTTCCTTTTCCCAGGCAACTAGGAGAATCATGTGGATCAGACTGTTTCCCTTCCTTGTTGATTCTCCTCACACAATCCAGAAGACCTCACTTATTTGCTAAAGCCCTATATAAATTACAGTCTCGTGAATTATTTTTATAATTAGGACAGTCTGTAAAATAGAAGACTATATCTCTAAGGCTAATTGGAATTTATATAAAAATTATAACTTCAGAACTAGTTTCAGTATTCAATAATGGACATTATTTCCTGAGAAATTTAAAAACTGAAAAAATTCAAAGCAGATATGGAAAGAAAATACTGCAAACAATTGTATATCAGGGAAATTGTAAATACATAAATACAGTATTAAAGTTATTAAGTTTCTTTTTCCAAAAATCTAACTGGAGAAAGCAGTGTGGAATTTTAATTGGAGATAATGTGACTAAGCCCGTAGAGATCTAATATAGAAACAATGTACACATATGTGAGTATGCATGCAGAACTGATATACACCCACAAAGACTCATACAAAAGCAGGATCTGAAGAAAATTTAACTAGCTAGTTAATACAGAGACAAAGTAGGGGAGAAAATGTAGTGGCCTGATACTGTCAAACAAAGCAATATGTAACTGACAAAAATGTTTACACTGACTCTATGTAGATACAGCCTAAACAAGTGTACCTTAAGGTCAAATGAAATGACCCAGTTGTAGATTATGAGGTTTTTTGTGTGTTCGGAATGGAGAGTGGGTCAAAACATACACACACACACACGCACACGCACACAGACACACGCGAAACATATTTTCATTGAAAATTGGTACTACTCCTAAACATACCCTGGAAATGAACTATGGATCTATAATCAAGCAAAGCTTTAAAAAAAAATGTGTCTAAGATTCATAAGTTAGTGAGACTAGCCTGTAAACTCAAGCATTTGCTATAGTTGAATGCCTAGCTCTTAGCTGAGTGTCTGTCACACAGTAGGTGCTCAATAAATATGTCCTGCATTAATATAATTTTATTGACCTGCAGGATCAAGGAATAACCTTTGAGCAGATAATTCTGCAGGGCAAATTGTATCAGCAGAAAGGCAAATAGCACAGATATTGAAGAGTTAGACAAATTATACCAGAAATTATATGTGTTCAAAGATGTTCATAGTAGTATCATTTTTAATAAGGAAATAAACTAGAAACAATCTAAATGTACATCATCTACAGAGTGGTTCTACATAGCGCTGGAAACCACCAATGGAATACTGTGCAATCATTAATATCCTTGGGTAGATGTACATTTATTGACATGGAAAAATATTCAGGATATATTGCTAAAGAAATACTAAGTAAAAATTTGGCATGTTTTTAAGAGGCAGTATTATGTAATGGTTCAAAATAAGGTCTCTGGAGTCAGCCTGCTTGGGTTCACAGCCCAGTTCAGCCCATTGGAAAAAAACTGCTATGTTATATTGGTATTACCAAGTACTAACTTCATAGGATTGTTGTGAAAATTAAATGAGAGAATAAACTAAAATTCTTACAACAACAGAGATATCTCAATAAAACTTAGCTATATCATTTTAGTTATGTCTAAATATTTACCTACAGATGCATACATATAAAAAATACATAGAAATATGTCTGAAAGGATATATACCAAAATATTAATGGAGAATATCTATGAATAATAGGAATATAGATAATGACTATTTTCTGGACTTCCCGAAATAAAAAGAATTTTTATATCTCTGAGATACCTTTGTATCAGACAGAAACAATTTTTGAGGATGGGGTAATTTAGGATGGAAGATTATACGATTTTAGATTCTTAGGACTGGAAAGAACCCAAGCTAAAGGGAGAACATTTTCAATCACAGGAAATTATCCAAATATAGATTCAGCAGACTTAGTCCATCACTATAGAAATGAACCATTTTATCTCTATAGAACAATGACCTTGAAAGTTGAGCTAGAAAATGTCCTGCTTTTAGAAAAGCGATTCCAATCAGGCAGGGACAATGTTGCATCCCCTACATCTCCCAGAACAGCACTTTCCAATATGTGTTTGAGTAGTAAGTAACTCGGTTGAAATTTTCTCCCAAGCCTCAAAAGTACTAAGCAATTCAAAATCAAAATTGTTGCTTTTTAAATTAGAGGACAACTGTAAGCTAAATGGAAAAAAAATAAATTAAAGATATTTAAAAATCAATGCAAAACAAATACAGGAAAAGTAACTTAAAAGTCGTATCTTAAAATGTCTTCTACTTGTAGCCAAGTTGATAATGGGAAAGGTTACATACTTCTCCTGAGATTGGCCATCACGATGTAGTGAAGAGGGTTTGTAAGGAATCAGAAGAATGGGCAGAGGTTGTCTCTCATGCAAGGTGAGCTCATTATCTGCCACTGAATCCACGGTCTTCTTTAACTAATCATTTTAGGAGAAGGATAATGACAGTAATATTCACTTTATCAAATTTTACCCCATGGCTCTTGGCTCCTTAGCCCCCGATGACCAAGGACATATGGAACTGATGCTGATTATATACTGAAGGACCTTTGCAAAGAATGTCTTGAGCTTATCCTGACATTATTGGTTACTTTAAGCTGGCGCTTTCCTGCAGGCTCTAGAATGCTTAAATTACTACACAAATTGCTATAAATGTTAATTGATTCCAAGAAAGACAAATACCTCTCTAGCTGGGCAGCACCCATGTAAGAACAAGAAATAGCAAATTCTCTTTCTATTTCTGGTAAGTTAAAGGATGACAGGTTTCAGCAACGTTTTCAAACATTCTCATTTGCATAAAGCCACAGATCAGAAGAGTGGCGTTTAGTACTTTACAAGTCAAAAATCAACTCTCATTCACTGTTCTGTTTATCATAACAGATGTTCTGATCAGCATTCCCAGGTCACCATGTACAGTGTACATGTTTATATAATTACAAGAGAAAAGAGGTTAAAACGTTGTGCCTCATACAATGCTGTCAGAATGAACCAGTACAACAATTCACACAGGGGAACAGCAAGAGAGTAAATTCAAGCACTATAAATATACATAAGCCACAACCTAAACTGTTTCCCAGCCCAACATCCAAAAATGGATTCCTCGCAATAGACGTAAAAGAATCAATATATATCCCTAACTGCCTGGTGTAACCTAGTTGAAGGCAGCCTAGAGGCAGAGATGGAATTTCTACTACACTTTGTAGGATCCTGTGAATATGTATTTAGCTTTTGTCAGAGGATAACAAATCCCATAGTCCTAATCTGAGTAGAAGCGCCATTTGTTTTTCTTCTCACATACCTGTTGTGATACAGAAAATGTGACATGAAGTACACTTCAGAGGAAAGAGAGAGAAGGTTATTTATGGACAGATTCACAGAATGAAGATACTAAGAAAATGGTACAAAGATAGTCTTCCTCTAAAGCAGGGACAGATTTTCTTGGGCTGTTTACACTACCTGCATCTAAATGCACCTTAGTTTTCTCTAGTGTCTGTTGTTTAAATTTTATTATTTATGTGCTGTTAAATATATGATGCCTAATCATACTATATCATGCTTATGTGAAGTGACAGGAAAAATTAAAAAGCATCAAAGTTACGGTTACTTCCAAGCAAGGTAGTGGTTCAGAGACTGAGATTCTAGTTCTGGCTAAGCCATTAACTAACTCTAAACCTTAAGCAAGTCAATTAAATGTTCTTGGCCTCAGTTTACCTGGTTGTGAACTGAGGACCTTGAAGGACCTGAGTGATGTCAAGGCTGATGCTGTTCTTTTCATCTACTTAATTCCAGTGCCCAGCACAGTGCTTACCACAAGGGAGATATTCAGTGACTCTTTGTGGCAATGAATGAGTGAAACATGTAATGAATCAGTGAATAAAAGTACCCGTAAGATCCTTGCCAACCTAAATTATCCATGACAACATGTCATTAATTTGCATGACAAACAAAACTTTCAAAATTAAATCCTGGTTCTAAGGTGAATGTGCATTTTCTGAATGGGTAATGGTATCGAGAAAGTACTATTACAGCATCACAACCTAAATCCCCTGTGTCAGTCCAGTCTGAGTCATGTACCTGTCTGGAGGAAGCAAAATTAATATAATGACTTAGCTGAGTCATCCAGTGAGAGCCCAGTAATACAGGTAAAGTTAGAGACCTCATCCATGATCAAATCTCCACTGGTGGTGACTTAATTAACCATTGACCTTATACTGGACAGCAGAAATCATATAACTGTGGATTTCTGTCAGCCTGCTGCCTTTCATGCCACATCCACTAGAAAATTATCTTATCCAAGAATAGGAAGTGAGCTGTACTTTCTAGAAAGAGGTTATGTATTTGAAATAATCCAATCGTTATATTTCTACTCTATGAAATTATTATGCTAAGGAGCTACCATACAAAATCATTTTCCATGGCTTTTGTTCAAGCTTGGAAGAAAAGGATAGGAAGAAATAACTCTGATTTCAGCTTATAGCAAGGTAATCATGGAAGGTATCTAGTCATCTTGTACTTAGAGGACACCTAAATACCTGCATAAAAAGTGAAAAACTGAGTTAAAAGATTTTTTAATCTTTTGCCCAACTTTTTAGCAATTTAAAGAACACTATATAAGCTTTGTTTTTTTGCTTTTAGAATCTTCCCCAATATGGATAGCTATTGGAATGAAAATGAAAGAAAGAGAGAAGGAATGGAGGCACAGAGGGAGAGAGAGAGGGAGGAAAGGGAAGGGAAAATAATACAAAACCTAATGACTCCACAGCCCTTGATAATGGGTACAGTGTTTTCATAAGCAAGCATAGATGCACTGTGGGTGAAGAAAGTATTAATACTGTGCCATTTTTCAGATGAAAAATTAGTTTCGCTCAGAGAAATTAAGTGACTTGTTCAATATCACACAGCAGAAAGGTGATACAGTAAGGACTCAAACCCAGGTCTTCTGTATGCAAACATCAGACCTTTCCATTGCATTTCAGCCACAACATATGCATTTTGTTTAGAGAGAATGCAAGATAGGAATTCATTCAAAAACGTAAATGGTGACGCTTTATGTCTCATAGAATGGTATACAGCCAAAAGGGAAAGGTATAAATCAATGGGATTATTTCATCCAGTAATTATATAAGATTCCAAAAATCAATAACAACGGTGAACCCTTCCCCTTTCACTACATGTATTGTTCTTTTTATTTCTTCAAATTTGTAGGCCTACTTTAAATATCAAGGTCAAGCCACCCACTGTTTTGAGGACATAGTATGCTTAATTATACCCAGAAAAGGAAGCTATTCAATATTATTTTTTAAATGTTACACATTACCATAAGGAAACTACAATATCATATCTTGAGAAGTAAAGAGCAGGAAAAAAATGTTCATCACCAAATAGGTCATTACATATTTAAATAAATTATTCACTTTTTAAACTATCATTATGTGGATAATTAAGCAATTTTCTTGCCTTCTAACAGCCCTTCAAATAGCATAGTTTATCATCCTTGGGTCTGAAACTTCCCTTTTGCCACTGACTAAAATGAGTGCTACAAAATTTGGAAAATGTCTATTCTTCTTAAAGGCAATGTTTACTTGTGCTAAACCTTAACAAAACTTAAAACTGTGCCATATATCACTTAATTATACATTGTCTTGCCTTGTTTTTTATTTCTGCCATAATTTTATGTATATTAAACTAGGCTCCCAAGAAACTTCATGGCTCTAGAAAAGCAAGTGGAAGATGTCTGAAAAATTTTAATTGATTTATTGTCAGTTACCAATAACATCCATTGGATACTACTGCATTATGCACCTGGTGTTATATTACAATTACACATTACATATTACATTAAGCTTTCACTTTAAAACATTTATATTTTATGAACAGAGAGATTCTAAGGCAAGTTTTCAAATGGTAGCTATTAACCTTTTAATGAGAAGCAAGGGCTTCAATCTGGTTTTTAATTTTCTTGGGATAATTTTTAACTAACCTTTTCTACTAACAAAGATACATCCTTAAAAGGATTTCAATTCCAATTTTAGTATGTTGCTATTATAAATTTTCAGAACACTTAGTTATAGACAAATTTTTATAGTTTACATAAGCATTATAGAAGTAATTATTATACCTTATGTTTATATTTTATATGACATTGTATCCCCTCACAACTAAAATCCACTCTGAATAGAAACTACAATTGTAAAATTTTTAAAAATGCACACACACAGTTCTTTTTTCTTATTCTTGGCAATTATAAAAGTAACTATGAACAAGATTGTTGGTCAGATGTGTGAAATTCCTGGTTGTTAAAGCCCCAGCTCATAGCCTCTGCTTTAATGAAATATGTCATACAATGCACAGTTCTCTAATATCATTTAACCTATAAATTGTTCTTCTGACCCTTTCATCACTCAAGTAGAGAATACAAAGAATAGAATTCATTATAAATTCATGGAGCTTCTAAAACATGAAGAGATACTGGTTATAATTCATTCATGAGTTATTTTCAGTTTATGAAGGAAGGTCTTGCCAAAAGAGAGTAAAAGCAAAGCACATTAAATTATAAAATTATATTCAGATTTTGCTGAGCATGGTCTTTAAGTTTCTCTACAAATAATTCCAGCCTCATTCTCATTCCACCTCCAAAATTAAACAACTCTTCTTTCCCATCATGTGAACTTCAGTACCCCAACCAAAAATTCTGCTTTCCAAAATTGTGACTATGCTGTTTCTCTCCCACAGTGATCTACAAGAATCTGTCTTATCCACAAGCTCATGCTTCTAACCTCTTTTCTCAGATCTGTAACAAAATATCCACTTGCTTCTAAGGTAGCGATGATTAAGCCAGTTAAATCAACTACTCTATCTACTTTGGCTTGATGTGAACACATTGGAATTTGTGAAATTCTGCTCTATTCAATTGACAATGACGAGGTATATGCTGATTATTTGCACTCTTAGGTCTATTTCACATCTATTATTTTTCAGTTAAATGATAAGGTCTTTGAGATTGGGGATTGTGTTATTGATTTGACTTGTGTTAGCCCAAAGGAAGTTAATAGATTGAAATAATGCTTCAGACACCTATTATGTAAATGAATACAATAGGAGAAGGTATTCAACAAGAAGTAGGTTGAGCATTTTGTATAGGAATTAAAAAGATGGCAATCTTATTCTGGAAGATAATTTCCTTTGAGTAGGGATTCAACCAATCTGGTGTGAATCACTTAACAATTCAAATAAGTGATAAATTCACATTACTGTTGAACATTCACCTCGGGAGACATATGAAAGCAGGATTGTTCTTTCTGTACTTTCCGTACTGACTGTTTATACAGGTAAATACTACTGGTTTTCCATTTTCTTCTACAGTTACATAACATCAACAAGGAAGAGTACAGGGACAGTGGCATTCAGAGTTGCTTTGTTCCAATCCTGTCACTCAGACACAAAAACTTTCGCAAATCATCTAACTAATGGGCTCAAAATCTTCATGGAAAATGTTAAAATGTAGAGAGATACACTACTGTATTATCTCTAAGTTACCCTCCATCTCTTAAAAAAAAAACAAACCTATCATTCATTGATTCTCCCCCTCTGAGAATCAGTATAATTCAAATTTTTTCAATGAGAGAAAGAATGAAGTAATTTCTGTTTATGAGGTAATTAACTGGTGTCTTAAGCCATTGTTAGAAAAACTGTTAAGACGAATTCTTATTCTATTCAGTTTTCACTAAAATCCTATAAGCTGCATATATACAACAAAAGTGAGGAATTTAAGAACTTCAAAATTTTGTCATAGAGTATCTAAAAAAGGTGAACTCACCCATAAAAAAATAAAAATACGATGATCACTTTCCACAGGACAGAGAAAACCAGCTGACCAATGAGGGTATAATGGCTTCTGGTTTCAGAGCAAAGAAGTACAATTAGTTTTCTTTAGCAGGGAGGAAATAATTTTACATTAATGTTGACTACTGAATTCCTTGTGTTAGGTATATTTGTCCCTGTTTAGTAAAACACATTGACAAGGTACTTTTTCTTTTCTTTTCTTTTTCCTTTGAAGGAGAGAGACCTTGAAGCAAGATAATAATAGCTAACATTTAACGAAAGCTTTCTATTATCCCATACTTTTTGAGTGCTTTACGTTTATCAGTTCATTACAATCTTGCAAAAACCACAGAAGAAATTAAACCAGGGCACAGAAATGTTAAGACTATTTCCCAGGGTCACATAGCTAATGCAAAGCGGAGGAGAACCAGCACCAGGGAGGTCTCAGTCCGGAGCTCATACCCTTAAGCACCCAACTATGTCACCACCAGGACGAGCCAAGACAAAGGAAAGGCAAACTGTTCTGCTTAAGAAGTAATAAATCGGGCTTCCCTGGTGGCGCAGTGGTTGCGAGTCTGCCTGCCGATGCAGGGGACGCAGGTTCGTGCCCTTGTACCGGAAGATCCCACATGCCGCGGAGCGGCTGGGTCCGTGAGCCGTGGCCGCTGAGCCTGCGCGTCCGGAGCCTGTGCTCCGCGGCGGGAGAGGCCACAGCAGTGAGAGGCCCGCGTAAAAAGAAGTAATAAATCAAGGTTGGAGACAAGGATAAGGGAACTAGGAAGAAGAGTTGTAAAAAGGGGGCTTGGAACAATTAGGAAGCCAAGTACAAGCCAAGTTGATATGATACAAACAGGAGAGAATAGGTGAAAATGCAGGAGGACAGAAAGAGAACATTGTCCGAATAACTTTTAAAAATAGGGAGTTGTAATATTCAATTCAAATTTACTACATGTGATCTACCCATACAACCACTCAGTAAATTTTGTCATACTTCCTTTGTGTGGATGGTATTTGGGGGTAATCAAGGAAGAGAGACTTTGTCTCACATTTATAGGAATGCAGTAACAGCTGCAAGACCTGACAAAGATGGGAGAATTCAGAGGAAGCAACTATAGCCAGAGGTGACTGTGTAAAATGCCATCCCCACCCCTGCCAAAGAATCCTCAAGTTATTGGAAAGGACCAAGCGGCCCTGACGACATCTTTGTTATACTTAAATACTACCTCTTTAATAAATCTTATACTAAAGATACAGAAAATCTTTGCTATGATGTGGATCTAAGGGTGATGCCAGTGGAACAGCAGACAGGGCAGGTATGGGAACGGTGCAGAAAACTAAACTCGCTCTGAGACTAGTGGGTAACTTATAATGTTTCTGACTCTTCTATCAAAACAGATACTATTGCCTCAGAATTGTTTTAAAACTGAGAATGTTCTAAATTAATTCATTCAACAAACAAGTATTCAGGATCTACTTAGTGCCAGGGAATAGAGCACTGTACAAAACAGACAAAAAAATCCCTGTACTCATAAGCTTAGCATTCCAATAGGCTTACATTCTAATTCAGTATTCACTACCAACCATCTTGAGTGATAGTGATCTAACCATTGTCCTTTTTACATACACTAAAATCAGCACAAAAGTTCAGATAGGGATTTTCTCAAAATTACATAAAGACATTTTAAAAACGAGTCCTCCACTTTAGTTATTCTATTTCAGAAACCACCTATTTTTCTTAAAGGAAAGTCCTCCTGGGATCTAGAAGAGCCTTAATCATTGTTCCCATCACCCCTTGCAGTTAAAATATTGCTTCTATTTAAGGGATTTTTTGATTACTTTTATGGGAAGATGGCAGAAGGTGAATTGGGTGGTATTAATTATCTCTTATTTTAACCTAGAATATCGTCAAGCCCATTTCCCAGAGACACCGAATTCTAAATCCCACTCACTCACTCCTTAAAAACATGCTTTTGCTCTTCAACTGTATCCCTTGATCCTCCTCAATTCTTCCTGTCATTTTTTAAATGGAAAGGACAATACCAACCATACAGAGTTGTGGTAATCACACAGAGTAACATAAATCAGATGTCTAGCAATACACAACCTAGTTTAGAAAAATAAAACCTGGTACTGCTTATAACAAATTAAGCCTCTCAGATAAAAAGGTGAATTTCTAGGAGATGGTTGTTGGTAGAAATGAAATAATGAAAAAGATACCTGAATATCTCTCTGTGACACAATTATTCGTTCTTTCATTTACTTTGCCTGAGAGTGAACAGAAAAGACACAGACAGAAAGGAAAAAAAAAATCAGTTTAAAAGCAATTCCATCTGGGCCAATTGACCGCTGATCTGAGAATTTCTTTGTGACATGACGACCAAAAGGCCTTGTAGGAATATGAATGTCTGAAATCAGTTTAAAGTTGGAAACTGTTTGCTATGTGAATCACCATGCAAGGACTCCAAGAGATTCACAGACCTCTGGTGAAAGAAAAGTAGTGTTCCGCACAATGTTTTTGTATTCATGGACTTGGAGCTCAAGCGTGGGGAAAAGAAGTTGTGAATCACAGTTAGGCTGACCCCAGGGCAGAGGTAAAGAATGGAATGCAAAACACAGCAGAAAAAAATTGGTAGACAGAAAATCAGAAGCAGAGATAACCAAAAGAATATAAGGCCCACAAAAATTGGCTCCCTAACAGGCCAATCTTATTCAAATTCAACAAGTTAGAGATTCCAGATGACTTCTGGTACATGTATATATGTATGAAAATACACATGCACATACACATATAAATATCTACATACATACGTACATACATGTGTATGTGTATTCCTGTTCTTACGTTCAGGAAATCCCTGTTCTTACATTCAGAAAAGTCGTAAAGCCATGCTAGTTTGGTTTATCTGTAACCAAATAGACTCTGGCAACATCTGGATCAGGAGTCAGCAAACTATGTTGTCCCTTAGGCCAAATCTGCTCTGCCACCTGTTTTTGTAAATAAAGTTTTACTGGAATACAACACCACCTTTTGGCTTATGTATTGTCTAAGGCTGCTTCTACGCTACAAAGCAAAGTGGAATTGTTACAACGGAGTTTATGGTTTTCAAATTCCCAATTTCAAATTCTGAAGTCTGGATCTTTATAGAAAAAGTCCCCCAAACATACCATTACCCTCCAAACCTCCTGCCTATTAGAGAACATTCATTTAATGAGTGCCTATCATTATTATTTTTCCCTATATTTAAAGGCTATTTTTAGAGCAGTTTTAGGTTCATAGCAAAATTGAAAGGTACAGGTATTTCCACATACCCACTGTCCCCCCACATGCATACCCCCCACCCCGTTATCAACATCCCTCACCAGAGTGGTATATTTTTTTACTATTAATGAGCCTACATTGACACATCACAGTATTTCAGAATCCATGGTTTACACTGGAATTAACTTTTGGTGTTGTACATCGTATGGGTTCGGACAAATTTATAATGACGTGGACCCATCATTGTAGCATCATACAGAATATTTTTGCTGCCCTAAACATCCTCTACATTCCACTTATTTATCCCCCCTACCCCACCGCTCCCCACAACCCCTGGCAACCAGTAATCTTTTTACAGTCATAGTTTTGCCCTTTCCAGAATGTCATATAGTTGGAATGATACAGTATGTCGCCTTTTCAGACTGGCTCCCACCATTTGGTAATAGACATTTAAGCTTCCTCCATGTCTTTTCATGGCTTGATAGCTCTTTATTGTTTTTAGCCCTGAATAATATTTTATTATCCAGATGTACCACAGTTTATCTATTCCCCTACTAAAGGACATCTTCACTGCTTCCAAGTTTCGACAATTATGAATAAAGCTGCTATAAGTATTTGTGTGCAGGCTTTTGTATAGATATAAGTTCTCAATTTATTTGGGTAAATACCAAGGAATGTGATTGCTGGATCATGTGATAAGACTATGTACAGTTTTGTAAGAAACCGCTAAACTGTCTTCCAAAATGGTTGTTGCATTTCGCATTCCTACCAGCAATGAATGAGAGTTCCTGTTGCTGCACATCCTCATCAGCATTTGGTGTTGTCAGTGTTCTGAATTTTGGCCATTCTAATAGGTGTGTTATGGTACTGTACTGTTGTTTTAATTTGCATTTCCCTAATGACAAATTATGTGTAAGGTTTTTTTTCCTTGCTGTCTGTACATTTTCTTCGGTGAGGTGTCCATTAAGGTCTTGGGCCCCTTTTAAAATCTGGTTGTTTTCTCACTGTTAAGTTTTAAGAGTTCTTCGTATATTTTGGATAACAGTTCTCTATAAGATATGTCTTTTGCAAATATTTTCTTTCTGTCTGTGGCTTATCTTCTCATTCTCTTGACCTTCCTTCCTTTTTTCCCTTTTGCTTCCATGTTTTTGACTCCCTGTCATGTTCTCTAAAGTAACTATTTCAAACTTCTCAGGATTTTGAAAAGTCTATGGATGTTCAACTTTAAGTTTCTCTGTATCTTCACCTTCCTCTTTCTTTTACCTATGTTCCTCAAGTTTAACCACCCAATTTTGCCCTGACTTAGCTTCCAGAATTCATTACCTTGCCCAAATCCACTCTCATATGCTTACTTGTCTACTAATATTTTCTATTCTCCCTTTAAAACAACATAAAAATATTACTGCCGTTCTGTAACTCACCACCTTATTTATCTTTACCCATATTTTTAAACTACAAATATTTCTTTAAACATAACCCATATGCCACTGCCTGTACTTTCTTACCACCCACTTATACTGTAAATTCCTTCAGTCTGGCTTTGCCTTGTTACTCCATTGAATTTTACTCAGAAGCCACCAAGGACTAACTGATAATCAGTTTCCTGTTTTCTTCCTCCTTAAGATCTCTTTGGTAATAGATTTTGTTATATCTTTATTGAAGCTCTTTTCTCACTTGGTTTCTGAGATTATCTAAAAATTTTACCAGTACCCAAGTAAAATACATGGCTAACTTTATCTCAAACATATGCTATACTTCCCAGCCTCAGGCCAATTTTTATGGTTCTGCTTTTTTTTTTTTTGAAATAAACAATGCTTTTATTGCAGCACAAGCTCTGACTACTTCAACTTGTGATACAACAAATCAGTCAAATACACAATACCAGTATATAAGATCCAGTAGGACAAACATCTTTCTTATTCTCTATTGTATCCCTAGTATCAGCTACATATTAAATAATAACAATTGAAAAAATGTATTTAATATCTGAAAGAAAATTCAGAGATCTTCTACTCCAACACCCTTCGACTTTCCCATGCTGATGAAATAAATTACTGGTAAAGCTGGAATATCAAAGCTCATTCCAGTGCTTATTTCCACATTTTCCTGCTTCTTCTATTATATTACTAAATTGTCATGCAATTGTTTTCTTTTCAAGGTAACTTT
The DNA here is from genome assembly GCF_963455315.2 of Globicephala melas. Lineage (NCBI taxonomy): Eukaryota > Metazoa > Chordata > Mammalia > Artiodactyla > Delphinidae > Globicephala > Globicephala melas. The sequence goes on along the minus strand of NC_083327.1, from coordinate 32,772,814 downwards.
AATAAAGTAATGACTTACTAAATTAAGAAAATCACCTATTGTGATTATCAGAAATTGTGAGCTAGTTAATGTATTATCCAACACCCAATGCTTCATAATTTTACTCTCACATATACCTTTTTCTCTCCTGAGATTTGGTTCGTGTAATGGAAGTATATCCAAATATAGATACATTTATCTTTGAGGCGGTGTATTCATTTTAGAGAAATACTTATAGAACATTCTATCTGTAAATTCTGTTATGTTTTCCAATAGCATGAGAAAAAGGTCTCCCAAATGTGATATTACACCTATAGTAACATATGAAGCTGTCATCTATTCAAAAACTACCTTGTTCATTCTGAAGTAAAAAATGAAAAAGTCAACTTTAATATTACTTGGAGTCATCTATTGGCATCATAATCTGTAACACCTAATTTTATGAGATCCTAGTGCCTCAAGTATGAGCTCCTACTCATCCCAGTAAAATTTGTTGACTGCTTTTCATATTCAAGGCATTATTCTAGGATAGAAATGAGCTTTGTAGCTTGAAGAAGTTTATGATGTTATAAGAAGGGAGTAATAACATTAAACAACTGGACTTTACTTTGCATATCTAAAAATGGTGATAAAAATTCCTGTCCTGCCCAGTTTATGGTATACTTGGAAGAGTCAGATGAGCAGTGAAAGCACTCTGTAAAACTGCACAAATCCTAATTATTATTGTTACACTGAGTACATGAGAGCAAATTATCAAAGACCAAAATGTGTTAAGCAGTGAGGCCTGGAGCATATGAGAGGGAAAAATCAACAAGGAACAGAGTATTAGGAAGTTTTTATAAAGGAAGCAGCTTCCATTTCCATCTCACCTCTGGCAGCTCATATCGAGACTTTGAAAGTTGCCTATGATTGGTCTACTTGCCCCGAGTCTCCTGCTACTTAACCTATTGCACTACTGCCAGCCCAAGTTCTTACTAAGGTCTTCACAATCCTTCTGTCAACACCTTCAAACAGTTCTAGGGTCTTGGAAGAAACAGTTTAAATTCCTTATTTAGAAGCATTTCAACCTTACCTCCAACTGCTCAGTTTCCATAACTCTCCACTCCAACTAAACTCCTGTAGCAATAATCGTCCATATCATTAATTTGGTAATTTATTTTTATTTGTTCCAGCAGAGATTTAATGTGGCTCATTTGGCAATTAATCATGTAATGTAATTCTTTGTGGCATCTGTTCTGCTGTTGAATCAAACTGTTACTTATATTTTCTTTTCATTTATATTGTTTCCTTTTTAAACATTTTTATTGGTCCCCCAGATACTAATTATCATTAAAAACTGACACCATGTTTTTTGTTTTGTTTTGTTTTGTTTTGTTTTGTTTTGCGGTACGCGGGCCTCTCACTGTTGTGGCCTCTCCCGTTGCGGAGCACAGGCTCCAGACGTGCAGGCTCAGCGGCCATGGCTCACGGGTCCAGCCGCTCCGCGGCATGTGGGATCTTCCCGGACCGGGGCACGAACCCGTGTCTCCTGCATCGGCAGGTGGACTCTCAACCACTGCGCCACCAGGGAAGCCCTGACACCATGTTTTAATCTTCTCTTCACACCCATGCTCCCAGGATCATGCATATGATTTTGCTTCAAACCTACAAATTTACTGATGGACAATTCTGCAAAGCATGGTCATTCCTGCTAAAGAGAGATGATACAATTTCTGCCTACGAAAAACAAAAAAATATAAGTATTACCAATTCTGCCCTGTGCCTCCTAGATTCCTTTTCAAGCCTAAAGGATTTATTCCCTTGGTTGCTAGAAAGGTTGTCTGTCTTGCCAGGAACTGCCTCTGCTGAAGAGTCCCTCCCCCAAAGCACAACTCCTTAGAAAACCAATTTTCTAAAAACTACAGAAATAGTAAATTTAGGGAGAAAGTTTGACTTCTAGGGATAAGGGAGAAAACCTAAAGAAGGGGCCAAGTTGTAAGCTCTCCCATCCCCTGGCCACAAGACTGATATTCAGACTTTGTCAGGAAAGGTATGACAGGGTTGTCTGGGGTATTCTGGCTCAGAGCTAGCTCACCAGAAGTCGCCCTCTGGGCTGACATCAGAGTTCACTGGAGCACTGTGGGCCGGAGCTGGTACACAAGAAGCTACCTGCTGGACGGCATGGACTAGCGTCAGCCCACAGCCACTGGGGTGCTGGAGAAATTCTCCGAAAGTTGAGTGGAGAAACTCATTGAAAGGCTGGCACCATGGGGTTCCCACATGCCTATCCCCACATGCATGCTAAGAAGAAGAGTCATTAAAAATAGAAAGAAAGGAGAGAAATAGATGTTTCTCCAAAAAAGACATACAGATGGTCACCAGGCACATGAAAAGATACTTAACATCACTATTAGAGATAGGCAAATCAAAACTACAGTGAGGTAGCACCTCACACCAGTCAGAATGGCCATCATCAAAAAATCTACCAACAGGGGCTTCCCTGGTGGTGCAGTGGTTGAGAGTCCGCCTGCCGGTGCAGGGGACACGGGTTTGTGCCCCGGTCCAGGAGGATCCCACATGCTGCGAAGCGGCTGGGCCCGTGAGCCATGGCCGCTGGGCCTGCGTGTCCGGAGCCTGTGCTCCGCAGCGGGAGAGGCCACAACAGCAAGAGGCCTGCATACCGCAAAAAAAAAAAAAAAAAAATCTACAAACAGTAAATGCTGGAGAGGGTGTGGAGAAAAGGGGACCCTCCTACACTGTTGGGCGAAATGTAAATTGGTGCAGCCACTATGAAAAACAATAAGGAGGTCCCTTAAAAAACTAAAAATAGAGTCATCATATGATCCAGCAATCTCACTCTTGGGCGTATATCTGGAAAAGACAAAAACTCTAACTTGAAAAGATACATGCATCCCAATGTTCACAGCAGCACTATTTACAATGGCCAAGACATGGAAGCAGCCTAAGTGTCCATCAACAGATGAATGGATAAAGAAGATGTGATCTATATCCATCTATCTATCTATCTATCTACCTATCTATCTATCTATCTATCTATCTATCTAAAATAGAGTATTACTCAGCCATAAAAAAGAAAAAAATAATGCCATTTGCAGCAACATGGACGGACCTAAAGATTACCATACTAAGTGAAGTAAGTCAGAAAGAGAAAGACAAATATCATATGATATCATTTATATGTGGAATCTAAAAAATACAAATGAACATATTTACAAAACAGAAACAGACTCACAGACATAGAAAACAAACTTATGGTTACCAAAGGAGAAGGGGGGAGGGATTAATTAGGAGTATGGGATTAACAAATACACACTACCATATATAAAATAGATAAACAACAAGGATTTACTGTATAGCACGGGGAACTATATCTAATATCTTTAATAACCTATAATATAAAAGAATTTTTAAAAAAATATATATATAACTGAATCACTTTGTTGTATACATGAAACTAACACAATACTGCTAATTAACTATACTTCAATTTAAAAAATAATAGAAAGAGAACCCCTTTTCTCTGCTATAACTTACATTACCCTCCAGTGTCCTCTATTGACAAAACCTAACACTCAGTCATCTGACAAAGGAGAAACGTTTGTAGGATCCAGCTCCAGTACTGCAAAACAGGGGAGCAGGGAAGGTGGATTTAGAGCTGAGAGATAATAAGATAATAACTGGTGTAGTCTATCACAGAATTAACTTTGTTAAATGACATAAGAAACAGAAGCACAAACTGAGGAAAAATGAACCAGAGTTTTTTTCAAATACGCTATATTTTAAAAATGAAGAATTATGCCCAAATGCCTGCTGAATACATTATATAAGCAGGTAAATACATTTAGTTCTATATATAATATATGCTTCAAAGCCAAGCAAAAATCAGTCTACCTTTCTGAAGCACGAAAAATATTAAAAAGTTATCATGGTCCAGGTTATTATGACTATTCTCTTCAAGTATGTAAACAAATTCAGTTAGTAAATAAATAACTCAATTACCCAAAAGGCCTGAATCCCAAATCTCTATCTCCAAAATACCTTTCTCCTGAGCTCCAGACACATTTAATCTATTATCTACCAAACACCATTATTTGGATGTGCCATCAGTACTTCCAGCACCAGCATCTAAATCTCAGTCAGATACTGGTAAACTAGCTCTCAAAAATAAAAACCAACCCTGAATGTGCTTTGTGCCAATTTCTGCAGTGTAAATATTCCTAGCATGGCCTCACAAGTTACTGACAATTTAGCAACCATTAAAACTAATCCTAATTACCTCTTCAGTGTCTTAGGGAATCTCAGCCTCCTTCACTTCAATATTCAAGCCAAAAACTTTGGTTTCATCTTTTATTTCTCCTCCCCCTTCAGCACCCATTTCACTGTCTGAATTACATCAGTTCTTCAGCTTTGTCTGTTTCTCTAATCTGTCACTGCCGTTGTTGCCACCTTACATCATGCCATTTTTGTTTCACTAGGCTAACTGGTGCTCCTGCCTCCAGTCCATCTTTCCCATGGATTTTTCACTGCAGCAAAAATGATCTTTTTTTTTAATTTGAAATATAATTGACATATAACATTGTATAAGTTTAAGGTGTACAATGTTGTTGATTTGATACATATTTATATTGCAATATGATTACAACTGAAGCTTTACACCTATATAAAAAAGCTAACACCTTTATCATGTCAGATAATCATAATTTCTTTTTTTGTGGTGAGAACATTTCAGATGTAGTTTCTTGGCAACTTTGAAGTATATAATACAGTTGACTTTAATCATCATGCTGTGCATCAGATCTCGGTTAACTTATTTAAGCTATTAGTTGCAAGTTTGTATCCTTTAACCAACATCTCCCCAATTCCCACCCCATGGCCCCTGGTAACCACCATTTTACTCTCTGTTTCTATGAGTTCAGCTTTTTCAGACTCCACATATAAGTGATATCATACAGTTTGCCTTTCTCTCTCTGCCTTTTCTCTCTTAGCAAAGTACCCTCAAGGTCCATCCATGTTGTTGCACATGGCAGGATTGATCTTTCAATGTACACAAACTGGGGGCTTCACTGATATTAAAAAAAAACATTTGTGGCTTTTGAAATGGAATATGATGCTCTTTATGACTCCTGAACACCTTTCTAACCCCATCTTACCTTACACCCTAATTCTTTGCGCCCTGCATCCCTCAAACTGCCTTCTCTCCAGCCACTTGGAACTATTTACAGCTCCCAGTGTGACTGCTTTCCCTGACTTTCAGGCTTTTACATACACAGCATTCTCTGCTTAGATTGCTTTCTGCTTTTAATTTATACTTTTTTATACTTCTTTTTCTTATCAATGGCCTGGTCAATTTTTAAATTCCCCCATTGTTCATCAACTAGCTTCAAAGTTGTACCTGTTTATAGTCTAATTACCCTTATATTTTAAGCTGTATGCATATTTTACCCTAACAAAAGAGTAGCTTAAGGAAATTTCTACTCTCTTCCCTTACACAAAAACTTGAGAATGCCTGTGTACACCCTTCCCCCTGACAATACTCTTATTCCTATCTTGTATTTTATTTATATCTTTCTGTTAGCTGCCCCAAATTTATTTTTAAGGCCATCAATTATTTATATTTGCTTATATGTTTAGCAATTCTTTGCTCACCTTTGCTTATAATGTCTCACATTTTTTCTACCTGGTTTCAATTTCTTCTTTCTGAAGTACACTCTTTAGTAGATCAGTGTCTTTGCCTAGAAACCTCTGCAGTCTTTGTTTACCTGAAAATGTCTATTTTAGCCTCAATGTTCATCACGAATTTAGCAATTCTGAATTAGAATTCTAGTCTGATGATTATTTATTCTCAGCACTTTGAAGATGCCATTCTCTTGTTTTCTAGCCTCTACTGTTGCTTTTAAAATCTCTGTTGTCCAACCAATTCTAATTCATTTGTTCAAAATGTCTATAAATGGGTTTATTTTTATATAATCTCCTCAGAACTCACTGTGAATTTCAATCTGGGGATTCATATGTTTCATTAATTCGAAATCCCTCAGATATTAGCTCCTTAAATATCTCTTCCCCATTCTATCAGCTCCTTCTGGAAATCCTACTTCAGATAGACAGATGATAAATAGATAGATAGATAGATAGATAGATAGATAGATTCTATCATTTTATTCTCCATGTCTCTTAATTATTCTCCCATATTTTCTATCTCTTTTTCACTTGTGCCCACTTGGGGAATTATCCCTAGATCTTTTTTCTTTTTTTGGCTGTGTTGGGTCTTCATTCTGTGCATGGGCTTTTTCTAGTTGCAGCGAGTGTGGACTACTCTTCGATGCGGTGCACAGGCTTCTCATGCAGTGGCTTCTCTTGTTGCGGAGCACGGGCTCTACGTGCACAGACTTCAGTAGTTGCAGCACACGGGCTCAGTAGTTGTGGCACACAGGCTTAGTTGCTCCACAGCATGTGGGCTCTTACCGGACCAGGGATTGAACCCGTGTCCCCTGCATTGGCAGGCGGATTCTTAACTGCTGCACCACCAGGGAAGTCCCCCAGATATTTTTTCTTGAGCATAGTTTGGTCTAATTTGCCCTATAATCCATTCTTTATGTTTTTAAATTTTAACATCTATAATTTTCATTTCTAGAAGTGATACTTAGTTTTTTTCAGCTTTGCCTGTTTATTTTTTTGCCTTATCTTTTTTTAAATTATTATTATTGTTAACAACTTTATTTCCCTTTGAATCTCTTTGTTTTAAATATAATAATCCATTCAACAAATTCTAGAATTATCCTCAACACTGAGGATACAACGGTAAATGAAACAGACAAAAAGATTTTTCTCATTATTTAGCTTATATTTACATTTTACGGTCTTTTTCAGATTGTCCTATTATCTCAAGTTCTCAGGGATGCTGACTCTACGATGTGTTATGATTTCCCTACTCACTGTGGATGACTTTCGTAATGGTGGTGAGGAGAGACTTAGGGCTCATCATGAGTGAGTTTTTTTCTCCGTGGGGCTCTGTGTACAGCTGGGTTGCAAGTATTCCTTCAGAGTAGTTTTGTATTCACATTTGATTCTACCAGATGTCCAAAGGATTTCATCGTGTTAAGATCAATTTTTATGGTACAACGTCCACGTCGAAATCCCTGCACCATGACGAGACTGAAATTTGTATATCATATCCTGCATGAAACAAGCTTTGAGTTTTGATTTCTTATAAAAACATGCTTTTTTCATTTGATTTGTTTTCCATTCAGAGCCCTGGGCAGAGTTATGCCTTTTACTTTTTTCTGTGATCTCATAGGCAGAGATTTTAGTTCCTTTCTACAGAAGATTTAGCCCTTCCTGATTTTATGCAGGAATCTCAGTTTTAAATTCATGCCCTGTCCTGACCTATCACTTCCTATTCCTGAGTGGGAATTAAAACTCAAATACCTGGCTATAAGGGCCTAGCTTCAGTGCTAATGTCTTAAGCCCCAACCCTAAAACCCTCACTGCATTACTACAGCAACTCGTGTTGTTACTGCTTTGTGTCCTCTCTTTTCCCTTGATTTTATTAAAAAAAGAAAAGAAAAAAGAAAGACTTCTTTCTGTTTGAAAGTTATGTATCATTTTTTGTTTACAAAACTTTATGTTAGCTTGGTCTGCCAGGTGGATCCGGCCATTTACACTCTCTGCTTGGAGCACTCAATTCACTAGGTCCCCAACACTGCATATGTTCTTACTGCGAGTGGAAACTATCCTATGAATATCCTGTATAATATTTACCTCATTGCATTGTTTGTTTCTTTATTTGAATTGTGCCCCCTCTCTTGAGTTGCATGAGATTAGGATACATACCTTATTCATCATTATGTGGTAGCACAGTGCCTGGGACACTGTAGACACTATTTATTGAATGATTAAACGATTGAATATATGAATATGTGAATTCATTGTATCATAGTGGACCAGCAGACTCACATGCTTACCCATTCAACATATATATACACATTCACATATATAAATATATATATATATACAATTTTGACATCTTAAAATTAATTTTATAAAAAATGCTTTGGAGTTTAAATAAATACAGAGCCCAGAATCAACAAATTATTTTGAAAATGCAGTGGCAGGTATGGAGCAAATTTCTGAAATTCAAAGAACTTACTAATTTATTAATGTTGATTAATTTTGAAAAATCTCAATTTTTTAGATTATAATCATGACTGAGGATTATCAGGATGTTATTATAAACTTGTTAAATTAGTTATGTAGATGAGAAGGAAGTACTTATGCTGGGGGATTCCTCTACTTCACTTTTCAAATGAAAAATATCCTTATTCAGAGCTTAGGAAAATGAAAAAAGCAGGTTACTAATCACAATCCTTTTTCATGTAGTAAGATCCCCATCTATTGTAATTTCAGCATGTCACTAAAAGTCAAGTCCCATAGTCTTGCATTTTTGCAACTTCTGACATATGCATGCGTTTATAAATTATTATTGCATTAAACAGTTGTGAATGCCTTGTTATATGATCTATAATGTCAGTTCCTTCTCTTTCTCTTTGTATCTTCTAGGTAACATTGCTAAAACTTTAAATGATTATGCTGATCTTGAATTTTTTCTATGTGCTTTAAAAATATTATAAAAATTTAAATAACAGTGCAGCATAGATGTAGCTAGTAATAACTTTGATGCTGATTCACTTGACAAAGAGAAATGATTCCTCTCTTTGACTTTGTTTTTCTAGATTTTGTTCCTCAAGCACTTCCCTATATTTAGATTTATTATGGCTTTTTTTTTTTTTTTTTTTTTTTTTTTGCGGTACACGGGCCTCTCACTGCTGTGGCTTCTCCTGTTGCGGAGCACAGGCTCCAGACGCGCAGGCTCAGCGGCCATGGCTCAAGGGCCCAGCCACTCTGCGGCATGTGGGATCCTCCCAGACTGGGGTGCGAACCCGTGTCCCCTGCATCAGCAGGCGGACTCCCAACCACTGCGCCACCAGGGAAGCCCTATTATGGCATTTTTTAAATGCTAGTTTTGCTACTGTCTCCTGATGCTAAGAAAAGATTTCCTGATGTCAAGCAAAGCAGCAGACTTCATTAGTGTCCTTATGAAAAACAATAAGTTCTGTGAAATTACATTAAACTAGAACATTTTTATTTGAAAACTTGAGAAGTATGGGCTGCCTTGCAGAAAAGCCTTCCTCCAGAGAACAAATAAATACTACTAATGCAGAAAATCATTTGAGTAGATGGGAAAAACAACTGACAGGAGGAAGTTCAATTTACTTTCATATTGCATTTAAGTGACCTGCTTTGCATCACTAGGTCCAAGAAAGCAAAATTAAGTATTACAAATGAAGTAGAATTAAAATATTCCTCTACCTTATATATATAAATTTATGTCAAAATATTACTCTGTATTTTTTCTTTAAGAGAAAATTTAGAAAATACTACAAGCAAAACAAGATCTATTTATCACTGTATTTATGTCTATAACAACATCAACTGCAGCCATCATGCCAATATTCAATGACAGATGACATATGCTATAAAGAAATCTAGTTATATACATCTATATCATATAAAATCTGCCATATTAAGTAGACTTTTACTCATATTAAAACTACTTCTAATTTTCTATGCCAGAGTAAGCAATTTATTAGGAAACATGTTTGATGAGAGCAATTAAATTCTCATCTTTCTAGGATGGTAGCATCTTATATGGACGAGACATACAACTTCAAACAAAAGCACCAAATGAAAGGAGAGAAAAAGCCAGTAGCAATAAGTTTTCACAGAACTAGTTTTTTCTGTCGCCAGCTGTCCAAATAGAACAATGGTCTACTTTATGATAATACTATTCTACATGGAAAACACACAAGTAAATATCCAACAGAAAAAAATCATAGATTATTTTCATTGCTATAGAGATCCTTGAAAGACATCTAGCAAGTCCACTTCATTTGGTACATCATAGTTCAGAAGAGGAAGCTAATGACTAGAGGATAAAACATTTGTGTAAGGACCTTTGACTTGCAAGTATCAGCAATGCAAGTTCATTGTAAATAATGGGACACATGATGCAGCTATGATGATAATGAGGCAGAAAAGACTCTCAAAGGAATCCAAGAAAAGAAATTTTATTCATCCGTTTTATTTTTTAGATTCCACATATAAGTAATAACATAAAGTATTTGTCTTTTTCTGTCTGACTTATTTCACTAAGCATAATACCCTATAGGTCCATCCACATCGTTGCCAATAGCAGAATTTCAATCTTTTTATGGCTGACATTCCATTGTGCGTATATGTACCACATCTTCTTTATCCATTCATCTGTCGATGGACACTTAGGTTGCTTCTATATCTTGGCTATTGTTAATAATGCTTCTATGAATATTGGGGTGCATGTATCTTTTTGAATTAGTGTTCTCATTTTTCCAGATATATACCCAGGAGTGGATTTGCTGGGTCATATGACAGTTCTATTTTTAGTTTTTTTCAGGAACCTCCATAGTGTTTTCCATAGTGGCTGCACCAATTTACATTCCCACCAACAGTGTACTAGGGTTCCTTTTTCTCCACCTCTTCACCAACATTTGTTATTTATAGACTTTTTGATAATAGCCATTTCTGACAGGTATGAGGTAATAACTCATTGCCGTTTTGATATGCAAAAGAAAAGAAATGTTAAACCATTCAGGATCCACGTCGCTCTCATCTTGTTGCTCCAGTAACAGTAAAAGCAGGAATTTTCGCATCTTCTTGACTTGTGCACCGCCATTAACAGCCTAGGTATTTCCCAAGTCCTGGCTCCTCTCAGTGTGTTTTTGACTAATTCTCTTTCTACCAGCAAGGCTACCCTTTATTCTGTGTATTATTTTCTCATTTCAGTCAGCTTCTTCTCAAACTTTCACTAAACATTTGCTTCATCAGGGCTTCTTTATACTTGTAAATAACCATTAACTTCCGCTTACGAATCTTCTTGGCCTCTCTCTGCCTCATGTCATTTCTGTGATGTTCCCATTGCTCTCATCTGATTGTCTCCACACTTCATAGTAGAAGTTCTCAAGAGACAAATCCTGATTCACTGGAGTGATCTCTGCTGTTTGAGAGAATGGGGCTTTCCACATCAGGCTATTCACAGGCATCTGCCCACTATTGATTTTATTGGCTCTGGACAAAAGAGAGGTCGGAACAAGGGGTCAGAAACCATGTGGTTTCCCCAGCTCAAGGAACAGGAACACAGAAGCTTCCATTTGTCAGGAACTGTATGTGAGGATGTGTCCACTATACATAACTGACATCTCCCACTCTCTTTATGTGTATATTCCACACGCTTCTCAAACTGACATGCATACTATTCTCCGTTTATAACCTACCTTTTCCATTGCTATATAGATTTGTTCATGTTAGTCCTTCCATTTTAGCAATCCTCTAATTCCCATCTCATCTCTCCTGGATGAAATCCTATTACATATTAAGGGTCCATTCTTAAAGGTCAGTTTCTTTAAAGAGCCCCCCTTATTCCCCTTAGCATTTTAATTCTAATTTTCATGCCACTGTATTGTTTCATACTGCAAATATTTGTATGCTTTATTTCCTAACTTAGATTTTAACTTTCTTGAAGGTATGGTGTGTTTTTATCTTCTCTTTATTCTAAGCAGCACCTAATCCAATACTGTATGTTTACTGCTCGGAAAATTCTCACAGAATAAATTAATTCGACCATTCAACAAATATGCTTAATATGTACTGGGCACTACTGTAAGTTCTGAGGATACAGCAGTGAACAAAAAAGTCAAAGATCCCCACTCTCTTGGAAATTTCATTCTACTGGAGGAGAAAATAAGTGCACAAGTAAAATATATAATATGAGAGAGGGTGGTGATTGTTATGGAGAAAAGCAGGGAAGAAAAATTCAGAGTGCTAGCAGCTAGGTGGTAATTTTAATAGAGTGATCAGGGAAGTGCTTATTGAGAAGGTGACATTGGTGCAAGACCTGGAAGGGGAGCCCCAGGAGCAAGCTATGCAGCTGTCTGAAGGAGGAGCTGTAGGAGAGAGGAAACAGCAACATGCAAATACCCACAGGCAGGGGCATGTATGGCATGTCCAAGAAAGAGCAAGGAGGTCACGGACGCTGAAGGAGAGAGTAGTCGGAGCTGAGAGCAGAGAAGTCAGGGTGGGGAGTGGAGCTCAGGTAGGGCCTTAGAGGTGGTTGTTAAGGGTTTTGTTTTTTCCCAGCAGAGGAGAGCTATGATTTTACTTATACTTTAGAAGAATGATTTTGCTGTGTTCAGAGGAAACTGAGTGGGGGCAAGAATAGATGCAGGGGGACAAGTTGGAGGCTCCTGTGATAAGGTGAGAGATGATGGTGACTTGGACCAGGAAGGTAGTGGTAGAGATGGTGAGAAGAGGTCAGATTCTGGATATATTTGAAGGTATAGTTGACAGATTTGGCTGGTAGATCGCACGTGGGGTGTAAAGGAAAAAGAAGATTGAAAATTACTTCCAAATTTTGGGGCCTGTGCAGCTGGGAGGATGGAGTCGCCATTTGCTGAATCAGGGAAGGTGACAAAATAATAGGTTGTCAGGGATAAAATGAGGACTTCAGTGTGAAATGTCATATAGAAAGCTGGGTTTAAGAATCTACATTTCAGAGGAGAGGTCCAGACACTGAGATATGAATTTGGGAGTCATCAGATTATAGACAGTATTTAGAGTCACAAGGGTTAGATAAGATTACCTGAGAAAAGAGTGTAGAAAAAAAGAAGTGAAGAATTCTAAGGACTGAGAATCCTGGGCCTTTCTAAAACATAGGGTTACTTCGTTCATTTAATACTATGCATCGTACTAACTTCTATTAAGATTCCCGTTTTACAGATAAGGGAAACGAAGCACATAGGAGTTAGATGCCTGCAGTCTAACTGTAGTTTCTACACTGTAAAACGGCAGTTATTCAAACCTGTGTGATGTGGCTTCAGAATTGCTCTTACCCACTATTTTATCTTGCATCTCAATGAATATTATCCATATGTTGCCTGATACACAGTAGATATTCAATAAGTATTCACTGAATTTGACTGCAGTACATCAGCAACAATTTCATTCCTAAATCTAGAAATAAGTCTTCATCAAATAACTCTTTGGCAGTTTGGAAAAATATCCATGAAGCCAAAGAGGAATTTTCACACGGGGAAGGTGGGAAGGCCAAGGGCGTAATTTAGGCCACTTACAGTTAGAGTGGCCACAGCTGTTCTCTCCAATCCTGGTACCTCTAAGATTACCCAGCAAAACCCACATGCTTCTGAAGCAGTCCAAACACAGATACTTAACACCCAATTCCTTGTTCAAACACCCCATATGCTGGACTCTGATTAGCTCTTCTGGCACCAGCACACAAACCAATCCAGGCTGGTTGCTTTCTGGCTTGTCGTGTTCTGTAGTAAAGCAGAGAGACTCGAACAAAATGAAATAGTTCAGTGCCAAAACTATTCCGATCTCATTTCTGTCAATGTAGAAAATGCATAGGTAGAGTTCAGATTTAACTTGGTGCTGCAGGATGGTTCCTAGGATGTCTTCAGTTAATACACAAGGGGCATATTTCAGTTTGCCCAAGTCCTTGAGCTTCTTTCTTCTAAATTAGGCATACCTTTATGTAAGCCAAAAAAAAAAATAAAAAAAATAAAAAACAGTGGGCGGGGAGGAGACTATTTAATGTTGTGGAAAAATGAACCAGTGTATCCCTGGCTTAGTGAAATGGATAAAGAATACAGCCAGTAGCTGTTGGTGTATTGTTGTGTCCTCCCAGATCAAGACTCAGAGGCCCCAGTATTTTTTTAGGGAGCACCTGAGGTGAAGAGTTGGATTTGGAAGTGTCATTCACCCACACTACATGAATGAGTTGCAGCAAGCCAAGCTCGTAATCAAGACTCAGACCTTTTATAAGTCTACCTTTAGAACCACCTCCAACCTCCCCACACACAAGCAGGAGCTTTTTGTCCATTCATCACACTAATGGTAGCCTTCCTGTGGTCCTCTCTCAAAGCTGCTTCATTACAAGCAAGGGATTATATATTGCATTGACTTATCTCTTCCTAAGACACAGTGAGAGATCTAATTAATACTTTATTAACTCCTTTACCATACTGAGAGAAACAAATTTAATAAGTCATACATTCTTCTGATCAGTTGTATTGACCTATGTTTTTATATAATTCACAATACAATTCAAGACAGACATATGTACTCTAAATAGTCAAAGCTCCTGTTTTATTGAATGTTTTTATATAACGTTTGGTTTTCTTTTGTGGTTTAAAACCTTAAAATCTAGATTTAGTTAAAGGCTCATCAAGTTACAATACTACGTGTATTCTTATTTAAGGTTCACTTGTGGATTATTTTCTTATTTAATAGGAAAATTATGGTTTCTGTGAATATGTGAATTACTTTGAATATTTTTTGATTAATATTTATGATTTGGAGATTGTTTTCACAAAAAATGCTGTGCCATTTAAAAGCATACAGGGAATGCCATCATGTTGTTCACTATCATGTAGAGAGATTTTTAAACGCATATTGCTGACCTATGAAACTAAATACATAAATTTAATTAAAGTTCTCTCTTTATAGTACAAAACAGCCCATTTAATAGTTTCGTTTAAGGACTCCGAGTCAGATGCAAAGTTACATTTAGCCTGATGTTGATTTTTTTTTTTTTTTTTTTTACCCATATGTAACCAACTGGAACCCAGCTGTCAAAGAAAGCAAACGAGATGTAATCAACAGTCTATTACTTGATTTTTAATGACACCTTTAAAAAGTCTATATTCTAATCCCAAACAACATTGTAAAGACCTTTCTTAAACAAGGTTGAAATTCTCATCATTTGCTCCTAAAAACAAGATGATTATATTGCCAGATATAAAAACAGGATGTGTTCATAATATATTTATAGAAGGTAGCTTTATTTATGTATCAGAGGGACTTTTTTTTTCTGAAATGGCTCTTGTTTCTGACTCTCTAGTATATGTCCAACAAAACTCTTAGATAAAAGCATACACTTAAAAGACAAGTAGGACTTCTCTGGTGGCACAGTGGTTAAGAATCTGCCTGTCAATGCAGGGGACATGGGTTCAATCCCTGGTCTGGGAAGATCCCGCATGCTGTGGAGCAACTAAGCTCGTGTGCCACAACTACTGAGCCTGCGCTCTAGAGCCCGCAAGCCACAACTACTGAAGCCCATGCACCCTAGAGTCTGTGCCCCACAGCTACTGAGCCCACACACTTCAGCTACTGAGCCCATGTACCACGACTACTGAAACTCGCGTGCTCTAGGGCTCACGTGCTGCAGCTACTGAGCCCATGTGCTGCAACTACTGAAGCCCGCGTGCCTAGAGCCCGTGTTTCACAACAAGAGAAGGCACCACAATGAGAAGCCCATGCACTGCAACAAAGAGTAGCCTCCGCTCGCCACAACTAGAGAAAGCCCACACTCAACAACGAAGACCCAATGCAGCCAATAAAATAAAATAAAATAAAAAAAGACAGACAAGTAGTCAAAACTTTTAAGTTCACTTATCCTATATTATGCAGCAATTCTCCTCAGTTGTACAGGAAAGTAATATATAAATTTATTTTTCTTAAATAGCCAGACACCTCATATATATTTTTTTATGTCCTGGTAGGAAAATAGCAAAAGAGATTAATTTAGCATTGGAGGTCAATATAAAAATCCATTTCTATGCATTATGTGACAGATTTTTGCCAATATGTATCACCCTGTATATCAATATAAAAATCTTGATTAACATGTCAATTTCCTACACACAAACACTAGACGTGAAGCATACTTACCTCAGATAAATAATTCCCCTGGGCAAAAATGGCGATTAATTTTATAACTCATACTGATCCTAGTGGAATATCAGGTTTAGATGTCTTAATTATCACAGCATAAAGATTACAAATGTCATCATGATTATAGCAGGGACTGAAGATTTCCTACAGATTACAAGGTCCTTCAGGCTCACAAAATTTAGAGCAAGAAGCATGGTTTGAAGTACTCCCTAGAATTAGTGATTCCCTTGTAACCTCTGCCAATGCCTACTGACATTGCAAGTGCTTAGAGAGATGTTTTTTATTCCTTATCAGAGGAAACTGAGCCCCTTGGAGAGCATGTGTGGAAATCTGATATACTCAACAAACTATCCATGTTTATTATACCATAATTTGTCCTATTAAAGGCACAAATTTTACATTCAAATACTCTCGTTGTTTAGCAGAATGACAACTGCTTATTAGTTAGCCTTTCCAGACAAATTTCTAGATTGAAAGTAGAGGGGGTGGAAACATAGAAATTCTCATATACGTTACACAGCAAAGGAACCTTTAATGCCAGGTGAGGAATTGAAATGGAAATGATAATGAGAGTACATGCAGACTAGGATACAGATGCTAATTTAAGACAATATTATGCTAAATGTGACCAGCAGCAAATGCCCATAATTAATCTCCTGCCTTACTGTGTGAGAATTATAAAGCTAGAGCTTAATGGTTTAAATAAAGACAAAAACAAAATTACTATATCTTTGAGAGAGCCTCAGAAATATGTTTGATTTATGGAATTAAGCAACAGAATACTGTTTATATTTTCTACATGAAATCATGATTCAACTAAAAATAAAACACCCAATATGCAATAAATAAATAAATAAAAAGTCACATACTTGTATGTTTAATCTCAGATTACCAACAAAATAAAAGACATATTTACTAATATGGAATGGTTACTTCTCAAATGCCCCCAAAACTCCTGAATGGAAATAATATAAAGCTTATGGGGAGACCTTCAAGATGGCGGAGGAGTAAGACATGGAGATCACCTTCCTCCCCACAAATACATCAGAAATACATCTACATGTGGAACAACTCCTACAGAACACCTACTGAACGCTGGCAGAAGACCTCATACTTCCCAAAAGGCAAGAAACTCCCCACGTACCAGGGTAAGGGAAAAGAAAAAAGAAAAAACAAAACAGAGACAAAAGAATAGGGATGGGACCTGCACCAGTGAGAGGGAGCTGTGAAGGAGGAAAAGTTTCCACACACTAGAAGCCCCTTCACAGGGGGAGACGGGGTGGCGGGGGGGGGGAAGCTTCGGAGCCACAGAGCAGAGCACAGCAACAGGGGTGCAGAGGGCAAAGCGGAGAGATTCCCGCAGAGAGGATCAGTGCCGAACAGCACTCGCCAGCCTGAGAGGCTTGTCTGCTCACCTGCTAGGGCTCGTGGGGGCTGGGAGCTGAGGCTCTGGCTTCGGAGGTCAGATCCCAGGGAGAGGACAGAGGTTGGCTGCATGAACACAGCCTGAAGGGGGCTAGTGCACCACAGCTAGCTGGGAGGGAGTCCGGGAAAGAGTCTGGAACTGCCTAACAGGCAAAAGACCATTGTTTTGGGGTGCACAAGGAGAGGGAATTCAGAGCACTGCCTAAACGAGCTCTACAGGCGGGCATGAGCCATGGCTAAGAGCGCGGACACCAGAGACGGGCATGAGACTCTAGGGCTGCTGCTGCAGACAACAAGAAGCCTGTGTGCAAGCACAGGTCACTATCCACACCTCCCTTCCCGGGAGCCTGTGCAGCCCGCCACTGCCAAGGTCCTGCGATCCAGGGACAACTTCCCCGGGAGAACGCACGGCACACCTCAGGCTGCTGCAATGTCATGCCAGCCTCCGCCGCTGCAGGCTTGCCCCGCATCCGTGCCCCTCCCCACTGCCGGCCTGAGTGAGCCAGAGCCCCCAGATCAGGTGCTCCTTTAACCCCGTCCTGTCTGAGTGAAGAACAGATGCCTTCAGGCGACCTACATGCAGAGGCGGGGCCAAATCCAAAGCTGAACCCCAGGAGCTGTGCAAACAAAGAAGAGAAAGGGAAATCTCTCCCAGCAGCCTCAGGAGCAGCGGATTAAATGTCCACAATCAATTTGATGTACCCTGCATCTGTGGAATACCTGAATAGACAACGAATCATCCCAAAATTGCAGCGATGGACTTTGGGAGCAACTGTAGGCCTGCGTTTGCTTTCTGCATCTAATTTGTTTCTGGTTTTATGTTTACCTTAGTTTAGTATTTAGAGTTTATTATCAATGGTAGATTGTTTATTGATTTGGTTGCTCTCTTCATTTTTATATATATATATAATTTTTTTCCATTTTTTCTTTTTGTGAGTGTGTATGTATATGCTTCTTTGTGTGATTTTGTCTGTATAGTTTCACTTTTACCATTTATCCTAGGTTTCTGTCTGTCAGTTTTTGTTTTACACTTTTGTTTGTTTTAGTATAGTTTTTAGTGCTTGCTATCACTGGTGGATTTGTTTTTTCGTTTGGTTGCTCTCTTCTTTCTGTCTATCTTTTTTTTTCTTTTTAAATTACTTTTTAATATTTTAATTTTTAATATTTTTTATTTTAATAACTTTATATTATTTTATTTAATATTTTCTTTCTTCATTTCTTTTTTTCTCCCTTTTCTTCTCAGCTGTGTGGCTGACAGGGCCTTGATGCTCCAGCTGGGTGTCAGGCCTGTGCCTCTGAGGTGGGAGTGCCAAGTTCAGGACATTGGTTCACCATCTCAATGCTAAGACCCAGCTCCACTCAATGACCAGAAAGCCACAGAGCTGGAAACCCTATACCAAGCAACTAGCAAGACAGGAACACAACCCCACCCATTAGCAGAGAGGCTGCTTAAACTCATAATAGGTCACAGGCACCCCAAAACACACTCCCGGACGCAGTCCTACCCACCAGAAAGACAAGATCCAGCCTCATCCACCAGAACACAGGCACTAGTCCCCTCCACCAGGAAGCCTACACAGCCCACCGAACCAACCTTAGCCACTGGGGGCAGACACCAAAAACAACGGGAACTATGAACCTGCAGCCTGCAAAAAGGAGACCCCAAACACAGTAAGTGAAGCAAAATGAGAAGACAGAGAAACACAGCAGAGGACAGAGCAAGGCAAAAACCCACCAAACCAAACAAATGAAGAGGAAATAGGCAGTCTCCCTGAAAAAGAATTCAGAGTAATGAGAGTAAAGATGATCCAAAATCTTGGAAATAGAATGGAGAAAACAAGAAATGTTTAACAAGGACCTAGAAGAACTAAACAGCAAACAAACAATGATGAACAACACAATAAAAGAAATTAAAAATTCTCTAGAAGGAATCAATAGCAGAATAACTGAGGCAGAAGAACGGATAAGTAACCTGGAAGATAGAACAGTGGAATAACTGCCACAGAGCAAAATAAAGAAAAAAGAATGAAAAGAACTGAGGACAGTCTTAGAGACCTCTGGGACAACATTAAATGCACCAACATTTGAATTATATGGGTCCCAGAAGAAGAAGAGAAAAAGAAAGGGACTGAGAAAACATTTGAAGAGATTATAGTTGAAAACTTCCCTAATATGGGAAAGGTAATAGTCCATCAAGTCCAGGAAGCACAGTGAGTCCCATACAGGATAAATACAAGGAGAAACACGCCAAGACACATATTAATCAAACTAACAAAAATTAAATACAAAGAACAAATATTAAAAGCAGCAAGGGAAAAACAACAAATAACATACAAGGGAATCCCCATAAGGTTAACAGCTGATCTTTCAGCAGAAACTCTACAAGCCAGAAGGGAGTGGCAGGACATATTTAAAGTGATGAAAGGGAAAAACCGACAACCAAGAGTACTCTACCCAGCAAGGATCTCATTCAGATTCGATGGAGAAATTAAAACCTTTACAGACAAGCAAAAGCTAAGAGAATTCAGCACCACCAAATCAGCGTTACAACGAATGCTAAAGGAAATTCTCTAGGCAGGAAACACAAGAGAAGGAAAAGACGAACAATAACAAACCCAAAACAATTAACAAAATGGTAATAGGAACATACATATCGATAATTACCTTAAGTGTAAATATCTTAAATGCTCCAACCAAAAGACATAAACTGGCTGAATGGATGCAAAAACAAGACCTGTATATATGCTGTCTACAAGACACCCGCTTCAGACCTAGGGACACATACAGACTGAAAGTGAGGGGATGGAAAAAGATATTCCCTGCAAATGTAAACAAAAGAAAGTTGAAGTAGCAATTTACATATCACACAAATAGACTTTAAAATAAAGACTATTACAAGAGACAAAGAAGGACACTACATAATAATCAAGGGATCAATCCAAGAAGAAGTTCTAACAATTGTAGATATTTATGCACCCAACATAGGAGCACCTCAGTACATAAGGCAAATGCTAACAGCCATAAAATGGGAAATTAACAGTAACACAATCATAGTAGGGGACTTTAACACCCCACTTTCACCAATGGACAGATCATACAAAATGAAAATAAATAAGAAAACACAAGCTTTAAATGATACATTAAACAAGGTGGACTTAATTGATATTTATAGGACATTCCATCCAAAAACAAGAGAATACACTTTCTTTTCAAGTGCTCATGGAACATTCTCCAGGATAGATCATATCTTGGGTCACAAATCAAGACTTGGTAAATATAAGAAAATTGAAATCGTATCAAGTACCTTTCGACCACAATGCTATGAGACTAGATATCAATTTCAGGAAAAAATCTGTAAAAACACAAACATTTGGAGGCTAAACAATACACTATTTAATAACCAAGAGATCCTTACAGAAATCAAAGAGGAAATCAAAAAATACCTGGAAACAAATGACAATGAAAACATGACGACTCAAAACCTATGGGATGCAGTAAAAGCAATTCTAAGAGAGAAGTTTATAGCAATACAATCCTACCTCAAGAAACATCTCAAATAAACAACCTAACCTTACAACTAAAGCAATTAGAGAAAGAAGAACAAAAAACCCCACAAAGTTAACAGAAGGAAAGAAATCATAAAGATCAGATCAGAAATAAATGAAAAAGAAATGAAGGAAACAATAGCAAATATCAATAAAACTAAAAGCTGGTTCTTTGAGAAGATAAACAAAATTGCTAAACCATTAGCCAGACTCATCAAGAAAAAAAGTGAGAAGACTCAACTCAATAGAATTAGAAAGGAAAAAGAAGAAATAACAACTGACACCACAGAAATACAAAGGATCATGAGAGATTGTTTTGTTTATGATCATGTGATCATAAACAGACCAATCACAAGCACTGAAATTGAGATTGTGATTAAAAATCTTCCAACAAACAAAAGCCCAGGACCAGATGGCTTCACAGGTGAATTCTATCAAACATTTAGGGAAGAGTTAACACCTATCCTTCTCAAACTTCCAAAATATAGCAGAGGGAGGAACACTCCCAAACTCATTCTACGAGGCCACCATCACCCTGATACCAAAACCAAACAAAGATGTCACAAAGAAAGAAAACTACAGTACAATATCACTGATGAACACAGATGCAAAAATCCTCAACAAAATACTAGAAAACAGAATCCAACAGCACATTAAAAGGATCATATACCATGATCAAGTGGGGTTTATCCCAGAAATGCAAGGATTCTTCAATATATGCAAATTAATCAATGTGATTCACCATCTTAACAAATTGAAGGAGAAAAACCATATGATCATCTCAAGAGATGCAGAAAAAGCTTTCGACAAAATTCAACACCCATTTATGATAGAAACTCTCCAGAAAGTAGGCACAGAGGGAACTTACCTCAACATAATACAGGTCATACATGACAAACCCATAGCCAACATCACTCTCAATGGTGAAAAAATGAAACCATTTCCTCTAAGATCAGGTACAAGACAAACCATTTCCTCTAAGATCAGGAACCAGACAAGACAGGTGTCCAGTCTCACCATTATTATTCAATATAGTTTTGGAAGTTTTAGCCACAGCAATCAGAGAAGAAAAAGAAATAAAAGAAAAGAAAAAAGAAATAAAAGGAATCCAAATCAGAAAAGATGAAATAAAGCTTTCACTGTTTGCAGATGACATGATACTATACGGAGAAAATCCTAAAGATGCTACCAGAAAACTACTCAAGCTAATCAATGAATTTCGTAAAATAGCAGGATACAAAATTAATGCACAGAAATCTCTTGCATTCCTATACACTAATGATGAAAAATCTGAAAGAGAAATTAAGGAAACACTCCCATTTACCACTGCAACAAAAAGAATAAAACAGCTAGGAATAAACCTGCCTAAGTAGACAAGAGACTTGTATGCACCCAAAGCAATCTACAGATTCAATGCAATCCCGATCAAACTACCAATGGCATTTTTCACAGAACTAAAACAAAAAATTTCACAATTTGTATGGAAACACAAAACACCCTGAAGAGCCAAAGCAATCTTGAGAAGGAACAATGGAGCTGGAGGAATCAGGCTCCCTGACTTCAGACTGTACTACGAAACTACAGTAATCAAGACAGTATGGTACTGGCACAAAAAACGAAATATAGATCAATGGAACAGGATAGAAAGCCCAGAGATAAACCCATGCACCTATTGTCACCTTATTTTTGATAAAGGAGGCAAGAACATACAATGGAGAAAAGACAGCCTCTTCAAGAAGTGGTGCTGGGAAAACTGGACAGCGACATGTAAAAGAATGAAATTAGAACACTCCCTAACACCATACATGAAAATAAACTCAAAATGGATTAAAGACCTAAATGTAAGACCAGATAGTATAAAACTCTTAGAGGAAAACATAGGCAGAACGCTCTATGACATAAATCACAGCAAGATCCATTTTGACCCACCTCCTAGAGTAATGGAAACAACCAAAAATAAACAAATGGGACGTAATGAAACTTAAAAGCTTTTGCACAGCAAAGGAAAATATAAAAAAAATGAAAAGACAACCCTTAGAATGGGAGAAAATATTTGTAAATGAAGCAACTGACAAAGGATTAATCTCCAAAATATATAAGCATCTCATGCAGCTCAATATCAAAAAGACAAACAACCCAATGGAAAAATGGGCAGAAGACCTAAATGGACATTTCTCCAAAGAAGGTATACAGATTGCCAACAAACACATCAAAGGACGCTCAACATCACTGATCATTAGAGAAAGGCAAATCAAAACTACAATGAGGTATCACCTCACACCAGTCAGATTGGCCATCATCAAAAAATCTACAAACAACAAATGCTGGAGAGGGTGTGGAGAAAAGGGATCCCTCCTCCACTGTTGGTGGGAATGTAAATTGATACAGCTACTATGGAGAACAGTATGGAGGTTCCTTAAAAAACTAAAAATAGAACTACCATACGACACAGCAATCTCACTACTGGGCATATACCCTGAGAAAACCATAATTTAAAAAGAGTCATGTACCACAATGTTCATTGGAGCTGTATTTACAATAGTCAGAACATGGAAGCAACCTAAGTGTCCATCGACAGATGAATGGATAAAGAAGATGTGGCACATATATACTATGGAATATTACTCAGCCATAAAAAGAAATGAAATTATTTGTAGTGAGGGGGATGAACATAGAGTCTGTCATAGAGAGTGAAGTAAGTCAGAAAGAGAAAAACAAATACCATATGCTAACACATATATATGGAATCTAAAAGGAAAAAAATGGTTCTGAAGAATCTAGGGGCAGGACAAGAATAAAGATGCAGATGTAGAGAGTGGACTTAAGGACATGGGGAGGGGGAAGGGTAAGCTGGGACAAAGTGAGAGAGTGGCATGGACATGTATATACACTACGAAATGTAAAACAGATAGCTAAGTGGGAAGCAGCCACATAGCACAGGGAGATCAGCTCGGTGCTTTGTGACCACCTAGAGGGGTGGGATAGGGAGGGTGGGAGGGAGACGTAAGAGGGAGGGGATATGGGGATATATGTATACATATAGGTGATTCACTTTGCTATACAGCAGAAACTAACACACTATTGTAAAGCAATTATCCTCCAATAAAGATGTTAAATAAATAAAATAAAGCTTATGGACTTACAGTATGATCATTTCCACTTTGTACTATTGTATATGTTTGTTTTTATTTGATTTTATTTAATTGAAACTTTTTTCAGATATTAATGTCTAATTTTTTCACCTGTGTTTAATTAAAAGTCTGGTTTGCCAGCAAAAATTTAGAAAAGTATTACATATATATACTGAATTAATGTAAGTTTACCTGGCACAATGCTATTGCATTGTTACCATCTATTTATAATGGGGAACTTAATTGGTTGAAGCTTAAGGACAATTTCATTGTGCTCTACCTCTTATCTTGAAAATAATAAAAATAAATAACAAATACTGCATATGAGAAGTAATAAAATTATTCTGAACTATTAATACATTGTATGATAATATTAAATAATACCAGGTGCAAGATATCTGCATTTGAAAATTCAGCTCTTCACAATATTATAGAGGAATTTATTTTAATCTAATTTTGCCCATCACATAAATAAGAACAGCATTTTCAAGAAATGAATACAGGAACTTTTTATTGAAGATAAATATTATCCTAAATTACGTATCTGAAATCCTCATGTTAGCTAATTTAATAGCTGTTTTGAAAACTGATACTATTTAATATGAGTATCTGATATTGTACATCTTAGATTAAAAATTTTTAATTTAGTCTTAAACTTGGCATTCTAGATTCACATTTTTCCCCATTGAAACATCCAGTAAACCAGATTTTACAACACATTACACTAGCAGTCTGCTTTCTATTGTTTTTAAAAAAGTAAGCCCTGCACATGCATGGTACTAGGCAGTCCTAAGGTATGGTAATGAAGATTTAATAATGACCAGTGAAACGCTTAAAGTACACCTTGCCTGCTTTCCAGTTCTGCCACGGCTTAACTTTACTGTCCAAAAATGGAGTATGGAATTCTTTACTTACATGTTTTCTTTTCCTTTTAACAAAATAAAGAGGTAACACTCTTACATTAGAACTCATCAGAAATATACATATATTTTAACAGCTTATTCATACCACAGTTGCTTCAACTGGATTTGAAACTCATCTTTGCTGTTACTAAATCTGCAGTTACTTTTTAATACCCCTTTATTTTTTAATAAATGGTTTGTATAACACCTATTATTTATCCTCAAAAATAATATTCCCATTCATTTTATGTTCTGTGGTATACTTCTATACATAATCTCAATAACAAGAGTAATCAAGACCTAAACTCCTTTTTACAGTATAAACTAAACATCTGAATGCACTGCAGAGAAACAAACACAACATGATGGGAACTGCCTGTAAGTTACATGATCTTTCTTAAATGGAGAAAGTAACCAGAGTCCAGTTAGAGTTTAATATTTTGGCAAAATATTTTTATAATTTAAAGGACATTTCCTCTAAATCACCTTTTAAACTCTACCAGGGTGGGCGTGGCACACTCCTTAGCTTTTGCTGTTTCCTAATTCTCAATTTAAATTTGATAAGTGCTGACTGCTTATTTGTATTTGAATATTATTTGAATTTTTGCCCTGTGCCACAAAGGGTTTAAAGTGGTCTATAATACACGAACACCCCTCAAAAAGATGAGTATACAACATGCAGAAGTCACATTTGGCAAAAACAGATCTATCACAAGTTATCACACATTATGGTACAATGTGCCAGGCCCTGTGCTAAACCCCAGAGATTTAGAAATAAATAAGACTAAGTCTGCAATTTGCTCACATGTGAGTTAAGATGATAGAAATACTCTAGAAGGAAAAGAAATGGTTCACTGAACAAAGTGAGTATGAGGGCTGATTCTCAGCACAATTATTAAAGAGGAATAGACATCTTCAGAATTGTAGCTTCTTTCAAAAGTTAGCTTTGTTTCCTTGGACTGCCTTTGTCCCCAACAACATGCTGCTTCCTGGCTGCTCAGAGTGGGGCTCTGCTTCTGGATTATCTATGACCAGAAATCTCACCAGTCCTAAACTTATCAGGATGAACTTTATAATGTAAAAATATTCTATAAAAGAGGATTAGAACAAATTTTGAGGTCTTCCTACACTCTTCATGTTACAGTCCTTTAGTAGACAAGACTTCTACCACCATCACCAGAACAATACCACCACCACACACTAATTATCCAATTTAAAATGATTTTAAAACAAGAAACTGAGACCAACTAAAAGGACAAAGTTGCTATAGTAGAAAATAATACCTATGTTTTGGGACAGGCAACATCTTACAATAAATTTTGAATTGCATTGTAGTGAATCTCAACCTCCATTTATGCTTGAGTGCCTCTAAAGGGAGCACACATCTAGAATAGATTTTAATCTCTAAGCAAAAAATAAAACAACTAACCTTGGCCTCATTGTGATGGCATCTCCTGTTCTACTATTTGTTTCCATCCTTTTAATTATAAAATGAATTCAGCTTTAGTTTAATATAAATGTTTAAAGTGTTCATACCAGGTTATAAACACTTAAAGTAAAATATTTGCTACAACAAAACTAAGGATATCAGAGTGATTTCAAACTGAGAAATAATTATGGTGGAGAGGAGAGTGCTGGTATGGGGCAGGGGAAGAAATATATATTTTTGGAGTTAAAAATAAGAAAAATAAAACTACCACAGACAAAGCATTAGCTATACTAACCAAGAAAAAAAGAGAGAGGACTCAAATTAAAAAAAAAATGAATAAAGAGACATTACAATTGATACCACACAAATACAAAGGATCATAAGAGACTACAATAAACAATTATATGCCAACAAATTGGACAACCTAGAGTAATTGATAAATTCCTAGAAATACACAATCTATCAAGCCTGAATCATGAGGAAATACAAAACCTGAACACACCAATTACTAGTAAGGAGATTAAATCAGTAATCAAACCTCCCAACAAAGAAAAGTCCCGAATGAGATGGCTTTACTGGTGAATTCTACCAAACATTTCAAGAAGAATGAATACCAATCTTCAAACTCTTCCAAAATATACAAGAGTGGGAAAACTTCCAAACTAATTTTACAAGAACAGCAATACCCTGCTGCCAAAACCAGATAAGAACACTACCAGAAAAAAAAAATTACAGGTCAATATTCCTGGTGAACATAGTTGCAAAAATCTTCAACAAAGTATAAGCAAACTAGTTCAACAGTGTATTAAAAGTATCATACAATACGATCAAGTATTGTATTCCAAGGATGCAAGGATAGTTCAACATACACAAATTACTGTGACACACCACATTAACAAAATGAAAGATAAAAATAATATAATTATCTCAATAGACACAGAAAAAGCACTTGACAAAATTCAACATTTTTCATGATAAAAACCCTCAACAAACTGGGTATAGAGGGAATATACATCAAATAATAAAGGCCATATATGCAAACTCATAGCTAACATCATACTCAACAGTGAAAAGCTGAAAGCATTTTCTCTAAGAACAGAAGCAAGACAAGGATGCTCACTCTTGCCACTTTTATTCAACATAGTATTGGAATCCCTAGCCACAGTAATCAGACAAAAAGAAAGAAAGAAAAAAAAAAAAGGAATCCAAACTGGAAAGGAAGAAGTAAAACTGTTATTGTTTGCAGATGCCATGATGCTATATGTAGAAAATCCTAAAGATGCCACCAAAAAACTGATAGGACTAATAAACAAACACAGGAAAGCTTCAGGATACAAGATCAATATACAAAAATCAGCTGCATTTCTATACACTAACAAACTATGAGGAAGGGAAATTAAGAAACAATCCTGTTTACAATTGCATCAAAAAGAATAAAATACCTAGAAATTAATCTAAGAGGTGAAAGACCTGTACATTGAAAACTATAAGACATTCATAAAAAAAAATTGAAGAAGACACAAATAAAATGGAAAGATATTCTATGCTCATGAATTGGAAGAAATAATATTGTTGAAATGTTCATACTACCTAAAGCATTTGACAAATTCAATGCATCCCTATTAAAATTCCAATGGCATTTTTCATAGAAATAGAAAAAACAGTACTAAAATTTGTATGGAACCATAAAAGACCCAGAATAGCCAAAGCAATCATAGGAAAGAAGAACAAAGCTGGAACCATTTCAGCCTCTTGATTTCTAACTATATTACAAAGCTTTAGTAATCAAAAAAGTGTGATATTGGCATAAAAACAGACATAGAGATTAATGGAACAGAATAGAGAGCCTAAAAATGAATCCATGCATATTTGGCCAATTAATTTATGTAACAAAGGAGCCAAGAATATACAACGGGAAATGGATAGCCTCTTCAAAAACAGTGCTGGGAAAACTGGATACACATGCAAAAGAATGAAACTGGACCCCTATTTTACACCACACACAAGAATCAACTCAAAATGGATTAAAGACTTTGAAAGTAAGACAGTGAGTGACAGCAGAAAATAAGAAAACCAGTTATGGAGATGACAATAACAGACTTTCAAACATCTAAGTGTAACTTTCCACCTTTGTTTATCCTGACTTGTCCTTCCCTAATTCTCACATTGCTCTGTGTAGAATATCATCACAATTTGTTGAATATTTATTACATACCAGTCAGTGAGTTTAAGTGATTTATACAAATCATCTCATTTATTCCATATGCCTACTTTAAGAGGTTGATATTATTACCCGAAGTTCACCATTCAGAAAACTAAATTTTGCAGAGGTGAAATAATCTTTCCCAAACCACAACAGATTGTGGAAGTGGAAGGTCTCAGATTCAAACTCAAGCCTATGTGTTTCGAAGGACTATGTTCTGAACCACTACACTATATTCAATGACTGAGGAAGAACATAATTAAGCTGTTTATGCAAGTTTCAGGCATTGTATCCATTTGGCTACATCTTTCACTCCAACACTACCTGTAGCTGAAGTTTTAGCACTTCACAGTAAACAAAATTCATGAAGATTATTCTGAATCAAGAAGAAATGTTTGCCTCAAGCTCAGTGTACTATTTAAGAAGGCAAGAAAGAAAGTAATTCAGAAAGATTTCCAGCAATGGTATTTAAAATAAGTATATCCAGGCTTAAGGGGTTAACCTTTAGTTATCTAGGAATCTACTCATCTTTCTAGAATTATTCCTTCTGAAAGGATATAGTTGGTTAAAGATTTATTCTAACACGTTTTTACGATAAGCAGTTAGGGCTTTTGTTTAAATGCATAAATATTTGATGACTCTTTGGATAGAAATGTCAGCATACACAAGAATATGAAGAATTCACTGGACTATTCTACTTATTATTTGGGTAACAGATATGGAATATAGTAAGAATGTACACATAAAGATTAGATCATTGTGGATATATGTCACTATATCATCTGTAAACACACTAAATACATTTAAAAAGAATTCAGCAATCATGTTAAGCCACTCAGTTCTATACCATTTATATTTTAGGAATTTACTAAGGATATTACTTGCTGTATATATTTCAAGGTAGCATCCATGAAATAAACTTTGATTGGAATGTAATTCCATTTGAATCATAAAGTTTAATATCTACTTAATTGTTTGAAAAGCTTTATTTATAACATTAACTTGTGTGTAACTTTTTATAAAAATCACCTTATTATGAGGTTTTAAGCATTTTATTTAGTTTTATTTTTCTCTTATACAATTTATATGATTTAAATATTTTTTCTTAATAATTTCCACCAATGCCAAAAAGAAGATTTTTTTAAGGAAAAATTAAAACTATTTGAGAAACTAAATTTCATGTAAGCTAGATCTATTACCAAAGGCTCAGAAATAAAAAAGCTATGGATATTGTATAGAATGTGTGTTCCTTTCAAACTAGAGAAGCTTCTTCTTCATTGGTATATACTTATAGCTAGGAAGAGATGTGAATATCAGGGCTCTCAAAGCAAGGCCTTTTCCATGGAGGGTCCTTGTCTTTTTAATTATCTCCTACTCCAGCTCTGTAAGAGTCTGTTGAAAGACAGAATTCCAGGAAAACTGATTTTCATTTTGAGAAGGAACATAGTTGAGATATGAGGACTTTCATTGCTATAGAATAATGCAGTTTCGTGCTACAATGTTTTCTGTAGACTTTCATATGTGAATGTGTGGGCTTGCTATCAGAGTAATAAACAAACAAATCTTTAAAAGTAATTTTAAATAATTGAAAGCAATCTCCTAAATAAAAATGTCTTGAAGGCAAATTTTAACCATTTCTAAGAATGACAGAAATGGTCACAAGGTTATAAAAAGAAATTTTATGGTTGGCATTTGCATTGCACTCTAAGAGTCCCCCAAATTAAAATTCTTAGTAGCATCATTTATACCTTCAAATTACCTTTATTAAGCATCTCCTTACAAATATATGCAATGCTAAGATTTCCATGTAATAAAAATAACAGGTGGAGCCTCTGTCCTAGAGGATGGTTAAGTACATAAACAGAAGGAACCATCATATAAACAGTCTGGCCTCAAACCAGGATTTACTGCTACAATCGGTATTTCTTAGTAAATAGTTAAAAGTAACATCTATGTAGGAATGGGATATAGGCCAGACGACCTAGTGACAAGAAAAAAGGCAGGAGAAGTTGGTCAATAACAAACATAACCATACACATTTGGTTTAAACCTAGCCCTGCATGTAAGTAAAACATAAACTAAGAAGTACAAATAATAGTGGGCCATGCACCACAGAAACATACTTTAGCAATTATATATTTTTAAAGCTTTTAATTGAGCATGGTATCTAAAAAACAGCATAGAAATATCATTATGCATCAAATGTTTAAGAAACAGAGACTATAAGTTAGGTACCTCTGGAATTCATAGTAACTCAAAGATATTTAATACCATTTATTTTTCTTAATTTACAATCTGATGAGCTATTTTTCCCCTCTAATATATAAAGAAGGGAAATTAGCCACACTCATTTTAAAGGAATATACTACTTCTGGTTTCTCACACTTATGAGAAAGTACTTCTTCAAAGAAACTATTTCCACATGTATTATTATGCTCTACAGTATAAGGAGGGAGAAAAATGATCTGGATTTTCCTTGGGTCTATTTCTTCCTCTGTGTCAGAGGTGAAGAGATGTAAATGTTTTCTAAGGAGATGAACAAAAGAATGAATGGATGAATGGATAGATGGATGGATGGATGGATGGATAGGAGGGTAGATGAAAGAAAAAGCTAACAGACTTCAAGAGACAAAAAAACCTTATGATTTTTAGAGCTAAGAGCAATCCCTAACCCCTTTCTCATCCTCACATATTGTGTTTTACAGCATGCACGAAAGGAGAAAGCTCAAGCCAACAATTTTTCAGTGAAAAGTTAGATTTTTAAAAACAAATCTGAGATTTGATTTAAGCTGCATTTCTCAGTCATCAGACTCTTCACAACTTTTGCAATTGAATAATTAAATTTAATAGAAATGGCAGCCAGGGTTTTAAGCATGTTTAGTGCCCAGAGGGCCATAAAGGATTTGGATAATCTTGGCATTAGTGTTTCTGCCAAACTCAATGTAGGATGTTGAATAGAAACATGTCTCACAATACAGTACAGAGAGCTGAAAAATCAAAAGAAAAAAATGATATAAAATAGTCTGAAAAAGAAAAGATTAACATATATGTGTAGTTTTATTAATTTGACAAGAAAATGATATTTAGACAGAAAAGTACTTCTTTTTTAGTTCACAAAGATAGAGGATGTACATTCTATAAAATTTGCCCCAGATTCTTTACAATTTTAAGAGAAGCATAAAAGTTTATACCTGAAAGAGATAAAGTTTTTTTTTAATTATGCTTCACAACTAAATATTTGCCTTTGTTTTCTGCATCTGCAAATGATAGTTTTATTTTAAAATGTCAGATTAGTTTTCTTCTATTCATTGTGTATATTATCTTATAACTGCAATTAACTGCATTCTGTTAGGAAGAATCTTTTTGAAAAATAAAGAACAAAAGGATAATTGTATAAACAAATTCAGAAAGGACTAGAATAAATACCTAATTGATGAGTGAATAATGGATTTAGGATGGTGAAGTTCAACAAGTTGATGTAATGAATAGAACCTACCATGCTGTTCCACAGAATATTCCTGGGTACCTTTCTAGAAAGTAGAATTGTAACTCTATTGAATAAGATTTTGATTTCCAAGTAGGTAGCTAACTCAAACATCTACTATGTTTCTAAGTTGTGATAAAATCAACAAAACAGATCTATTTACAGTTCTGGAGGGAAGATGGTTGGAAGTGTAAGAAGTCTACGCAGGTCTGCATCCTACTTAGAAAATTCAGGGACACTCTCTAAAGATGGCAGCATTAGAGCTGGATTTAGGATGATTCTGGAGAGTAAGATCATGAAACAGGAGGTTATTCCATTGGCCCAAATGTGAGACTGATGAAGAAAATATGTGTTGTAAGGGCAAAACACAAAATGATTAAGCAACAAAAAATAATACAAGTGTTGAGATTTGATATAAATTCAGAAAACAGTAACAAGCCCCTAAGGTCTTCTGAGAAAGGTAGTGAGATGAAACAGTTGTATTTATGAATATTAATCTGTCATTTATTTTGTAGGATGGATTGAAAACAATGTTTTTTGAAACAGAAAATAATTTAGAAGGTTATTAAAGTATGCCAAGAGAGAGAAGGTAGAAGTTTGAAATAAGGTAGAAAGAATGTGAATGAACAAGAATCTAGGTACAAAGAATTTGTAAAGAGATTCCATCACTATTACCATCAACAAATATTTAGGGTCCCTACCGCAGAGCACAGGGCACCACGCTCACCCAGAAAGTACAATGAAATACATGTTCCTGGCTAAAACAATTTCTGCCCTTCAAATGGACAATATACCAAAAATCACAGAGCTAGAATTTTTTTCTTAAAAAGAGTCTCCCAAGGAAATTATTATGTAAGACAGACACATACAACATGTTCACAGATTTGGAGTAGAAAAAAAAAAAAAGTTCTGTGCTATTTATTCTTATTGATAAGTAAAAGACTGATTTTGAAGTGGCAAATAAGAGCAGAGGAGAAAAGTAATAAAAGGGCTTTTGGTTATGCCAAAGATAATTGAAACCCTTTCATTTATAGGTTGGATGAGTTTACTATGGAAAGAAAGATACCTTAGTAAAGGTTTTGTTTTTTAGTTTGACTTATATTAAAAAATTCAGTTTCTAATTTCTTTCTTTTATTTTTGGCTGCGTTGGGTCTGCATTGCTGCACTCTGGCTTTCTCTAGTTGCAGCAAGCGGGGGCTACTCTTCGTTGCGGTGCGCGGGCTTCTCATTGCGGAGGCTTCTCTTGTTGTGGAGCATGGGCTCTAGGCGTGCGGGCTTCAGTAGCTGTGGCTTGTGGGTTCTAAAGCGCAGGCTCAGTAGTGGTGCACGGGGCTTAGTTGCTCCGCGGCATGTGGGATCTTCCTGGACCAGGGCTTGAACCCGTGTCCCCTGCGTTGGCAGGCAGATTCTTAACCACTGCGCTACCAGGGAAGTCCCTCTAATTTCTTTACATAAAAAATTATGTGATACTAAAAAAACCTTAAGGAAGGCATGATTTATTTTTTAAGTGTTTGGAGGAAAAAATCATTTAAATGTGTAAGGCAAATGGTATACCCGGTGAGGGGAAAGTAGCATAGAGGTAGATGTTTTTATGTGAAAACAAGCAAGTGGTTGTAAGGAACATATGAGAGGTGTTTGCAGTATTTGCTGTAATTCCAAATAGCATGTAATGTTATTCCATTAGAGGGTATTTATTTTAATATATTTGAAGTTTAATTTAGTAATCATTCGGCCCTCAGATGAAATTTAAGATTTCAGAATATACACTGAATGATTATGATATGTATTATAAACAGTTATAAAAATTGGCTTGTTTTAAGGTGACAGGACATTTGTGTTTTGATTTTTGACACAGGAACTGATATGTGGAATCTAGAAAAATGGTACAGATGAACCTATTTGCAGGGCAGGAACAGAGACACAGACGTAGAGAATGGACATGTGGACACGGGGTTGGGTGGGGGAAGGAGAGGGTGGGACAAACTGGGAGATTAGGACTGACATATATACACTACCATGCATAAAACAGACAACTAGTGGGAACACGCACAGGAAGCTCAGCTTGGTGCTCTGTGACAATCTAGATGGGAGGGATGCAGCGGGTGGGAGGGAGGTCCAATAGGGAGGGCATATAGGTATACATATAGCTGATTCACTTCATTGTACAGCAGAAACTAACACAACATTGTAAAGCAATTATAATCCTACAACTACAACAAAATCTAATCCCTAAAAGAAAGTAAAATATATATTTTTTACTTATTGGCATAAAATTCCTTTCATCACACTTTATGCCTTCAATATAATCTTCTTTATTAAATGATGTGCTCACTGTAGAAGGAGGTGCATGATTAAGCGTACATCTCCATTGTCATATGTGACACTCAAGTGAATTGAATATTCCGAAGAACATATACATAAAAAGCATAATTTTTTTCAGAAATATATCCATATAGAAACTCTTCAAAGTAGAAAAATTAGAGAATTATAAAAGAAATATATTACGCTGACTGGTAAAGTCTGAACCTAACAAAAAAATGGGACATTTGTATAAGAATTACTAGTACTTTCTGCCTTCTAGGATGAAGATTGGTAGATTTATATTGGGAACCAATTAATCCTTTGTTGTCAGAGGGACCATGCTAGAAGGCCCTACTTTTTATTCAGATATTCATATATATCCTTTTGGGGAACCCTAATGGTGAGGTAAATCAAGTGCAGATACTCCAGACTGAGATGGAAAGCATTCTGTTTAGTAATGTAATTGATGTATCCTTCAGAATAATCCAGACTCTATAAATCATGTTAGCTAGATTCCCCCTAAATCTTAAAAACCTAGACTGAGGTGGTTTCCTGCCTGAAATATTATTGAGAGAATATAAAGCAGAAGGATACTGGGCATGGAAATGAGAAAATTGTAGGAGGGAAAGTACAATCCTGATACTTCCCTCCTGCTAAAGAGTAAATGGAATCAACAGTATTGGTTAAAGTACAACATGGATCAGAACACCTTTGTCCCATACACGTATCACTTAAGACTGAACAATCAAGAGTTTGGGAAGTATTTTGGACCAGGATTTATCTGTTAGAACCAAGGTACCAGATCGCATACTAAAAGAGGTGGGGGCTGGGAAACTGTCCTGAAAGTAATCATCAGAGGAAGAAGGTAATCCAGGGGAGCAAGGTGATAAGGGTTAGATGGGTCTGGGGCTGCCTAATCTCTTTCCAGTGGCTGATAATAAATGGGGTGACAGTTCGGTCAAATCTCCAAGGCAAGGAGATGTCTGAAAAATATTTAGATTAAGAGGAAAACTGACTCCTGCCAGTGGGGCAGCCAGCTAGAAGCTAGACAAAAAAAGCACAGTGAGGGAACCTGAAACCCACGTTGGGGCATTAGGCTTTTAAGAAAAACCACTCCAGTTCCAGCTGATGTTACATTCCAGTATTCCACCTCATGTTATCCTAGAGGCTCTGCCCCAATCTTACCAAAGTCTGTGATTTTATATAGTTTTAGTTTTGTTGTGAAGAAGTGGGAAAGCCTCATGCCAACTTTCCAAAGTGGCCGAGAAGAGAGCCACTCCCATCCCATCCTGGTGCTGAGCTTCCATCAGAGGTCACCAATGAAGGAGAGCTATGCAAAACAGAGAGCATTCTCTGGGGGGGTCACTGCTAGTGGAGAAGCATTGTTGTAATAGGTAAGAAAGATACTGAAGTACCTGCATTGAGCCCGCATAGGGCAGAACACTAGAAATCTCTCAGAAAGAGCTCAGGGCAACTCGAGGGTATACAATTTCTAGAAATTAGCCTAATGAGGGGCTCAACTTTAATCATTTGGATATATGAAATAAACGTGTCTTGTTTTGTATTCAAGCTGGAGGGGATCCAGGATATATATGTTGAGCAAATAATGAAGTAGTTTATGGTATATTCATAAATAGTATATTAAAATAGGAATATTGACTATTACATCTCCTGCATTGTATTTTTTTTTTTTTTTTTTTTTTTTTTTTGCGATACGCGGGCCTCTCACTGCTGGGGCCTCTCCTGTTGTGGAGCACAGGCTCCGGATGCGCAGGCCCAGCGGCCATGGCTCACGGGCCCAGCCGCTCAGCGGCACGTGGGATCCTCCCGGACGGGGGCACGAACCCGTGTCCTCTACATCGGCAGGCGGACTCTCAACCACTGCGCCACCAAGGAAGCCCCATTGTATTTTTTGCATTGTTAATTTTACTTTTTCCTTGTTAAAGCTTATGCTTTTTGGCTTCTGATAAAAGGAAACGTGCTAAAGGTTAAAATGTGCTAAAATCATAAAGTCAAGAATAATAGCTGTCCAAGTCAGCCACATAGGATTGATGGGAAAGAAAGATGTTTAGATAATGTAAGTAAAAAGGTATTCTAAACTTAAAAAAAATCATACAAATACGAGATAGTCCATGTTATATTTTAAATTCTGAGATTTTTAAAAAAATATTGAATGCCTTTATATTTATTACATTTATAACTTATAAAGCCTCTTTTAACTTTAGAAATTTAGATGTTCAGGCTTTCTTAGTTTTTAAAATGCCAAAGTTGTATGGGGGGTAACTGTGTGGGAGAAAAACATTTTCAAAAACCACTGATTTTTCTGAAAATGTAAGTACCTAAGTACAACATTGGAAAACATCCAACTGAAGTTAAATTGTTAAAACTAATGCTCTACATATTACAATAAAAGGACAACTCAGTGTTTCAACAAACCGAAATAGAATGATCAAGATGTTTGTTGGAAATATGCTCTTCCCTTCATTATAAATAAAATTATCTTGTCCGTCGAAAACAATTACGTTTTTCTCTCTCAGAACATGTGTTTTAAGCTTTTTTAAAATCAGCAATAATTTGCTATTGATATTTTAAGATACTTAATAGAACCAAAAATACAGTTAATGATAGATATCCTGCCTACTGGTGCACCACCCTGTCCTTTGCCTAAATTTCCATTCTTCTAGTTTATAGTGTTTAACAATTACATATTGCATATAAGCAAATGGAAATTAGGGATATGGTATTATTAGGGCAAGGGAGAGGCAAGGATGAAAATCAACACAAGCCTCAGAGACCTGGTGGAAGCAGGTGCCCTATTAAACACATCCTTGGTGAATTTGCTATGAGAGGATGTAGCCCATTACAACTGCGGTAGTCCATAAAGCTTCACTGCCCCTTTTTTGTTTCTACTAGTTTTATTTTAAAATCATCATTACACAGAATAAAAAGAAAAGCACAGAGACCAGAGACCGATATTTGCATTCAAATAAATGAAATGGAAATTATCTTATGCTACAAAAGATGGTATCATCAAGAAGGAAGACATTATTGAGTGTATGGCACTCGACATTTTACCTATGTTGTTTCATTTAATCATCAAAAAACCCAAAAGACAGATATGTCAATTCCCATTTAACAGATGAGAAAATGGGCTCAGAGAAGAAACTTGCCCCAAACCAAACAGCTGCTAAGTACTTGAACTGTTTGATGTTCTTTCCATTATGCCAGAGTTATCATCATCACTAAACACCAAATAAAAATCAGAATCATAGCTCCCTCAAATGTGTTTTAGGGAATTATGGCAGATCTAAATAATTGTAGTTTGTGGATACTTCTGAAAGCTGTCTGTAAGGAACATGAGAGAATAAAACAGACTGTCCCCCTTTCCATAGACATACACTGAGCTGGAATTAGAATATGAACAGGCACAAAGCTATGCTAATACTTTTTGCACTTTTGCCAGTCTAGTAGGGATGTCATCTACTAACTTCAAGGTAAGGTTAACCCCTGCTAATGTAACTTAGTTCAAAAACAGTTAAGATAATTAATACAAGAAAACAATATATGCACAAATGACGTATCTTTAAAAAATTTACTTTCTTCATCATTCATCCTTATGTAACTACCACTGAATACTGCTCTCCTTCCTTTCACAGACAGATTTCTTCTAACAATACTCCCACATATACTCACTCCACTCTAATTTCTAATTTTCTAATAGCAGAGACCAAAATCATCTTCACTAAGGTCCTAATGATACCAGGCTCCTAAAGTCATGGAGAGTCTTCAGTTCTCATTTTTCTTGACTGTACAGCGGCACATGATAGTGTTGATTGTATATTCCTTCATGAAACCCACTCCTCCAATGGTTTCCTTAACATCACATTCACCTTATGCCTCTATCCTCTATGGCAAAATCTCACTAACTGTAACATCCTCCTCAAAAATAACCAACGCCACAGGTTTTCGAGGCTTAGTATCATCTGTCCTTTACACAAAGGCAATCTAGGGGAATTCCCTGGCAGTTCAGTGGTTAGGACTCCACGCTGTCAGTGCCCAGGATCTGGGTTCAATCCCCGGCCGGGGAACTAAGATCCCACAAGCTGCATGGCGTGCCATCCCCCCACCCGCCCCCGAAAAGGCAATCTAATCAACACTTGTAGCTTGGGAACTGTAGAGTTACCAAGCCAGCATATCAAACTGTATAACACTGTGTGCACGACACCCAGGCACCTCAAATTCTAAATGTCAAAAACTGAATTCACCATCTTATTCCAAAAGTCTGCCCACTTTCAACCCTCAACTGACGGTGCTAGTGAGAAATCTAGGAGTCTCGTTGGTACCCGTTTCCGCCAATTGCTCTTATTCAGCAAATCACCAAATCCTGTGGATTTTGTCTCCTAAAATATACCTTGAATCCTTCAACTTCTCCCCAGTTCTTCCACCACTACCAGGTAACAATCTACCATCATCTCTCACCTGGAACACTTCAATTACCTCTTAATTGGTTTCCTCACATCTATTCTTCCTCCCTTCAATATTTTCTACAAAATGTAGCCAGGATGATCATTTCAAAATTCAGTGTGATCATGTCACTCTGTTGTTTAAACCCTTCAGCAGTGCCTCATTGAGCTTAGGATAGAGAACAGAATTCTTGGCATTGTGTCGATCACATTCTGTATAATCTGACCTACCCCATTCCTGATATCCACCACTCCTTCCTTACTCTCATTGTTTCATCTCTCTGGCTTACTTCTGGCTCCTCAAATGTGTCATGCTCCCTCTCTCAGAGCTATCACACATGCTATCCTTTCTGCATGACACTCTCTCCCCTTGCTTCCTTATATAGTGAATTCCTACCTTTCTTTTCATGCTCAGCCCTAAAAGTTTTCTTCAAGGAAGGCATTCCTAACCCCTAAGACTAGACCAGGTCCCCAAGTACCAACTCTAACAGCACCAAGTAATTCTCCTTTATAACATTAAAATTGTAAAACCTAACACAATGTTGTGGTTTTTTTTGTTGTTGTTGTTTTGGTTTTTTTTTAATTTCGGTACGCAGGGCTCTCACTGCTGCAGCCTCTCCCGTTGCGGAGCACAGGCTCCGGACGCGCAGGCTCAGCGGCCATGGCTCACGGGCCCAGCCGCTGCGCGGCATGTGGGATCTTCCCGGACCGGGGCACGAACCCGCGTCCCCTTAATCGGCAGGCAGACTCCCAACCACTGTGCCACTAGGGAAGCCCTAACACAAAGTTGTAAATCAAGTATACTTTAATTTTAAAAAATGTAATTAAAATTAAATAGGCAAGCAATTATTTAATAACTTTCATTCCTGCAGGACTGAAAGCTCCGTGACTTCGGGGACTGGATCATGCTCACTGCTGTATCCCAACACAATGCTTTGCACATTTCAAGTTTACAACAAATGTATGTTGAAGAAATGAATTAGGCAATAGTTGACACTCATCTTTACTCTTTCACTTCTAACCCACACTCCGACATATCTTACTCTGGTTTCTACTCTCTACCTTCCAATAAAACTATTTTATTTCCAAAAAGTCACCCATGACCTTTAGTTGTCAACTACGGTAGATACACTATGAGCTTATAACACTGAATTCCCCACATCCTTTAGCACTGCTGATCATCTTCTTATTCTTGAAATTATCTTCACTTTGTGCCTGGTGACATACTTATCTTCTGTGTTCTGCAATTTCTGGTCCTTCTTTTTTGGTCAATCTTTTTGGCATACTGTTTCTCTGCTTGCTCTTTAAATGATGATATTCCTAGGGTTACAGCTCCAGCTCTCCTCCCCTGCACACTCTCCTTAGGAATATAGCTAATACTTTTGGAGTATCTTATACTACTATACTCTTGAGATAATAAATATGATCTCAAACTTTCACAAGTTTTTATTATTATATCATATCCATTTTACTGATGAAAAAACTTAGATATTGAAAGCTTAATTGACTTTCTGAGGTCACACAGTAACTGAGGAATTTGGGATTTGAATCCAATCAGACTGATTCAACAACAGGTTTATTGACCTCTTTCTGTATTGTAACTGATTTAAACCATTGAACTGACTATCCCTTTACCATGATGACTCAAATCTTTTTCTCCAGCTCAAATTACTCAAACACTTTCTGATTGTTAATATTCACCTGCTCACTGAACACCTCCATTTGGTCTCACACAGGCATGTTGAAAGCTACATGATCCCCAAACTGAACTCTTCTTACCTTTGCTCAAAATATTTTTTTTCTAAATAATTTCCTGTAAAACATCACCATGAC
The DNA here is from genome assembly GCF_963455315.2 of Globicephala melas. Classification (NCBI taxonomy): domain Eukaryota; kingdom Metazoa; phylum Chordata; class Mammalia; order Artiodactyla; family Delphinidae; genus Globicephala; species Globicephala melas. The sequence goes on along the minus strand of NC_083327.1, from coordinate 32,732,276 downwards.
CCCCCCACAAGTCCCAAATATCCAAGTCCAATTCCTCCCTCTCCCTCACCCTTACTGATCTCACTTCCAGTCCAAGTTCAAGAGATTTTTCCATCCGTATATGCTTATACACTTCCTTTATTTTGCATTTCCATGATTGCACTGATAGTCTATGTGTTCTTTATTATTCATCTGTACAACAATATTGGCTTCCCAACTGGTCTGTCTAAAGCTACTTACTGATTATTTTCCTATTCTTCTTACTGCTGCCCAAGTGAATGTTCTAAAACATTGATTTGACTGTGACATTTCCCTGTTTTACAGCACTTAAAGTTCCTCTAAGGTGCCATTCTTTCCTCATGATTTCCTTTGGACTAGAATCCTTTTAATCCCATCACAAACTAGTCACACTTTAAGACCAGCTGAGGTGTTGCATCTTTCAAATGAGCTTTCCTTGATCGTCATCCTGGACCTAGTTATCTCACATACCCAACCCACAGCCTCCTTAGAACTTCTTGCATTCTTTGGCAAAAGAATACCCAGACGTTATTGAAGTTGTGTATGAACAATCTGTTTCCAGGGCCCGTGGTTGCTATCTCTGTTCTTTCCTCACTTAGTCCAGGGCCTGGCCCATAGCTTAAGTCCTCAATGTATGATAAGTAAAGGTATATATAACTAAAGTCTACATTTATTTCCTATTGCCTATAAAATAGGCATTATTATTCTCCAAGTCTACATGCTTCAGAACACTAACGGTAGAAGATATTTTTGCAAATATCCTTATCATTTTTATAAAAAGAATAAAATAATGCATCCTTAATGCAGTTCTTTCTTTTAAAAATTATTGCTGAACAACATCCAAATAACCATTCTGTCTGTTTTCTTATCACAAAAATCCTATCTGCAAATTGCTAACACGCTAATGATAAGAAATGAATAGAAATGGCAAGTTTTAGACTGTTTGTAATAACAACATGACATAAAATGAACTTTTACAAATAGTTAGATCTCATGGGGTATTTTTTCCATTTAAGACTTACTATTTTTTTTTTTTCGTTGTTTTGAGGAAATAAATAATTTTACTGCTGCAAAGGGCATCAAGTTACCTTACAGAATTTAGAGATGTCTGAATGATTTATATTAGAATTAAATAATGTCTCCTAAATCATTTGTCAATAATCACTGTGTTCAGTTTTAAGAGTTTATCTGGTTGTTCAATTCCCCCTGTGTTTTTGTAATATACGGTTTCTAATTATCTACAATGTGTTTCCAAATGATAAACCAAGTTATAAGATGGAACTAATATTGCTAAGATCATGGAAATATTACTCTCGCATTAGAAATAATAACATGTGACCTTTAGTTTTTAAGGCTGAATAATTGATAGCTGTAGTCAGATGGAATTTTTTTTAGTGACCCTGAAAGCCTAAAAGACATTTTTACTACAAACAAAAGTAAGTACTAATTTGCCCATAAATTGGTTAATTTGTAAAATCCAACTCCCCAACATATAGTATAAAATTATAAGTAAGAAATGTCGTGAAGATAAAATCCACAGTGGACTAAAAATAAATGTAGAATATTGGAGGAATATATCACAGTCTCTTGACACTCACCTGTTGGGGGTGAGTCCTGCTATTCCACAAACTGTCCTAAATACTGGGCTGTGAGAACTGTAACTCTGAAGTAACAATTCTTAACCATCTTTTCTAATAGTGCATCAGATAAACTGACCTATTCCTTTGCTATGAAGCAGCATCAAGTTGAAAAATCCTTCCAGAATTCTTGTTTTGTTCACAGCCTTTGCCCATGTCTCTCCCCACGCCTCTCTCTCTCTCTTTTTTTTTTTTTTTTCTTTTTATGGCCACGCCACAGTACGTGGGATCTTAGTTCCCTGACAAGGGATTGAACCGGCGCCCACTGCACCCACTGCATTGGAAGCTTGGAGTCTTAACCACTGGACCGCCAGAGAAATCCCCTGTTTCTCTCACTCTTACTTTGCACTCCTTTTCTTAGACTATCCCTTACCTCCCTGACTCTTAATCTCTTGCTCCCTCTCTTGCTTTCTCATATGGTGTTTTGAACCTGGTAACTAATGTAGTCCTTTCAGCACTAACCTGTGTTATAAATCATACTTGCTTCTCTATATCTATTCCCCACTTAGCCCAGGACACTCCTGCAGAGTATCATATTACTTCCATAGCTCATGTATTAATCAGGGTCAGCTATGTTGAGCCCTAGTAATAAACTTCAAAATCTCTGTGGCTTAAAACAAAATCCCTGGGGCTCACTCTAAGTCTGCTGCTGGTCCAGCAGCTCTATAAGACAGCATCAATCCAAGCAACGATTCAGGGATTTGGATGGGTCCATTTTGTGTTTCCACAATCTCAAGAGGAAGCTTCCATGATCACTGTAGCAGGAGAAAAATAGAATTCAGGACTCTCACAGTAGTTTTTAAATGCTCTGTCCTCAAAGGGACAAAGGTCACTCTCACAGCCTATTAGCTAGACAATTCACATGGCCCCGCCCTACGCCAAAGAAATGACAAATGTGAAGACACATATGCATATCTGGTAACCAATAAATATCTCATCCAGATAACTTAATACTTTTTTCTACTTCAAAATACAGTGGCAATTAAATTAGTTTTATAAGCAAATCATAAAGGAACTACTAAATTCAAGAAAAAATAATGAAATTTAAATGACAATTAAGTTTATTACTGAAAACCACATACCCTGTGTTTCTGTTTTTTATTAAATGAGAATGAGACCCTCAAAATTTAATAAAAGTTTTCAAATGTGGCAGTAAACCAGAACTCTGTTGTTCACATAAATCTGTTTCTCTTCTATGAAATATAAGAAAAATTGGGTGATTACTCAGCAAAAAGGCGATGCATTATAGGTATTTTTAAACTTCTAAACTTGAGCAACAAAAGTTCAGAATTTCAGTGATGTAAATCACAATATCTCTCACTGTTCATATACATATGTGTGTGTGCGTGTGTGTGTGTGTGTGTGTGTGTGTGTGTACTTTAGTAAAAAACTACTGACTTTAGTGACTTCTTAGTCTAATGAAGGAGACTCTGAAGTACATAGGTCAACACAAGTACAAATTATGAAATGAGTGTGGTGATAAAAAATAGTCTTTTTTTTTTGAGAGCCTATAGTAGAGTCAGCTAAATCTGATTGCTTATTTGGTGGAAAGAGAAGGAGATTCAAAGTAATCATAAATATGCATGGTTTACAAAGAAGCTGTATCTCCCTCATTGTTATTGAAATTACAAGGCAGTTAAGGATGTAGGTATTAAACAATAAATATTTGAACAGTATTATGTGCCCAACATTCTTGGGAGTAGTTGATTACAAATATAGCTGTAAATAAGCCCCTGTCCTTGAAATACTTACAGTCAAATAAATATATCACATTCAATCTTAATCTCCAAATAACTGAGATAAAACTTGAAGAGGACATTGCATTTGAATTCACATTACAATGTTCAAGTAGTACAACTACTAAGTATCATTCTAATACCCCAAATATAGTCAAAATTATATAAAATGTATGCTTGAGAAATTTAAATCTCACTGGAGAAATAGCTAAATTAACTACTTTGAAACAAGGTAGAATACATGAGCATTATCAGAGGTCCAAACCATGCTAAGGAAACACTAAAGACCAGTCGGTTCCAATCTGAGCTATGCAATAAGGTACACAGAGGAGGTCCTAAGAACACTGGGCCTTAAAGGAAAATGGGGGTTCATTTTATGAAGAGCAAGTGAGGCAAGGAGATGGACATACTAAATATTGAGGGAATCCTTAAGGGAATGAAAGAGTCATATTCATTGATGGAATATAGAGTAAGGTAGTCATGCAAGGGATTCCAAGGCCAAAAAGATAGGTCGTAACAAGATCATAAAGAGCCTCTGGACTGGAGTGTCAAAGTTGTGTTCTATCTTGTACAAAATGGAGTAATATGAAAGATTTTAGAAAGAAAATAAGTTAATTGATTTAAACCATATTTTATATAGCTTTATATAAGAGGCTCCAGGTAGTGAAATAACCATTAAAATACTTAGAAAATAGTTTAGGTAAAAATAATGATGACATAAACTAGGTGAGGATGAAAATAAAGGATTAGACACAGAAAGTATTTTAGTAGCATGACCGATTAAACATCTAATCAGTTATCCAGAGGGAGGAAGGAAAAATGAATACAATCCTTCTCTTGGTAACCAAAAGGAAGGTGACAGCCATTGAATGAGATAAAGAATACAGAAATAACAAAGAGTTTAAAGATTAAATATACTTTGAGATTGACCGTATTTGATATGAGGTGAATTGACATACAGCGGAAGATGAACATTTACATCTATAGTTCAGAAGAGAAGTCAGGGACAGAGATCTATAGATGCTAGTGAACTGCATGCGCCTAATGTAATGGTTGAAGACGTGAAGTAGATAACATCACCTGGGCCAAGACGTAAGATGATGCCATATCACGGAAAAGTAACTTTTGAGGAGTAATCTGAAAAAATGGGAGTCAACCAAGGAAAACAAGAATCAAAGCATAGAAAAGAGGCAATGGGAAACAGTTTTGAATCTGTACACTCTGTCCCTGAACTGTTTCCAACTTCCCATCACACCCACCCCCATTTCTACCCCCCAGGCATTGTAAGTTTGAACCACACTCCTTATTTCCAAAACATGGTATGCTTGTTCCCAACTCAGTGCTGCCTTGTACTATTTAAACAGCCTGGAATGCCCACCCACTAATCCTTTCAAATACCACTTACTCTGGGAAATTTCCCCATTCTTTGGCCCACAATGTCTTACTCAGCAGACAATTGCGTTAGAGCACTCATCTCCCTGTATGGTCATTGTTTTTGCATCTGTCTCCCTCATTTAAATGGGAACTCCAGGTGGGCATATGGTGGGCCTTATTCATCTTCTAAAACCAAGGCTTTGCACATAATGGGCACCAAAAGAACACTTACTGAATACAGAAGACTTAGTGGATAGTAATGCTACAGACTTCTGAGAGGTTAGGTAGAATGAGCACAGAGAATAGGAAGTTGTATTTGGCTATTTAGAGGGAAGTGATGACCTTTGTAAGAATGACTTCACTGCAGTGCTGTGGGTAGAAGCCGGATAATAAAGGATTAAGGAAGGAGTGGGTGGTAACTAGATAGAAAGAACTGCAGATCACTTTATCTACAATTTGTTACTAAAGGGCAGTTAAGAGATGAGAGAGTAACTTGAGGGGGAAGCAGTGTTGAGGGAAGGAATTTAAGGATAAGGAAATCTTGAGTACATTTTTAAGCTGAAAGTAGATTTCTAAGCAATCAAATAATAGGAGTAATTGTGTGATGTAGAGAAGGATGAAGAGAGAGAAATACCAAGGGCACAAGTAGCTGAAAGCAAATGGGAACCATTCCTCTTCCGAGATTAGAAGGTAAAGGAAAGGAAGTGACCCCGAAGAAATTTTCTGTTGTAGGTGAGAAAGACTGAGAGATCTCTTTTCGTGTTGAGTGGCTTCTGTGATTAGGTGGTGATTATTCTGCCACCTCCCATGAGTGCAGGAGTTAAGAATGAAATATGAAAAACTGGATGTTGAATAAAGGAAAGCAGCATGACTATATAATTTAGTAACAAACAGAAAAACCACTTTATTGAATTGAGGCTAAATATTTGAAAGTCCCATAGTTGTCAAGTAACTAATTAATAAACCTTAACATCTCTATTTTACGTAATAAGTAGGAGTCTGGTTAACAAAACACCTCAGTTAATAAGGAGTTATACAAATCATGGGCCGTTTTGATAATTATGACAGGTATATTTTTCTTACATTGCCCTTAGTACCAAAATTAGCTGAGTCTTAACTCTGACTCTGCAATAGACAATACTTCAGGATCTTACTCTGCCTTGGAGTCAGGAGAATCCCCTTGAATTTTCATGGTACTTGGTGGTCTAAAAATATGTCAAGAAATTTCAGGTCAGTAGGAATCTAGAAAAAATAATTAGCAGTTCATGTTTTGTTATATTATAAACATGTTTCCTACTTTAGACTGCATTAACTCCAAAGCCAATTTTTCAAGTATTTAAAACTATCTTCTTTAGAAAAATGTGGTTTAAATATACAGAGCCTAAAACACTTTAAAAACACAAATGCTTATATGAAGTCAAAAACAATTTAGAGAATTCTACAATTTTTTTCAAACTCTAATGATACTTAAATTTTTCTTATTCTAATCCACTGTAAAGTACCACAAATTCATCATATCATTTATCATCCTCAAAATATTACCATGAAGCAGGTTCCTAAAACATAGTACAGTGGATAAGAGGCTGAGTTTTGACATTAAACAGCTCTGTTTAAATACTCAATCCACCATTTACTAGCTAAGTGATCTTGGCAAGAGGTTTAAACTGTCCACACCTGTTACCTCTTTTGTGCAATGGGGATAACAGCACCAATCTCACAGGTTTGTAGTGAAGATAAAACAACTAGCTGCACATACACCATTTAAAAAGGTGCCTGACAGAATAAGCTCTCAATCGATAGTAATTATTGTTATCAGTGATGGTTTCCTTCAGTTCAACCATTTTCCTTCTGACATATTACCTTTTTATTTGAAAAAAAATTTTTAATCAAATACTAGATGTGAAGGAAGAGTTGTTAATTTGTTAAACAAATTTTAAAATATTACCAATATATCACACAGTGTGATCGTAGTATTTCTGGACAAATCAACTTTATAAAGAAATCTATTATATTAGCTAAATCTGCTAATGAAAGTAGGAAAACTAAATGAAGAGATTAAACTTTTATCATTAAAATGTTTTATAGAAAACAGACTTTTGCATAACTTTCAAAAGTGTCATGTCCTTATGATTAACATTTATGGAAAGATATAGACATTTGCAATTTGGAGATACATCTGCAATATACATGTCATTAAAAATAAAAATGTACTCGTTCAAGTGCCTTCTGATGAAATGCTAACATGAAATTTTGTAATCAATTACTGAAAACTTCAGTGTCTAATATTCCATTCATAGCATTGTTCCTATTTTCCTCCTCCTTCATTACTAATTAATTTATTTTGGTTTTCTTTCTTATATTAATATGTAGTGTTCCAATGGTTAATCAGGTATTTATTACCCATATGAAAGACATTTTCCTCAAAATTCTCCATTCGTTATCACTGTTTATATTTATTTACCTCAATGGAAATAGAGTGAAAAATTAAGTCAAATAATGCAGCCAAACTAACCAAGTTTTTAATAATGTTTGTTTCCACGTGCATGAATAAGTAATTGAAAAAGTAACAATTACTGAAGCAATTCACACTGAAAGTTTTACAAAACATTATAATGCTGGATTAAATTAAATGCTCTTAGTAAGAGAAAGAATGTACCCAACAGAAAGAAAATTACATAAAATTTCAGATGAAAATGTGCAGTTATGGATGTGCCTTTCCCTTGACTAACCTTGAAGTCCAAATCCCTCTAGATATAGAAGGTACTCTAAAATATCTACGTCTCATAATGCAAATATGTCAAACTTGACATTAAAAGAAGAGCCAAGTACTACTTTTAAACTACTATTAAAAAGAAGAGCCAGCTGTTTTCTGAAATCAAGAGAGCCATCATATGCACGCTGTTTACCATAAGATGATCTGCTCCACTAATTCCTTAGGACCCTGTAATTACAACAGAGGTGGGCTGGAAACTAGCTCTATTTACAGCACAGCACACCTCTGCAGAGCACAGTCACTGTGTGAAAAGCTCATTTACTTTGAAGACTAAGAGGGCTTTTGTTTTGAGTCACTAGCATAAAAGTTAAAGGGGTTACCACAACAGAAACAGTAAAATCCAAGTATCAATTAATGAATGGTAAAAGACATCTGAACAGCATACTTTCAGTATTCAGTACTGACATTTTTCTCAATAATGTTTCAACTATCAGTATAAGGAGATGGTCAGGAATGAACGTGGGAATTAAATTCAACTGCAACTGCTTGTATTCTTTTCTTGTCTTTTCTATCCATTTATTAGATCATCCAGTTACATCATAGTGCTACCACATAATATCCTTTCACTTTGAGTGATTACATATAAATATGGTTTATTTGGGAAAATATTCAATATTTAAGTCAGTATATTTAATAACAGAGGGTATCCTTTCTATATCCAAGCACAGATTTTTTTTCAGTAATCGTGTCAAGAATGTATTCAGTTTGGGCATTTTGTGGCACTAGAGTGTGCACTAAAAGAGGAACAATAAATAATTCAGAACCTTACCCCTATGAGCCTACTATCTAGTGGAGAATACAGACGTAGAGTCAGATTAAGCGAGAATTTCAAAGCTATATTGATTGCCATGATATATACAGTTTGATAGGCAACTCTGAGAGGCCAACTAACCCAGACAGGGGTAGACATAGGGGTAGGTAAGAGAAGAGATCTGAGTTGCTTTCATCCAAATACGGCGATGGAAATGCTCTGCCCACACAATTCTATTGATTAATTCCACCTAACATCCCAACAACAAAAAATTAGCATTTGTGAATATTTTAATTGGCTTTTTGAATGGGTTGGAAAGAATACAATTCTACTTTAGTTACCTTTAACAACAGCAACAGCAATAAAAATCTTGTATGTGTGAGTCTGTGTGGAGGTGGAGAGGTGCAGTTCTAAGGACATGGGTACTGGGAATAAAAAGCCTTCAGGAGATTCAGTAGCCCTGTCCCTCTGTGTCTCTCCAGGGCTGTCTGGTCCGTCCTTCACATGGGGTCTCAACTCACCCTGCATAACTCTTCATTCTTTTCCCTGTGACTTCTGCTCTCTCAAAACTTCAGCCGTGGCTTTCCCAATTCAGCTTCTCCCACTAGCAGTTTTCAGCTCTGCATTATAGATACACACACCTTAAATTCTGATGCCAGGTCAGGCGTAGAAGAATAGGTTAGCTGTCTGTGGGTCAGGAGCCCATCCAGATCTAACCAGGTCTGGCCAAGAAAATGGCCCAAACCATAAGAGTCCATTGAGGCGCTGTGCCTGTCAGCAGGCAGTTTCTCTGGAAGGTGGTGCGGAGAGGCAGGCATGAGCTGAGCACTGAGATTTAAGACAACTCCTGACAAGGTTTAAGGCACTTTCTGGCATTTCCTGTTTTTGCCTTTGTCCTTATTACTTTGACTTTTAGACTCCTGTGGCTCCTTCCAATTCTCTAAAGTTTGACCTATGGCTGCAGAACCTAATTGTTTTACCTCGATTCCCAAATATCTTTTCCCTGCTGCCTTCCATAATGCAAATTTAACTTGCTCATACAAGAAAAAAAAAACCATCTCTGACGTTGGCCTTGTTAGTTCTTTGCACAGACTAAGCCCCTGAGCTTAAACTCCCTGTGGTAATTTCCGCTATGATTCTATAATCAAATTCTGATGGTGGTATTTTTTATTTTAAGGATAATTCATGTGTTCACTAAATATTTTTTAGCATGTACTATGTGCCAGGAAACGCTGTAAATGCTGAGGTTATAGCAGGGTACAAACAAAATAATTCTTCACTCATCAGAAATTTCTAGAATACAAAATATTCCAAATAATGACAAATTCCACAACTGATATATATCACTTTAACTAACACATGTTGAATTAAGCCTTTCTATGATAAATTTGATAAATCTCAACCTTTTAATTGAGAATTTTGGAAACATTTAACCACTTCCTAATGACAAAGGACAATCATTATAGACATCTACTCTCGTGTCATATAATACCTACGGTACTCTGTGTATAACTATTATAGTGTTTATAATATTGTACACCAGTTATTTTCTTTTTCTGTCTCCTTTCCAAAAATAGGAGCTCCCTGAAGACATTTTGTATTTCCCCTCTGTGCCTGACAGAGAACTGCCCTTGACTGTTGAATGGATGAGGAAGAAATACTCACAAGGATAGCACTGAGGAGTAAGTAATTTGATCACGTACATTTCCAATATGATTACAAGTGGAAGTTAAAGAGTATGCTGCTGTGCAGGACTGCCCGGACTTATCAGAGTCCAGGAGTTAGAACTCCAGACAGAGTGTTTTGAGAGTGTTTCCTATTGATCATCTTGGAACACCAATGAAAGAGTAAAAGGAAGCCTCAGGTAGCAAGAGGGGCTTTTCCATTAGAGGATTTTGAAGGTCCTAGAGAAATAAGCTTATAAGAGAATGCTGAGCACATCACCTTTCCAATTCTCAGGTGTACGGACAGCAGGTTAGACACATCTGTGCTGGCCAGAGCATCTGATTAGTGCTGCATCTTGTGCAGTGAAGCAACCCAAAGGCCAACAAAGCTAAATGCACACACTGAGGTTTCCCACCCATACATAAACCAGCCAAGGCATATGCAGAAGGCATGAGACCCATAATGTAATTCCAGAGAATTAAGAAAAAGCAAAGAACAGACATCCTCTGTGTGAAAGCTCAGGACTATCCTCTCAAAACTAGAAAGTTCAGGATGCTAAATCCCACTGCCTCAAACCTTCAACACCACAACTGCTGATTAACTTTCTGTATAATTCTGATCATTCATTTGAGATATTCCAGCTCAAATTTCTTCAACTGCCACATGAGAGAAATGTACAATTTGTGCAGTTCACCTATGAATTTATTCCCATTTCCAAGGTCTTCTCTTTTTTAAAACACAAGTAGATAGTCCTTCTCTCCTCCCCTCCAGCCACGACACTGAGAGAAAACTCCACACGCCTCCCTCCCTCCCAAGTACTCCCCAGCGTGACCGACCTGATGATAGACCAAACTAAAATTCACCCAATAGTTTTCATTTATGATTCACTAACTACCTAAAGTCAGCTCTGTGTTTGATGCTGAAGCTTTACATCAATCTTCGTAACTCGTAATCCTTGCCACAATTTCAGAAAGTGAGAGGCCACCACATAATCACATTTTGTCCATTACACTGGGACTATCTGTTTGGCTTTTGTGACAAGAGAGCATTCCAACAACCAAAAAGAAGCGAAGTGAAGAGGAGAATGACATAAGTCGGCATAACAATGATACTTGGTCTGAAAGTCAACTCACATCGAAGTGTTGAACTCTTCCTGATATAAGTCTTATGAGGTCAAAAGTTTTTTTCTGTCTTGTTCACATCTGTGTTCCCAGGGCCTAGAAGAATGCCATCACATGCTGGGTGCATGACAAATTCTTGTTTATCAAATGAATGAATGAACATAATTGGGACTCAGCCAGATCCAGATATAACTGTACCCAGTGACTAACTGAAAACGATTTAAGCTTCCAGATTATGAAAGTCCCACATTGTCTTTTTACTCCCCTAAAATTTTGTCCCCCTGACCCTAATCCCTAGGTCTCCCATGACTGTGGATTAGTGGTAAAAAGGAATAGTAACAATAAGTCATGCATAACTTAAGGTGGCATTCAAAGATGAACTAGAACAGTGTTTATGGGCTCAAAAAAGTGACCACCACCCAACCGCCCCATTCTCCACAGCCAGGAATCCCACCTAAACCACCCATTTATAGCTGCTATGTGAAGCTCTTCCAAATGCGAACCACACATTTAACGATCAGCTGGAAGCTTACCGTGCACCAGTCTCAAAAGAAAATTCTTATATTCTGCTAAATTTCATTCTAAACGTTTTCTGGACAAGCTCCCAGGAAACATGCATCTCTAGGGATAACAGGGTAGGGGGAAATTTGAGATCACAGTGATCTGGCTACTGTTGTTTATTCTTGAGGAAACTGCAGAGTCATGGGTGAGCATAGTTGGGTGCTGACCTGAGACTTCCCCAGGTAGTTGGAGCAGAAACAGTACAGAGGTGAGAATAATAAAATTCCCAAGATCATGAAACATTCATGATTCAATCCCAAATGGCTTCCAAAAGATTTAGAATAACCCCTTCCTTTTAGAGGTAAGGAAATAAAATCCCAGAGAGGTAAAGGAACACACCCAAGGTTACTTGACTTACTAGTGGCAGATGGGTGTTCTCTCCAAACCATAAATGCTTTGAAAGGGAAATTGTACCCACAGCACATTTGCATGCACTGCATCTGTCTACTCTCACTACATATGCAGCCACGTGTTATTTACTTTTGACTAGAAAGGTAAAATTGGGCCAAATAATATTTAATTCCCCACTGTAACAGTAGTTTTACATTCCATATTCAGACAGCTGGCATAATTGAAGACAGCTCGGAACCCCTGAGGATATCCAAACTGTCGCAACTGGAGAAAAGACTTAAGTATCCTGCAGTGAAAGACCTACTCAATGACACTACAAAGCTGATTCAAATATCTTTGTCGGACCCTCAATATCCAATCTATGAACAACAGACATAATTAAACATAAAAAGCTGTAAATTAAGCAAACTTAATGATGGAGCAAATCATTTCATTTTTGCACCTGTGAAGTACAATATGCCATTGTTATTTTCCCCAAGAAGACAGAACAGACACTTGCATGGACAGTTATCAAAAGGGTTCAGAGCAGTAGCAGCTATAATGGACAATAGATTTCTTTCCAAAGACTAAAAAGATATCAATGAATGTAGTTTTCAAGTTAAAGTGAGAATACACAGCTGCTGCCACAGATTCTATTTAACGTATTTCAATGTTACTAATTAAAACAAAAACTTCGGTCTCCTATTCTCAAGCTGGTAAAAAGCAGAGAACACAGAAAAACAAGTTCAAGTTATAATTTTGTATGTCTCCGGAAAGGAGTTTCTGGCTTGTTTTGAGCTTGACAGCTACAGAAAATAGTCTGTGCAATGAAGCACCTTGCCTGGAGATGACTACCCAAAAGGAGGTGTCATGGTTGAGAGCATGGGTTCTGAAGACAGAGCCCTGGGTACAAATCTTACTCAGCCACCTCCTGAGTAGCCTCAGATAAGTTATTTACCCCCTCCATATTTTCTTTTCTCCATGAGTAAAGTGGGGATAACTATAGTTCCTCCCTCATTGGATTGCTGTGAGAATTAAAAGCTACAAACTAAGTAAAGCGCCTGAAACACTGACGCTGAGTGGCCACTCAGCAAGTGTTAGCTTTTATTACTGTAGTCTAAAATATTGCATTTGGGATTTTAAATTAAGCCAACAAGAGCAGGTATCTGAGAACCTATTCTCACCCTAGCATTTTAATAGAAGGTTCATAATAGCACTCAAGACAGTTTCATCCATAACGTGGCTCTCTAAACATTTAAATTGAAAGAGAAAAAAGCTTACTGCATTAAAATCAGATAAAAAGTAAATAAAAATATTTTTTAATGTGAACTGCAAAAATATTGGCAAGGTCAGTGGACACATACTGCCAGCAGAGATACACAGTGTCACCTCAAGCCTGGACTGAACTAGAAGAGCCGAGGGAAAGATCTGCCAAAGAGCCCACCATGAACTAGCATAAAACCACCTGCAAAATCCATTCAAGCATCTGTTTCTATGAAGTGCCAAGCCTTCTCCTCCCACCCCACCAGGTTGTCCCCACCTACCACAGAGCAATACTACAGGCCTTTTTTTTTCCTTCAATTCATCATTTCTAGGCATCCTCCATTTGATCAATCCAGGAGGCATTACACGGAACCCCACACAGCAACTCATTTTCATTGTATGTCACAATTTATTCTGTATATGCTTCTCCCTCTAATTTAGTACCTGCCAAAAGCAATCAGGCTGATCCATGTGCTCAAACGTTGGACATTTAATGCCCCCTAAATTAATCCTCAATATTGTCACAAGAGGAATGATAAACATATCATCCACTCAATGGTCATTTGTCATCTTCCAAGGGTTCAAAGTAGGGAAGGGACGGTGGATCACCTACAAGCGGGTGTTTCAGCTCTAATGTGTCTCTGAGGCAATGCAAAGGTAAGAAGGAAGCAATAGGAGGAACGACACTCCTACAACCTGTCTGTATCTGTAACTGAGGATGATATTACCTACTTCATGTGACTCTAGTGAAGGTTAAATAATTCCATAAAGTGCTTAGACTAGTTCCTGGCAGGTCTTAAGCATTCAATAAATGTTAGTTATGATGATCATGCTCAAGAGATGGTGATGATGATGATGATGATGATGATGATGATGATGATGATGAAAGAAACTGCTAATAGGCAATGCATGCCACAGACCAATAAGTGCAATTTGGAGGGGATAATTGGAATATTCAGCTCTTCCTCTGCTTTCACTAATCTCACATGTTATGGGAGGAAATGGGAAATACCATAATATAGATGGCAGGTGTTTATTTCATAAGTAAGACATGAGCTAGAGACGCAAAAATTGATGAGAGCTAAAGAAAAACAGAAAAGCCACAAGGTATGAAAGGGACACTGTGGAATTATCAAGTTCAGTTCAGGAGATAGCGAAATAATATCACAGAACAATATTAATTAATATGCACGAAGCAATTGCCATGAGTCAGACACTGTTCTAAATTCTTCAACATATATCACTTATTTAACCCACACAATAATCCTGTGCTTTATCATCCTCTGAAAAATAGGGCATAGAAAGATTAAATAATTTGCTCAAGGTCTCATAGCTGATAAATGGTGAAATCAGGATTTTATACCTTCAGTTTGTCTCCAGTCTTTGCACTTAACTGCTGTACTATAATGTGTCTCAGTAGATGAAGATCTTTTGAGAACTTTAACACTTAATAGAGAAGCTAAGACAAATTATGGGTGGAGATATGAAAAAATTCCCAAATAAAATGCCAACATAAAACTTCAACATTTCTAAGAGTATCATGTTTATCATTAGAGGTGATTATTATGCAATATTTAAAGTAAACAAATTCTAAGACAGAAATAGTTATCATGCTTTTTCTGAAATCATATTTCAGGGAATTGCAGTCTTTTATATTCTTTTTTAAATAGTAAGATGCGTAGTCCATCAAAGATTTTTCTCATGATTATTATCTTCACAGTGTGATATCACTCTTGTCCAGAAGCATAAGTGGATGGAAGTAATCCATGCCCTTTGAGAGCCTGCAATCCAGAACTGAATAACCATGAAAAGTATGTGCAATACATTTAAACAAATAGGGCAGAGGCTTTGCTTGATTCAGCAGCATGAGAGAGATGGATGGGGCATCAGACGCAGGGGAATGAGAAAGCTGGAGAGATCTGTTCAGAAAAAAATATTGAGAACTAAATGGCAGTACAGATAAATAAGAATTCTGATCTCATGGAAATGGGAAAGAAGAGGTAAAGGCATCAAAAAATTCAGATATATAATCAGACTAATGATTAAAAGGAACACTAATTATAAAATCTAAATAAATCTTCAGGAAGTCTCTGAGAAAGACTTCAAGGTTTCTTGCTTAAGAATTGAGTGATATAATTATGGTTCTAGTATCTCTAATTAACTCAAAATTATCATCTTAGCCAAGTCAAAAGTTGCTTTTATAAAAGAATATTATACATATTGGCACTATGCTTATGTAACAAACTCATGGTCATTTTTTTTTCATATCCTCCAAAATCAAACCAAGTGTCTATGAAACATAAAGATGCACACATACGTTTTGTAATTGTACAGTGTCATGTGTCCTCAGAAAGGCTTACATAATTTAGTTGTGCAGGTTCCAAGATGAAACGTAGCTCTCTTTGAGGTCTGTGTTTCTAAGTGGGGTACTTCTACCCCCAGAGCATTCAGCCTTGTGCTGGGATACATATATCCACAGGATGAACGTGGTCCACAAATATTAGACACATTTCCTTGAAGACTTGAGAAACATATTATTTTTATATTTCAACAAAAACCTCTGTATTACAAAGTAAAATGCAAAATGTAGACAAAATTTATAAGAGAAAACAGTAAACTTCCAAGAAGTCTGCACTTAAAATAAGCTACTTTAGCTGACTCAAACTGAAAATATGTACATGGCCTATAGGCCTTTAGAGGCCCTTAGATGACAACGTGCAAGAAGTGCTGCTCGGCTTTGTCTTGTGCAATGATGCACTGGAGTCTTCGGTACCCCTGGGAGGTAGAAGATCAGAGTAGCACTAATCTGTTTTGTCAGGAAAAAGGCCAATTCTCTGTGAGTATCTCCCCAGTGACATAACTAAATATTCCCAGAGAAAATACAGAAATTATAATCTGAAATTAAGAAACAATCTGAAGATTGGGATTGACACATATACACTATTGATACTATGTATAAAATAGACAACCCTTGGGAACATACTGTATGCACAGGGAACTCTACTTAATGCACTGTGGTGCCCTAAATGGGAGGGAAATCCACAAGGGAGGGGATACATGTATATGTAAGGCTGATTCATTTTGCTGTGCAGTAGAAGCTAACACAACATTGTAAAGCAACTATACTCCAATATAAATTAATCAGTAAAAAAAAAATAAAGATGAGCCAAGAGTGGATACTAGGAAAAAAAAGAAAACAGAAAAAAGAAAAAGAAACAATCTGAAAAGGTGTCTTAAAAGGTTCAAGAGAGGAGAAACTTCAGGTGGAAAGAAGGAAAGAATGCAAAGATGAAGAAATAAATGTTTGTTTAGCTTTGAACAAATTACCTAGAAAAATAGGAAACATGGGATCCACCCTAGGGTGGATTTTATTATTTAACAAAGAACAGACAGACCCTCTCTATTCGGAGGCACTTTTACACCTTTATCCCTTGAGCACACCTCAACAGAAGGTTTGGAAGAAACGTGCAGATTGTACAGTGAGAAGGCCAGGGTTTGAACTTCAGCTCCACACCTACCCTGGAGAGCCTTGAGCAAGGTAACTTTTCTAAACCTGTTTCCCCAACTGAACAATGAGCAGAATGATAACTCTATCAAAGAGCCAGTTTTAAGGATTAAATTATTTGAAATGTATAAGAGTACAGAGCATGGGATAGAGGAGGCACTCAAAAAAGTCTAGTTGATTTGGAAAAAAAAATTCCATATAGCATAAGAAGAGAGAGGTATATCACAGGTATGGAATACAAAGTAAAATAATAACTGAGAGGAGACACAATAGAGAGAAGCACTTTGGTGGTGATTTATACAGGATCCAACACAATAATACAGGTCTTACAGGGTGCAACAAATTGAGTTACACGCATCTTACTTCCAAGGCAGGACCAAAGCCCAGTTTTAATTCCCCAGGGTACACTGAAGGCCCTGTTCAATGGAACAGAATTATCATGGAAGTTCAGTGAGTCAAAAAGCAGAGCCCATCCTGCCTTGTCATAAATGATGACACGTGACAGGAAAGCTTTAAAATTCTGCTTAGAATACAAAATATACTATACAGATAATCTGTTAATCCAAACGCTATTAATTTTCTCCAGCATAGGTTTCAATAATAAAGACATTGCTATTGTGTTTCCCAGGTGATCTCCTTTTCTTCCAAATTATTTTTAAAAATAAAAGGAAAAGGGAAGAAAGGAAGAAGAAGGGGAGGGAGAGGAAACTAAGTTGGTTATAATACATTGAAAAGAGGTGAAAGCACTAAACCCAGTGTCAAGGCTCTTTTGACATGTTTCCATCAACACAACCTAGTGTCTGTTTATTTTAAGTAATTACAGCCCTGTGTTCTGGACATATGCTCAACCAATGTCCCACTGAGATCACAGCACTTCTTCTGCTATGTTATACTCTGCTTACTCAATCATTTTCTTTTATTGGGCATTGTTTGGAACTCATCACAAAAAGCAGTATTTTGGCCAACTCCTTACTAAGCATTATTCTGTAGTTGACAATTTATTGTTTGGGTTACATTTTTATTTAACTAACAATGCTTGTAGCATGGCTGAGGACCAGCCACTGTTTAGTCATTTTACGAACAATAATTCATCTAATCCTTACAGCAACTCTAAGGACTAAAGATTATTTAATCACCAATTACACACGAGGAATCCTAGGCACAGACAGGTTGAATAATTTGCCCAAGGCCACACAGCTAAGTGGTATAACTAGAGTTTGAACCCAGACTCTGGAGTCCCTGCCTTTAAACAGTACCTGATGATGCTTCTTGAACAGAATAAATGGGTTAATATATACAAATACCACAGAATAACACCTGGCACACAACAAGGGATGAATAAATGTCAGTTATTCTTTATTGTTTTGGTGGTGGTGTTATTGAGATCAGGTATAGACATATAAGGTGATCATTCTGAGAGGGTTTATTTGATATGTCCCCACTGGCGAAAACTATTGCCAAGCTTTTGCATACTGGTAGAAAAGTTTAGGTTTTCCAGGCTGTTAACTGGGAACAGTTCAGAACAGAAGAAAAGCCTCACTATATCAAGTTATATTGAGACTTTGACTTCAGGTGGGTCTACTAAGTCTGTCACTCTGGCACAGAAGGAAATTAGATTAATCCGCAAGAAGTGTTCCCGATGGAGTCATGTTGATTTTTGCCTGCACTGGACGTTCTTCCATGAGCTATACAAAATTGATCTATTCCAGTTGAGCGGAAAATCTATCAGTTTTGGAGTTTTTTTTTTTTTTTTTTTTTGCCTGTTTTTCAAATGGCTTTGAGCTTACCTATTCCTAAGCATATATTCCATAAGCATAGTCAGAAGGCAATCCAATTCTCCATAAAATTCCTTTTTTTTCTTGTGTGGCTTAACACATAGGTAGTTCTTCATTAATGGAAGATATCATCCCAATGATTATTTATATTTCCTTACCCTTCCTGATAACAATGGGTTTGGAATAAATCAGTAGTCACCTAAACATAGGACAGCCTGTAAATCAAACAGCCACTGATGATATTCTAAAAGGAAAACGGGAGCATAGTTATTAATGTAGCATTCTTGATATCGCTGGATTTTCATTTTATGTGAAGATGTTAATGTTTCATAGTTTAGTTAATTTTCTGTTTGAGCTTTCAGGTAATTTATACTCCTACAGTTATTATGTAACAATATAACTATTAAAGAAGCTTCAAATGCCTCATGATCACAAACAGCTATTGGCAAATAGGGTCTAAAAATTACTGACTTGTAAGCGCTTTGAATTTATGCATAGTACTTGAAATAGTATAAGCTATTATCTTTTATGTACATTTGCTGACAGAAAGAAATGTCTTTTAAAGGATGATGCTACTGCTTCTTCTAGATTCTGTGCATCAAACAGAATCTTCTTGCTACGGTGACCATTCTTTACGTATGTTTGTTGCTGACATGGAAGCATTTATGTGCCTGTGAAATGTGAAGGACTCTGAGTTGCCAGCCATAGTTATTCAAACATGGATATAATGAACATGATAAATATGCAATTTATTTTTAAGACAGTTATTTTCTGATTTCAACAACAACTCCAGCCTTGTTAATAGCATTTGAAATTCTCTTATGATTCTGTCTTTTTTTCTTCAAATTTACAAGAAAAATCTCCCAAAGCTCATTATAAACTATGATTAGGTCTACTTTTGAACTGGATTTCATCAAAGCTTAAAAAAAATCAGATGAGAGACTTGATTATTACAGTTTCCTTAGAAACACAGGAAACACTAAAAACACCTTAGAATCCAAGACTTTTTGGCAACGACTCTTAGAGTCCATCTGCTGTGTTCAACTATTAAGAGAATACCAACAGAATAGCTACCTTTCAGATATCCTTGTGTATAATTATATTTTGTTAATAAAGACAAATCACTGTCTTTATGATCTGTAAATATATAATGAAGACATAGGAGAACGCAAGAAAGAAGGGAAGGGAGGGAGGGAGGAGGTAGGAAAGAAAAAAGGAAGGAAGGGATGGATGGAGGGAGGGAGCTGGGAGAAGAAATAAAAGGGAAGAAAACAAATGAAGCTTAAACTTCCTTCACTATCTAGTGGTCAACATGTATTTATAATAGCCTCTGAGGGTCTCTGGGCCAATAGTTTGCTAAACGGTATTCTTTTCATCTACTGAGATTGGACTAGCACTAAACTACCTCACTTAAATTCATTTAGTTATTTATTCATTCGTTTGTTTAACAAGTATTTACTACACAAAATCCTATGAGCTAACGACTAGGAGTAGAAGCTGGGGATTTAACAGTGAGCAAGACATAACCCTTGACTTCAAGAAGCTTAGATGCCACTGGGAAGACACAAAAATAACAAATTCTTTAAGTAAGATCTTATCGTCTCTTTTGAGCAACTCCTAACCCATCCCTGTCTCAAAATATCACTTTAATCAATATTCTTACTAGACCTTAATTCTGGTGGGCTAGCAGTCACAGTACCCAGGGTCTCCTCACCTACCAATCTCCTTTCCCACTCCCTCCACTGACCACAAGAGTGTTATTACTTAATTTAGGTCCATGAGTTTTGTTTGGAAATTTGAGTACTGAACATAGACACAGGAATAGAAGAGTTCTGAAACTGAGTCATCAACTCATAGTTCACAAATTCTGCTGTGGAGATGCAGGGCTACCATGCCTTCCATCTTTGCTCAAGGCTTGACTTCAACTGCTTATTCAATTCTGCAAACTAAAGATATCCTTCAAAAGAATCTCTTTTTCTTGCTTATGCTAGTCAGATTTGTGTTGAAAACCTGGCTTATTAATGACTCTAATGTATCACTGTAGAGTATCAGGACAACTTACCCAGTGCATTATCTGAGAAGGACAGACGTTCTGAGTCTAATTCTTCATGGAATCCTTACTCAAGCAAAATTCCCAGATCAGTATAATTATATTTTATTTTAGATTCATAGAAACTTAAATTTAATTTTAAGTTAAAATTAAGAACTTTAAGACAAGGTCATCTAGTCTCCCACTCACTGGTTTTGAGAATCTCCATCATATAACCATACAGTTGCTCTTTGGATACACCCATTGATAGGGAACTCACACTACACATGGCAGTTAGTTTCCTTTTTAGATGATTCCAGTCGTCAGAAAGGCCTGGCATTTAGCTAAAATTTGCCTTTTCATAAATTTTCATCATAACTTTTCAACAAACATTATAGTCTTTGCCATTTGCTGCAAAGCTCTGAACTTAATTTGCTATTTGCACTACCACCTAGTCTTCTTACATGTTCCAATACAAATTGTCAGAACAGACTCAAAATCCTAGAAAATGGAGTTTAAAAAGGATGTACATCTTTGCAGACCACAACTTTGACCACACACAAATAGCCATGCTTGAATGAATATTAAAAGATCAGGTGAAAAAATGCCAAGAATCTCTGACCTTTCATGACAGGCTGCCAAGAAAATAAGTATTTCTTGGCAGGTAGACCAGATCCAAAGGCCAAATATCAATGGATGCACACTCATCCTCCAACCTTTAATATGATTCAATACATCTTAGAGTTGGCAGGAACTTTAGAGATCATGTAAGCTAAAATTCTGTCATTTTACTGCAAGGAAACTGAGGCATGGGAATTAACTACTATTTTCTAAATAAAGTTGCTGTCACTTTTTGAAAATTCAAAGCTCTAAGAATTTCTGCTGTTTTAAGATGTGAGAAAAAACCTATAGCTAAGAAGTTACTATCTTTCATGTGCAGACATGACTTAGGACATTGAAAAGCGGGTCTCTTTATGACTCGTCCATCTGGAAGGCAAAGTGTGAGATAAATCCTTATTGTATTTGGGAGATCTCATATTAGCAAAAAAAAAAAAAGATATAATAATAATAATAAGAGGATGCCCACTAAAAACCTACACAAAGAAATGGAGATTGTTTGTAACTTATTAATACCCCTTCTAATAAGCAAATGACTTTGTTGCCAAGACCCCAAATTAAATTTAAACCCTATGATAATTAATCTGAGATGATAAATTGTAGTTACTACAAAATTTCAATTTCCTGCTTCAGTTATTTAAAATTTTTTAAATAAAAGCCTTCAAGTAATCAGATTATTTCCTATCTTCCTTTTTTCATAATAGCATCATTCATGTTCTAGAATTTGGAGTTACATTTACAGTAAGTTATATTTACAATATGTGCCTGTGAGGGATGTATTTTCTTT
The DNA here is from genome assembly GCF_963455315.2 of Globicephala melas. Lineage (NCBI taxonomy): Eukaryota > Metazoa > Chordata > Mammalia > Artiodactyla > Delphinidae > Globicephala > Globicephala melas. The sequence goes on along the minus strand of NC_083327.1, from coordinate 32,710,354 downwards.
ATAGAGCCTATTTCACCAAACATTTACATATTTCTGCTATAAGATTGGTATTACAATTTGGTATGGTATATCTCTGCAAAAAAGTAAATAAAAGTAAAATGTTAGATTTACTTTCTAGAACACAAGTGAATTGCCCTTCAAAAACTCTCATTTTTAATTTCAAGAGTCTGTGTTAATCATTATCTAACCAATCATATGGAGTGATGGTTCAATCTCTGTCTCTAAGTAATGATTATTTGTTGAATGACTCAATATTATTTAATTGACTTGCTACATGAACCCTGAAACTCTCTCCTTTTTTCTATATGTCAGATTTTTCATTTGTGCAATATTGTATCTAATACTTTCAAAATATAATAACTCTACTTAATATTAAGTTAGCCATCCAGCATTCTCAATCACGTGAAATTTGCCTGGAATTAGAAGTTGATAGAAGAGATGTTTGGGTAGCAGAAATAAATTTTATAAAACATTCACCAAGGCACCCACATTTTAATCATAGGAAAAGTCTTACATGTTTACTCAGAGCCTATTTGTTTTTGTTCTGCAGACATTTCTAACAGATTCACATAGATAGGAAATAGTAAGTAAATGAATAATATGAAGAAGGAGCACTGGCAGCAGTGAAGTTGCAGTTGATAGGAAGGATGCACTATGGCAGACTAGAGTTATTTAGAGTAAACACAAGCAGGGCTATTAAACAAAATGTACCGAAGGTATCTATGGGTCACAGTGAAATACTATAATCGATAGCCTTAATTACTAGCCCAGACTAAGCAAAATGTTAAATGTGCTTAATGTATTATGTATAAAAAGTCAAGTAAGGGGCTTCCCTGGTGGCGCAGTGGTTGAGAGTACGCCTGCCGATGCAGGGGACACGGGTTCGTGCCCCGGTCCGGGAGGATCCCACGTGCCGCGGAGCGGCTGGGCCCGTGAGCCATGGCCGCTGAGCCTGCGCGTCCGGAGCCTGTGCTCCGCAACGGGAGAGGCCACAACAGTGAGAGGCCCGCGTACCGCAAAAAAAAAAAAAAAAAAAAAAAAAGTCAAGTAAGAATATACTACCTATCACAAAATTTTCTATTATGAGTGGTGAAAACGTTAAAACATTACAAATGCTTAAAATGATCAGTTTAATTATAGGAAAAATTAGGCTAGGGAGATAACATAGTCTCTAGAATTGTCAAATAATATACAATGTCACAATAAAAACACAGATCAGTGTAATTTTTACTCTCCAATCTATCTGTACATCTTGGAGTCCAGTTGCCATCACTAAGTTTAGATTACTTGATTCTATGTTCTGAATATAGACTATATTCTGAATAACCTAGTTGAGCATCACAGCCTCTTGAGAGAATCCTAGTTCTGCAAATATAAGCCACCAGTATGCGTTTTAGTAAAATCATAAAACCAAAATTATTCTGTAAGCAAAGGATGCTAGGTTATAATGTGCTGTTATCAACAGTCTTGTTCGTTTCAAATGTTGTTGACATTGTGCATACTTTCTTGTTTCTATGGTAATAAGTAGTTCCCTTTATTGCCCTTTCCATTGCAGTCAGTCTAAACCTGAAATTTCATCTCTATTGTATTTCAGAAAATTTTAAGCAAACAGTACTATGCAGATGGTTTTAGGAAAATCTTAGTGTGACAGGAATGTGCTTAAAATGACTGCTCACAGTAAGGTATTCCCTCTAGCACTGATGAAATGTTTTGTTCAATGGCAGTGGCATATGTAAAACAGTGTGCTTGAAAACAGGAGTCTTCGGTTCCCTCTCCAGCTGCGTCACTGATGATTTGTGGAGGTCAGTGAATGACCCTAGGCACGTTTCTTCAATTAAATAGCAAACTAGAGAAATAGTAAATTTTTTTAATACATTTATAGGACAATTTGATATCCTGTCAAGACATTCTACCTTGCCAATATGATCACCCTCTCCCTGTGGCACAGAGGGCCATCTGGCCACAAATACTGGAACACAGATAAAGAAATGACTAAAAAGACATTGCTTTCTGCCTCTGTCACTCCCTGAAATACTGTCTCCCTGATTTGCTTAAAAAAACAACAACAAAAAACAAAACCAAAAACACCAAAAAATACAACCACTATCATTTTGTGACATAAAAACAATTCATTAGAATGCTGATGAGTTTTTATCTGCTGGCTTTTGAGGAAATAGCAACGGGCTCACTTTGGCTGGAACCAATATTCATTAAGCAAAATAAAATTATCTCTGTTTATTTCTCCTCAAAATGGAAATAAAATATAAATTCCTTTTTAGTTCTTGTTGAAAAGAATGGTTCATATTTAATCTGAATTACAAGTAGCAAGCGGTCAAACATAGAGAGCCAAAATTGCTCCATAGGAATAAGTGGATCAGTTTCAGTAGTACTTTGACTTCCATGGCCTACTTGGATATTGTTTCAAGTTCTATCAGAATAATACACCAAATAAAACTCTAGGGACCTAAAAGAGCTAGCATGCCTCAATGTATTTTGATCCACTTCCACAACAAACCAAAAGCATACCACTCATTTCAAAAGCCATATATTTAGAATTTTTATCTTTTTACTCCCCATTAGGAAGATAAAATTCAATAATGTTAAGCTCATTTAGATTGTAGCAATGTGACACTGATTAAAACTAGAATAAATTTGGCTTTTTAATTAAGAATTCTTACCCATTGGAAGAATCTAGATGCATGTGTATGAATGACTTTTCATGGAAGGAAAATTTTGATATTCATAATAATAATAATCTGATTATAAACCAAAGAGGTTGATAAATATCTATCCAAAAACATTAAAGGCAATTCTGAAGTCAGAGTAAAATCATGTTATGTCTTAAAGCATAATATAAATCAGAATAAACCTAATAATAAAAAAGATGATTAGAATCAAAGGAATGTAATTTCTATAAATGTCTTTTCTAAGGTATTTTCTTATTCGTTTTTGTGTTGCTTATCCCACTCCAACCCTGCTGCATTCTGTACCTGGAGAAAATTGAATGTATAGAGTTCCCTTAGATAAAAGCTACCATATAGAGTGAATTAGAAGAAGATGGGTATGCGAGAACGAAAAGGAGCTGTGCCTGATATGCCTAAAATCATTCCTGAAAATTGAATACATTTTTTTCCTGGAATAATAGCATTTTATCTAAGGTGTTGCAAAAACCAGGTCATCTTTGATGCACAACATGAATAGAGTATGTTGAAGCAATGTACATCATTCCTGAACACCCCTCAGTACCAAAAATAGTGGGGGGAGTTTGTTAAAAACCAGTCCATGAAAAACAATCTTTCACCCTTTCAAAATGTCAATGAAACAAATGGGAAATAGAATAGGCAATTAGTATAACAATTATCTTAGATGACCATGAAATTACAGTTTGTCCCTCAAGACTTTCTATCCGCTGCCATGCAACTAGGAAGAATTAAATCCATGAATGTAACTAGGGGAAAAAATGTATTAAAACCTGCTAGCAGACTATATACTTTATCTCTGAAGCATGGCTTACTAATTGGTTTGATGTTTTGCTTAAATACTAAAGTGTGTGTGACCAAAACATTTGCACAATACTTCATTTAGGTGCTTACTGTCAGTAAAAGCAGCATTTTACAGCAACGAGACATTCTGTCTTCATAAAATATGTCAGCATTATGAAAAAATGCATTATGAAAAAAAGGGAAAAAATCATAGGAAGTCGATTGTTCAACGTAGCTCATCCATGTCATGTGCCACTATAATACTACAATTGCTTTTTACGTAGAAAAGAACCCAATAGTTATACAATGTGGCCCTATTTATTTTATATATTAGAGCTAATTCAGTGGAGGAAAGATGGGATGTGAGCAAATACACTGAAAACTGAAATAAGAGCATTGGTAATTATTTGATCTCTACTTTAATTAAAAAATGATCAGCAGTTTGTTATTCCCTTGGTTCCCCAAACAAAGCCATCTTGTGGTACAGTAGCCTGGCTCTTATTTTCTTTACATTAAAAACAAAAAGCTATCCAACACGGACAGGAAATGAATTATGCCTTAGATCAAAAAGTGAATTTTCATTTTCATGTAGTACAACAAGGCAGTTATAGTCTGTTAGTTGACAAGTATGATATTGCTACCATACTGATGTAATCTCAGTTTAAGCCCAATATTTCATGAATGTTTCTCATTTCTAGCCAAGATTTAAGAGATATCAACAGTAAACACATCATGCTTTTTATGGAGGTTTTCGTTCTCCTCTGACACACCATTTTAGTGATACATTTTGTTACATTTATAGAATTCTTTTTTTTTTTCTTTTACAACACTGGAGTAATACCTAGTTATTTTCAGAGAAATCATAATTTTTGGTACTTGTAGAAAAAGTGGGCTATTATGTCACAAAATGAAACTACTTTGCTTTTAGTCATAAGCAATATGCTAATGATATAGCTCAGAACCCAGCAAAATAATGTCAAACTAATCTGCAATCTGCCCAGAAAAAATGAAATGTCAGCCAATTCTACCAAATGGCAAATGGTTTTGCTGTTCAAGTACATTCCTTATAAATCTGCTGGTTTAGAGTAAGGGGAAAAAAGGAAAGAAAAATCAAAAGCCTTGAAAAAAAAATCAGATGGCGATCTTTTATTCTTCCTGAGAGAGAATTACTACAATTTTGTTGGTAATGCTTTAATTGGCAAGTTCTGTTTTATTTTCAGTGCTTTTAGAATGACTTAGTAGCTCAAAGAATTAAGTTACCATTTTTCAGCATTTGTAGGATAATATGCTTCAAAAGAATTATAAACAGAGAGGTTTTCTCCCTCAAATGTTATTAAGAAGAGCTCTTATAACTAAAACCATTAAGTGGAATTTTGTATATAGTCATCCATCTGTGTCAATGTTCACAAGGATTTCCACAGATTGTATTGGGTGGGCATCTTACTTAAAAGTAAGACCAGCATAAAATACAGATGCCTTTTACATATGGTTTAGATCATCTGAGCTGACTTCAAAACCACTCATCTTAGTAACGGCATGTAGAGTTAATATTTTGTGGGTAAGAAAACTAAACAGTATATCTAGAAACAGCATATCTTAAAAGTGATTCCTGTCTCAAATATGTGAACACCACAAACTGCCTGAAGATTGCTGCATTCAGTAGTGCCCTAGAACATCAGTATCTAATCAACCAATATCAAAGAAATCTTACATTAATGGCAGGAGGCACAAAGTTGTGAGAACCTGTCTTTCAATGCAGATTATTTTCCAAAGACTAGAAATACTGTTAAATTGTGTAAATTATATTTGAAAAAAAAAACTTAAACCTTGATTTATATCACAGCTTCTGCTTCTGATTAGCTTACCACCATCAGTTTTTTTAGATAATCAGGAAAAATGTATTCTCTTGCTCTGCATGCAGTGTTTTCATGAGGATTGCCTCTTGAATCTGTCAATTCTTTTCTCTTAATGTCAGTGAGTTAAGAAGGTATGAAAAGAATGAGGATCTATGATATTAAAAATCAGAACTTCCTAACTAAGAAAAGACAAATGCAAAATGAATACAGAAATGCTATTAAACTATGATAAATAAGTTCCAATGACAGAAACAACTGAACGGTCATGGATGGTGATTAACTATGAGGGCAGATGTTTAATTTCCTTCACGATAAAAATAAGTGGTTCAACAGCTGTCGGGTAGTAAAATCATTGAACTCCTACAGCTAGGCACTCACACTCAAAACCAGAGCACAGTTCACATTGTCTCTACAGTACCCTGTATGAACGCATGAATGGCCTAACAGCACTGTCAGTAGGCAAGGTGTGATAGCATTGCATGGCATCTCAGCTATTTAAGAAGACCATTTAAAACCTTTAAACAGGCTTCCCTTCTCTGAACAGTTTTGAGACTAAAAATCCTTTCATATGCACTATGCTACCCTTCAGAGTAGAATAAAGGACATTCAAAAGAGAGGGTATAACAAGGTACAAAAGGTACCATTCTCTCCTTTTCCCAGACTTGACTTATGGCTCCTGTCTAGCCTCCAAGCTAACTAATTTTCATTTCTATTTTTCCTCTGATAAACTTCATATCAATGCTTCTTTTTGTTCTTACCGATAAATTAGTCCCTACACTGTAATTTCTGCTTAGGTACTTGTATTAGCTTCTTAACTGCTCCTCTTGGAGATTTTCTCACCTCTTGTAGCCAGGTAAACTTAATCCAACTCAAGTACCACTTCCAAAAGGACACTCAGGGAATAGGCAGAGCTCCGCCTTGCATTACAGACCAAAACTGAAGTGCTTACCATGGCACTTAAAGCCTTCTGTAATCTGGCCTCAAATTAATAAATTAGTTTCCCAATGTGGTTATAGGTGGTAAGTGGGCTAAAAGACAAGGATGAGGAAAGACCTATGTGGACAATTTCATGGAAAGGTTTGAGATAAGCTGGACCTAATTGTTCATTTTGTCTTAAATATCAATTTATTTAACTTACCCACTCTTAACATCTCTTCCCTATGTCTTTTCCATGCTTCCTTGTTTTCCTCATAGTCACCCTTTTTCCTTTCTTACAGTTCTATGTAAATACATTGAATAATGTGAAAAACATTAAACATACAAAGATATAAGACAAAGTCCGGGACTTCCCTGGCGGTCCAGTGGTTAATACTCCACACTTTCACTTCAGGGGGCATGGATTCCATCCCTGGTATGGGGAACTAAGATCCTACATTCCTGCATGCCCTGAGGCATGGCAAAAAAAAAAGACAAAGTCCTCTCCCTCTTCACCTTCATCCTTTCTTCCTCATATAGAACCATATTCTTCCTCACATAGAACTATATTCTAAAAACTCATTGCATTGGTTTCTTTCCAACAGCCCATACTCTCTTTTATATCTTCCCATCCAAAATCTCTTGGGACTTGGGACTCTGATATGCCTTTGAGATTCCATCCTATTATTTTTTAAACTACATTCACTGAATCTGTTTCTTCACTCTATAATTCCTTAAACTTCTAAAATCTGTCCCTATCCTTACCTTCTCCTAAAAGTATTATATTAAGGTCACAAATAAGAACCTAATTAAAAAATAATCTCTTCTCGGTCATCAGCATCCTTCTATGCAGAAGTTGATAAATATTTATTAGATGTTCAATATCTGCCAGGCACTGCACCTGGTGCCTGACTAAAAGATGACTAAGATAGTCTCTACTCTCTTGGAATTCACAGTAGAAACTCCTCTTTTATAAGCATATAAATGCAGTAACGTATGATAGAAACTATTCATGGCATAAAGTACATTCAGGGCATAAGACTGTGGGTCAATTCTATCAGGAGAGGTCAGAGAACGCTTATTCAGATGAGATGGTAATTGAGCTTGCTCTCAAAGAGGAACAGAAATTCTTCAGAGTAGGAGAGAGGGCATTCCAAAGAGAGGAATTAACAAGGTACAAAAATTGCATGGAGTGTTTGATCTGTGACTAGGTTAGTACAGTTGGAGAGGTGAGTAAAAGATAGTAATGAAATTAGAGAGACAGACCAAAACACAGCAGACACCCTGCCACACAGAGGTGTGTGATTTGTAATCTGAGCAATTTAGAACCATTGCTGAATTTTTAAAGAAAGAAATAAAATTATATTTGTGTTTTATAAAGATAATTCTGTTCTTTAATCGTGAGGGCTTAGGGCAAAGGTAAAACTGGAGGCGAGGAGGACAAGTTGGTGGGTTATTGCAGTGTTCCAGTTGATCAATTATGAGAACTGGAATCAATGAGAAGCAGCAGGAGAATGTGAGGGCAGAGGGAAGTATACAGTTATGAGATGTTCAGGAAGTACATTTAATAGAAGAAGAATTAGTTTTGCAGGCACGAGAAAATCCCAACTCCAGATTTCTGATAAATTGCATTGTAGTGCAATCAACCAAAACAAGACTTAGGAAGGAGAATCAGACTGAATAGGGAGAGGTATGACTCATTCTTTGTTGCAATTCTTGATTTAAGGGGATTATTCAGAATGCAGTTTGGCTTATCTCTAGTGCAGGAAAGAGATGAGAGCTATAAATATACATTTGGAAGTCTCCAGTAAATAAGTAATATACCTATACCCGTGCGGGTGGGTGAGCTCAACCAAAGGGAGCTCTTCTATAATTATATGGTCTCCCTTGAGGACTTTCACCCCATAGGTTCTATTACAACTTCTAGGAAAACTCTTAAATCTATATGGTCCTTGCTACCTTTCTTATTTACTCAACTAAACAATTTTGAGTGCCTACAGTACTGGCACTGGATCAAGCACTGTATACATACCTTTTAAATGAATAAGGCATGGTCCCTTCCTTTCCAAGATATACATATCAATAGAAACCAATAATATGAATAAATAAAATATAATTTAGTAAATGTTATACCTATGCATAATTCTATGGGACCACAGAGGAGTCATTAATTTTTACTAAAGGGAAAGATGGTGCTTGATGGAGCTCCCAAACCATATTTCTAATGGGTTTATCATATATCCCAATTCAATATCCTATGACACTTCAAACTCAATGTATCTAAACTCAACCTTTAACTGGAAAACTTTTGCTGAGAGCCACTTAACCTCCCTTTCATTTTCCTACATACAATTAGAGAGAAGAAATAAAAGGTGACTTACAGATCTAACATTCTCTAATTTCTCTGAACTTTTCTCATAAACCTGTAGTTTTTAAAATACTCTTTCTTTAGACTAACACCACCAGTCTTAGTCAGTGACTCCTTCTCCTTTGCTTTCCTGACCTTGACATTGTGTAAGTTCTGTTCTTCCTCTCTCCAAAAAAATTCTAGTACCTATGTTTCTCTTGCATGTCTACTGTCACTGTCGAATCCCATGTCCTCCTTGCCTCCCTTGTAGGTTGTTGCATTAACCTCTTAAGTATTCCTCCTAATTCCAGTCTTGGTCCCCAAAAATCCCTTCTAAAGATTGTTTTCAGAACAACTTCTAACTGAAGAATTTTTTAGTGTTCGTTACTCAGCTTGAAAATCACAATTTCCCCTCTATACGTTTGCCAATCACATAAAGTCAAATTTGTATTTTTAAGGCTTTCCAGGATTTTCCAACAATTAGTTTTCCGACTTTATGTCATCTCTTTTCTTCACCATCTTTTCATCCTTTCTCTGCTCCCACCAAGTTGGATTCATGAATATACAAACATAGCCATAATTTCCTTCTAATTGCCATGTTCTTCACTAATTTATCACGAATGGTTAAAATAGTGTTCATAATGACTTCTGACACAATGATTTTTAAATTACTTGATTTCTTTTGTAAAATTGACTCATAGTCACTGTAAATGATTCAAAGAAAATAGAAAAATACAAAGAGTAGGTAAAAGTCATTTGAAATGCTAGTCAACTTTTGTTGAACATCTTTTCAGACAATTCTCCAGATATCAACATATGTATATAACTTTATACCAATAGATCATACTATATATGCTACTGTTTGACTTGACTTTTTTATGCAACAACATGTTGCAGGCATCTTTCCATGTTAAGAAATGTAAATTTGCATCATTATTTTAATTATTATATATTCTATTGTAGATAAGGTTCATATTCAGCCAGTATTGCACATAGGATGGCAGCTGTCCATTCTAAAAAGTCAGACATCTATTCTGAACTGTCAGCGTACACATTGTACTGGTCGTTGAATATTTTTAACATCAGTCTAATTTTAGAAGTGTATCATTATTTCTTAGTCAGTCTTCTCTTGATGGACAAAAAAGGTAATATTTTAATTGATTTTTAATGAAAAATTAATTGTATTTATCCTTTGATATACCACATAATGCAATTTCCTCCGTTAAACCATTTTTTAAATCCCCACCCAGAAATGATCTCCATCCTTCTGAATTCCCACAGGCCTTTGCCCAGTCCTCTGCATTTACCACTTTCGACCTTGAATTCTAATTACCTTAGTCTTCTACCCCTAATAGAATATAAGCTCCTTTAGGACAACAACTCTTTTTTATAGATTTCACAGTACTTGGATCAATGCCTTGCTCATCATAAACATTCAAAACTTGTTTGTTGAATAAATGGTTGAATTAATGAATATCAAAAATAGATCAACAGAGAACACTATATCACAAGGGCAATTCAGAATTCAGCATGTTGAAATTATTTGTAAATGCTCAGATAAATTATGTAACTTATCTTAAATTATCTAGTAAGCAAATTAGCAACTGTCAATGACTTTAGAAAGAAAAAGGAGAAAAACCTATCAAATAACAATTTCTCATAAAGCAATTAGAAAATCAATTATTGAGTGGTGAGCCTTGGAGACGATAATGGAATTATTGGATGGAAATACCTTCATTTAGACATCATTTTTCTAAATGTCAAGCGAAATTCTACAAAGTTAAATCACTGATGGTGTTCTTCTGCAAGGAAGCTCAAAAAAAGAAGGAGACACATAAAATGAATTGTGTGAACTGTATTTTGAGTTTTGCCATCATCAGTGAACCCCAAGAGAATTTTGAAATTTATAGAGAAAAAAGATAAATGAATGATAATGCAAGTTCAATGTCTATAAGCATGGGGCCCCTAGGCACTCCAGCTTTTTGCTGATGAGAAAGAAATCCAGCTTAACACTCCATCTGGACCATTAATCAGACCAAATGAAAGACATAGATTTTGCCCGTAAGAGAAGATATTCATAGACTAAGCCATAGCATCACCCAACCTCACGTTTAGCAGATTAACTGTTCTCAGTGCTAGTTGAGTAGTATATAAAGTCCTTTCCTTATCTTACCTTAAATTTCATAACCAAAAGAATGCCATAAATTAGTAACACCATCATATAGTAAATATACAGCATGGAGGAAAGAAACAAAATGAGTTATGGTTTCTGGACATACCAGCATTAGGTAGACGTTTGGCATTTTCTTATCTAGAAGTTCAAATCAAAATTTCAAGTAAACCTCAATGTCCACACGACCATACGTAGGCATTACCTTTGCCTATAGCGAGCAAGACGGAACAATGTCAGACCTGGATGTAGGCATGGAACTTTGGGGGTTAGCCCCTGCTTCTGGGTATCAGTAGAGCCCTGTAGCTTTCTGGAAGAAAATGGGTTAAGCAAAGCCAGATACTTCTGTGGACATGAGATCCAGCTGGAAGCAGCCCTGTCTGTCTTTTATAGAGGAAAATCTCTGAAGTAGTGAAGCAAGACCAGATTGTAAGAACATGTTTTTTGAAAATCAAGCAGAGAGATTTTAGTGGAAAATATCACACATTTTCATTCCATGTGTGATATCTGTTCAGTCCAAACTGAATATTAGGGCCCTCATATAAGCCAGCCTTACCCCACAGTGAGGCCTGAATCAGCAATACTTTAAGTACCACAGAAAATGGGTCTGCTCCTATCTTTTCAAGGATGCTTGCCATCCCGTTGTTGCATCTGTTTTGGCTTAGGGACATAAGAAAATATAATAGAGATCCACAATTCCTTATCTGAAATTTAAAAATCTAAAAAAATTTCTCACAAAAAAAAAGGTTTTCTTGGTAACTCGTTTCGTAGCAAAACCAAACTTGAACTGACCTGAGTTTCTTTATAATTTTTATTCATCCCATGTCGTATGAATATTGTACAGATTCTGCTGCAGACATATCAAAGTGTTTGATTAAAAGCTGCTGTCCCAGAACCTAAAGTGGGTATTCCATAATACAGAGTATAGGTAACTTCTAAAATCTAAAATATTCTTAATTCCAACATCTATGGCCCCATAGGTTTCAAAGATACTTAAGTAATACTATCATAGTTAATATTTACTAGGTGCGACCTGAGTGCCCCTTCCTAGGCACTCTATATGCGTTAGCTCATTTAATCTTCATTGCAAGAACTTACGATTATTCACATTTTACAGCTGAAGAAACTGAGGTAAAGGTAGTTCAGGAAATTGTGCAGAATGACCCATCACACTGAGTGGAAGAGCTGGGAAACCAAATCGGCAGTCTGATGCCAAAGCCCACATACCTACCAATTCCACGTGTCCTCTCCACGCTTTGTTGGAAGACACTGTCAATTAAAACTGCTCTTTGGAAGAATTAACTACTTAAAGGACTCTAATATAAAGTCTTGTTCTACAGGGAAGGTTTAAACACATAATTACCCACCAGTCGCCACTTGCTAAATTTTCCTTGGAAGAGAGTGGGGTGGGTAAGGAAAGAGCACCTCTTTTCCTATTATTTTCTACAGAATGTTACTGAACTGTGCATCTGGACTGTGCCTTTAAAATATGAGCCATCACGTCCTTAAATGAACTCATAAGATGTGGCCACTGCTGGCATCTGTTCCTAATGAGATCCGAAGAGCACCAGGAATACCTCTGTGCACAGCTTGACATTATCCACAAAGCGATGCAAACCAACAGGCAAGACTGGCCTTCATCAAAATCACAAAATCAAAAAGCGGTTGACATGTTCTGAGAAAACACCCCTTCTGCTAACTGAAAATTGACTTTTTAGTTGAAAATGGACTTTTTAGTCAATTTTCATTCCACATTTTAGTTCCGACGCTATTGTCACCATAATATATCTGCCTTGATAAAAGGTCCCTGAAACCATCCTCTTTTGCTGAGCTTTAGAGGATTCTTAAGCAGATACCATTTTGTATGGAGACTTCTTTTCGTTTACTGTCTACAGGCCTCTAATCTAAAATTAGTTGATTGAGTTTGATCATAATATAGCAGTTTTGATTTGGATTGCGGTACTGTGTCTAAGTGTGTGACTGGTTTATAGTTTTAACTCTTCTAAAGGGCTGAGCAGATTGTTTTTTGCTTGGGGTTAGGGGATAGGGGACACACTTAGGCCACCGTGCCATCCTTGATGTGTTGGACACCTGATGTCTTTGATCTGTCCACTCTAAAAGAGTAGAGGCCACACTTTCTTGAACCCAATAGAAAGAGAACCTGAAAGCCCTTACTTTGGGATAGCCTGAGGCGATGGGACACAGGTCAGATCTGTGACACTGGTGTGTACCCACTGGAACTTCCTAAGAGAAGCTGCCTTCTCTGAACCCCAGGAGAGGACACAGCTTTCTACAGAGCCCATGGCCTGAGGAGGGTCACTGCATGTACTCCCTCTAAGCCATTAACTTGTGCTAAAATCTGTGTGTCCGGATGAGACATTGTAACCCTTACCTACCTCTCTGCTCAGGGATCATCCTTTCTGGATGCCATGAGAAGCTGTAGGCAGCATTTAGTTCTGAGTCTACGTCCCCTGTATGAAGCCCACCCACCCACAGACAGTTCCCAATTTATGTTGGTTCATCTTATTGATTTTTCAATTTCACAATGGTGCCAAGGCAAGTCACAATCAGAGGGAACCATACTTAAAGTTTTGAATTTTGATCTTTTCTCAGGCTAGTAACATACAGTATGATGCTCTCTCATGACGCTGGGCAGTAGCAGGGAGCCACAGCTCCTAGTCAGCCGTGCAATCACGAGGGTACACAACCGATCCACTTACAGCCATTCTATACCCACACAATCATTCTGCTTTTCACGTTCGGTACAGTATTCCATAAATTACATAGGATATTCAACACTTTTTTATAAAATAGGTTTTGTGTTAGATGATTCTGCCCAACTGTAGGTTAATAATGTACTTTTAAGGTAGGTGTGGTTAAGCTATGATGTTGGGTAGGTTAAGTGTATTAAATGCATTTCGAATCACAATATTTTCAACTTAATGATGCATTTATTTGGACAAAACCCCATCGTAAGTTGAGAAAGATCTGTAGAAGAAAATTACTTTCTCCAGCTACACATCTGGAATTAGAAAATTAGTACTAATTAATATATCAGCCATTATTTAATCCTCTATATGTAAGGTGAGAGGATGTAATAGAGCATCTACCTTCATGTCTTTGGATTATCCAACAAGTATCTCAGCAAACGAGCTGAAACACACTGACTTATGCTTATTTTCTTTCTGGTCTAACGTTTAACAATAAGCAATCGTGTATAGCTTTATATACCTACCATGATTATTAGAAATTATAACAATGCTACCACTTAATTTTCTATTTTTTTAAAAACGCTGTCAATAAGTATCAGTTTTTAAAAGTATATAAAGTTATTAAATCACGAATTATGTTATAAAAGTGAAAATTGAAGCAAATGATTACCCTACTAAGAATAAAGATCACAGTGAGAAAAGCTCTCTTTTCTGAACTAAGGTCAAGGGTAATTGTGGAGGATAACAGGAAGTGAGCCATGTGCAGAGACTGGGCAGAGAAAGTCCAAGATAGAAAGATAGAATAGTTGGTCTGTGCACACATCTAGAGAATCACTTCTACTCTGTTGCTTTTCCAGCCATCATCCCAGCTTCATCTTCTGGCTCATGTACCCTAACCTCCACGATCTCAATGCCTCTTGTTGTACTTTATTTTATCCTTCACTATGTCACAGTTTCTACTGCACTAGTGGTATTTGCTTTCCTCTCTTTTTATTCACCACATAATATAGTCCTTAAAACAGCACTAATACTCAGGAAGAGAAAATGGGAAACTATGTACCTGATTAACATGTGAACTTGATAATCATCCCTCATATAACAGAATTGACAGCGTGTAATTATACACGCACATTATTTTCATAAAGTTGCTCACCCACGTCATGTTTGAAATTCACAATACACATTTTGTATGAAGTGGGTATAGGAAAACAGGGAAGCTTGACTCATCCTAAAGCATAAGGAAATTAAAACTAGAGAATTAAAATGTATGAATGATTTCAACAGCTTGCTGTTCTCTGAAGTTCAGGAATTGGTCCTTTAAAGCTATCAGATATTTAAAAAGTAAAAGGGGAATTATTACCAAAGCTCTGGAATTAGCCTGTGACTCCACCTAACACTTAAAGAATTAAGAAACATTGTCTTCTGTTTTTACAGCAAGAAGAAAAGAACTGAGAATATTGATGGGCATCACCCATGTTTATCACAATTTAATCAATGAGTATATAATAGAGGGGCTCTGTATTTTCTCCTTTGTTGGAATGGCCTTCCACCCTCCTCAACATGCCCAAGCATTTAAGGCTCAGATTTAATGCTACTTCCTCCATAAAACCCTCCCTGATAACTCTAACTTGAAGATGTTGTTGAGAGTTGATCTATGAATCATAGTCTTATCTCTTATCCCTTATGCTATATTGCTTTTTGCAACAGTTCTGATTGTATGTACATCTTATCCCCAATCAGTGGTCAACTCTTTCAGGACAGAGATCTTGCCTCATTCATCTTTGAATCCCCTTCTCCCATTTCCTTCCAGCAAGCTCCTTAGTATAGTCTTATCATAGCAGATCTACAAAAAGTGTTTTGTTAATTGGGTAGGGAAGAAATATCTTAAAGAAAAATTATCTGGCTGCCAAGAGCAACCATTTCCTCCTACTTGCACTGAAATATCCCTTCCTTAGATTTCTTCGAATAGTGTTAGGAACATAATATTTACTAAATAAATACTTGATTCATCCATTAAGAAATAATTAACTTATTGCATACTATGTACACACCATCATACATGAAACCGTGGGAGAGTCAAAAGAAATTAACACAGATCCAACTTAATCACTGAGCATTCTAACTGGAAGACTGCAGGTCATGGAAAACCATTAGTTCATTTATTCAACAACATATATATGTAGCTGCTTATCATATGCCAGTTATTGTGAATAAAATTGTTAGCAAAAATAGATGTAGTTCCCGAAGTCACAGAGCTTACAGTCTAGATGGGAAAAGACAGACAATGAAACAATTCATTATGATAATGACTATGAAAAATAAAAAACAAAATGTTAAGAGAGCTTCTGGAGAAGATCAGGGGAGAGGGCAGTTGGTCAAGAAAAGATACACAAATGTTTTATTTAAGCTATGTTTGGTAGATATTACTAATGCCTACCAGCATTCTCCTTCCTGGATATGTGGGCAAATTAACACTTCCAGAAAGAAGTACTTAAAAAGCATTGCCTAAAAAAAAAAAAAAAAAAAAAAAAGCATTGCCTAATTTTTCATGCTTTCTTTCCCTGTAGTCTTCCTATTGCAGAATCATGTGTCAAGATGGAGGTACAACAGGATGGAAGCAACTGGAAGACAAAGAGATCACATGAAGGACATGACTGCCCATGACAGCCACCTCCATCGACAACAGGCTCTTGTGAGTGAGAAATAAATGTTTGTTATGGTAAGCCACTGAGATTTGGTCTTTCTTTTTTAATGCATCACCATCTAGCTGATCCAGACTAATACAAATCTACCTAAAGGATGAACAGTAACTAGGTAAATGAAAGGGGCAGGAAAGGGGAGAGGATCTGGTCTGTCAAGCAGAAAAATCAGCTGGGACAAAGCCCTGGCATCAAAGATGACAGTTGCTTTTAAGAAACTGAGTAAAATTAACTTCATGGTTTAAATTGCTGCAAGACCCTAAGTAATTAGTTTCTAGGGAGTTTGTTCAAACTGGTCTTTTAGCCCTAAAATTCTGATAGCTTCTAAGGACATGTGAGGTACATATCTAATCTACACTGATAGAATTTCTAAGGAGACACTTTCTCCATAATATCTTCAGAATACTCATAAAAACAAATGCCCAACATAATCACTGAAATCTCATTAAATATAAAAGATACTCTGTCTTACTTTAAATGTCAAACTTTCTTTATTTTATATGTGGATTAAAATTAAGTTGAGCTCCTTTTATTTGGTTATTTCCTATCATCTCTCCAAAATGCATAATCCAGAAAAAAAAAGAGGGAGGAGTAGTTATTTTACCTCACATCACAACTTATTTCAGAATAACTCTAATTTAGTATTAAGAAAACTAGACATTCATCCTCTGTATAACTGCTTTAAATTAAAAGTACCTTGTTATTTTATTTCACTTAATTTTATCTTAGAACAAGTCTACTCAATTTCTAATCAATACATTGCTAATTTTTAACCAATTATTTAACTTAATCAAACTTTAACTTGAAAAATTGAAGATTAAAAACTTCAATCATTATGGAAAATAGTTTTGTTCTGCCAATTAATGCAGTAAAATATCTGAGAACAGAAATACAATAAACAACCAAAAAAACCCACAGAAGTTTGCATGAAGATGCTTTTAATGGTTCCATAAAATAATGCTTTTGAAAACACACAGGAAAAAATCTTATAAGTGTTCATTTGCTAATAAAATTAATGATTTGTCTTTATAATTTTATTTTTAATAAATCCCAGTAAACTGACCTGCTATTAAAAAACAAAGTCTATTAAAACTAGATGAAGTTTAGTCTATACAATAGTTTCCTTTTCTCAGCCAGAATAGATGTGGCAACTCTAGTTACTAGAAATTGAACATTTATCTTTGAAATAGTAATTTTTAGGCTTTGATTTCTTTAGAGAAACTAATTATAGGAATTGGGTGTAAATCTTTTATTCTAGAAATCTTATTTTTCTGAAAACACGTTATGTGTAATTATCTGAGTAATAAAAAACTAGCATGGTCAAATATTACAATTTTGCTTCTTTTATTTAATAAACTTTATTTTTAACTTTGGAAAAAATTTCTTTTCTAGAAATTGAATTTCTTTGTTGCAAAACATGGTATAGCAATGCATGGTACGTCATGAATATATAAATTAGTAGTTATGAAAACTTTTAATATAATTGGATATATTTTCCATGAAAACAATCGTAAACAAAATTGAGGGTTTTTTTTAAGACCTCAAGACATTGCTCTGCTAGTGGTACTGTAAAAATGTCATTTCTCATTGCACAGTATGTACATTGAGAATAGCTGGGAGGTTGTGTTTTACTCTTAGTCTATGTGATCACTTCGTTGTCTACAAATTTTTTTCATTCTTTTTTTTTAATTTCATTTTTCATTTTTCTGCCCAGGCCACATGGCATATGGGATCTTAGTTCCCTGACCAGGGATCGAACCCATGCCCACTGCATTGGAAGCAGCCAGCCTTAACCACTGGACCACCAGGAAGTCCCTGCTTGCATTTTAAAAATTCTTATTTAGATTGTTTACTATCAAATACATCTTCTCAGAAAGGAGTTGCAAACAAAATGCCAAATGAAATTGGACACCAGAAAAAAGAAGTCCCTGACATTTTTACTACATCCAGTGAGATTTGAGAACCTCAGAAGCATAAAATAACTAGTGTTTTGATTGCATTCTCTTCCCTAAGTACCTTTTTCTTCCTGTCCTTATTTGGTTATTCAATACCTATAATATTAAACATATAGTAGCTGTTTATTAATTGCTACTCCATCCTCTGTACCTATTACTTCTAGTGCTTATGAGCTCTATCAAACAACTCATGTATTAGTTTGATGTATGAAACAATATACAAACACTAAAGAAAGTGCTTAATGTTAGAGAAAAAATCCCTTGGATAATAGATTATGAAAATTTTCATAAATCATGAAAATTCAGAAAAAGCATGAAAAATATTGGTAATTATTTAGAATTCTATGGGATGAATAATATTTTTCTTCCATTTATAATAATGTAGAAAACAATAACTTCAAATATTATTATTATTTTGGTTTTCTAAACATGATCCTCACTATTAACAGGTTATTAATAACACTGGACTAAAAAGAAAAAGTCAGAATAACTTTGGAATCCTCAGAGGCTCCCTGTGATTTTTGAGGCAATTTATATATTCCAGTCATTGTTTTCAGATACATATCTTTCTCACATATTCTGCGGTAGAGAATACATAGATTAGCCTGTGTCATAAACCAAACTTCAATTTCAATTCTAGCTGATTGTACTAAAAGAAAAACACAGGCAAGTCATCAAAACTGTTCCAGATGTACTCTACAGAAATAGGAATTTATAAAATTCCTTAAGAGAGAGTCAAATAAAGGCTCAGATAAGCAACCTGACTGGTTCCACTGTGAACCAAAAGAAGTTCAAAATTTACAGTTTGATACTTTTTTATGCATATCTAAAATCGTAACTCAAGCAACAGGGGTGATTCATAATGCTTTCTATTATTTTATATCCTATCGATAACTCAGTCAAAGAATGTAGGTAGGGGCTTCCCTGGTGGTGCCGTGGTTGAGAGTCCTCCTGCTGATGCAGGGGACACGGGTTCGTGCCCCGGTCCGAGAAGATCCCACATGCCGCGGAGCGGCTGGGCCCATGAGCCATGGCCGCTGAACCTGCGTGTCCGGAGCCTGTGCTCCGCAGCGGGAGAGGCCGTGGCAGTGAGAGGCCCGCATACTATCAAAAAAAAAAAAAAATGTGGGTAGTAGTATGACAGAAAAGAAATCATACTTTCCCTTAAGAATGAGATAGAGAAGGTATTTTGTATTCTGGGGCTTAATTAGATTACCTTTCTATACCAATACAAGGAAGTGACCAAAATGCAGGCTAAGAGATGGGGTTATGAATCCCTAACATTCATTAGCAGTATAACCCAAGGAAGATTATATGAAATCTCAGTCTCTTTATGTACATAAAAAAGGAAAATAATAACATTCGCTGCATGTAATGGTTTTGTGGACTAAGTAAGATGTACTAAAGTTCTTCAAATGCTGCATATTAGTAGCGCCATTAGCGCCCACCCCCATGCCCCAAAAAAGTCTTTAATTAACTTCACAATGTGCCAACTGCTCATTTTGGACTTGGAATCTGGAGTATCAACTGTAGAATGATGCCTCTTCTATCAAAATATTGCCCATCCACTGAGGCTGATTTAAGTCCCACCTGCTCCATGAAACTTCTCCCAACCTTTCCAGCCTCCATAAATCTGTCTCTACTTTTCATCTCGGCAGCACATCTTGTGTATGCCGGTATATCCCAAGGTGTGCTGAGAAATGTTGTGGAGGATACTGAACGGCATGCTGATGAGATTATCCTTAGTTCAGAAGTAAGGCGTGGCCATTAAAAGCTTTCAAACATAGGTAAATGCCTAGAAGTATGATTCCTAAGCTAAAGGGCATTTATATTTTTGCATGTTTTGCCAAACTTATCTCCCCAAAAGTTGTAACAATTTCCACTGCCCTCAATAATGTATTTTTTAATATGACTGTTTTTACATCAGCATTTCATCATAGAAAGTAAGCTTTCCCATGCTTTAAGGGGATGTTCTGTTGGATTAATTAGATTCTAAATCAAGGAGCATTTTCTAAAGTAGGCTCCTATAGGAGATACTCGGGACATGGTCAAATAAGCTTGGAAAATTGCTTATCCAAATAATTCTTGCTGGCTTCTTTATTGCAGGCCTTCTCAGACTCTTTAATATGCTAGAGTGTACTGTAAATCTCTAAAAGACATATATATTGGGTCACATTTCCCAAACACATTTGGCAATAGAATATTTTCCTCAAAGCATTTCAAGGAAATAGCATTTCATAGAATTCTTTGGGAAATGCTGTTTGTCACTTACTCATATATCAGCCACTATTGCTATCTGTTTCATGCAGAGAATTTATTACCTCTCCAATGTGACGGGAAGCTATTTACCTTGTCTTACAGTCTTTGTGCTCTGCATAACTACCATAACAAACACTGCAGAAAAGGTGTGCAATAAATCTTTGCTGATTAGCTGACAACATATTTAACAACAACAACAAAATTATACATGCTAAAAGTTCAAACAGAGTACATGAGAAAGTAATGCTCCTAAATAGTAAGTAGGACCCAAACCCATTTCCACCTTTTTAGCTAATGGAAGTGCTTTTTGCTTTTATCACACTCAGAAGTGTCATTAAATGCTGCAATACATTAACAGTGATGGTTTTCTCTAACTACAATTAAATGAACACTTGCTATAGTACTTTTTGAAAACTTTGTTGCCAACATATTTATCTTAACAACAAGACACTCCAATAAACACTTTATCTTGCAATCTTGATAACTCAAAGCACTTGGGGTCTAAAAAACATTCATAATGGCTCTTTTTGTAAGAAATAAACATTTATTTTTTTATGGCTAAAGATTAGCTTTAGGTTGAAAAGGTTGCAGTTTAAAATAATCACATAATTGTATGGGAGATAACAGACACAGGGAGTCAATTCCTAACTGTGAGAACTGTGCAAGAAAAAATAGTTAACATGCACTATGACTATTGGAACTGAAACTTGCTCTCTGCTACACATATCTTTTAAGGTATCTTTAGCCTGCTAATAAGATCCTTTATTAAGTAGCCAAATATCGCTTGAGAGACAAAAAGGCACTGAGTAAAATCACAGCCAGTAACATACAATACTTCAGAAGAAGCTAATAAATATGACTCGACATCTGCTTAGAAACCAACACATTTTCAGTAATTAAAGCAGAGGTTTAAAAGTCAAAACTGTATTTGCCCACTTGACTGTTTCTTGACTAAAGCACATCATGCTGCCTGTTTTAAAGTACAATATATCTACAGTTGGAAACCTTTTCTGGAATGCTTGGACTTAAAGGAAGATAAATACCATATTTAATATTTTAGTAAGAGAAAAAAAATTGGCTCAAATTTTCATTGAATTTATAACAGTAAGATACACACACAATTTCTTGATTACCTCCTGTGAGGACCCCTTTTCATATCCTATAATTTAGTTCTTTTAATACCTAACTTCCCTTCCTAGATGTGCAAACTGAGACTTAAACAAGGTAAGCAACTTTCCTAAAGTTTCACAGCTACCAAGTGAGAAATTCAGGTTTCGACTTAGAGTCTGGTTTTAAACCTGCTCTCCTTTCTCTACAACATGCTGGCTCTTCTCCATAGTTTCATATCCTCCACAAAGCCTCGCATTACTATTATAACATGTCCTATAAAATATTCAGATTTGTTAAATAAGAAGTAAAAATGATGAAAGTAATTACCTTAACTTATTCAGTAAGAAAGGGCACGGGATTTCCCTGGTGGTGCACTGGTTAAGAATTTGCCTGCCAATTCAGGGGACACGGGTTCGATCCCTGGTCCAGGAAGATCCCACATGCCGTGCGCCACAACTACTGAGCCTGCACTCTAGAGCTCATGAGCCACAACTACTGAAGCCCGCATGCCTCAAGCCCGTGCTCCGCAACAAGAGAAGCCACCGCGATGAGAAGCCTGCGCACCGCAACGAAGAGTAGCTCCCGCTCGCCGCAACTAGAGAAAGCCCGCGTGCAGTAATGAAGACCCAACACTGCCCAAAATAAATAAGTCAA
Source organism: Globicephala melas (assembly GCF_963455315.2). Classification (NCBI taxonomy): domain Eukaryota; kingdom Metazoa; phylum Chordata; class Mammalia; order Artiodactyla; family Delphinidae; genus Globicephala; species Globicephala melas. The sequence continues at coordinate 32,688,196 of NC_083327.1, read as the reverse complement.
TTAATTAATTTTTTTAAAAAATAAGAAAGGGCAGGGTACAGAATATGTACTCCAGAAAAAGCAGCAATTGACCATTGCTTATATAGTGACCTGAGAATTTGGCCCATTTGTTGCAAAAAAGTCTAGCTTAGAACACAAGACTACATATTATTAATTACCAGAGTCAAAACACAGATTGTTTTTCTGAGTGTAAATTTATCAAATATAGTAAAAAGATGTGTTATCGTTGAAATATATACATATATATTTTAAGGGTTGAGAAGGCCAACTTGTTTAAACAGATGAGGAAATTCAGTTTCATATACTTGCCTTTTGCTGGGAAGGCAGCCAAATTTCTAACTGAAACTAAGGAAGTCTATATTTAATTATAGCTATATGCATGTAAATGAACAGCATATAAAATATAGACAGCCTCCTTTCAGGTTATTTAAACTATAAGGGATCAGTGTACTATTAAGAAAACATTTCCTGTTTCATCTTTTTCAGGAACTAAAATTTCAAGATGTCTTCAAAAATTATATATGTCATTTCAAAATTTCCATGTTTCTGTGAATCTACCCAAAAGAGCTGTCTTACTTTATTCTCAAAAAAAAAAAAAAAAAAACAAAAAACACTGAAAAAGCAATGTGATCATTCCTTTACACATTTCTATATTGTGTATCCTTGTTAGAGTATAATTTACCATCGTGATCTTGTTCCACTGAAAAAGACCTCTATTCCATTGTCACCACTTTCATTCTTTTTTAAGTGGTAGGATTGCTACACAGCAGACTCAAACATAAGTGTCTCTAACATGTCTCAGATTGGGGTATTAGTTAGATTGTTTCAATAAAATACATGTTCTACTTTCTATTATTAACCATTAAGAGAAAGCTGCATTAGAGAATTTATAATCTTAACAATAGATGAGCTCCTTAAAGGATAATATTCTATGAAAAGACTGTTTAACAAATGACAGGGTGTAAGTCTGACTAGAATTTAAAAAAAAAAAAAAGCAAACCTAGGATACAGCAATAGCAGCACACATAAAGTCATTGTTTACATTAATCACAGGCAAAATATTATGACAAGGAATTTGAAGCCAGAAGTTTTCCAAGTGTGACAGGATGTTGTCAAAGCAATTAATTATTTGAGAACAAGACTTTTAAAACATAATGAATATTTATAATACTTTGTTTTGAGATGGCGGTGACCATAAATGTCATCTGTGCCAGGCAGACGTTTGCTGATTAGATTATGGCCAAATGAAAAAACAGTTGTTTATTGAAAAAAGTTATTACTAGGAAGAGAACGTAGTAAAAGTAGATGTTTAGAAATATCTTCACTGTATGACATGTTTCACAGGATTTTAAACCAGGTTGTTAAGAATATATAAATCTAACACCCTGTAATTAGTTTATAAGAACAACTTATTGACTTCAATTGAGATAGAAATCCATCAACTGGATTTCAATAAAAAAAACCTTGGTATAATTTTTGGCCAACAATTTTCTTTCTTCATTTGGATCTATATATCTTTATGAGGAATCAGTTTTCAGTTATGATAGCCATTAAAACGAGTAAACTAAACGTTACAACTGGACTTTCAATTCCTGTACTTCACAGTTAAATTTCTAAAAATAATGATTCATATTCTATTGCATTGCTTCACAAAAATGTTAGCATTATTCCATTTCTATATTTTAGTCATAACAAAAAATGTGTATATCATGAATTAAAGTAATACATTCTTTTAAAAATATCAGTTATTTCATCATTATCCTTTTAAATTTCTACCTTGCATATTTTATAATGTACATAATATAGGACATGTATATATTACTCATTAATAAATAGAATTATATCCTAAAGATATTTTATGTATGCATATATGTATATGTGTATTTTTTACAAATAAACGTATTCAACAAAAAAATTTTAGGAACCACGGCTTTAGCAAATGACACTTTTAGGGCCTGACTTTTTATAGACTGCTTTCCTTGGGTAGTTACCCAGTTCCACTTTACTATTCAACCAATAATTAGTGTTTACACTTCTCTGTTCTATTTTTGTCTAAAATGTCAAGAATTATGCTACTAATCCAATACTTGATCAGAGGTGGTTTCATTAAAAATTCAGTACACTTTCAAACTAATCATTTTAAACCAATGTATATGCCAATCATAAGTAAGATTACTTTAAAATATCTCAAAGTTATTTCACCACATAACTGTTAGGAAAAATAGTCTTAGAAATGAGTACCGCCATTTTCTAATTGAATTTTTCTAATTTCCTAGCAGAGAAAACTTGAGAAAATAATCTGTTATTTTCTTAGATTTATGTCTTTCTAATGATAAATTCCAATTATTAGAAAGTGTATATATTTTATAAACTTCTTGGGAGTCAAAAATGCTTAATACATTGAGCTATGCTATACATCTACATTTTAAATAAACATTAAATAATGATTGCATTTGTATTTCTCTATATAAAGGAAATTTTACTGTACTTGATATTAACTTTATTTGTGCTGCTTCAAACAATTTTATCATAAGTTTTACAGAATTGGAAGGGATCTTAAAGATCTGTCCCAAAGTTTCACTTAACAAATAAGGGAGCAGAAACCAAGTAACTTGCTAGTTAAAGGTCAAGAAGCCAGGTCATGTAATAAATCTTTATCTAGTACTTTCCCCATTATATTGCACAAATGTATGAGACTCACTACAAATTAAACTCTAATGATTAAACTCTTACTTGAATAGAGGGCTTTTGATGATATATAAATTCTTAAAGTACTCCTATTGTTGTAAGGTAATCATAATCAGTATTCTCAGCCCCATAAGCTACTCTGGTGCCAGAGCAACTTTTCTAAAGCCCAGGTAACTGGATGTTTATAAAAATTCCTACAAGTTCGCTGTAATGTTTCCACTTAGTATATTAGCTGATTTGATGAGGTCACCACATGATTTGCATTATAAAAAGCAGAATATGTCATGTTTTATTCAATTATTTTATTTTTCTGAGTCCTACTCTACTGGATATTTTGTGTTCATTGCCTGCCTGGAATGCATTATACCTTTTTCGGGGACCAAAGCCCTATTTTATTGTGCTTGTTTAAAGATCTACTCCTCCCCATCTCTCAGACCATGACCTTTTCTAACCAAACAAAAAGACTGTGAGCCAATAGGACACAGTGACACTTTTGCTGGGAACAAAGGCAGCTTGAGAGGATAATGGGACTGGAACTGCTGCAGCTACATTCCCACCACCTGAAGCCTGGGAATAGCACCATCACACCCATCCTGGTGCAGCCTTTCACAATATGCCTCCTTTTCTCCTTCCAGGGCAGAATTCTCCACAGCACTATTTCTGTTAAACCTGAGAAAAAGCTCTCTGTCATGCCAGGGGTTGTATAAAGCACAGAAAGGCTAACATGTCATGAGTGTTAGCCATGTTCACTTTTTATTTATATGCACAATTGCTGCTTGTTCCGTATACAGCTAACCCATTATTCTCATTTCCTTAAATATATAATTAGATGAAATGAGACATAATTTCAGTTGCTGCAACAAGCAGTTTCCATTTCTTTTCGCATTACTTCATCAGTAGGTTAGATATAGTTTTACCTTTCAATTTTACCCAAAATAGACCAATACAAATAGGTACCATGCTATACAGTTTTAGTTTTCATATCTAGAATTATTACTGAATGACTATTAAATCAATTATTATTGATTTTCATATCATTTATAGTCTGTCTTTTCAAATTTTACCAGTATTCAACCTTGAATTAACTAACACTTTCGTTTATTGCACACTCTATCAGTTTAAAAATGTGCATAGCCCATCTTAAGTAACTGTCCAGTTTTAAACAATACAACTTATAAATATAGATATTTTAATGTGGATATTAATTATACTTTCAACATTTACACAATCTTCACATTTCTTTAGTAACAATTTTGTGCCACAAGACCACTAAGTCTCTATAAAACCAGTGCTTCTCAAATTCTTTGCAGACATGAATTAGCTGGGGATCTTGTTAAAATGCAGGTTCTGATTCAATAAGTCTGGGTTGGAACCAGAGAAGCTGAATTTCTAACAACTATTTCCAAGGAAATAGCAATGCTGTTGGTTCATGGAACACACTCTGAGTAGTAAGTTAGTAGGTTATAAAACGAATATTAATTGTACTCCCAAATAACTTTACTATCATGATTTTATTTGGAATCTAGAGTTGAATTAAATATTCCTGCCTCTTAACTACTAGAGGCCTAGATATATGTACCAAGTTTCTTCATGTATGAAATAATATTATCATGTGTTATATTACTGCAACCAATGGCTTGATAAATATGTTGAAAGTTCCTTTTCAACATACATTTTTTTCTATACATGTGTACAAGTCCATAGATTATGAATTGCTTGGTGACATCTAAATGCCATTTTCTCCAGGCCAAGACAGGTAATCTACAGAAGACATCATAGGATTAAAGGTGCAATCTTTGAAACCCAAAGGAATCATGTAAGTCAATACAGCAATTCCACAGCTAATCATGTTTCCTTTACAATGAGATGAAATTTAATACAATTTCTAAAATTCAGCTAAGGTATGGCAGAAAACAGAAAAATATCTCCAAACTTGTAAGTTCTACCACTTAATGGTGAGCTGAGTCTTCCTTGCTCCTAGAAAGCAGGTTCAAAAAGCAAAGATTTAAGTCACTCTTCAGGAGATATATCTGTTGCACATTTGGCTAAGTTTCAGATAATTGCAGAATCACTTTTTTAACAGAAATCAAAGTTTGTCTATCATCAATGTTCCTTTAAAATATTTAAATGTTTACTTTCCAAATAACCTAGGATTAAAATTCTCAGGTCTGCCTGAGTACTTCTGAAATATTTTGCTGTTAAAGCAGCAAACCATTGTCACAAACTAATGTGTAATTAGAATTATAAACTATTATTTAACTTGTGAAAAAAAAGCCAAATTTATTTTAAATGTCTTTTCCTCTCACCATCCCTCTCCCACCTCAAAAGAGCCAAACCGCTTGTAGTGATGTTTGATAGAATCAAAACCTTCCAAACCTTTGCTTACAAAGACTCAGAATAGCCTTACATGCTTCTAATTACTAGGTCATGGGTACTGATTTTATTTAAGAAGGTATAAACAAAAAGACATTTAAATATCATTGAAATAAGTTTACCTATACCTCTTTAAAAATTGAGATAGTCATTTATTTAATAGGAATTAAATGTATATTTCTAAATTAATAAAAATACTATGAGAGAAAATTTAGCTCGTTAATTATAATTATATAAATATAGATTTGGAAGAGATTCGCAAGCATTGCTAAACAAGTAGCAAAGCACTGCAAATTTAAAATACTTCATGAATGGTTCTTTTTTGGAAAGTTGGTTGAACAGAATAGACAGGAGAAAGAGATTGAAATGTAAACTACATTTTTTGCACTGTGCTGTGCACACAGTAGTGACATTTCTACAGTCAACTCCAGTGATTCATTCTAAGAGGGCAAAGCAAGAGCAGAAAATACCAAATTGCAAATAAGTCAAATATCATTTGGAATGCATGTGTTGCTTTCTGTTTGATTATAAATACCCTTGATATTTTGGAATTTACAGGCAGGACTTCAAACTAAATAACGAAGCCAAGGTTAATATCTAATTCAGAAGCAGATGGAAAGTCTCCCAGATTCTTCACCCTCTACAGGGATCATTTACCTTCTGTGCCCCATTCCATCCCAGGCTGCAGAGACAAGGTAGTCTGAGCTTCTCCTAAGCTTTCATTTCAGGGCAGAAAGATAACTGCACATTTTTGTTTAAAAAGATATTTGCTGGTAGCTAAATTAGAAAGTAGTCTTCAAACATCCTCGACTTGCAACTTTAATGGTTAATTCACTTATGAATTCAGTCACTCAGGGCATACAGTGTTCTAGAACTAGGGAATTAATGGTTCAGTGTTTTAAAAAAATCCAATTTGCATACACTGAAGGCCTTATCTTTAAAGGGCCTTAATCCTATCCAGCATTACAGTGGTTATAAACAAATAACAGCCCCTGTGGTCAGGTTGGTTAGGTGCTTTCTACACATCATAAAATTTAATCCTCACAGCTGTGACTGGGAGGTATTATCAACCCCATTTTGCTGGTGAAGAAATTGAGGCTTGGGGAAGTTAAATAATTTACCTTAAGTCATATAGACAGAAAATGTCAAAGATGGAATTCAAACAAAGTCTGTCTAAGTCTTGATGCTATTTTCAGCATACCAAACTGATTCTTAGACTTATTACGTTTCCTTTTTTCCTCTATTTCCCTTGTAATAAGGGAAAGGACTTATTAAATAAAAATAAATTATAATGTCATCCAGGCCAACAGTCTCTGATATAAATATACCTTTGGAATAGCTATATCTCAGTATTTCATGGAAATGAGACAGCTGCCTTTACTAACTTAAAACTTATTAAGTTTTAATAACCTTTTTAACTCTTTAATAACTTAAAAAAAGAAATTCCTAAGGATGAAGAATATATAAGGTTATGAAATAAAGCAAAAAGAGTAGACAAAATTAAAGTCTCATGTTTTTCTACACAAGCTCTGATATAATGCTTTATTCACATTTTCTTAAGAGATGAAGTATTCTCAAGGACTCCGTTCATTTAAATTTACCTAACACGTTGTGTTCTCAGAATTTGTACTAATTGGAATTATAGTCAGATGCACCCAGTCTCATGTCCCTACTGAACTTCAAGATCCTGAAGAGGAGAAATACATCTTACTCTGGGACTTCAGCAGTATCCAATGTCATCTGACAGGTAATGTGAGAACTCAATAAATATTTGTGAAATTTAGTTTTCTCTTATGTGCTTTAAATTGCTCAAAAGTGATCTTCCCTTTGAAATGAAGATTAAATAGTGGAACAAAATATGAAGGTTTAAGACAGGATGCCCTACCTGAAAAAAAAAAAAGTTCAGTAAGCCTATGATTTGATCTCATACAGACATAACAACTACTTAATTGCCTAAATCTCCCACTTCACTAGTTTCTTCAAAGGCAAATACAATGTTGAACAGGCAGAAAATTAACTACTGTCTTTTAGGTTTCTCTATTATGTAGTATTTGATGGTTCCAAAATAATATGTTTACGTAAGTTACAAACCATGATTATAAAACTAACTCTTGTGGTCCCACCATTAAGTTAAACCCTAGGACGTTATTACCTTCCCCCCAAATCCAACTCTGCCTTCCGACTGGGGGCATTATCCTGATTTTTGCATTTATCATTTTTCTTGCCTCCTTTTTGAATATCATTTCACCACCTATTTGTGTATTACTAAATAATACATAGCTTAGTTTTGATGCTATTTGAGCATTATAAAAATGGGACTAAGTCCTCTACAACTTGTATTTTTCATTCCATATAGTGTCCAATAATTCTATTATTCATCTTTATTTTGGCTGCAATCCATTCATATTTATGTCCAGAGAATAATATTCCATTGTGTAAATATACATCTTCATCCTTTTTAGCTTTAAAATATTTTTTTAAACCTAAGTTCTGAATCTTTGACATTTCAAAAGAAACTTGTTGTTAACCCTGATAAGAAAATTCTGTTGAAACCTTTAGTAGGAAATATTTCTAATATATGAATAGAATAATATCATTGGTCCGTTTAAGCACACAAGCAACAAATAGGTACGTCTCTAAGGCTATAAGTTATATCTCTAAAACAAATTAATCCAGAGCATCTTCTGCTCCTTGGAGCAGCACAATGTATTAAAACAAAGTGCACTAATTAAAGCACCTATTATGTGCAGTTTTAAAGAACATATTTTCCAAACCAAGTAATTATACATGTAAAGAATGTGACTTTCTGAATGAGTTTTCAGGAGTCAGTGTATGATTTTGAGATTCCGAAATAGTCAAATCAAATTCTCAAAGCCCATAAAAAATAAAACAACTGACCCTAACAGTCATGTTTAATTAGATATACAAAAGAGTTCGTGGGAATACAGTGGTCCTAACTGCTTCCAAGGTTCGTGGAAAGTCGCATAGTTGTCTGTCCTACTTTGCACATAGAGTAGTCTGAATAATTCAAGTGAATATAATTTTAATGATACCAAGGACAGAGGATTTTCATTGATTAAACATTCCAACCTTATTTAGGTAAATCTTGAATTAGTAAAATGGTTTATTGCAATTCAAATGTCATACTTGTTAAGTCAGTGTTTTTTGAAATAGGTACAAAAACCTAAGAAAGGAACATTTTAGGTACGAAAACCTAAAATGTACTTCATATCAGATTCATTTCTGAAAAATATTCCTCATATCTTTACCCAATTCACAGCTCTTACAAAATATACACATAGGTGTACACTTTGAGATCTTAGAGTGTATGATACTATTAGTCATTTAAAATATATCAGGAGCTAAGAATATCGCAGCTGCTTTCAAAATTAGAAAGAAAAGTTCTATTGAGGTTTATCAATCACTAGTCTATCCAATCAAAAAATGAAAATGAAGACATCTGTAAATTATGGTTTTAATTGTATTTTCATGGAACTCTGATCTTTCTAAAGTATATATTCATCTAGTATACATAAAGCTAAATACAAAAGTGAAAGTTGAAAATTTCAGTTCTAAAATCACATATTTAGAAATATTTATATTTGAACTCTTTTTAACACCACTTTAAATAAATATGTTTGGAATCATTCAGACATACAGTACATATTCTCTATACTTCTAGTGTTACACTGAAGGACTAAGGCAATGAGAAGAATACGAATTTTGAATTTTCATATGAAAATATGATTTTTTTTTAAAAAGAAAACATTTAGGCCAACTTCTTTCAATTGGGGGAAAAAAAAAAAATCCTACTCTCTGAACCAAGTCCTAATTCCCAGGAAAAGTGTTCCTAACTAAAGAGCAGCCCAGAGGGGAATTCAGCCTGTGGGCCCTGGGACCAGCTGCCCAGGCTTGGACCCCAGCTTTGCCACTTCATGGCGGTGTGACTGACTAGGGAGAAGGTAATGAATCCCGGAATGCATTATCCTCCTCACCTGAAGAATGAGAATAATTGTAGTATAAATACATGTTTCATTGAACAAAAATGGGCATTAAATTAATTTACACAAAGCACTATAAGAATACCTGGCACATAGTGATACTCAGAGAGGTTTGTATTTTGATTATTAATTGGCAATTTGTTAAGCTATTCCTAATAACATATTCTACCCTAATTTAAAACCTTTAGGTGACTTTTTAAATTTTAATATATTTTAGTTTTAAAAAAAAAAAACTTTTATCAAAAGAGTGATTAGAGATTGCCACTCCTTTTTCTCTACTTTTCAGACAAAAAATAAAGTCTTCGGTTTTTTAAGTTTTTCAAGTAGTTGTCTGTACAAGAGACTGTATAAGTCTAATCTTCTTTAGGGTCTTATCTTAGAAAGAAGTGAAAGTTGACAATCCTTCCCTCCCCTACTTCTTCTCACTTTAAATTAGTATTTACATTAGCTACTAATCCACTTGGGACTTTGTGAAGTTAGATCAACAAAATGAGGGAACTCACGTGGATTCAGTAAGGAAATGTCTATGTAATATGAATGGTATTATTATTATTTCAGTTTTCCGTGTCTGGTACAATAAGGCCAATCACATTTTCAGTTTACTGTTAATGCTAATAACTTCAGAAGTCACAGAGAATGGAAGTGTTTAAGGAGAGAGAAGGTCAGCAGGCTGAGCCAAGGTATGAAAACACTCTTCACATTTTTATAAGGAAGTACCAGACTATAGCCCCTGATTAATAGAGAAAAACTTCCATAAATCATTGGGAAAGGACATCAGTTTAAGCAACATTTTCAAAGGCAGCAACAAATGAACTTCTCTTGCTATAAAATGTGCCAGGTACTAGAAGACATGAAAGCAGAATGGAAAACTCGTAAAGATAATAAAACATGAAAATGTATGTTAACAGAATATGGGTAATAAAAATAATGCAATCCTCAGCAATCTAAGACATCAAATCCACCAGAGACTAAATAAACATAGTATTTAGAGCTGCACTTTATCAAATGAGGCTGTTCCCTAAAACAAACAAGAACAACAACAAATATATATATATATCCACCTAGTGTACCTATTTCAAAAAATACTGACTTAACAAGTATGACATTTGAATTGCAAAAACTAATCATTTCTCGTTCCTCTCTGCAACTCACGATGATTGCATGGGACACATTTTTTTCATGCAAATTTCTGACGGTACGTGGGAAATATACAGTTTACACAAGGGGTATCCTGGACTATGAAACTAATAGGCAACTTCTTGCTAGAATAAGATTTTACCTTATTCTTTCATGCATAACCTCCTAAACTCCACAAAGGATTTAAAATAATTTACAGTGAAAGCAACATACAACAAAACAGAGGATTTTATATAATATCTGTTTAACTAAAGATTCAATTGCTAAATCCAGGCTTTCAACTACTGGCCCAGGGCACAAAAACCAAACTAGTATAATTCATATTGTTGTTCTTGTCCTGTGTATGACCAACACAAAAAGAAAATATCCTTTTAGTTTAAAGGCATTTCAAATGAAAAAAAAAAAGTCTGAAAGAAAAAAATACTAAAAATTTTTATAGTGATAAAATCTCAATTATGGTATAATAGATTTTTCTTACTTTTCTACAGTCATGTCTTTCCAGGTTTTCTACAGTTATGTCTTAAATCACACACATACACAAAAACATCGAAATGTAATTCATTCACCTGGTACATGATTCATATTCTTATAACTGAGTGAAATATTTATGCAAAACAAATGATCCCTTTGCTAAGCACAACATTTTTTTTTTTTTTTTTTTTGCGGTACACAGGCCTCTCACTGTTGTGGCCTCTCCCATTGCAGAGCACAGGCTCTGGACGCGCAGGCTCAGCGGCCATGGCTCACGGGCCCAGCCGCTCCGCGGCATGTGGGATCTTCCCGGACCGGGGCACGAACCTGCGTCCCCTGCATCGGCAGGCGGACTCTCAACCACTGCGCCACCAGGGAAGCCCAGCACAACATTTTAAATGTATTTTATCTATGTCTCAGGGAAGTGTATAAAATACTATGCAATACCTGGGTTGTTCCATGAATCAATGCAATACCTTGAGTGGGATCAAAGATAAACATGAAATCTAGAATGTATTACCCATTTTACTATATATATATGTATACAGTAAATATATATATATTTATATACATATATAAATATTTATATACACACATCCCTAGTTTGTTCATCTATAAAATACAGAGAATAGTATTTAGACATATCTGGTTCTCAATTTTTTTTATAATTTATGGAAGTCTGGGTTAAACCATGATGTTACACGTTGCTTTCTTCATGGCTTCCAGATATCCTCCGCACAGCATTTCTAGGTAAGCCTATCTTCTCCTTGCTTCCTCCTCCCACATCCTCCTGCTGTACCATCTTGCCTGCTTCTACTTCTAGCCTAGTACTCTGGGATGGGAAAAGGCATAGAGTTTGACAGAAAGCAAGCCGTAAGCAAAGCCAAACTTTTACGAATTAAACACTGAAGAGAGTGTCAAAGCACATAGGGAGTTTTGTTCAAGTCATGGAGAGAGAGGAGAGGAACACTCCAAAACTTATATCATGAAACATGAATGCAATAAATTTAAACTGGGAAATTTATAAGTTACTAAACACCCCCTTTGACCATCAAACATCTCAGCAAAGTGTCAAGAAAAATGTCAAAATTAGAACAATATAACTTCTTTGGTCTCCTTCCAAGAAAAGCTAGTTACATAATATATACCTAAGCAATAGAACTGATTTGATTTCCAGTTAATCATTTGAAGTTGGAATGTCTACCAAAAATGATTACTTATATTACCCTTCAAAAATTGGTAAACTTGAGTACATCAAAGAGTCTTTTCCCTTTTATTCCCCCCTCCGCCCTCCCATTCATAGCCAGATGTCTTGAAAAAGAGTAGTCTGTAATACCTGTGTTCTCACCTCCTACTTATCAATTTACTTTGGACTGGATCCTAACTTTCCCCCAACACCCCAACCTCCATTGAAATTTTTCTCACCAGAGTTGACAATTATCACTCTATACTTAAAACATTTCAGTACCCAATGGATCTGACTTCCCTACAGATTTTGACATGGTTGATCACTGCTTTCCTTCTTAAAATTTGGTCTTTCCCAGATTCCAATAATGCTACCATCTCCAGACTTTCCCCCATCCTTTGTGTACTCCTTCTTCTTTATGGGCTTTTTCCTACGCGCCTTCCGCTTGGACGTTGGGTTTTAGTTTTCTTAGCCCTCTTCACCCCCTACCTGTGAGTAGTATCACCTACAGCACGTAAGTCCCACCTGTGAGTTATGCCTCACTAGAGCAGCCATCCCAGCTGAAAGGGAGGGAGATGGCAAACATAGCTTGAAAAAGACTTCAAGTCCTACACGGAATTTATTTACACTCTATAGAGTATTCTGTCTGTCCCACTTTGAGTAAGAATCTCTAGTGAAATAATGAAAATCCTGAACTAGGATGAAGGCAAGGGGATTTAAAATAGTAAAAAGAAGGAATTACATCATTTAAAAAAAAGTCTTTTTGTAATTACCTGTTTTATCTTTAGTGTTTCAATACACACATTACATATGAATGTATTCAGCTGCCTCCAACACTCAGATATCCTAGCACTCTCCTCACGAAAGGAACCACTATCAATAATTGTATAAATCAACACACAGATATCCTAGCACTCTCCTCGCGAAAGGAACCACTATCAATAATTGTACAAATATCATTTTAGTTATCTTCAAAGTAATTATAATAGTATGAAGGAATTATATATTGCATTAATTAATATAGATATATAATTACATATTATCCTTATACACATATTTTTACAAAAATAATATTATACTTTTTACAACCTGTGATAGATTTTTTTATTTTTTGTATTCCAGAGTTTTTTTCATCTCAGTACTTTCTTTGGTGCATGACTCTATCATGATTCATTTAACTTTTCCCTAATAATGGATATTTAAGTATTTCCAAAGTTAGATTATAAATAATGTTCTAATAAACATCTTGGTAACTAAGTCTATTTGTACCAATGCATTTCTGTAGAATATATTCCAAGAACTGGCATTACTGGGTCAAAGGGACTGTACCTTTTAATGCTTAATAGGTAATGTCAAATTGCCCTACAGATATGTTCTAATAATGAATATTCTCGCTAATAGTGTATGAGAGTGACTATTTTCCTATATCAATTTCATTAATTTCTACAACAAGATCATTGTTGTATTAATTATTATCACGATATTATAGATGAGGAAACTAAAATTCAGAGATGCTAAGGAACTTTCCCAAGGTCACACTGCTAGTAAGCATTAGAGCCAGGTTTCAAATGAGGTTAATCTAGTTCCTTCTACAGACTTCGCTGCTTTTAAAAAAGTACAGTCGAGTAAGTCAGGTGTAGAATCTATAGGACATACTGACTGGTAAATGCCTCACTTGTCAATTTGAATGTAAAGCCCATCAGAACATGTCTAGACACAATGAAGTGTGATCACTGAGTAGACAAATGTGACATATGTTGCCACTGAAGTATCTGTGCAGTAATTATGCAATCTAAAATTACAAGCAAGATAACTGGTACAAGTAATTAGATAAAAATCATTGCTTACTATAATGATTTCAAACCTTATATTATATGCATAATATTAACTGATCTCTGAAGTTTTAATTAATGGCATAGTCTATAAAAAAATGAAACTGCCTTCAATTCTCAGTTTCCCTAGTCAGTTTTGAAAATTATTTAAAAACAGATGTCTAGAAAAGTAGTCCTCCCTATTTAATGGAATTTTTTTTTTAAATCCACTTCCAAATATATTTACATAGAATCACATATTAATGCTGAAATACAGATTGAAGTGCTTGAGATTTTTCCCAGACCCTTCTTTTATTCAAGATGCTTTTTATGATCCTGAATCTTTTCTGGAAGTTTTGTTTACCTTTAAATCTGTACTTACATGAGTGTCAAGAGAATTGGTTCTTAAGCTAAGAAAACATTCCTGTTAATATTGAAAAGGCAACTCAACTTCATAGTTATCTCAAGATATACAACAATCTCCATTTTTTTGATAAAAGAACAAGATAGAAAAGTTGTCAGAGCCTGTAAAGTATTGATAACAATAACTAGCATTTATCAAGCAAGTACCTCACCAGGCAGTGATCTAAACATCTGACATACCTTGTATCATTCTACATTAAAACCCTGAAAGTAGATACTGTTGTACTCAATTTACAAATATATTCAACCTGACTCAGTCACAGAGTTGAATCAGGATCCAAACCCTGGTTTTGGATACTAAAAACTATACTACATTACTAAAATATGCAGAATGAATCAATAATATAAATAACCAATAACATGAATGCCAAGAAATATGAATAAAAGTCTTTGAGGGACAACGGTTTTCAAAAATATAGTGTTTCAGAGATGTGTTTTCATATTTACTTGCTTCTCATCAATCATGTAGGATAAGAGTACTATTAAGAAAAAAAAATTTGTATTTTTTCTAACATCTAGTTTATCCATTTAAATTCATTCAGAATTATGCAGAGGAAATTCCATCAATATCTTAAAATTCATCACGATCAGGTTGAAAACCATTCCCCAAAAGTAGTTTTTTGCAAAGTCGCATTAACCTAAAAGTTAGCCAGTTGTCTGTTCCAACAAATTTAGTTCTATATGAAAACAATGAAGTTGCCTAGAAAACTCAGATCACTCCAAATCTCAGCAATACAAATAAAGATTAAGAAAAAAAAATCCCTATGTAAATCCAATATATCTCTGACTCATAAATTCCAATTTATCATTATAGTAACAGACCTACACTTAGTTGAGAATTTAGAATCCCTGGACTTATTCGATTTTTAAAAATTCAATATGCAATGATAATTGGCTTTCTTGAAAAAAACCACAACTCTTTCTATGAATATAATCAATACTGACAGTTTGATAGAGGATCAAATTTCTTTAAGGTCTTTAATCCAGAATCTACCATTACATATTATAGATTAGTTCCTAGGTAAAATTATTTCACTTCACAGGGTTCATGAAAACCTAGAATACTCAACCTGATCCTTCCCTGCTACTTAAAGGAAATATCAGTTCACTTTGTCCCTTCATCAATTAATTAAGGAAGGAAATAAATATTCACTGAGCACAAAGTAAGTGCCAAGCACTGTCTTAGTCTTTGCAACACAGTTCCCACCCTAATGGATCTTAATATAGAGTATACACCTTATACTATGGCTGTAAACCTGTAAGCATCAAGAAAATAGTCCAATTTGAAAACAACAGATTTTAGTGGCATATATGAGAAGAATTATCAAATATTGCAAACAAACAATACATTTATGTGAAATTCACCAATTTTCTCCAGAAAGAAATAAAAAAGGAAAACATAAAAATAAAGGAGGAAACTTAAAGGAATCACGAAATCAAAGTACATTAAAATGTACTTAAATATCATTGCCACTTTTATAAACCAATACAATCCTAAGCTTTATTTGCTACAAAATTAATTGAATGTTCTAAAATAAATAGAGCCTTCATATTATAACAGCTATAAAATGTACTAACATATCAATAAAAAGCGTAAAGTTTACTAAAGAAAATAGAATATTTTACTTTAAATTGAGCAAGATGTTTTCATTTGGTAAGTGAAAGAAAATAGTATTGCTATTTCAAATACTACCATCTTTTTCTAAAGCAAACTTTATCATCATATATCAAAGTCTTTTGTAAACACATCCCATCTTTACAGTGTTTATAACAGTGTTTATTAATAAAAATGAGCTTATAAAAATAACTAATATTTAAATTGGAACATTCAATTAGTGTAACTTAGAACATTTTAGCCATAAATTTCTATTTCTAATTTTAAAGTAAAATTTCATAACGTTTTTAAAATGGAGAATATGAAGTTAACTTTAAATCCGGTATGAATGTGAACATATGGAACTTTTAGATAAGGAATAAATCTTTACTACTAAGTATGAAATTTTATGATATTAGGTACGTAAAAAAGAATAAGCAATAATAGGTTCAGCATTCTTTTCAACTTCATACTCCCATCTGGTGGAACAAAAATGTTATTACCCCATTTTAAAATGTGAAACCCAAAGGTGTAAAACGTCGTATTTCAACAAAGCTCAATAAAAAGTGAATAGAATCAACCCCCCAAATTTACATATTTCTGATTCATTTGTTTGATCATTTATTTTACATTAAGTCAACAAAGTATTTATTGAGCATTTACTATCTGGCTGGCACTACGGCAAGCATTGAAAACAGATGGTTAAAAAGTTAGACGATTTCTGACACTGTGGGGCTTATCATCTAATGCAGGAGGCACAAACTGAATAAGCAAATGGAAGATGAATATGGAATCCCAAGTTGTGGTAACGTCTATGAAGGAAGAAGAAAAAGGAGGGTATGAGGAGAAAGAACAGGAGGGATAACTTTCTTAAACTGGCTCACTCAAACAAGCAAATTATTGGAGAGTAAAAAGGAGAGTGAATAAAAGAAAACACACTAAGAAGAAAGCAGCACATATGAAAGCCTTGAAGTGAAAAGGAATTTGGTATGTTTGAGAAGCCAGGAGTGGCTGAATCAGTGAGTGAAAAGGGCAGTTAGATGCATCTAGCCTCTTGAAAATTGTGTTTTTTACTTTAAAAACATTTTACCCTACTTAATCCCTTTTACCAAACATAAAACCAGGGGCCATCAAGTAACAAAGCTATTTCTTACGCCATGATTGAAGCTATTTCAAAGGTTTATTTGATCAATCTCTCTTTAAATCCTTATGTTATCAGCTAAACTGAGTGAACTAGATAGATATATAGATAGAGAGATAGATAGATAGATAGAGGCCCAAAATGTAAGTGACCTTCAAGCTCGGGATAGGTACAGACTTTTTATTAAATTGAAAGTGCACTCTAACTCATTATTTGGGGACTAACGTTAGTAAGTGATCACTTAAAACTTAAAAAAGAAAAATCTGAAAACACATACTTCTTCATTAAATGTAAAACTGATAAATTATATTTGATGTGTTTAGTTATTCTCCAAACTGTGTTACTTTAAAAGGCACAGATTTTGTTTTTCTTAGGCACTGAAAAGAAGCATTTTTCTAGATGCCAAGTTAATCCTTGTTGGCAAAATACATACCGTGTATAGTGTTTGTGCAATTTGTAATTACAAACTGACACCCACTGACAATACAGAATAGCTTCTACCCCAGCAAGTAGCTACAAATATTAAAGACCATTGTCTGATCCCATAAGGCATGTCATTAACTTTCATTATTACTAATGGGAGTTATGGGCACACTTCCAAAGTAAATCATAGGCACTGTCACAACACTGCTCCCAAAAAAGGCTTTATTTTCAGGTTGAATATTTTTGGCTATGCAGACATTTAATTATTTTATTTTTCCCCTTAGAAAAGTCCAGATATACAAAATACCAACACACATTTTTCCTTTCTCAGCCTGTTTTCCCTCTAAGTCAGTATATAATTTAGGAGAGAAAATACATCAGTAAAAATATTTACTTAGAAAAATATGATATGGGGCTTCCCTGGTGGCACAGTGGTTGAGAATCTGCCTGCCAATGCAGGGGACACGGGTTCGAGCCCTGGTCTGGGAAGATCCCACATGCCGCGGAGCAACTAGGCCCGTGAGCCACAACTACTGAGGCTGCGCATCTGGAGCCTATGCTCTGCAACGAGAGGCCGCGATAGTGAGAGGCCCGCGCACTGCGACGAAGAGGGGCCCCCACTTGCCGCAACTAGAGAAAGCCCTCGCACTGAAACGAAGACCCAACACAGCCAAAAATAAAAATTAATTAATTAATTATTTTTTTTAAAAAGAAAAATGTGTGAAAAAAATTGTTTTTCTATAACAGCACCCAGTGTTAGTAAGTGAAATGTATCTTCCCATATACTCTGTTTAAGATATGAACTGTTACATTTATAGTAAACTGGCAATGTGAATGAGAAGCCTTAAAAACATTCCTAAACTTTTACTAAATAATTCCATATTAAGATATTTGTCATAAGAAAATAATCAGAGATGCACATGTGTCTAAGATTCAAACACTCTGGGGAAGTCAATGAACTTTGCATAATGCACGGAAACCCATCCAATATTAACTGCATCTTAAAGGCTGAATTATACAATTAATAAATGGGAATTTAGATAAAAGGTATGTAGGTAGGTAGGTGTGTAAGTGGTAGATATCTACATAATAGATTATATAACATATAGCATATAAAAATATATTAATATGTTTATATATTGTAAGTTATATAATAGATAAAATAGAAAAAGGCCTGAAGAGGGTAAATCAGAATATTGACAATCTCTAAATAAAGAAATTACAGATAATTTTATTATTTATATATGTGTATATATATATTTATAAGGTATATATATATATTTATAAGGTATATTTATAAGGTATAAGATAAAGTTTCTAAACCTCAGAGCTTCTAATATACATACTTTTAAAGAATATGTTCTTGCACAGGCAAGGACTGAAATCTCCTCAAGCTCCTTGGCTGGATGTCTGCTTGTCCCTGTAGATCCACTCTGTCCACTTTTCCCTATATACTGATTTCTATTATTTTAATGATTACCTTAGAAATTACAGCATAATAATCAACATAATGTAATTGTAATCAAAAGAATACAAAGATAATAGATACTTTAATTTCAGTCACTATTCCTCAGACCTATATGCTACTTTTGCCTAGTATTTTAGTTCTTGTTTATAGCTTTACAAATTAGACTTCATTACTATTTTGTGCAACCCATGATTGTTTATATCTACACATATGTTGATCATTTTCTCTGATAATTCCTTTCTGCATCCCTGACCTCACTTCAAGGTTCGTTTTCCTTTTTCCTAAATTATATTCATGAAAATTTCATTTGGTGATGATTAAATATAGGTCAGTAGAAATTTCTCAGTTTTTGTGGCCTGAGAATATTTTTGTTTTGCCCATGTTTTTGAGAAGTAATATTACAAGGTATATGATTCTATGTTGAGAGTTACTGTCTCTTAGAAACCGATGATATCATTTCACTAACTTCCGGTTTCCGTTGTTTCTATTCAGAAGTTAGCTGTCAGTTGAATTTTGTTCCTTTGTAGATAATCTGTATTTTCTGTCTGGTTGCTCCTAAGATTTTTCTGTTTGTCCTTGGTATTGTGAAGTTTCACTACAATGTGTCTAGCTATGAATTCCTCTTTTGTTGGATTTCCTGAATGTAAGGATTCATGTCTTTAATATTTCCAGAAACTTCTTACCCATTACGTCTTTGGCTATTGCCTATCTTCTGTTTTCTCTAATCTCATCTTCAAGCAGCCTGATGAAATGTATATTATGCCTTTTTACTCTATCTTCTACATCTGAAACTTTTCTCCCTCTTTAACACCTGCAGATAATTGAGTTCACTAATTCTCTTACCTGTGTCTAATTTTCTATTGAAACCATCTATTGTACTTCTAAAGAAAAATATATATGTTTTCATTCCAAGAAGTTCTATTTAATTATTTTTCAAATCTATCAGGTTATTTTTGATAGTCTTATTTTTCTTGTTCCTTTGCTAACCATCAATCCCCTCTTTATTTCTATTAATATAGTAAACGTATTTGTTTCTCTGAATATGATAATCATAATATTCATATTATTTGAAAGTCTGATTCTAGAATTCATTTTCTCTGCTGTCTCCAGTTATACTTATCTCATCATATATTTTGTCATTTTTTTTTTTATTGTGAGTCCATGTTACTGGTAAAGTTATCCAAAAAAATTGTCTGTCTTTAAAGGACATTATTCTGGGCTCCCTGGAGAAGTGCCTAATTCCAGGTCTGCAGGGAAAGTGCAAGTATAGCCTAGGACATCTTGTGCTATTCAGAGAGAAAACTCTCAAAAACAAATGAGGGCATGTCAACAAGACAGAAGAGAAAGCTTAGGACAACGTGGCCTTCAAATGAACAATAACTGTAATTTATTATAACTCATGGAATAAGTTTTTAAAAATAAGTCCATAGTGATGCTCAAGAAAGAAAAAAAAGGGAGGAGGAGAGATTTATTTATTTGTCCTTATTGGAGGTTATGGTTATGTCAATACGTTTCTCTAAGAATCAGCAATTGAAGAGAAAAAGAAAATCATTTCCATTTTAGGAGGAATGATAGTTCATTCCCAGTTGATAAAGGAAAAGTCAGCATTACAGAAGAACATCAGTGAATAAATGTTAAATATCAGCTAGAGAGTATCAACTCTCAAAGTAGTTGATTCAGCTAGTATCATTTTAGGATGCTGACACTAACAGGTGAAAAGTCATTGGAATCAAGATATTCAACCTGGGGCAAAGTATCACCCTAAGGATAATTTGCTAATGGCAAAGGAAAAAAAAAAAAAGTACATTTACAAGGAGATCTGGTAATCACCACCTTAACCAAGAGATCAACCTTAGCCTCACTAAGAGCAGTATCTTAACTTCTTGTACCTCCTAAAGAAATGTAATATGAAATACATAATAGAAATATTTTTTTCCAAAAGAAGTTTAAACATTACCTAATATACATTTAGAACTTACTTTCAATTAACACATGCATATATTATATATATACAATATATGTGTATGATATGTGTGTGAATTATGATAGAACCCTAGGAAAAAGAACAATGATAAAGATGATTTAGCATCATTCATGGAAATTCAAATATACACTAGGCATAATATTAAGGAATTATTATTATCTTAGAAGTGATGAAGATAGTAGTGTGGTATGTAAATAAGTGCTTTGGGGGGATGTATGCTAAAATGTTTATAATGTAAATGTAAAATGCTTATAATGGGTAATGCATTATAATATCTGCAACTTACATTCAAATGTTTCAACAACGAGACAGAAAATGGAAAAGTAGAAACAGAGAGGAAAAAAAACAGATATAAAGCAAATTTGGCAAAATGCTGACAACTGTTGAGTCTAAGTGGTGGATATGTGAGTATTCATTGTACTACTCTTTCAATATTTATAAGTTTGAAATTTTTCATAATTAACACATTTTGGAATAATTAAAAAAATTAAACTACATTCCTCCAGAGCAGGTTTGTGTCTGCTTCTGCCATGTGCCTGGGGGCCAACCCAGGACAACTTAGCTATATATATATATATATATTTATTTATTTATTTATTTATACAGCAGGTTCTTATTGGTCATCAATTTTATACACATCAGTGTATACATGTCAATCCCAATCGTCCAATTCAGCACACAACCATCCCCCCCGCCCCCGCGGTTTTGCCCCCTTGGTGTCTGTACGTTTGTTCTCTAAATCTGTGTCTCAGCTTCTGCCCTGCAAACCGGCTCATCTGTACCATTTTTCTAGGTTCCACATACATGTGTTAATATACGATATTTGTTTTTCTCTTTCTGACTTACTTCACTCTGTATGACAGTCTCTAGATCCATCCACGTCTCAACAAATGACTCAATTTCGTTCCTTTTTATGGCGGAGTAATATTCCATTGTATATATGTGCCACATCTTCTTTATCCATTCATCCGGTGATGGGCACTTAGGTTGTTTCCATCTCCGGGCTATTGTAAATATAGCTGCAATGAACATTTTGGTACATGACTCTTTTTGAATTATGGTTTTCTCAGGGTATATACCCAGTAGTGGGATTGCTGGGTCATATGGTAGTTCTATTTGTAGTTTTTTAAGGAACCTCCATACTGTTCTCTGTAGTGGCTGTACCAATTCACATTCCCACCAGCAGTGCAAGAGTGTTCCCTTGTGTGCTAGTATTTTGTTGAGGATTTTTGCATCTATATTCATCAGTGATATTGGTCTTTAATTTTCTTTTTTTGTAGTATCTTCATCTGGTTTTGGTATGAGGGTGATAGTGGTCTCATAGTATGAGTTTGGGAGTGTTCTTTCCTCTGTAATTTTTTGGAAGAGTTTGAGAAGGATGGGTGTTAGCTCTTCTCTAAATGTTTGACAGAATTCACCTGTGAAGCCATCTGGTCCCGGACTTTTGTTTGTTGGAAGATTTTTAATCACAGTTTCAATTTCATTACTTGTGATTGGTCTCTTCATATTTTCTATTTCTTCCTGGTTCAGTCTTGGAAGGTTATACCTTTCTAAGAGTTTGTCCATTCCTTCCAGGTTGTCCATTTTATTGGCATAGAGTTGCTTGTAGTAGTCTCTTAGGATGCTTTGTTTTTCTGCAGTGTCTGTTGTAACTTCTCCTTTATCATTTGTAATTTTATTGAGTCCTCTCCCTCTTTTTCTTGATGAGTCTGGCCAATGGCTTATCAATTTTATCTTCTCAAAGAACCAGCTTTTAGTTTTATTGATCTTTGCTATTGTTTTCTTTGTTTCTATTTCATTTATTTCTGCTCTGATCTTTATGATTTCTTTCCTTCTGCTAACTTTGGGTTTTGTTTGTTCTTCTTTCTCTAGTTCCTTTAGGTGCAAGGTTAGATTGTTTGAGATTTTTCTTGTTTCTTAAGGTAGGCTTGTATAGCTATAAACTTCCCTCTTAGAACTGCTTTTGCTGCATCCCATAGGTTTTGGATCGTGTTTTCATTGTCATTTGTCTCTAGGTATTTTTTGATTTCCTCTTTGATTTCTTCAGTGATCTCTTGGTTATTTAGTAGTGTATTGTTTAGCCTCCATGTGTTTGTGTTTTTTTACATTTTTTCCCTGTAATTCATTTCTAATCTCATAGTGTTGTGGTTGGAAAAGATGCTTGATATGATTTCAATTTTCTTAAATTTACTGAGTCTTGATTTGTGACCCAAGATGTGATCCATTCTGGAGAATGTTCCATGTGCACTTGAGAAGAAAGTATAATCTGCTGTTTTTGGATGGAATGTCTTATAAATATCAATTAAATCTATCTGGTCTATTATGTCATTTGAAGCTTGTGTTTCCTTATTAATTTTCTGTCTGGATCATCTGTCCACTGGTGTAAATGAGGTGTTAAAGTCCCCCACTATTTTTGTGTTACTGTCCATTTCCTCTTTTATAGCTGTTAGCAGTTGCCTTATGTATTGAGGTGCCCCTATGTTGGGTGCATATATAATAGTTATATCTTCCTCTTGGATTGATCCCTTGATAATTATGTAGTGTCCTTCCTTGTCTCTTGTAACATTCTTTATTTTAAAGTCTATTTTATCCGATATGAATATAGCTACTCCAGCTTTCTTTTGATTTCCATTTGCATGGAATATATTTTTCCATCCCCTCACTTTCAGTCTGTATGTGTCCCTAGGTCTGAAGTGGATCTTTTATAGATAGCACATACATGGGTCTTATTTTTGTATCCATTCAGCAAGCCTGTGTCTTTTGGTTGGAGCATTTAATCCATTCACGTTTAAGGTAATTATCAATATGTATGTTCTTATGACCATTTTCTTAATTGTTTTGGGTTTGTTTTTGTAGGTCCTCTTCTTCTCTTGTGTTTCCCAGTTAGCGAAGTTCCTTTAGCATTTGTTGTAGAGCTGGTTTGGTGGTGCTGAATTCTCTTAGCTTTTGCTTGTCTGTAAAGCTTTTGATTTCTTCATTGAATCTGAATGAGATCCTTGCCAGGTAGAGTAGAACCTGGTTGTAGGTTCTTCCCTTTCATCACTTTAAGTATATCATGTCACTCCCTTATGGCTTGTAGAGTTTCTTCTGAGAAATCAGCTGTTAATCTTCTGGGAGTTCCCTTGTATGTTGTCTTTTTTCCCTTGCTGCTTTAATAATATTTCTTTGTCTTTAATTTTTGAAAATTTGATTGCTATGTGTCTTGGCATGTTTCTCCTTGGGTTTATCCTGTATGGGACTCGCTGTGATTCCTGGACTTGGGTGGCTATTTCCCTTCCTATGTTAGGGAAATTTTCGACTATAATCTCTTCAAATATATTCTCGGGCCCTTTCTCTCTCTCTTCTCCTTCTTGGACCCCTATAATGCAAATATTGTTGCGGTTAATGTTTTCCCAGAGGTCTCTTAGGCTGTCTTCATTTCTTTTCATTCTTTTTTCTTTATTCTGTTCCATGGCAGTGAATTCCACCATTATGTCTTCCAGGTCACTTATCCGTTCTTCTGCCTCAGTTATTCGGCTATTGATTCCTTCTAGTGTGTTTTTCATTTCAGTTATTGTATTGTTCATCTCTGTTTGTTTGTTCTTTAATTCTTCTAGGTCTTTGTGAAACATTTCTTGCATCTTCTCGATGTTTGCCTCCATTGTTTTTCCGAGGTCCTGGATCATCTTCACTATCATTATTCTGAATTCTTTTTCTGGAAGGTTGCCTATCTCCACTTCATTTAGTTGTTTTTCTGGGGTTTTATCTTGTTCCTTCATCTGGTACATAACCCTCTGCCTTTTCAACTTGTCTGTCTTTCTGTGAATGTGGTTTTTGTTCCACAGGCTGCAGGATTGTAGTTCTTCTTGCTTCTGCTGTCTGCCCTCTGCTTAGCTATATTTTTGAGTTGATGATTTTCAGGCCACCCAGACGGCAGTGTAAATCCCAGCCCCAAATGAGTGTGAAACTTTTCTTTCTTCCCTCATCTAGAAACAAGTTTTAGAATGAGAAACAGACATACTTCTGTATTTGGACAGACAGGGTTTTTTTTTCTTTTTTGCCTTTTTTCCCTAAACTTAGTGAGTAAGTAGCCACTTAGGGGCCACAGGTTTGGGGGGACATTTCCCATCCAACTCCACCTTGCTAGAGCCCAAGTTCTGTCCCCCTGACCTTCACATATGTGGCTAATTGAAGTTAGAGGTTCACCAAGAAGTGGCAGACCTCTCTGGATGCCAACTTTCTCACTCCTTCTGATCTCTGAAGATTTCTCTTATTTTTTCACAAGATCAAGTTTCTGCTTTTTCTTTTCAAGATGTGTGTTTGGGGTGCATGAATATGTGGCTGATATTTTTATCCATCAGCCAGTTCATCCTATTACTAGAAATGGAAATGAAGGTTCAAAAAACGTTTTATGAGAAGCACTTAGCACAGTACCTATATTAAGATAAGGATGTTCTTATTTTTGTTGTTTTTGTCATTGCCATTACTTTCCTAAGGCTGCCATGCTGTAGTTTTGCTATTCTCCTTGGTGGAAAAGTTACACTAGCGGCAGGCCAAATATCCGTAAAGAGAAGGACACCTAGTGACCTTATAAATAAACTGTTAAAATCAATGTGACCATGATCTCCTTTATCAACCTTTATCTTACAGTAATGCCTCTATTCAAGACAAACTGAATGCTAAAATTCATATGTTGAAGCCCTAATCCCCAATATGATGCTCTTTGGATATATTAGATAGGGCCTTGGAAGGTAACTAGGATTTAGATGAGGTTATAAGGGTAGACACCCATGATGAGATTGTTGCCCTCATAAGAAGAGGAAGAGCCCTGCACTGTCTGTCTCTCCCCTTCCCTGTGAAGACAGTGAAAAGGTAGCTGTCTACAAGCTAGGAAGAGGGCTTTCACCAGGAACCAAACCTGCCAGCACCTTGATCTTGGCGTTCCCAGACTCCAGAACTGCGAGAAATAAATGTCTGTTGTTTAAGTCACTCAATAAATGATATTTTGTTATGGCAGCCCAGGCTGACTAATATGACACATTTCTGAGCACAGCTAAAGTCTCTTTCCTCTGCGATGCCTTCCTTAATCACTGCTGCCTCCTCTGAACTTCTATAACAGTTCTTGCCTGCACCATACTCCTTCATGGGTTCAGGTTCATGGGGAGGTTAACAGCACAGATTGTAGTCAGACCACCTGGAGTTTGACTCTCACCGATATGTGTGGGCTCCATGACTTTGGAGATGTTCCTTAAGATTTCTATGTCTCTGTCTCTTTCTCATCTGCAAACTGGAGTTGTCAGTAGTTCCACTTCACAGGACTCTTGATTACTTAATGAGATGACCCATGAAAGATGTTTAGCATAGCTCACAGCATGTGGTGAGTTCTAAACACATTATTACTTAATGCTTAATTTGTTAGTTATCTCTGTAAACATCCATGTTTTATCCTTCCATGCAGAGCAATATTTCCTTGTAAATAAAGGCCATGCTGCTATTGTGGCTCCATACCTCTTCATGGCACTAGCATGTTGCTGAGCATACTATTAATCAGATTAAATCATATTTATATTCAGATAACAGCTACAGTCATTTAGGAATATCACCACCATTTTAACATTTTTCTTTCCCTAATAACTATATTATAACACTGAATCTGGATCTTTCTCTTTCAGAGGAAAAAATACTATATTTTCCAAACTAATAAAATATATTTCCAGTAGCACCTTCATTTAGAGAACAAAATCCCTAATGATGGGATTTCATAGTCTATAACACTGTCAGAGAAGTACTGATGGTAGTTGGGTTTATCTGGAGTCTTCTAAACTCATACCACATACTAAGAAAATGAGAATTCAATGGAAGAGTGCCACATGCCTGGAGAAATGTAGCCAGTCATTTGAATAGCCCCTAAGAAGATTTCTTTGACCTCAACAATTTAATTAGAAAAAAGAATAACTTAGTAAGTTTGCCAAGACAATCAAACACTATGTTACCATAATAGGCAAGATGGTGATTTCACAAATTCAGCTTCTACAGAAGTGCGTCAAAACACCACCATATTAAAAATATATATTCTCAAGGAAAAAATAAATCAGTATTGGGGAAATAAAAATGCCAATTGAACTTTACTTGTGTTTCAAATGAATGTTTCCACAGCAGAATAATCAACTGACCTCCAGGTACTTCCTTGGCTCTTCTTGGAGAATTCCCATGGAACATAAAGTGTCCCATGTCCACTTTTCATGGTTCTCTTGCCAGTCACTTAATAGAAAAAAGTGTGTGTCTGGGCTAAGTGTCAAAGGGATTTTTAGTCCTGAAATAAAAGTTAATCCTGTATCACCTCCTTATGTAAATAGGGCACACTCTTCT
Source organism: Globicephala melas (assembly GCF_963455315.2). Lineage (NCBI taxonomy): Eukaryota > Metazoa > Chordata > Mammalia > Artiodactyla > Delphinidae > Globicephala > Globicephala melas. The sequence goes on along the minus strand of NC_083327.1, from coordinate 32,661,148 downwards.
CTGAGTATTTATGACATTTTGCAAGTACCTGGAACCACAGCTAAGTGGGAATATTCTATAAGTAGGTTTATGTTTGAAAGTATATCTAGTGGTCATACTGTTCAAAACAGTAACAGTCTTAGAATTCTAATTAGAATATAGATATTCAACATTATCATCATTTTAGACAAATCTGTGTTAAGCAGAATTGATTTTAGTTTTCTAAAAAATAATCACCTCTTGAAATACTAGTTAGCTTCTCTTTCCTATAGCCTGCCAGTTAGTTTTTCTCCTCTCAGCATTATAAAGGAAAATTCAATAATTATATTTACATATTTTTTATACATATAAATCCATCCCCTGTGGAAGAGAAAAGGTAAACCCACCTATTATCAGGAATGCAATATTGAGAAAATCATTTTGAAAATTAAGCAGAAGGGTTACCAAAAAAAAGTTTGTGTAAGTGTGAATGTAAGAACCTAATTCAAAGAATTTAGACATCATTTGGTCTGATCATTTTATTTTGGATGAGGAAATACAAGCCCAGAGAGGAAAAGGGGGCTTCTAAGTCACATATGGTAAAACCAAAATTAGAATTCAGGTTCCCCCATAACTAATAAGACATCCATCCATCAATAAATGTATTAACTGGAACAACCACTTAAAGTTAAAATAATAATTCTCTCAGCAATATCTCAGATTAACCTCATACCAAATTCACCTGTACCACTTGTGTAAAAGCCTTTAACAAGTTGTGCATATTATAATAATAGGCACTGTTTTCTTCTATTGATAAAGATATTTTCCCATAGAATGAAATCCAAAGCTTTCTAAATATCACAATCCATGACGTCTTTCACATGCTCTACCCACGTGGCCTGTCAAGGGATTACATTAATTCTGTGGGCCATAGACTGCAGAAGTTATACTTCTATTACTGGATAAGACTTTTAAGCTTTTCATAAGCATGCTTTACATTTGTCAGTAACAGTTAAGTCAGAATAATTTGGCTAAATACAGGGCTGGATGATTAGTTATAAGAAGAATATAAGATATTATAAAAATATTACTAGAAGCACTAATGATGCCTAAAATATTTTAAGATCATCTATTTAGAGCTTCCTTATATTCAGCTTTCAAATACAGTATAAATAGAAAGAAGAGAAAAGATGAGAACTTATACCTTTATAGTTGACATCCATTTTAGTCAAAAATCAAAAGGATTAGAGCTGCTATTTTTTAATTTTAGGGAGTTTAGAGAGTGGTTGTACATTCCTTGGTAATTAAAAGATACAAATCAGACTTTCCTCTTAATGAATAGTGTTTTGCCTACTGACTAATGAAATAAAATAATAACATTTATTCAGTGTTAATGTGTCTTTTCCCATATAATTCCGAAAAAAAATTCTCCCTAATTTCCTACCAGAAGACTAGCTCCACAAAAGCAAATCTTTTTTTCTTTTTTAAAATTTAGTGCTGTATTCCCTAGAGTACCATAGAGCACCATATAATATAATTAGCATATAGTATTAATAAATATTTGTTGAGTCAACAAATGAATGGTACAAAACAACAGAGGGGCTACTATGTGTAAGTTACATGATATTGTTCCTACCTATAAGTCACAGTGTGACTGTTATTATGTGTAAGTCACATTGTATTTTTTCAGCAGCTTATGCTTTACATGTTTGTTATTTTCACATAAGATGGCTTTCAAAGATTATATAACAAAAGTGGTCTCATACAAGTGAAAAATAATGACAATTCCCATTAACATGCACCATTTCATTTTATCTTTATAATAATGCTACGGTAGAGGTAGGATTGACATTATTACCTCCAGTTTATAAATGAAAAACTGAGGCACAGGAGGAAGGGAGACTTATGCACATTGTAAAGCAGTCAGAAGCAGATTCAGTCCTAGAATAGTCAGTGTCTTTGACCATTCAAACCAATATTTATTTCCATGAAACACTCTGGGTATTCCTGGGGTACTTTAACCCAGTTCTGGCAAAAAATAATAATAATAATTAAGCATGACTACTTTAATATATTAAACTAAACACTAAACATGATTGCATTAATATTTTAGTAAAGAACTAAAACATGACTAGTTAATGTTTCAATTATATTAAATTTACTAAACATCTGGCCAAAAAAAATTACTTTGTCAGAAAGTATGACTGACTTTATACAAAGTCAGAATAAGTAGTTATCTGTGTGGTAGGAACTGAGGGACAGTACCAACCCTTCTTCCTCCCAAATTCTCCTTCACCTATGAAACTGCCTGTAAAAAGGAAAGGGCGTGAGTTAAAGACAAACTTTACCTCCTCGACAATATGGTCCTGGGTGCCTGACTTCAAAGTCTAATGAGTTACAACCAAATATCTGGACAGATTATTTAGAGACTTAATCTTGTTCCACAGAACTACATCCTTCTCAGGACTTGGTGCTACTTCATATACATGGTCATTGAGAGAGGCAACAGTAAATTAAAACATCTCACAATGACTATGAAGACTCATTCATGCAAGGATTACAAATAGATTACCTACACATAAACAGTGGGCCCTATTCTTCTTGAGTGTTTCGTAACTAGTAGACAGAGCTCCACTCTGATTTACTACTGTCAAAACATGAAAATATAATTGACGGAATGGATTTTTGAAGCCCACTTTTAGATTCAATAAACAAAAGTACAAGCAATGATCTAATAGATCATCAAGGTTCTTTCCTAATCTGGTTTTCCTTCACCCACCAAAAAGTTGGTCAAGGCAGCTCCAATGATTAAAGTAGAGTAAAAACAAAGTGTCTTCTGGGCACTCTACCTCACTGAAGTTCCTGGCTTAAATGCCTTAGTAACTTCCTTTCATCTGTAGCTTGAAGTGAAAACCCTTTAATTCAGTAGGCTTTCCACAGTCTGCTTGCTCACCTACCACTTCTCAAAATTCCATTTCCCTCATGCTGATCCAGTGTTAATTCCATGGATGCCCCATAAGGAAGCCAGCCTCATAAACATTCAGTCACTGCTGAGCCACAGACATCTTCCCTCCACACCCACTCAGACTGAAAATCTCCTTGGTGACATCACTCCTCCTTTTACCTCAAGGATGTTTTATGTATGTACGTGTGTATTTATTTATCATAAATTTTGCCTGTTAAAAAATTTAGGGAAAAGGAGACTAAAAACACTAGGGCACAGTTTTCCCCAGGCAACATCTCTCCCAGGGGAAACCTTGATACAGGAGTAAGGCTCACCAACACATCAATTTTATTACTAAGGGGTTGATAGATTGAATATCATATAATCACAAAACAGCATAACTAAAAGTCATAACTAGAAATCTATGGATTTCACATCATAATGCTTTACATACATATCACCAGCCCTGCTCTCAAAAGTAAAGCTATTTCACTAAATACAAAATAGTATAACAGTGTCTGCTAATTACAATTTTTACCAACCAGAAACTATGGCAGCATAAACTGAAAATATAAAGCTCCTTTGGATCACATATTATAGTTCAAAAGAACTATAGCTTTTCTTTGCCTATTATGCAGAAATGTAGCTGTAATTGTGTTATTTTTCTAAAGCAAATATTCATATTAAAGACTTTCACTTTATATTCATGTTTTATCATCTAAGTATATTTCAAAATAATTGGCCTTGTCCCTATAAAGCTCTGATTTAAGAATTACTTTTCAGAATTAATGACTGAAACAAAATGACAAACCTAATATACAAGGTTATCACCATATTTCATATAAATATCACAGAGCAAATTCCCCCAAAATGTCACAAGTGTATTTTGTACTAAATGATTGAGTTTTTAAAAGTTACACAAAGTTTCTACAAAAGGAAAGTATGTATATTTGAAAGATTAAAGAAAAATTACTGATCATTCAAATTAGTTTACTATGTCTAAAAATTAATTAAGTTTAATGCAATGCAAAAAGAATACTGAACTGGGCTGGAGTTATCAGTCCTGCATTATATCCCTACTCATTATAACCAACTGCTTGATCTTAGGGAAATCATTTAACCTTGAATGTTCTTATCTATAAAATGGAGAAACCAAATTATGTCATTGCTAAGATACCTTCAAAATATATGATTCTAAAACTACAACTAGTTTACATAATTTAGAGCAAGATACAAGATTTAGTACATGGATATTTAGACCTATTCTTTTTGCTGAAGCAAATGGTCTGTGTTTAGTCAAGGTTGTTGTCATCACACTACATAAAGTCAAGGGTATTTGATGCTATTTAGTTTTCCTGATAGGAGAAATGTGTTTCAATTGAATTATGACATGCTCTGCAGCCTGATTCCTGCAAGACAGCAACAGTCTGCTGTCTGTCAGCTATGCCAGTAAAAGTGATAAATGTTTCCAGTGATTAAGTTATTTGTCAATAATAGAAGAAGCATCTTGGACTCATAAATTCTGCACCTATAATTTCATACTTGTCTAAAACTGTATAATCTATTTAAGCATTAAAATCTAACAGAAAGAGCTGATAAAAACCAGAAGTACATTTTCTAGGTTAAAGAAATATAGTTTACTTCAAACTTCTCTGTTGCCTGAGAAAAATCCCAATAAGGGGATTTCACTGCCCTTTGAGACAGTTGCTTGAATATCACCTTAACATTATCTAACCAGATATCATATACTGATATCAAAGCCATAAATACAAACTTCTCATGTCCCATACATTTAAATGTGTTTGTGTATATATATATATACACACACACACATACATATATGTGTCATAGTAATACAGTGTAAGAATTAATTAGCAAATTCTCAAAATAGAAAGTATTTAAAATTATTTTAAAAATCTGATAAGATTCCCAAGGAAATCTTTTCAGAAAATACAATGGAGGATAATATGCTAAAGTAGTAATATTCAGGCTGTAGTAGGTCTTCGGGGAAATATTCAATGCTCTCTTCAGCTTTCACTGAAAAACTAAACAAACAAACCAAAAGCAGCAGGACAGTTTTCCCTCTGGAAGTGGATGGTTATAGATGCATTAAGGAGTATAACATATGCTATAAATATAGACGGTGAATAATTCACATGTGCTATCAAAAGAGTCAAGCAACTGGGACTAATATCTACTCTGCTAAAATTCTCATTTTCTTCTTTGCCATCTTTTGCAATCAGTAGGCTCACAGAATATCTGGTGTAAATGAAATAAGGTTGACTGCAAAGTTATAAAAAATAAACAAATTAAACTCACATTATAAGCCAATGCTGACACATTGCCTTTACTTGAGAAAATCCTCAAAACACTCTAAATAGCTGCCTAATATTTCTCATTATAACCTAAGTAATGTGTTGGCAAAATGTCCATATCAATTTCTTTTTTTAAATAACTCTTTGGTTGAAGAGAGAGGGAAAGTAAACCAACAAAAAACGCTACAGGGAAGCAGTGAAAGAAACAGTCATAGAAATTATATCAATTATGTAGGGTTTTTAAAGGTGATTATTTAAAGGTGACATTCTGCTTAAAAGACATATCTGGATAAGTAAGAATGATGTTTAGGAAAGCATCTAGGTTGGTATGGACTCAGAGGGTCAGAAGTGGCATTTCTACACCCACTACTAATTGTACTGCAGAAGATCTGAAAGAAGGGAAAATTGCTTATTTAATAAATGTTCTTTGATAGTAAAATCACTGTAAGTTACAACATTGTCTCTTGCCCAGAACAGCCTTTGTCACAATAACAGCCCTGAGGACAATTCTCAGAAAGTAGAATTCCATAAAACATTGAATGCCATAATTCAAAAAGAGTCATGTACCACAACGTTCATTGCAGCTCTATTTACAATAGCCAGGACATGGAAGCAAACTAAGTGTCCATTGACAGATGAATGGATAAAGAAGATGTGGCACATATATACAATGGAATATTATGCAGCCATAAAAAGAAACAAAATTGAGTTATTTGTAGTGAGGTGGATGGACCTAGAGTCTGTCATACAGAGTGAAGTAAGTCAGGAAGAGAAAAACAAATACTGAATGCTAACACATATATATGGAATCTAAAAAAAAAAAGTGGTTATGAAGAACCTAGGGACAGGACAGGAATAACGACGCAGACGTAGAGAATGGACTTGAGGACACGGGGAGGGGGAAGGGTAAGCCGGAACAAAGTGAGAGAGTGGCATGGACATATATACACTACCAAACGTAAAATAGATAGCTAGTGGGAAGCAGCCGCATAGCATACGGAGATCAGCTCGGTGCTTTGTGACCACCTGGAAGGATGGGATAGGGAGGGTGGGACGGAGGGAGAAGCAAGAAGGAAGAGATATGGGAACATATGTATAACTGATTCACTTTGTTATAAAGCAGAAACTAACACACCATTGTAAAGCAATTATACTCCAATAAAGATGAAAAAAAAAAAATCATTAAGCCTTTCCTGATCTCATTCCCTCCTGTCTCTGTAACCTGATGCTCTGCTCTGGCCTCATACATACTTTCCTCTTTAAGCAAACTGAATGACCTGATATGCCCTGATGCTGCGGGGCTGTGTCCCACCCTCAGACCTTTGCTCACAGTGATTTCGCTGCATGAAAATGTCTTTCCCTTTGTCCCATTTACAATAACATATCCTTTAATATCCAGCTGACATCACCTGCTTTGGGGAACCTGGAGTGCCCAGATGGTTAGGAGCTCCATCTTTTGAATCCCCATTTTATTCAGGGCAGCATACTTCAATTAGAGAAGTATCACTGGCAATTCCTGTCTCTCCTGTTGATAAAGTTGGGAAATCCATTGAGAAGAGACAACAGGACTCACTTTGTTTTCCCAGTGCCATGCACAGGCCTGACAATAGTACAAAGAGTGCTCAATAATGTTTGTTACATGAGGGAATCTAAGAAAGAAAGTTTAACTTACTGAGGGGAATAAAAATATTAGTACTTTGGCTTCACTGGTGTACATAATAAGCAAAGACATATATCTGCACTCATTCACCTATTAAACCCCCAAACTAAGTACTTCTATGCGGTAAAATGTTTCAGAAACACTTTTTAGGTTAATCTTGGCCACCTGTAACTCAAAGAAATAAAACTGTATTTATCTGAAAATATTATGTATTTAATACTCAAAAATAATCTGGAACAAATCTGTACAAATATGTACAAACTTTAACTGAATAGTAAATAATTTTTTTGTAATTTCTGTAATTTGTAATCTTTCAATTTGTAAATAATTTGTAATTTGTAAATTTTTAAATAAATTATAACAAAGCACTGTTTTATGAACGTTGTCTTCTTGGAAGCAATGCCTTCTTCAGTTTAGTTTACCAATAGCTAGAGACTTATCTCTTTGTCTCTAAGGACAGACTCCAAGCTTCCACATGTGGAATGAGAACTAATTAATTGTTAATTGACAATTATGACTCTAATGATAGCAAAATATAAAGATTCCTTTGAGATTTTCTCATAGTATACTAGCTAAAATAGCCTTCCGCATTGATTTCCAACACCAAACACGGTTTACATACTCCCTTTCCAAAAATCAACAGGGTTTCAAAAATTATGCTATTAGTTTCTAATCCCAACTAGAGTTCTTGAAAAATACAAAAACAATCTATTTCCTCAGTTACATTAAAGAAAATCAATGTGTCACTAAGTTTATTTTTTTTAATTTCATGAACTTTAGAGTCAAACAAATCAGGTACAGAGCTATTTAGACATCAAAATTATATCTGGGTTTAAAAATAGGCTTGTCTTCTGATTTCAAAAATACATTTTCACAGAGAATCATTTCATACTTGCCAATGTCATTCTTGCTTATCAACACACTATTCATTGTCTGCTTTCTTACATTACATAATTACTTCATGCTGAGGTTTTTACTGATTTCAAGTCCTCAATAATTGATTCCATATGTTATTATCATTATCTGTAATTACAGAACACTTCTGCTTTTTAAAAGGTTAATATTTTAAACAATAACAACATGACGGAGTGAAAAGCAAAAGTAGGGACCACTGGACAGAGCACTTAGTACAAATCCCAGTTTTTTTAAACCATCTCTTAGTAAAAAAGTAAAAAATAAATAAATAAGGGGCTACCTTAACATTTGGCACAAGAATTTCCATTAGAGATGAAACTTTCTTTGTCTTGAAAAATGCCTTATCAAGCTATAGAAAACAATACTTTTGCAGAGGTGAAAGCCAAAGCAAACAGAGCAATAGTGGGGCTTTGTAAAGTGTAGGAAAATGAGATTTGTTTTCCTCCTGGCAAACGAGAAAGAGGACGTTAGATAGGATGACAAGAGGGAAGAGGAAAGAGGAGCCCAGTGGAATGCTATGAAATCCGGACCAAATAAAATTCCCGAGAGATACACTAATAGCAAGGTTCCAACGTAAAGTCATTTGTATTGATGTGATATAGACACTCCTTGTCTTGCTGTCCTCAAATCAGCTAAGTTTAATGCTACTGGGAATAACTGGTTTAAATGGTTGTTTTGTGGACACTGATGAAAAGGCTTGTTTCCCCTGTGGGTTGGTGCTTTGTAGAACAGAACCTTCCTAGAATGAGCAGAAATCCTTCTATGGGATGACCTTGAGCATACAACCTTTTCCGCACCCACCACACACCTTTATAAATCTGCAGAAACCATGTGGAGGGGATTGGACCTGCCTGGGGCATGGTCTGTAAGGATTCTCTGATGATACCTGTATAGCTTTATAAGAGATTTGGCAAGTCCCACCTTTCTTCTTATTGAATGCAGTATGACTTTGCCTATCAAAATTGCAATATTTTGAAATAAAAATTTTAGGGTATGCAATTAAAGGTACTGCCCACAAAGAATAACTCAAAGATCAAAAAACATTCAAAATGAAAAATGTTTGAGTTTCATTCACAAAGTGAAACATTTTTCAGTGTCTAAAGGTAAAAATTAAAAAGACATTTAAGTGCTGATATTTGACGTTTGGTGTGTACAAATCAATTTCATAATCTATTTCATTAAATAGGGAACTTACATATTAATGTTAATAACTTATTTATTGTTCTAACAGGCAAGAAAAGAGTCAAAGTTAGCCAAAGATACCATATGTTGAAATCAGAAATATTTTTATCAGTAAAAGCTTTTAGAAAACTCAAAAATACTAGCATTATTTTTTTCAACTAATTTTTAAAATAAAATAATTGTTTTGTAGAACCCAAACTTTTGTCTTCTAATCTGCATGCAGACCTCTGTACACACATGTGGTAAATAGCCATGATGATAAATGACATACCTGGCTAATTTTGCCTTTTGACTATGCCAAAGTCATATCAATTTTAAAATACAAAGAAAAAATTCTCCCTCACTGAGAAGGGAATACTTATATGATATAACCGTCCAACAAATACCGCTTACAGCACCTTTGAAGTAGATATCCTCATGATCATTGCTAATAAAATTAGAATAAGTGGTACAGGCTGCTAAGAGGTAAAGGTTACAGAAAAAATAAGGTCAAAGAAATGAGATTAGTGACCATAACAAGAAGAATGAGAGCTTGGATCTGTCTAGACATTCTCTCTATAATTTGTGTAAGGGTGTAAGATCAAATTTTTTAAAACCAAAGTAAAATGAGGAGAAGTTACTATCAACTTTCTTATTCATGATTACACATTCTTTTTGTTTGATTGTTTGTTTGTTTGTTATTCACATACTCTGTCGTATCTCATTTTTTTCTTCAACTGAAAAAGTCTGCTGATTTTGTGGCTATGGACAGTATAACCTATTTCAATAAAAATGCCCATATATGTTTGCAAATTGAGGGTATGTGCTTCAAGTAACATACAAAAGGCTAAATATGACCAAACAAAGCTGGTGGAATGAGGCAAAATGGGTTACACTCATTAATATTGGACCCAGGCTCCAATTTTTAACACTAACTTTTAAAGCAGATATTATAAAAACACAAATTTAAAAAGAAAAAAAAAGTTCATTCCTTTGCATATAATGTAATTTTTTTAAAACAATCTCAACATTTTATTTAAAACCATTTTTAATTATTCATCCAGTCATCATTCATCGCACTTTGTTTATAGAACACACTGAACAAATAAAAGTAAGCATTCACTATAATACACAGGATACAAAGATATAAAAAAGGTGTCATTTAAATATTTTAGCTATCTTCTCACAATTAAATTCTGGTGATAGAATCAGATTTTTGAGTAGCTAATAATTTTTAAGGACTCAAAAAAAAAACCCCACTCATGTAAAAATTTGGGTTAAAAGACTGCTTTCATTAACTTTTCCTAATTTTCAATGAATTTATTAATCATAAAATCCCATCCATGTTATACAGCCCCATTTAAAATGTTCTTTTTAGTAAAGATAGTTCATAGTCCATAATCTACCCCAACCCTGATTAAAAAAAAAAAATCAAAGATGCTTGCTCAGCCATCTCAGCTTAAGTTTCAAGCAGTGTCTGGCACAGACGGTAGATATTTGATTTTAAAGACATTCATATTTTTTAAAGCTACCTGTAGTACTATTTTTAAAAATGGCAAGCATGATAACACTAATAGATTTTACAGCTATTATAATGCAATTGACAATATAAAATGTAAATTATGGTCTGAACTGGTAAAGAGGGGAATCAATTTGTGCTTAATCTATTTAAAATTCTTTCTAAAAGTCCCTAAGAATGAAAGACACCTTCCCCCTGTTGCTCATTTAATATTGGCATTTCTATGTGGCAGACGGTGTCCTTATCCCTGTGCTTCAGCTAAAAAGAGTTTTATTAAGACTAAACAAGTGTGAACAGTGCTAATTTCTTGCAGCAGGCCAATATGAATAACCTCTAGAATGAGTGTAAATGCCCTGCCTCACCATATGGTTGAGGTTCACATCCTGCCAATAGAATGGACTGAAAAGTAGCCAACATGCTTGAATCCTGCCCTGAGTACCATGTTTCATCATTAGCCACCCAATCAAAGAACAGCTACAGAGGAAGGGAGATCATAATGGATGAGAAACATAATCTGATGAATTGTTTGGTGGGCTAAGCTCTGAAGAAGGGCCAGCTGTGGGTGGATTCTGAAATAGGCAACAGTCACCTTTCAGTACCCCTCATCATCCTTACAATGCTCTTGCCACTTCTTTCCCTAATACCCACCTACCCTCCCCCTTTTAATAACCCAGAGTCCAGTGATGACTGATATTAATCACTGCTCTGGGCGTACATACCACCATAGACTGCCTCCCCAAGTGTGTGTTCCAAGCTCTCAAGGTGTGTCTCGAACTTAAAAACTGTATGCACTTCCTTTAAAGAACATATCTTTTCACAGACTCCTAGTCTTAACTTATTTTACAAGGTAACTTAAACATACACAAACATAAACTAGATAGAATCTTAGTATACTTTTGGTCCATAGGGAGTTAAAATTTTTTACAAAAAAAATTTTAAAACCTCTACAATTAGTAAATTTGAATTAATCACAGTTTGCTGCTGTGCTATGATAAATTGCTTGATATTTGAATATGGTATAGTTTCTTCTAGGTTGACTACACTACTACACCTTGGGTGAGGATCTAATAAGATCTCACCACTCTGTCTTCCTGGAACCATTGTAAAACTTACTTATAGAGCCTTGGCTTGACATCACTTGGTTTGAAAATGTGTGAATGAGATACTATATGCTTAACATCTGGTCATCTCAGTGCTTAACCAGGTAAGACAGATGATTATTTTTATAGATCATCAAAATAAATATTAAAAATTAAATATTCTCATGAGAAACTCAAGGAGTATTTTAAGAACCACCACTCTAAAATTTCACCTCTTCTTTCCTCTACCAAAGTATAATTACCATATAAGTAAGATTTAGTGAAATCTTTCCATGTGCCAGACTCTTTATATGTCTTATCTCTGGCAATCCTCCCAACAGTCCTACAAGGTAGCTACTGTAATCATTCACATTAAAGATTTAAAAACTAAGATTATACAATTAGGATGCAAATCAAGTCTTAGTGGACTCCAGAGCCTTTTCCCTTAATTACTACAATATGCCATCTACCAACTTGTTCTCAGCTAGTTGTCCAGTGGAAACGTTCCGAGCAGTCAACTCTCCTTAAAGAGCTGACTACCTCTTCTGAGAATATTTGCGTTTCCCTACTTCTTATCACACCCAAAATTAATAAAAATAAAAGTAAAAATAACAAAAGATTGGTGGGGAGAGAAACAAATCATTCTGAAACGGCAGAATATTTCAAATGGAAGATGGATGAAGATAATATAATTATATAGATAGCGACTTATTCTCTAATACTTCAATCTGACTGCATTAGGGGACACATAATAGCTCAATCCACTGCAGTTACGTTCTAAATTAATCTTTAGGTATTCCTGGGGTTAGTTGTATATTTGCGGAATGAAAGAAAAAGATGGCAAAACCTTCTTAATTGTTTTCAATGTCTTAAAACAAAGAAAATTGAAATATTTCATTTTATGACATGCTTGTTTCTCTTTTGTCCTTCCACAAAATTTCCCAGATCAGGCTGATCAAATATAGTACTTTCATAACTCCTTTCTATGTGTTTCACTCTGCATCTAAAAGTATCTACCCTTTATAGGCTCCTCTAAGATTCAACTACTCTTCTACTCTTAATCTGCACAGATTCTAAAATTTTGGTCAATTTGTATAAGTATTAATGAGTTTCATTCTCATATGTCTTCCTCTTACATTCCACTCATCCATAGAAACATTGCCTTTTTTAGATTTAAATTCCAAGGCTGTATAAATTTTGTCAGTAAAACATTTCATATCTACCAAATAGTGCCATACATCAATAGAAGATTACTGAATACTTTATGCAACTCTTTCCTTCCTTTTGCTTATAGAAAGACAGAAGAATTGTAGCATGCCCTGAACTCTTCAAAAAGTGCAACACAAAATCTAACAGAAACAAGGCAAAACAAACCAAAAACAGAAACAAAAGTTCTCATCAAAGACAAAGACACTAAAGTGATACAATAGCTATTTACGGGCTTCCCTGGTGGCGCAGTGGTTAGGAATCTGCCTGCCAATGCAGGGGACACGGGTTCGTGCCCTGGTCTGGGAAGATCCCACATGCCGCGGAGCGGCTGGGCCCGTGAGCCATGGCGGCTGAGCACAATGAGAGGCCCGCGTACGGCAAAAAAAAAAAAAAAAAAAAAGCTATTTATAATTTATAAATTTCTTAAATGTAATACAACTTTAAAACTGACTAAAGTTTAGAGTCTACAACTTTTTTTGTCTTAGCCAAAATAATTCCTTTTAACTACATTCTCTCTAACACATTTCACAAGCAATTTTAACATATCATTTTGATGGACTCAAACAAATACAATATTTGTGATGTTAAAAAAAAAACAAATTCAGTTATGTGTTTGCCCACCAAGTTGACTTTTTTAAATTCACTAGACACAAGAGGATGATAAAATTCTAGTCAGTGAAGGAAAGCATCAGCTCTCTAGGGTACAATACACCTTCCCTAAATGCGTGTCAGCTTCTAACACATATTAGCCTTTAGATGTGTTATCAGTCAACAGAGTCAGGCAAAGCAGATAAGAATGTCTTTCAAGAATTCTTTTTCTAAGGCCTTATGGTAACTCTATAATTGATCAACACAAGTGTTACATCTTCTGGTTATCTAGGAAGCACAAATGACCCATGTAATGAAGCACTGAAGCGTTTGCTCACATAGGACTATGGGAAGAAGAAAAATCTGTCAGCTGCAAGAGTAGGAAAGAAATCACTGTTATCAAGAGTTACATTGTAGCTCTCCCCAAAATTCATAATTGTAGATATTGTGATACACAGTATTATGTGAGCTTTCTTTTAAATGGTATCTATCATACATAATCAAATAATTGTATTATCTATAAAAGTTATCTAATATACAACTTGCACAATGCAATTTGGGGAGTGAAAGCACAAAATGAAGAAAACATGCCACTCTTCTATCTTGCTCCTGTGGAATCTGAATTTATTTCACTGACTTAGATTAACAGTGATACATGTAAAAGCTTAGCAGGAATATGAAATAGAGGGTAAGGGTCTTGGAATATGATTATCATAGAAATAAGATTTTTAAAGCCATAAGGCCTTCATAGTATATTATTAGAAAAATCCACAGCAAAATGCAAAGCACAATATTCAAGTCTGAAGTTCTCATAATAAGTCAAATATTTTAATTGACCAGATAAATCTTTAGGATATTTATTATATTAAAAATAAATAAGACTGACACTACGTAAGAGATATGTGTTAAAGGTTTTTCCCATATTCTGGCCATTGTGGCCCTCCTCAAACAACCATCCCATTTAATACTCTGCATGGCTTAATAAACAAAGCCCTTGCATTTTGAAAGCTTCATTTCCAAATGATTAGAACATTTCCTTTCCAATTTTAAATAAATTTTAAAGGTCTTAATCTCAAGATTTTTTAAATTATGTATTCAATCAATTAGATTATTTTAAATGAACAGTCCAGTAGTAACATTGGATTCAATCCCAAATAATCACAGCTCTTTTGGGGGTCGCATTGGCCCAGCAAAGAGAGTTTTGCTTCTTTTTCATATCCCCTCACTCCAACCCACTCTGCAACTACCTTCTGTGCAAACACCCCATCCAGGATTCACTAGGAGGACTATGTCGGGGAGAGGAGGCATTAAAAGAACTAGGCTATTAGCCATGCAGCTGATAAGTTAAAAAGAACTGGGCAGCAAGGTTTGTTTGGTTGTTTTGTTTTGTTTTGTTTCAGCTATCTAACAGTAGGAGTATGCATGGCCCAATATTCCTACAAAATTTTATACGAGTTTAATTTGTGATATGTAAAACAAGACAACATGAGAAAAGCAACATCTGCTCCTCCTTTTGTGTGCTTCCCATTTAGTGATCTATCACCACATCTATTCCTCAAAGTTATGAATATAAGTGCTTTACTTTATGACAGAGCAGACAAATAAAATGTGTTACGAACCTAAGGGCATCCAGTAGGTTGGAAAGATGGGCAAAAAAGAAGATCCATAACTAGTAACAGAACCAATTGATTTAGTTGTTATTTGGTTCTGAAACAAATATACAAGCTGTCTCAAAGGCGTGAAGTAGAGTCTATCAGAGCTAGTCATTGAAAATTTTTAGTTCAGTTCTAATTCCTGCTTTGTTTGCTGAAAGAAAATTGTTTTCTAATAAATAGTGCCAGACCAACTAAAGCACTGTAGCAGACCAACGATTAGCACTGTAATTTAAGTCCAACTAAATGTTTTCCCTAACTGCTATCTATGTTGTTCAATAACAAAGAAGCATTCTAATTGTTTACCAAATCCATGTCGTGTGTAGGGAAATAGGAAGACAGAGAAAAACTGGGGTGCCACTTGTGCTAGAAGCCTTAAAATTACTAAAATTCTAAAAGAAGCAGTGAGCGAATGAAACCTCCAAGCCGAAATAAATTATTTAATCCACCTTTCTGATGTAATATATCAGATTCTGAATTAAACACATGGAGTTTTTTTTTAATTACTGTTATTTTTGTCTGCCTGAAACTAAAAAAAAACCCACTTTTTTACTGTAGGGCTGAAGTCTCAGAAATAAAAGAAAAAAATGTATTGTAAAAAATCATGCGGAGGGCTTCCCTGGTGGCGCAGTGGTTGAGAGTCCGACTGCCAATGCAGGGTACACGGGTTCGTGCCCCGGTCTGGTAAGATCCCACATGCCGCGGAGCGGCTGGGCCCGTGAGCCATGGCCGCTGAGCCTGCGCGTCTGGAGCCTGTGCTCCGCAACAGGAGAGGCCACAGCAGTGAGAGGCCCGCGTACCGAAAAAAAAAAAAAAAAAAAACACGCAGAAATGAGAGAACGTCCTTAAAATGGGCTGAATAAACACAAGATATGATCAATTAGAGATAGTTTCAATTTTAGTTATTAAACCTCTTTTTCTTCCCTCCTCACATCTATTCTGAACTTTCTATTAAACTAAAAAATTAAAAATGAATACGATTTGTTGCTTTCCAATTCTGAATATGTAACATTTCTCATCCTGAAATGAATATCATTCTTTAAAATTAGCAATCAAAGAACTTTGAAAGCGGACAGTGCAACAAACTGCATAATGATTTTAGATCACTAGAAGGAACAGCTGCCAATCAGCTAATTGCAATTCTGTATTGTGCCCGCTCAAAAAGAACCTAAAATGGAAATTGTTTCTTATTCATACACTTAAAATAAATTTTGGTCTGCACAAACTTCATGAATTTTGAAGAGTCTTTAGGCTGTACATTTTATCTGTCAAGCCATGGGAGGCTTTCCTGATTTTAAAAGAAAAAACAAAACAAAACAAAAAAAACAGTACCTTTATATTTCTGTAAACATGTTATGGATGCAGTCATTTTAAATGCATGTATTCAGTATGAAAAATCTATGATGTGTCTCTTAGGACTCTATACTGAATATTAAAGTCAAAATAAATAATCCTGGATATTTTGAAAAATAGCAGAACAAAAGGTAATCTTCAGTATCACTGTTTCTAAACAGTATTATATCTCTATAGTGAAAACAAATTTAAACAAAAAATAAGGCACAAAGGAAAGAATGTCTTTGAAAGGGCAATCTTTTGGTGCTGAAATTCCCCAAAAGGAAAGCTATTCCTAAAGAAGAGCCTTAACAAAAAATCCAGATACCATCAATCACAAACATACCATTAAAAAAAAAAAAAAGATAACTGATGAAGACACATTGCTCTATGGCAAACAAATGCTGTGACTAACCTAGGATAAATAACAATAAATATGCTTAACACTATAAATCCAGCATCTAAGTATCTTGAGAGAAAAGCTGTATTTCAAATGTGGTATGACAACAGGAAAACATTCTTTATTGAAGAAAAAATTTGTATAGACACCATAACTTATATGGAACATATAGCTTATCTTATATGCTTAAAATATTGGTCTCTTTTCTACTCATATAAATACATAATAAACTAAACTTGTATTATTAATGAAAGAGAAGCATACTAAGTGGAAAGAATTTCTCTCAAATTAATACAAACCTAAATAAAACAAATGAACAAATATAACGAAACGAGAAAAAGACTCACAGATACAGATAACAAACTAGTGGTTACCAGAGAGCACAGGGATTGGGTGAGGGCCAAAACAGGTGAAGGGGATTAAGAGGTAAAAACTACTACGTACAAAATAAAGAGGTTACAAGGATGTTTATGTGCAGCACAGGGAATATAGCCAATGTTTATAATAATTTCATATGGAGTATAATCTATAAAAATATAGAATCACTATGTTGTACACCTGAAACTAATATTGTAAGTCAACTAGACTTCAATTAAAAAAGAAAAAAATCCTGCAGATATGCTTATGCTTGAGTTACATTAGCAAGCTTAGAGGTTTAATGATCTTTAAACCACCCAGTTAATGAATTAGGAAACTAAATATTTTAAAGAAATATATCACACTTCTCAAATAATAACTGCAAGATTGAAACCTCAATGCCAAATTTAATTTAAAAAAGAGATAGATCCTGAACAAAAATAAAAGCATCTCAGTTTTATGTAAACAACTCTTTATAATGTTTAAAGTCATTTTTATGATTGGTGTTCAGCTGTAAGATATGTTTAACACTCTGTATCTAAGTTGTTGTATGGCAGTAATTTAGCTGAAAACATCTAAAGGTCTATTTTAACAGGATTGTGTAAAAGTTACAGACACCAAATCGCTATGAAATTATCAGTAAAATCATGTGACACTAGGCAAACACTGAGCAAGCATATTAAATTATTAACAGTGTTTTCTAAATAATTATGATTAGTGCTACTTATAAAATGAGATATTAAGTAATCTACCAAAGTGTTCTACATAAGGATACTAAATATTAAAGTCCAAAGAAGGTAAGGGAGTTGCCCAAAGTCACACAGCAATGCAGTTACCCAGAAGAGGCTAGATCTGAACTCTGGTTTTCTGATGTCAAGTCCAGGCCTCTTTGCAATGCACCTGCAAACACAGCATGCTGGTTGTACATTAATAGAAGAAAGTGAAAATATGGGACTGACACAGCCATAGCTATCGCTTTGCATAATGATATAAAAAGAATACATCAAAAGGTAGCATTTATATTTGAGTTACTGTAGTCAAATTAATAATTTCTTCCCAAAAGTATACTGGTGTTTATAACATCATGCTTGTGCTGTAGATCATGCAGGCCACTAAATGTGTTCACATGTGTAAAACATCTGATAGACAAAACATGTTGAATATTGGTTATTGTCCTATAAAAAAAAGTTAGCTAAGAATTTGTTAGGTTGCTTTCTTCCTATTTTCCTTGCACAGTCTAGTGTCAATGTGCAGGAGTGTAGTGAATAGGGAATCTCCTGTTTCTCAGAAATCTGTGACTAAGCTCACAGACTGAGGACAAAGACTCACTGAGTCTGAAGATAATGACCCTCCTGCAGGTCTTGAGCCCACCTTTTCCCCTACCCTTCCCCCGTCCCCTGGATCCATAAGAGCACTTAGGAAGAAAGAGGAGGTTTTCATAATCAGCATGAGAAAAAGGAGGAGAATTCTCCTTCCAAAGCAAGTGCTTGTGAATGTGTGAGGGCTGTTTTAAAGAGAATGACACCTAAAAACAGAAGCCTCGTCCAAGAAGAAAGACTGGCATTTTGCTCCTCACTTAGAGATCTGCTTGGACAACAAACTTCCTGATTGTCCCCATACATAACTGAGCAAAGAAAAGAGACACGGAAAGAGATGGCAGAGCAAAGAGAGAGGGGCTACGGTAAAGCATCTCACACTCCACCCACTGCCCTGAAGGGATGTAGGAGTGTCCCTCAGGTCAGGAGAAAAGAGCCACATTCAAGTCATTTTGCTGGTACTCTATCCAAGACAGCGATCCACTGGTAAGGACACCCTAAAAGCAAGCTGCTCAACTGTCTGAGGCAGATCTAATGTGGGAGACTGGAAGAAGTCAAGCCTCCCTCGCCAAGGGCCTGTCCAGTGGGAAGGCCCCACGGAGCCTCTGAAGAACTTGGATGTGTATCAGCCACACAGAGGGCATGAGCATCCAGGTAGTGTTAGCCCTAGAATCACTGACCATCAACGGAAAGAACTAGGACAGCAGGGACAGAAGAGGAGAGTGTTCATCGTTTTGCCTCTCAATCCTCTACATCCTGGAGGAGCCAAGCCTTGAAGAGAGGAAGTGTCTAGAAGCAAACTATACCCTAAGAACCTATGCTACTCCAAGAGACCACGCACCCCTCCTCAAGTGTGCAGCGGGAAGATGGTACAGGATGAAGTGAGAGTGAGCATTACACTGGACTGACTTTAAAGTATTAAAGTGACTGGAAAGTTATAGAATCTATTCAAGGTATTATTAAAGGACGGAAAGGGAACACTCAGTACTGAATGGTTAAAATGAGACCATTTTCGGTTTTATATTCCACCGTCTACTGAAGTCAGGGAGCTAAATGAACCTGCCTTTACAAATGGGTAACCTCATTGTTTTTGTACTTATCAATCAAGTCAGTTCTTTATCGGTAATAACAGAAATTCTATTTGGACAGTCTATTAACCTAAATGGTCCTAGTGAATTTACATCTTCTAGAAAGAAAAAAAAAAAGAAATGATGTCATCTATTGTAAATAATTTCCTTTGGGGTGAGTCTTGCATTAAGGAGTGTGAGGAAGATAGCTGTCCTGTCTTGCATGCCAGTAACAGTTTTCTCTTTTTTCATTTGCACATTGTTTCAATCTTATAAAAATGATAAATAGTATCCCATGTGTTAAAATAGTGTAGGACATTGATCAACAAATCTGAAATCATAAGTTCCAGTAGTCTTGACTTAACCTTCTTATTTTCTCTGGTATGGGATTACAACCACAGAATATTCTAGTTGGTGGATGACCAAAGAACATATAGTAAACTTCTCACTCATGTAAGATCTTCCTTTCAACATTTCTGAAACAGGACTATCCAAACTTTATTTAAATATTTCCAATTATTGCATTCCAATGGCAGCACTGTAACTGGAGCAGTCCTCTGGATACTCACTCCTCACCCCATGGGTCTGCATTCACTGTTGTTCAACAAAACGAATGCAAATGATTTGTGCTGGGGGGAGAGGTAGAGAAGGAGCAAGTGAGGAAAGATGGGGTTATTATGATATGGCACCTTATAACATATGAAGGTTTCCTCTCTTAATGGAATTTGGAAGAGCATATTACCTAATTCTGCGGCTTGCTGGATTATTATGGTTCTACCTGCAAAAGGTCTCTACCTTCTCCATTTCCTGTTACATTACATCAGGAACCAGTAAGGGCAGTTGTACAGAGGAATACATCCTAGTATCTGTTTTAAAAAGGAAAGGGGCTTCATACCTGTTTCCAAAGCAAACTAAAAACCACAGGAGATAGCCATCCACCATTCAGAAGATTTTTGTCTAGAACATTTTCAACATTTTTTTTATTACTAAACTAAGATCTGCCTAAAATTTCCATTGTAGTTCACATAGATAGTAACTGAAATTTTTGGTCCAAGTAAAGCATACTATAAAAAGGTATGGAGTAAAAAGACTATAAAAAGTTATCTGGAATTAGAACTTAGAGTTGCATTTGATCTAGTCCTCCAATATAAACAGAAATTTTAAAACTGAATGTCTTCATATAAAGTTAAGCTTTAGTAGAGGAATAGAAATTGAAACTGAACGAATGGAAGGAATCTCAGAAAAAAAATGAGAAAGGATTATGGGAGCAGCACTTACTGGGGGCCCATATATGAAATAATAATCTAGATTACTTTTCACTATAGGAGGCGCCATATGTATATTCAGTATGTAAACTAATGTATAGCATGAGGTTTATACATTTATATCTTACTATGTTGCTGAACTTGAATGATACAAAAAGTTAGGAATAGAGTAGATAACATTTTAAAAATGTTATCAGGGGCTTCCCTGGTGGCGCAGTGGTTGAGTCTGCCTGCCGATGCAGAGGACGCGGGTTCGTGCCCCGGTCCGGGAGGATCCCACATGCCGCGGAGTGGCTGGGCCCGTCAGCCATGGCCGCTGAGCCTGCGCGTCCGGAGCCTGTGCTCCGCAACGGGAGAGGCCACAGCAGTGAGAGGCCCGCGTACCGCAAAAAAAATGTTATCATTCAGCGTAAAGATCTTTCACTAGCGGTGTCCTACCAGGAATTTTTCCCCTCTTTTTTTCCACTACACTGGGTAAGAGCAATATTAGGTAACGGGAGCTAGAGCTCTGATTTTGTCAACTAGTAAAAATATGGATGAAAGACTCTAGCTTGCCCTACCTGACATTTGAATCATTGTACATTTTTACCAGGCTATACAGAGGCACTGAAAACCTTGTCTCTGATCCAAACCTTGAAAGCTTTTTATCTTTTATCAAATCTTTGATTATGTTAATAAAACACAATCTATAATTGGCCTATGTTACTTTAGCATTTGGCAGTTTTACAGACTTGACTAAAAATATATGTTTAAAGCCCACTACTGTATAATTAAATGAAAGTTTGGCTTTATTCAAAAATGCAAATGAATACTTGGCTTCTTCTCTTATACACTTTTCAATTATTTATATGTAGTCCCCATTCATAGTGTTTTCTCTGGTCCAGAAACAATTCAATTTTAACAAATTTCCAATCTGTTTAAAATTTTACAATAAAAGATGGCTTTAAATTATACAATAAAAGCATATTTCTGTTGCTGGAAAAGGGTGATATGCAACTTGCCAAATCAGAAATGAATGAATAGACATTTCATTTTCTTGCATCATCTGACACGACTAGTATTGTATGTATATTGGCAGGTGCTTAGATCAGATCTCAAAAGAAAGGAAATTATTTTTATGTTATTTGAAAGCAATAAATGAGCACCTTTAAATTTTATCCATCCTTTAAATTCTAATCGGTCAAGAAGTAAATGTTTCCAATTCCACAGTCAACAGCAAGTAGCCAAAAGAGAACATTTCTAGATTTCCACCTTCATCATCTGCAAGGGTTTTCTTCTAAACATCCTGAAAGCACATTCACTCTTTCAGAGTACACCAGAGCTTTTGCAGTTGCCTGAAATAGTTGATGCCTCCTTTGCTCTCCATAAAGGTTGACATCATGAGTTACTTATCTTTTGGAAAATGGACGAATGAAAGATGTTAATATGTGTCATGACAAGTTGAGGCAATGAGGCAGATTTTATTTTTAAAATACTAATATTTCAAAATAACCAACAAAGATGTTTCCACTAACTCTAAATGGTTTTATTTATACAGCAACTGACTACTAATTGTGAAGTAACTGGACGCTACAAGCTGCAGCACGCAAGGAACTCCCCATTGAGTTTTGGTCATTGTTAGCGCTGTTCAACTCATTGAAATGCTACTAACAATAACAGCATGCTGATATTAAGCAAGTTATAAAAACACAGCACAAATTTCATACTAGTTGTTTTCCTTTTTATGCAAAATTAAATTAATAAAATAGAAGCATATTAAGGAATATTGTATTAAATCTTACACATTTATAAAGTACAACTGTGCTTCTCTGAGGTAAACAGAATAAATTCAATAATGGTCAGTTTAATTTCAATGGATGAAGTTTGAAGAGTTTTCAAGGTGATGAAACCATGACCCAGAAAGACATAATTTGACAAATTAAGAACATTGGCAATGACAGAAGCAAATATTTTGGAAACAACTGAATAAGTGTGAACCATAACAGCCTAAAGTGTCAATGACAGCAACATTGACTAGAGGCCAAGATTTAAATAAAACCTGTCTTTGATTTATAGTTGTTCTTACTGTTCTTGTTTTTGAGCTCATTTGGGAAGATGATCTTACCTCATGCTTTTAGACATCGCTCCCTCTAGTGAAAACAGCACTCAACCTCCATAAGACTCTAATTAATCTAATTTTATTCTCCAAATTGAGGATAATTTTCTTTCTGTGAAATGCTGCTAAATACTTGACCTGACTGCAATCTTAATATATCTGAATTTCTTTGATTTAAATAACCCAAGTATCCTGCTTCATATTCCTCGGATAGAGGAGGGATATTTTTATTATCACAAAGGTTTCGGGAGAGTTTCCTCGGTGGTGGTCTGAGTGGTCCCTGGGCCTCCTACCTCAGAATCATACAGGTAGCTCATCAAAAATGGAGAGCCCTGGATCCTACTGTAGACCTACTAGGTCAGACTCTCTAAATCTGGGGTCTGAGAATATGCTTTTATAATAAGTTCCCCAAGGAAAGCCAAGATCCATTGCTTTCAGATACCACCTCCTTGGCCATTTTGCATTTTAGGACAATTAAACTGCTGCAGGTAATGAAACAGTGGAGAAGGAATTTAGGAGTCCTGTTATCAAGATTGGCTTACAAAGAACTATTGATCTTATACCCTACGTACTCCAACTCTGCCAGGTGTAAGCCCCTTAAAAGGCATATGTTGTTCTACCTTGAAGAATCCACCAAAAAGTCTTTTTATAAAAAAGTGTGGTAAAAAAGTTAACACAGTTCAATGCAATTGCTTTAACTGCAGGCAAGGTTTATATCTGTTCCACTGAGATTATCTCCTGACCCAGAAAAAACAAAAAAATGTCTGAAATCTGTAGTAGTAAGTTGCTTCATTAATCACGTTTTCTTCGCCCTGCTTCATGCATCTGTCCCTGTACTGTGCATCACTTACTGAACCCTACCATTGCTAAGGACACTGACCTTCTCTTTAGGCTAACCTGATCCTGTGTAGGGTACCTCGTCCTCCTGCTAGTCTGCTTTCAGCCTGTTGTCTTCCTTGCCAGCTTCGAAACCTGTGCTGGTGCTCTGTTCCATGTGCACTCCTTTGTTAATCCTTTCCACAGACACCCCACCTAAGTGGGTTCCCAGTAATAAAATATAAAGATCCCAACAAAAAAGAGGGGGTAATATAATCAAGTACTTTTGTGAAACCTTGTATACCTTATATCTTACCTTCTCTGAGAGATGTGCTCTACACATTAATGCTTTGAAGGAACAGAGGATTCTCACAGCAAGGAAAAGTCTATAATCTAATCTAATCCAGTATTCCAGGTGAACCCTTTTTTGGATTAACACAAAACACTGGTCAGTGGGACCAGTGCTCCTCAGAACGAACCTTAGGAAATACTGTTCTCTGTATATGTTGGAATCTCTTTGCCTTGTGCCCATGACCTGACTCTCTCCATCTGGTGGAGGTTAGAACCCTGCAGTTGTTCTTGAATGGAGGCACATTCCTGGAGGTGCTGCAAGAAAAGAACCTTCTTATCTCATGTGGATGTGAAGTGGTTCCCTGAGAAAGGGATATGGCATTTTAAACCATTCTCTCAAAATTGATTTTAAGAACTACTCCAAAAGACCAGGTAGTATATTCCCAGTGGAAAATGAGTTTTCTCATTTGATGTAGAGACAAACAATGCAGAACATGAAACACAATTTATATTCTTCCAATTTCAGTCCCATTCCAAACGTTATACCTGGCATCAAGACACTCTGTAACTCTTAATTAGGGAAACCAAATGACTTTTTTCATCACAAATTTCTTTTAAAAAATAGTAGTAACCATCACAATCATAAGAAGGCACTTAGCAAGTGATATCATGATCAACAAATGCTACCCAAAGATATTCAGGAATAGATTATGGTTTCTTTTTTGTTTTTAATTCATACGTTTTATGTGGCTTCTTACACACTGTGGAGACTTTGTCTTTAAAACACTGCCTTTAAAATGTCCTTATTTAAGTTACTAGATTATTTTAATAGTCTTTGAAATGATGATTTGTCATAATGCTGTACTTGATTCAAATTTCAGACAAAACATTTTGATTTTTTTTTTTAATTTTTTTCTTGGCTGCATTGGGTCTTCGTTGCTGTGCGCGGGCTTTTTCTAGTTGCGGCCAGCTGCAGTGTGCGGGCTTAGTTGCTCCGCGGCATGTGGCATCTTCCTGGACCAGGGCTCGAACAAGCGTCCCCTGCACTGGCAGGCAGATTCCCAACCACTGTGCCACCAGAGAAGTCCCCAGACAAAACATTTTGATAGACAATTTACCAAAAAGATAAATGTCTGCAATGTTTAAAATGCTTAATTGCTAACCTATGGTGCTTTAATGGATCAGTAGAAAGGAAGGTATTTGCTTTTTTAACACAACAACCTTCAACATTATAAACTCTTGCTTATATAAGAGACTCCTTTCCTTAGGTAACACAGGTGTTCCAAGTTGCTAGAAGTCTTCTTCCCTGTAAGACCCACTTAGCAGTCCTCCCAGCCCATCCCCACCTTTCACTAACCATGCCTCCCATAGTTGTGGGAATCCCTGTGGGATATAGGCATGGCTGTTAAATCAAGGCTGAATATTAACTGTCCCCTTGGGCAGAAGCCCAGTCCAATCCCCTGCTCTTCTGCACACAACCTCTCATTTCTCCATTCTGCCTTCACTTGGGCTATACCAACTAACTTGCTCTTAACAAATTCCTTAAAAACACCAGCATGGGCCTGACTTTAACTCCCCAAAGCACAGATAAAAAGCAGACCAGGGCTTCCCTGGTGGCGCAGTGGTTGAGAGTCCGCCTGCCGATGCAGGGGACACGGGTTCATGCCCCGGTCCGGGAGGATCCCACATGCTGCGGAGCGGCTGGGCCCATGAGCCATGGCTGCTGAGCCTGCGCGTCAGGAGCCTGTGCTCCGCAACGGGAGAGGACACAACAGTGAGAGGCCCGTGTACCGCAAAAAAAAAAAAAAAAAAAAAGCAGACCAGAGTGTAAAATGAGACATTTCTCTAGTCTTTGGGAAATTTCAAATCATAAACAAAGATTAAAATTGGACTATAGATATGCAGGTCCTCAAGGTCTACAGGCTAAGACTACAGCCACCTCCTTGGTCCCAGCCTGCCACGATGATGCACAAACCGGCTCTCCGTTCCCCATGCCTGTCCTATCCCCATACCAGCCACAAGCCCTTCCCCATGGCTTTCTTTTTCCAAATTCTGGCTTTCTATTCACCCAGAGTCCCAGAAGAGACAACGTTGTTTTATTTCCTAACAGGAAAGATAATTTCTAATATGCACCTGTACCTGTACCTACAATTTAAAAGAAAAATTATACTGTAAAGCAGAGAAATTTTGTTGCTCAATATCTTAAAGATCTCTATTTTACAACAGCATTTTGACTTTACTTTTGCCAAAAGAAAAAGCCAAGTGACATTTTTTTCCTAAAAACAGAGGGACATTCTGCCCTCTTAGGTGAATTCAACCTTCTCCTGAGAAACAGAAAATACGCTGTTAACATTAAAACAACAATTTCTCATGATTTTCTCCAACCAGCCATCAATTTAAAAAAAAAAATTACTTGGATCCAGTTTCAGATACTGTTATATTAGGAAAAAAACATTAAATAAAGGACTTTATGGTTACTTGGTAGTAATATATGGTTCTACAGTAATTATACATAACTCCTATACAGTGCTAGGTACTAATAATTCTAGCTGAACAATATATTAACATATTAACATTAAACATCCCAAAATAGATACTATTAGTATCTCTATTTTATCTAAGTGAAGTTAGACACAGAAAGGTTACATGACTTCCCATGATCACACAGCTAGTAAGTCAGAACTGAGATTCAAAACCAGATACACTTGGGAAGCAATTCTCAGCCTCACACATCTTGAGAATAGCTAAGAATGTCAGGGAATATAACACTCTAATATGTTGGTTCTGTAGAAAAAGTATTACAAGTTCAAAAGACTTGGGCTTTAGTACTTACAAAACTAAGTTTTTACTCAGTCCTTTTCTTTAGCCCAATTTAACCCAAACTGGTATTCTAATGCTGAAGGGTTTTTGGCAACTGACAGCTATTAAGATCATTTTCTTCAGCACTGTGATAGTTAGAAAAAGAGTCTCCCAAAGATGTCTGTGTCTTCAACCCTTGAACTTGTGAATATGTTATGTTTCATGGCAAAAGGAACTTTGTAGATGTTATTAAGAGTGTGTGTGTGGACCAGGTGATGTGGAAGATTATCACGATCCTCCTTGTGGGCCCAGTCTAATGACACAGATCCTTAAAAGTTGAGAACTTTTCACGGCTGTGTCAGAAAAACACAATATGAAGACTTGATCAGCCATTATTGGCTTTGAAGATGGAGGAAGGAGGCTATGAGACAAGGAATGTGGTGGCAACTAGAACCTGGGAACAGCTATCAGCTGATAGCCAGCAAGTAAGCAGGATATCATTCCTACAACCACAAGGAATAGAATGGTGACAACAACTGGGATAAGCAGGAAAAGGATTCTCCCGCAGAGCCTTGAAAAGAAATTCGGCCCTGTTGACACCTTAATTTTTGGTGAGACCCACAGCAGACTTCTGACCTACAGAATTGTAAGATAATGTGTTATGTCAGCAACAGAAAACCAATATAAGCACCCAGAGACAACACGTATGTGTCCACATGGCTTCATCTCCAGGATTTACGAACTGGGAAATGAGCTAACTCTTCTGCCTTAAAGTATATTAAAAGAGCTATCACTTCATCTCCACGTTGTGTTATCCTGTTATATTTCCATGTCATATCATCCTGTTATATGTCTACAGTAATCCACACACAGTGGGCACACACACACCGGTACTAAAAGTACTGCTGTTAAAAATAGTTATATGTCGCCTCTCTCATCATAAAATATTTACCGACATAAACTTCATTACAAGGTGTCAATTTGTTGTAAAACCAAACTAAAAAAGACAGATGACTTCTCATCAAAGTAAAAAAAAGACAAAAACAAAAAACCTGACTTGTTGGGAATGTACTTGTGCTTTCCCTCAGTCTCCTAAGGACACTAAATCTGATCTTAGAGAACCCATATTTAATACTTCCAGGTGTCCTTCAGAGAAAATGAAGGAATTGCATAGGGAAGATCGAAGATTCTCGACATGGAGATAACCCGCTGCTGTTCAAAGATTAAATGCTAATTTCTCCAGGATGGGGTTGTAAATACCTCTCTCTCTAGATGAATTGGGCCAAAGCGTTGATGCACTGTATCATTCTTACTACATCAAAAAAGTAACCCAAACTGCAAAGGACTATTCTAGTTTATTTGCAACAGTTCCTGTCAGTGTTAAGAATGCTTGTTGCTACAAATTAGATTTTAAACTGGTGTTACATTGCTAATATAATAAGTTTACTTTAGGATCTATTCTTCTACTCAAGAAGAAACAAACTTCAAGTTGAGGAATAACACCTATTCTCTACATTAGTTCTATCAGAATGTTCTATACTGGCTCTTAGGTCTATAAAATGGTTACTCTGGAAGAAATGTCTCTTCTCCTTTGAACATGTGTCCATGTATAAACAGACCTAAAAGGCCCCAGGGAGAGCACAGTGACACTCTGCTTTGGGGATATAAAGCTGGAGAGAAGCTAGGTAAGGCTTCACAGAGGAGGTGATATTTTAACTATGGTTTCGAAATTGTCACGGCACATCTAGAAAACTGGGAGAGAAGGAAGTGGCAGGAGAAATAGAAGGGGCAGAATTTGGAGGATGGCAGGTGAGGATAAGAGCAAG
The DNA here is from genome assembly GCF_963455315.2 of Globicephala melas. Classification (NCBI taxonomy): domain Eukaryota; kingdom Metazoa; phylum Chordata; class Mammalia; order Artiodactyla; family Delphinidae; genus Globicephala; species Globicephala melas. Next base: position 32,632,584 of record NC_083327.1, on the reverse strand, counting down.
CAGTATGCAGTCTCCATGCTTCAAAGCAGAACACCCCTTAAAGTGTGAGAAAATAGGAGGCAGGCATTGAGGACACCCTGCAGGGAGCCTCTGAATTTTGGGACTTGCTCATTGGCCACCAGAAATGGTCCAATATAGTTGAAAAACTATGAATCTGAAATTTCCTATAATATTCATTTTTTGCATAGTTAAGATACACCTATAGGAATAATGATCACTATTATGTCCAAATAAGCTGTGCTTTCTAAAAAAGTGTTTAGTTTCTTTGTGAATAGAACCGTAATGTGAATATACTATTGACGAAGATTGGTAAAGTTATTTCGATACGAACATATCATAATGGATTTTCTTAAGATGCATAGCAAATGTATTCGTGCCTTCTAAACAGAAGACTAAGTGGTTTCTTCCACATCAATAGAAATTATAATATGTAATGTAATATATATGACATTACAAGTAAGTAAGTAACAGCTATTACTCTTTTTCCTCTTTGGACTCACGTGCTTTAAAATGACAACATTAAAAGGTTCAATTCAATTTAGGTAATCATCAGAAATGTCAGCTGCCTTTCAAAGGACCCTTGGAGTCTGCCAAAGTGGGCTAGAAATCATGCATGGATAGTTTTCATTACGTGTGAGCTGACAGTTGTGCTTCTGGTCAAGAAAAAATCCATTCCTGCAAAGAAGGTGTAGCGGGTGCCTTAGCCCCTACCCGAAAATAGCACAGAAGCAGAAGGCAGCAGACCAGGAAGGTTTTGTTTTTCCTATTATTAGGCCTCCAACTTTGAAAAAAATGACAATTTTGACACTTTGTACTTTTGTACTTTGTGAAAACTGGGGTTCGTAATCGCAAAAAAGATTCAGTTTAATATTTTAAACCAATGTCAACCATACTCTAGCTCTTCATAGGGCGTTCTCACCAGGAACTGGCAAAGGCCCCCCACTTTTTGCTTAAAGCCTCAGCCCAGTTACAGAGTAGAAGTGGGCCAGGTTTTACCAAGTGAACACCTGTGTGGTAGGCTCAGAATACAGAGAAGGTCCTGACCCTGATGGAGCTCTGTGTCCGCGCTGCCTAGAATCCAAGCCCATCAGCACTCAGTGAGTGTCACCTACATCACAGCCGCTCAACTGTGCACAGGTTGGGGGATGCCCCAAGGGAGGCAAAGGTGGCCCAAGTCCTGGGCCAGCAACCTTCACCTACCAGCATCCTCATCCTTCTGTCTACCCGACTCAGCCATAGGTAATCTGATCATTTTCTATGTGAATTAAAATGTGACAAATATCAGGAACACTGAATTAAATGAATGAATAAGCCCTATCAAGGAAGTATCTAACAAACCTGGCTAAAAAGAGATTGGTTCACAGCTTTTCACATATTGTGATGGGATAAGTCAGTTGCATAATAACAATACGAACAATATATAGTTTTAATGTTAAGATTTTTCTGGAAAGTTTCTTTAAGAAAATTATATCTCCTCCCAGAAAGGAAAAAAAAATATAGAATATAGAACAAAAATAAAATAATTTAATCTGAGCATTTCAATAATATTCCTATGTATTTAACAGAAATCTATATTGTAATGTTTTAAAAACATGCACAGTGTGTTTTTATGGAGTACTTATTTTTCACAAAAGACTCTTTAAAATGATGGTTTATGTGCTTTTGCATTTTGCCTTTCAAAATAAAATAATTTCAAAGTCTATATTTTCGTCATTTAAATAAAGGTATTATAGAAAGGTTTAATGATTTTAAACTTACTGTAAAACATTCTGCTCTCACATTGGATGCTCTTCACCTTTGCTTTCATTCAGAGTAGTTGCCACAGGATTCTGTGACATCCCAGGAGTTGCTGTTTAATCAAGCAAAGGAAATTATAATTTTCTAATTCCAAGTCAACTTTGTCGTATGGAAAAAAACATGCAAAGGAATAACCTTTTGTGAAGCACTAAAACCGTAAATATTAATGTAGTTGAAATTCCTAATTCGATAAAAGGGATGAAAGAACCCATTGGAGCATTTAGCAAGTAACCAACTAAAACTTGGCTATGTTCAGAGACCAAAGAATCTGTCCAGAGACCAAGATGGACATTTATTTCTAGAAGTTGAAAGGCAAAATGTTAATTAAGATAGGATTGGCAGCACAACTAAGGCACCTACCAGGCACCGGTGGGGGACCACGGACACCTAAGGGGTTGGGAGAAACCCCCAGTGACCAGGTAGGATATGGGACATGGGGAGAGTGAAGGGGGAGGAGAAGTGGAGGTGGGATGGGACTGGCGTCCCTCAGGGGCGACTGGGGGAGGGGAAGGGATCAGACGCCCGAAGGGGGAAATTGGGGGACCACTGGGAGGGCAGAGGATCAAAAGGGAGCATGGCCAAGTTTCCCCTGCCCAGTTAGACCCGCAGGAACATGCTGAGATCCTGGGCCTGACCCTCTGCCCACCAAGGCCCCCTCCAGCCACGCGGGTCCTGAGGGAGCGGGAGGGCAGGAAGGGGGAGCAAAAGTAAAGGCCGGACCTACAGGACCAGCACCCCTGAAGGGCGGCTGGGGGAGGGGAGGAGTTCCTACACCCAGTGGGACCCACCCACGGTTGGGGATCCAGCAGCAAGGGAGGGGGGAGACCCTAGGGGAGACAGGGGTGGTGGCAAGGAGGAATGGAAGGGAAAGGGGCCAGCACTTTCCCTGTCCACTTAGGAACCGGGGAGCCTGTTGCGCTCCGGGGCCTAATCCTCTGCCCTTGGAGCCTCCCTCCTGCTGTGCAGAGCCCAAGCCCTGCAGCTGCACCCCACCCAGGGCCCTATGTCTACACTCGGTGACACCCTCCAACGTGCTGGGCCTAAACTCCACCCACACACCCTCACTCAGGGCCTCACCTCCAAACTCTAGAACTCCACACTCCAGAAGCTCTCCTTTCCACACACTGCCTGTCTCCTTCTGTGCAGATCCTAAGCAGAGGCCCCGCCCCACACTTGAACGTCGCCCCGCCTAGGCCCCGCCCCCAGGGCCTTTTCTGCTGTGTGGTTCCTGAGCCTAGGCCCCCACCCCACGCTCAAACGTCACCTCTCCACCCGCCTAGGTCTCGCCCTACCCTAAACCCCGCCCCTGCCTAAGTTCCACCCCCCACCTAAACTCCACCCCCACAGCCAAGGCTTTTTTTCTTTTTTCCTCTTTTAGATTGGGGTTCTGTTTTACCTTGTTGATTCGTTTTTGTTGATTCATTTATATTTTTATTTTTTCTAATAAATCTTTTATTTATCTAATTTTATTTTATTCTTTATACTTTGTTATTGTTCTCTCCTTTTGGCTTGTTCCCCGCCCCACTTTTTTTTTCTTTTTTCTTTTTTCTGTTGTGGTTTTATTTTACCTTTTGTAGTTGTTTCAATTATATTTTTATTTTTCCTAATATATTTTTTATCTTTCTAATTTTATTTTGTTTTTTATTCTTTGTTATTGTACTACTCATTTTTTTCTTTTCTTTTCTTTTTTCGCCATGCCACGTGGCCTGTGGGATCTTGGTTCCCAGGCCGGAGGCTGGGCCCGAACTCCTGTGGTGGGAGCTCTGAGTCCAAACCGCTGGACTAACAGAGAACCTCAGACCCCTGGGAATATTAATCAGAGTGAGGCCTCCCGGAGGTCCTCACCTCAGCCCAAGACCCGGCTCTATCCAACTGCCTGCAAAATCCAGTGCTGAATGCATCAGGCCAAACAACCAGTAAGACAGGAATACATTCCCACCATCAAAAAAAAAAAAAAAAAAAAACTGAAATGACAAAAAAATATGTTACAGACAAGGGAGCAAGGTAAAAACCTACAAGACCAAACAAATGAAGACAAAATAATCAACCTACCTGAAAAAGAATTCAGAGTAACGATAGTAAATATGACCCAACATCTCAGAAACAGAATGGAGAAAATACAAGAAAGATTTAACAAGGATCTAGAAAAACTAAAGAGCACACAAACAGTGATGAACAACACAATAACTGCAATTAAAAATACTCTAGAAGGGGCTTCCCTGGTGGCGCAGTGGTTGAGAGTCCGCCTGCCAATGCAGGGGACGTGGGTTCGTGCCCCGGTCCAGGAAGATCCCACATGCCACAGAGTGGCTGGGCCCGTGAGCCATGGCCGCTGAGCCTGCACGTCCGGAGCCTGTGCTCCACAACGGGAGAGGCCACAACAGTGAGAGGCCCGCGTACCGCAAAAAAAAAAAAAAAAAAATACTCTAGAAGGAATCAATAGCAGAATAACTGAGGCAGAAGAACAGATAAGTGACCTGGAAGATAAAATGGTAGAAATAACTTAAAGGGAGCAGAATAAAGAAAAAAGAATGAAAAGAATTGAGGACAGTCTCAGAGACCTCTGGGACAACATTAAACACACCAACATTCAAATTATAGGAGTCCCAGAAGAAGAAGAGAAAAAGAAAGAGCCTGAGAAAATATTTGAAGATTATAGTCAAAAACTTCCCTAACATGGGAAACGAAATGGTCAATCAAGTCCAGGAAGCACAGAGAGTCCCATACAGGAAAAACCCAAAGAGAAACACACCAAGACACTTACTAATCAAACTATCAAAAATTAAATACAAAAAAAGTAAAAAATAAATACAAAGAAAAAATGTTAAAAGTAGCAGGGAAAAGCAACAAATAATATATAAGGGCATCCCCATAAGGTTAACAGCTGATCCTTCAGCAGAAACTCTGCAAATCAGAAGGGAGTGGCAGAACATATTTAAAGTGATGAAAGGGAAAAAACCTACAAGCAATATTACTCTACCCAGCAAGGATCTCATTCAGATTCAATGGAGAAATCAAAAGGTTTACAGACAAGCAAAAGCTATGAGAATTCAGCACCACCAAACCAGCTTTACAACAAATGCTAAAGGAACTTCTCTAAGCGGGAAACAAGAGAAGAAAAAGACCCACAAAAACAAATCTAAATCAATTAAGAAAATGGTAATAGGAACATACATATTGATAATCACCTTGAATGTAAATGGATTAAATGCTCCAACCAAAAGACATAGACTGGCTGAATGGATACAAAAACAAGACCCTTATATATGCTGTCTACAAGAAACCCACTTCAGACCTAGGGACACATACAGATTGAAAGTGAGGGGATGGAAAAAGATATTCCATGCAAATGGAAATCACAAGAAAGCTGGAGATGCAAAACCCACATCAGATAAAGAGACTTTAAAATAAAGACTGTTACAAGAGATAAGGAAGGACACTACATAATGATCAGGAATCAATCCAAGAAGAAGACATAACAATTATAAATATTTATGCACCCAACATAGGAGCACCTCAATACGTAAGGCAAATGCTAACAGCCATAAAAGGAGAAATCGACAGTAACACAATAATAGTAGGGGACTTTAACACCCACTTACACCAAGAGACAGATCATCCAGACAGAAAATAAATAAGGAAACACAAGCTTTAAATGACACAACAGACCAGATAGACTTAATTGATATTTTTAGGACATTCCACGCAAAAGCAGAAGAATACACTTTCTTCTCAAGTGCACAAGGAACATTCTCCAGAATAGATCACATTTGGGGTCACAAATTAACCTTGGAAAATTTTTAAAAATTGAAATCATATCAAGCATCTTTTCTGATGACAATGTTATGAGATTAGAAATAAACTACAGGAAAAGAAAAGTATAAAACAAAAATACATAGAGGCTAAACAGTGTGCTGCTAAATAACGAAGAGATCCCTGAAGAAATCAAAGAGGTAATCAAAAATTACCTAGAAACAAATGACAATGAAAACATGATGATCCAAAACCGATGGGATGCAGCAAAAGCATTTCTAAGAGGAAAGTTCATAGGAATTCAAGCTCACTTCAAGAAACAAGAAAAATCTCAAATAACAATCTAACCTTACACCTAAAGAAAATAGAAAAAGAAGAACAAAGAAAACCCAAAATAAGTAGAAAGAATTCATAAAGATCAGAGCAGAAGTAAGTGAAATAGAAACAAATAAAACAATAGCAAAGATCAATAAAACTAAAAGCTGGTTCTTTGAGAAGATAAACAAAATTGATAAACCTTCAGCCAGATTCATCAGGAAAAAAAGGGAGAGAACTCAAATCAACAAAATTAGAAATGAAGAAAGAGAGATTACAACTGACACTGCAGAAATACAAAACATCATAAGAAACTACTACAAGCAACTGTATGCCAATAAAATGGACAACCTGGAAGAAATGGACAAATTCTTGGAAAAGTACAACCTTCCAAGACTGAACCAGGAAGAATTAGAAGAGATAAACAGACCAATCATGGGTAATGAAATCGAAACTGTAATTCAAAATCTTCCAACAAACAAAAGTCCAGGACCAGATGGCTTCACAGGTGAATTTTATCAAACATTTAGAGAAGAGTTAACACCTATCCTTCTCAAACTTTTCCAAAAATTACAGAGGGATGAACACTCCCAACTTGTCTATGAGGCCACCATCACCCTGATATCAAAACCAGACAAAGATATCACAAACAAAGAAAATTACAGACCAATATCACTGATGAACATAGACGAAAAAATCCTTAACAAAATGCTAGCAAACAGAATCCAACAACACATTAAAAGGATCATACACCATGATCAAGTGGGATTTATCCCAGGGCAGGGATGCAAGGATTCTTCAATATACGCAAAACAATCAATGTGATACACCATAATAACAAATTGAAGAATAAAAACCATATGATCATCTCAATAGATGCAGAAAAAGCTTTTGACAAAATTGAACACCCATTTATGATAAAAACTCTCCAGAAAGTGGGCATAGAAGGAACCTACCTCAACATAATAAAAGCCATATACAACAAACCCACAGCAAACATCATTCTCAATGGTGAAGAACAGAAAGCATTTCCTCTAAGATCAGGAACAAGACAAGGATGTCCACTCTCACCACTATTATCCAACATAGGATTGGAAGCCACAGCAATCAGAGATGAAAAACTAACAAAAGGAATACAAATTGGAAAAGAAGTAAAACTGTCACTGCTTGCCCATGACATGATACTATACATCGAAAATCCTAAAGATGCCACCAGAAAACTATTAGAGGTACTCAATGAATTTGGTAAAGCTTCAGGATACAAAATTAATGCACAGAAATCTCTTGCATTCCTATACACTAACAACGAAAGATCAGAAAGAGAAATTAAGGAAACAATCCCATTTACCATCGCAACAAAAAGAGTAAAATACCTAGGAATAAACCTACCTAAGGAGGCAAAAGACCTGCACTCAGAAAACTATAAAACACCGATGAAAGAAATGAAAGATAACATAAATAGATGGAGAGATATACCATGCTCCTGGATTGGAAGAATCAATATTGTGAAAATGACTATACTACCCAAAGCAATCTACAGATTCAGTGTAATCCCTATCAAATTACCAATGGCATTTTTCACAGAACTAGAACAAGAAATTTTACAATTTGTATGGAAACACAAAGGACCCTGAATAGCCAAAGCAATCTTGAGAAAGAAAAACGGAGCTGGAGGAATCAGGCTCCCTGACTTCAGACTATAGTACAAAGCTACAGTAATCAAGACAGTATGGCACTGGCACAAAAACAGAAATATAGGTCAATGGAACAAGATAGAAAGCCCAGAGATAAACCCATGCACATATGGTCACCTTATCTTTGACAAAGGAGGCAGAATATACAATGGAGAAAAGACAGTCTCTTCAATAAGTGGTGCTGGTTTCCCAGACTGAACCAGGAAGAATTAGAAGACATAAACAGACCAATCAAAGAATCAGAAGATATAAACAGACCAACAAACCTTCTTGGAAGGTTGTACTGGACAGCTACATGTAAAAGAATGAAATTAGATCACTCCCTAATACCATACACAAAAATAAACTCAAAATGGATTAAAGACCTAAATGTAAGGCCAGACACTATCAAACTCTTAGAGCAAAACATAGGCAGAACACTCTATGACATACATCACAGCAAGATATTTTTTGATCCACCTCCTAGAGTAAGGGAAATAAAAACAAAAATAAACAAATAGGACCTAATGAAACTTAAAAGCTTTTGCACAGCAAAGGAAACCATAAACAAGATGAAAAGACAACCCTCAGAATGGGAGAAAATATTTGCAAACGAAGCAACTAACAAAGGATTAATCTCCAAAATATACAAGCAGCTCATGCAGCTCAATATCACAAAAACAAACAACCCAATCCAAAAATGGGTGGAAGACCTAAATAGATATTTCTCCAAAGAAGACATACAGATGTCTAACAAATGTGTGAAAAGATGCTCAACATCACTAATCATTAGAGAAATGCAAATCAAGACCACTATGAGGTATTACCTCACACCAGTCAGAATGGCCATCATCAAAAAATCTACAAACAATAAATGCTGGAGAGGGTGTGGAGAAAAGGGAACCCTCCTGCACTGTTGGTGGGAATGTAAATAGATACAGCCACTATGGAGAACAGTATGGAGGTTCCTTAGAAAACTAAAAATAGAACTACCATATGACCCAGCAATCCCACTACTGGGCATATACCCTGAGAAAACCATAATTCAAAAAGATACATGCATCATAATGTTCATTACAGCACTATTTACAATAGCCAGGACATGGAAGCAACCTAAATGTCCATCAACAGATGACTGTATAAAGAAGATGTGGCACATATATACAAAGGAATATTACTCAGCCATAAAAAGGAACGAAATTGAGTTATTTGTAGTGAGGTGGATGGACCTAGAATGTGTCATACAGAGTGAAGTCAGAAGGAGAAAAACAAATATCGTATGCTAACGCATATATGGGGAATTTAAAAAAGCGGTACTGATGAACCTAGTTGCAGGGCAGGAATAAAGACACAGACATAGAGAACGGACTTGAGGGCACAGCGGGGAAAGGGGAAGCTGGGATGAAGTGGGAGAGTAGCACTGACGTATATATACTACCAAATGTAAAATGGATCACTGGTGGGAAGCTGCTGCATAGCACAGGGGGATCAGCTCGGTGCTTTGTGACGACCTAGAGGGATGGGATAGGGAGGGTGGGAGGGAGGCTCAAAAGGGAGGGGATATGGGGATATATGTATACATATATATGTATACATATAGCTGATTCAGTTAGTTCAGCAGAAACTAACAAAACATTGTAAAGCATTTATACTCCAATAAAGATGTGGAAGAAAAAAAAAAGACAGGATTGGCTATGAAAAAATTTAAATATCCTGTAAGAGTAAAATATGGGTAGGCTATCTTAGCTAATAAAGATTATACACAGATTATACACAGATTTATATAATATAAACATACAAATATTATATTTATATAAATATCAGGGGTGTTAAGTGTCATATTGTTAAGTTATATTACCATCCTGCCAGAATTTCTAAAAGCAATTTCTCCATTAAATATGCATTAAAGATATCAAGAATTTGTTTATAATCAATAAGTGACTTCAAGAGGTACAAACTGATTAACATATGCTTATGCCTCGCCAAGTTTCCCATACCCTGTTACAATTACCTAGTTTATAATAGTGATGCTGATATTAAAATTATGTACACAAGGAAAAAACAGACACACACTCAGAATTTGCTCATAAGCTATACAATGGCTTAATTACTGGCAGTTACATATCTGCAGCTTAATAAGCATGTCATTTTACTCACTCATATACTTAGCTTCTCCTAAGCATACATACATACACAAACACCAGAGTGTTCCCTTTAGAATTGTTTGGCAGTTAGTCCAACAAGTCAGCTAAATCAAATGCCACATTTTTATCATAGCTTGCTTCAATGATGTGATTAACTTCACTATGTTTTGGGTATCCCCAAATAATCCAGAAATAATCATCTAAACTCTGAATTTGTTCTCTAGCATTTTGTTTTGTTATATTTTATCTATGAAATTCATATTTTTTCTTGTCTGATTTAAAAACCTGAAAAGATGAAAAACTTTTAAGATTTAGATATAAAAGTATATATAACTGAAAATAAAAAGTGTTAAAATGCAAGAACCCAAGATTTATGAAATAAGAACTACAGTAAGTAGCTTACATTCTTCTTTAACCTCTTTTTTTTTCCGAATTAAGGTTGTATTCACACACAGATGCACACATGCACATATCAAATACACATTTGAAGCTGAATTATTATTTGCAATCTCTCAACAAAAATTTTGAGCAATTATTATGTGCCAGATACTGTTCTAGGCACGGTAGATACAGACAATGTTTATTTCAGATAATTACTGGTTATTTGACTAAACTTAACTACTTTGCTTTTTAGAATTTGATTTTCTGAACAATTCTAACTAAAGGATCCCATTTGTCCCCTCCCCACACAGTCCTGCCACTGACTAGCGTCCTGGACAAATAACATTCAGCCTAAGCAAGTTTGACCATAAATTTTTCCAAGAACAACATTCTATCTCAAACTGAAAATATTTCAGTATCTAATTCTGGATTCTACTAAAGCATCTCTGGTCCTAGGCATTCATAATATCCTTTCCTATCAATTCAGGCTATATACAAACATTATGATGCTAATGAAGTTTTCCTTTAGTGTTTCCTCAAACGTGCATGCACCTTTCAGCAGCCCTCTTTTCCCTTTTAAAATTGTGCCACTATTCCTGACATTGCCCAACAAGCTAAAGGTATCTAGAGCCCCCAAGACCTGCTCTATTATAGAATTATCTTGTATTCCAGATCAAGTTCATGAATCAAACATGCCAAATTATCTCCTCTTTCAAATAATGAAAGTGTTTTTTAAGGACCTGTTCTGTGTCAGGCCCCACACCAATACCCCTTTGGGATATCTCTGATGAATGTCAGCTCATCTGATAAACTGAGCTAATGTGTTAGTAGGTCCTACTGGGATAATGGATTACCTTCACAATAATATGTTACATGTTAATAAAAGCTTCGTGGAGATAGTACCTTAATCCATAGAAATTACTGCAGTAGTTGAAATTTCAGGTACCAGGGCAAGCTTACATTTAAAAATCATTTCAGATCCAGAATGGACTTTCAAGACAGTCTAGTCAAACTCCATTTACAGAAACCCAAAAGTGTTACATGATCTCCCTAAAATCTGACATCTGGTTCTTGGAAAAATCAACATTTAACTTCCAGTTTTCTTGTACCCTAGCCTTTAGAGTTTCACTTCTCTAAAGTCTTCACTTCTCAGGATAAACTACCAGCTTTTTAATTCAATTATATATCAAGCAGACCCTGTGCTTATGGAGCTGTAATTCTGATTCTGATGAATCACATCCACCACTCAAAGTACTACAGTACAAGCAGATCACACACAGACATAAAACAAATTATCCTATCAAGTCATAAAGAGCATTATTTTCTTTCCTACTAAACCCTTAATATACTTACATGGGACCACAAGATTAATGTGGGCTTAACAAGTTTATATGAAGATGTTCAAATCAAACCATTATCTACCTGTATTATCCAGGTAGATGGACCACTAAACAAGAATTCAGAAAAATTATTGAGCCCTCAATCTCAATTTATAAGGATTCCACAAAATGTTCATATTCTATTGAAATTAACTTGGGAAGTATAAATTTAACCTAGGTCTAATTATTTTATGACATGGTACCTATAACACTGTTATAATAATGTAGACTGGCCCATGGCGTGCTAGAAGCAGGGAGACAGGAACAATTAATTCAGCAGAGAATTGGGGCAATTAGAAAATAAGTTTTAAAAAAATGACTTCCCACTCCCAACCCCAATCTCCTGAGAATTTTGCCCTTATCCCATTCCAGTCATGCCAGAAGCACGTCTTGCATTATGGAATATTGTTTGGAAAGGGGGGGCTCAGTGTACAAAATACAACATATTGCTAAAATCACTGGAACAAATACAACCAGCCTTTCTAGACACATTATCTACCTTTTGTTTTTTCTTCTTTTTAGATATACAAAACACAGAGAGCAAAAACAAGCAATGCACCCACTTTGCCAGAAAAAGTCTCTGCTCCCTTTCCTTACCAATCTCCTACAGCCCATACACAACTCCCCAAAACAATAGCTCTATGCCATTATCCCTAAATAAAGTATGGAAGACATTAATAAAACAGTCTTATGAAATTATTTCAAACAGCAATTAAAATTCAGAATTATATATAAAAAAATAAACATTAAAGAAACATTATTAAAAATAATACATTTATTGCATATAAAACTTAGTGAATGCTCAGGTATGTCTGAAGAAATTCCAGGATCCTCAGCATAACTTGAAGTGTTTGTAAGCAAAGAGTCTCCACAGTTTAAGTCTATGGAAAGTCTAAAAAAGTATAACTAAGCATAAAACAAACCATTTAATTACTCAGACATCCTTGAGTATCCAGTGAATTCAATAACTTCAATTTGCAGAAATAATTTTTAATATTAAAATATCAATGCCAGTTATCCCTGCTACCTGCTCACTGATGGACTGGTGTATCTTGGGCTGCTCCCCCTTCATTTATTAGCTTTCTGTTAGCTTCTGGCCAGATACCTTCCTCATTCTTTTTTTTTATGAAGAAAAAGAGGTTCCACAGTTAGAGCTAAATCTTAATCTTGGAGTGAATCCTGGACTTCTAATCACATGGAACTGACCATAAATTAAAGATAACTACAATATTTTAAACCTAAGAAATAAAAACAAAAACCTAATGGCTATAAAGATCTTGTAGTAACATGGGAAAATGGGTATAATTTAATCTTATGTGAAAAAGCCAAATACAAAATTGCTTATGAAAAAATAAATATATAAAAGAATTGGAAGAAAATAAACTAAATTGCTAATAATTATGTTAGGGGGTAAAGTTATAAGTGAGGTATTTTTTTTTCTTGTTTCTATTTTCCAAACTTTATGTGATACCATTTCTATATGAAAATGTTTAATTATTAAAACCAAAATTTCCTTTAGGTTACCTTAAACTGATTATTATGTTTTACATAAAACACTATCCATTTAGTACAGAGTACTTGCATTCTGACTTAGCAATGTCACCATATTATTTTAAGAACAGAGAAATTGTTCACTCTATTTCACAAATGGGGTATGAATTCATCCCTTGAAAACATACTTTTTAATTTAAAAGGTTGAATATAGTTCTGATGATTGGGCATTGTTGATCTGATTTTGAATCCTAAGGTAGAGCTAACACTGAATGTCAAAGAAATGTAGCTCTTATCAAATGAAGAGTTATACAAATGTTCATGATCAATGTCTAAAAATGTTCAGACCCCACCAAATTTATACCAATAATACTAAATTCTTCCTTAGCTATCATCCAAAAGACCACAGAAAACAAATGTTGGTGAGGATGTGAAAAAAGGGGACCCTTGTACACTGTTGGAGGGAATGTAAATTCGTGCAGCCACTGTTTTTTTTGAGACACAGTGTGGAGGTTTCTCAAAAAACTAAAAATAAAACTACCATAAAAACCAGCAATTCCACTCCCGAGTATTTATCTGAAAAAAACAAAAACACTAATTCAAAAAGATAAGTGCACCCCAATGTTCATAGCAGCATTATTTACAATTGTCAAGATATGGAAGCAACCTAAGTGTGCCTCAACAGATGAATGGATACAGAAGATGTGGTATATATGTGCATGTAAATATATACATATATATATACACACACACGTGCACACATGCAAACATACAGTGGAATACTACTTAGCCATAAAAAAGAATGAAATTTTGCCATTTCCAACAACATGGATGGACTTGGAGGGTTAATAAGTCAGACAGAGAAATACTGTATGATAGCACTTATTTGTGGAATCTAAAAAATAAAACTAACTAGTGAATATAACAGAAAAGACTCACAGACATAGAGAACAAACTAGTGATTGTCAGTAGGAAAAGGGAAGGGGGAGGGCCAAGTTAAGGATAGGGGATTAAGAGGTACAAACTATTATGTATAAAATAAATAAGCTACAAAGATATACAGTGCAACACGGAATATAGCCAATATTTTATAATAATTATAAATGGAATATAATCTTTAAAAATTGTGAATCACTATGTTGTACACCTGAAACTTGTATATTTGTACATCAACTATACCTCAATTTTAAAAAATTTAAATTCATCCTCTTTGCAGAGCATTAAAACTGATGCTCCTCTAATCCTCTCAAGCTCTGCCCAGTAGAGCTCAGGGAAGCAAATAAATACTAGTGGTTTTTCCACAGAGAAATGTATTGGAACTTTTCTAGCACTACAACATACAGAGTGGAATTCAGTAAAAGCTAATGGTTGAATTGCACCCTCCAAGGGTTTAGTTTTCGAAATTCTAAAAAGAGCTCAGTTAGGGCACATTATACTAAGCAGTTTCATGGCTAGGCCCACTGCCGTAACTGGTTAGTCTCCTATGTTGAAATGTGAACATTTAAACAGAAGGCATAATACAGCATCAGTGGCTTGTCTGGGACAGCTGCACTAGCTTCCCGGTCTCGCCTGCTGGGAAGAGCTAGCATGCTTGGCCATACTCACGTGAGGGCTAGAGGTTGGACACTGGCAATCCTCACTGGTATCTCATGAATTTATATTAGGATCTCACAGAATGCTTTTAAAATGTTCCATCTCATATATCATAGATTATTCCACTGTCAATAAAATCCATGATTATAAACAAATAGCTTTCAGTATTTTGGAATTTTTTTAACTCTGTAGTGTTTCTTTGTCTTGAAGGCAAGTCAAAGGAACAAACCTGTTTTATATAAAGTCAGATGCTTTAAATCTGCAGTTGGTAATGCTACCAATCTAAGAAGATGAAGGAGGAGAAGGGGAAGCAGGAGGAGACAGGAATGAAATACACCTGCTTGTGTCTGTCTGCAGTAGGAATAACTCAGTTTTCCCGCTCATACAAAGGTGAGCTCAGCTTCTCCTACTTTGCTTCCTTTACTGTTTCAAGTAACAATTATTTGGTGTTTAGCATTTCTTGATAATTTCCCTTTCGATGTCTTATGTTTTGTTCAAACAGCTGAGACTCCTCAAAGCCTGTTACTGGGAAGTAAGTTGATGTTTTATAGAAAATTTCTAAATTGTATATTTTTGAAGGAACATGTCAATGAAGCAAGAAGGGAATTTAATGCAATAAAATTTAACATATATGTGCTAAAGGGGTGCTTATAAAATCAAAGTATAGACATAGAGCACATGCACTGGAAGGGTCTGCACATTTAACAACATAACCTTCTGGGGAGCAATCCCAATATGTATTTCTGATGAAAAAGATTACATTCGTATTGCTCTAGTGACTGGAAAATCACAAACAAATTAGACATTTTGAATGCATCATAACTAATAAGACTGTGGAAACCTTTCCTTATTAAACTAAGTTAACATTATCAATTTAAAGCACATTTCTGACAGCTCAAATACATTTTTTTGGCCATGTAACAGGTTTGAAAATATTAATTTCGCATTTCTCTAAACCATAATAAGAGCATAGCATGAATATTTAAGAAGCTTAGCTTTGATTTAAATATAATTTGCTCAGGATACGCTGGCAGCAACCAAAAATGTAGTGTAATACCCTCAAAGCTGGCAATTCCAAACTCATTTAAGAAAGCAGATAATGTGGGTTGGCAGCATTAAAGCAAATAAAGTCAATTAATTTTTTTCTTAATTTGTTTCTTCTAGCTTGAAATTGCCAGGGATAGATAAATCTCAATCTTTTTAAATTGAGATGAATAAAAAAAAGAAATTACTGAGAAGGGACCAAAAACAAACAAAAAAAAAGGATGAAAAAAATCTAAAGCTGCTATTTCTTATTCTGATCTTAATAGCAGGCTACAGTTGAATAATAACGTTATCTATTGGAGGTCACTGAAATGTAGAGAGGGAAATCCATTTTGAAAACTTTAATGTGAAGAAAGTTGGTACATCATTTCAGCAATACCCTGAACAGAAAGTTTTTTTAGCACTGTTATGTTAGAGAAAACCACAATTTTATAGTAACTGAAAAATGCAAACTTACTGCAAAAATAAAACTGTCATTTTCTTTTATTACCATTAATCATATGATTTGAAGTGTGATCCTTTGTTGAAGCTGAGACTAAGTGGTGAGATATTTCTACCAACCACACTCAGACAGTATTCTTAATGTTTCACCACCCTTCTTCAGCCCATTTTGGTTTACCATGGGACTGTAATACTGTTTTGCAGAAATAGGAAAGCAATAAAGAAGCACATTGAAATGGAATCCTAACTTGCTTTCCAATAAAAAAAACAGTTTGCATTATTTAGTTTCTGCTTGAAGGCACTTCAATTTTTGATGCTTAGATGACTCAACTTAGGTGTTGAGTGAACATATCTTTCATACTATCACTGCCACCTTTTTAGGAAAAAAAAATTATAGAGTAAAGCTGTTTTGGAGGAATTTAAAAGCAATGTCTTATTTGATACTTTGAGAGCAATAGTTCTCAACCCCGACCACACACTGGAGAACGTAAAAAAAAAACCCAAAACTCCGGTTTGCACTGCAACCCCAAATCAATTAAATAACAATGCCTTTGGGTGAGCCCTCAGGTATTAGAAGTTTTTCAAAGTTCCCCAGGTGGTTCTAATATTTGGCCAGGCTTAAGAACCACTACTTTAAGAGTAAGTCATTCTTAAAACATTAGGAAGGCTTTTAGTACTGCTAAATGAATGCCTCTAATCTTTAATTAATCATGGCATCATACCACACTGATTATCAATACTATAGCCATGTTTCTTGAAGAAAGTGTTTTAACATACGGAAATCTGTATGCTACACTTGCATATCCATATGCTCTGTTTCTATGTATATTTTTCAAAATACCATTTTATCCTTTGTGTCACTTTCACAAGAAACATGTCCTCCATATTTTATGAATTGATTAATAGGAGGGTATTTATTTCTATATACATAATGATTTTAAATTAATAAAAATATTATTTCAAGCTATAATTCATAGAAAACTATTTATTGAGATAAAGTATTGGATATTAGTTTGAATATTAGTGAATACTTGTTTTATACTTTAATAGGTAAATTGGATATCAAGAGTGCCTCCATAAGAAGGTTAAACTAACATAAAACAAAATAAGCAGTGCAAAATAAAATTTCTAATATTTACTAAAAGAGTAATAAAAAGAAAACTGATGTTTGGAGGGCACATCCTCTGGCCAGTCACATTAAATATATTATTTCACCTTTCTTTTCTTTTTTTTAAAATATTTATTTATTTATTTTTGGCTTCGTTGCTGTGCGCGGGCTTTCGCTAGTTGCGGAGAGTGGGGACTACTCTTTGTTGTGGTGCGCAGGCTTCTCATTGCTGTGGCTTCTCTTGTTGCAGAGCACGGGGTCTAGGCACGAGGTCTTCAGTAGTTGTGGCACGTGGGCTCAGTAGTTGTGGCACACGGGCTTAGTTGCTCCGAGGCATGTGGGATCTTCCGGGACCAGGGCTCGAACCTGTGTCCTCTGCATTGGCAGGCAAATTCTTAACCACTGCGCCACCAGGGAAGTCCCTCACCTTTCTTTTAAAAAAAAAATCCTGAGAGGTAGGTAGCACTCATCATCAGAGTTGAATAATGTGGTTTCAGAAAAATCAATAATTTATCCAGGGTCACACATTAATTAAGTTCAAACATGGAGTGCAAATCCAGATTTTATTCTGTACTTTTTTCCTGCCACTCCATGCTATCTTCAAGAAAGGGAGCTTTGGCATGGCTAACTTCCATAAGACAACTGAAACAAATATCTCAAAAGAAATGCCATAATTAATTCAATTCCATTCAACTAATTTATTGACTGCCTAATATAATCAAGAGCTACTAGTAGCTATCAAAGATATAGGAGTGAAACTCATTTGACCCCTGCCTTCAGATATATTATTACACAAATAATAATGGATGATAAAAATATATTAAGAGCTATGAGAGAAGTATAAACCAGGAAGTACTATAGTAATGCAGACAGAGGAGAATTTTCCTGCATCAGCAATCAAGGAAGCAATGGGAATGACGACTGAGATCTACTTAACCATGAAGGTTAAGTAGAATTTCTGGAGGACAAGGGGTGTGAAAAAAATGTGCAGTGATTAATCTACAAAGGGAGATGGTTTAGAATGGTTTAGAGACTGGTAAGAAGTAGTGAAATCTGTCTAAAGTATAGAACACACAAAAAAATGGAGTGGGAAAGGAGACAGACATTTTCATGGTATCAAAACCAAAAGGTCTGAAAGCCACTTTAAAGATTATCAAGTAGTATATCCTCTCTTTTTACACTGAGGACACTGCAGCCCAGTGATGTTGAACGTTTCACCAAACATCACACCAGTAATAAGTGGTAGAGCTATACACAAAGATAAATCTCTTCCTAGCCTTTTCTCTGTTCTCTATTCCATTTCATCCTCCCTCTCTTCTTCCCTCACTTTCTCCCTTGCTCCCTTTCTTCATTATTTTACATTTTTCTTTCATTTCATTTCTTTTTTTTCTTGTATTTTTAACACCATATATAAAATACAGTAAATAGCATAATAAAAGGGTTGACCTAAATTATGTAGGCAATGATGAAAAGCCTGAGTAGTTACTGCCACACACATAGACGCCATTTACTTACTAGCAAAATAGTGTTTTCTCTTGTAGACACATCTTAAGCCAGCTACAGCCTGGATCAGAAGCTCTGAAGCTGATCCTGAAATTACACTGACCCAGAATCACATCTTTGATGTGGTCTTGAGACCCACAAATCTCTGGAATATTCACTGGCTTTCAATCTGCCACTTTTTAAACTTCATGGAGTTAATAACAGCAACAAAGAAGAAATGTTACAATAACATATTACCATATCTTAATAAGGTTAATTCCCAAACTTACTGTGAATTCATTTAAACAAACGCTCCATGATGCCTCTTGTCTTTATTTTACATTCACTCTCTAAATCTATTGCTACTAGAGCTGCAAAATTTCATGCCATCTGAATGACTTGTGATTTCCCAGATTTCTCTTATTTTCTTCATTAGAAGGCCATGAACTATATACTCTCCAAGTCATTACATACCTTACCTAAGTTCCAGAATGGCTTTCAATAGACTCAGTAATATTTTGGAGCCTATTAGTCAATGTACTGAACAGCAAATTTACCAGAGCAATTTATAAAGAACAAAGAGTGAAAGTTGGGACTTTCCTGGTGGTCCAGTGGTAAAGAATCTGCCTTACTACAATGCAGGGGATGTGGGTTTGATCCCTGGTCATGGAACTAAGATCCCACATGCCACTGGACAACTAAGCCCCTGGGGCAACTAAGCCCACGCACCACAACTACTGAGCTCACATGCCTCAACTAGAGAGCCTGCATGCTGCAAACTACAGAGCCCACGTGCCCTGGAGCCTGCGCACCACAACTAGAGAAGAGAAAACCCACACGCCACAACTAGAGAGAAGCCCGTGCACCGCAATGAAGAGCCCACGCGCCTCAACGGAAGACCCTGCATGCCGCAACTAAGATCCAAAGCAGCCAAAAATAAGTTAAATAAATAATAAAATCTAAAAAACACACAAAGAGTGAAAGTCATGATAATCACAATTTTCCTCATTATTTTTCCAAACTGGAAAACGTTCCCATTTTTCAGCTTTTTTCCAGTTTTATCTTTGTATTATTAGTCCCTGTGCTTCAAGAAAATCATGTTCACAATCTTCCTATCAGATAGTTCTTTTTTTTTTGCGGTGCGCGGGCCTCTCATTGTTGTGGCCTCTCCCGTTGTGGAGCACAGGCTCCGGACGCACAGGCTCAGCGGCCATGGCTCATGGGCCTAGCCGCTCCGTGGCATGTGGGATCTTCCCGGACCGGGGCACGAACCCGTGTCCCCCGCATCGGCAGGCAGACTCTCAACCACTGCGCCACCAGGGAAGTCCCCAGATAGTTCTTTTTTAAATTTTGAAATATTTTAAAAAGGCAACTGAAATATCTGGAAAGAATTATTTGATTAACAAATACAGTATATTAATTGTTCCACCACTGACACTAAGCAATATAAATTTTCAAACAAAAATACTTTAAAAGCCTCTCAGTTTAAATAATTCAACTTAAAAAGCTGTTATTTTCATGATTAATTGTATTTGCAGAAAATTTATTACATATTTTGATTCATTCTAAAAATATTGATTAAAATAATTTATCCTAAATCTAAGTTATAATGGTTGTTAATCACTAGCATAATTTCTTAAATTTCCTCACTTTGGCATTGTTGGTGTGCCAAACATCCAAGTAAAACAACAGAAATTCAGCTACCGAAGGACCTCAAAATATTCAAATGTGAGATATGTTGACAAAATATTTGCATATGTAATAAACCTTTTTGGGGCATAAGCATTGAAGTAAAATTAAGAAATTTTGAATATATTATATATAGATCATATACATACACACAAACACACATTCAGTACATAATTTCAAAATTGTTAAGTAAATTTTCACCATTTGGAAATACATCTGTGTATTTTCTGTTAGGAAATACATCTGTGTATGGCTGAATACAAATTCATAATATAGGACTAGACAGAATATGTCAACCTTTTCATAATCATAACACAATTAAAACCCCCTCAAATCTAAAACCCAAGCAAATTGATCTTCCTTCAATATCAGAATATCTATATTCCAGGCACTCACCAGAAGATCTACCCCTAAACTGATCATTATCCAATCTTTGTCAAAAGTGCTGCTGAGATAGTTGGCATGTCAAAGGGCCAGGCCAGCCACTAAAAACTGATATTGTCAGATAATACTGCTCTCACAAAATCCCAACCACATTGCTTTTTAATATTAAGTTCTTGAATTATTAAAGAGAAAAATCTAGAAATTACCAAAAGTGTTCCCAATAAAGCCATTGTTAATGCTATTGTCCATTCTGTTGTCACTATTTCTTATAAACACCCTTTATACACATACGTATATACAAAAAAAGATGTCTTCATTTATCAGATTATTATATTACTACTAAGTATTTCATATTGCCCTGGCTTCCAGGATGCCTAGAACTAAATTATGTTTTGTGTTGATTTCAATTATAAAAAACATTAAAAAAATAGAGTAACATTAAACAAAAGGTAAACATCATTTTATACTCTTACAAACAAGGAATACACTCATTACCACTTTGTTAGTTAAATAACTATATTTTGTTTCTGTTATTGGCATTTATTTGCTTACTAATGAGATTTAAAATATTATAGTAAATCAATGTCATTTTTATTTCTTATTAAGAGAATTTGTATTTCTTGGTATGGGAATTCACTTTCTTCATGTCCTTTGTCAATTTTTCTAATTACTCTTTAAAGATTTCCTTTATAAACTTACAAGAACACTACACATAATGATGATATTTGATATTTTTCTTTCAAATATTTTCTCTGCTTATCTTTTACCAGGCATTCAAATGTCCCATGAACAATTATTTAATAAGCAAGCAAGACGTCCAAAGCTTTAAGAAGCTTAAGTAAACTTCAATTCTTAGAAAATGCAACTTTAAAATAATAAATAAAATGTAAGCATTTGGATGGAAATATTTTCACAGTGTCGTTTCCACTGTGCATTGCACCTTGGTAACCTGTTGACCCTAGCTCACCTTTTCTGCTTATTTGGAGCACTCAGGAGGAACCTGAGAGGGTGGACCATACTATAAGACAGGGATGGCCTCAGGGCCTCCTCAGATTATAAAGAGCTTTCTAGCCTTCCACTGATAGCTGAAGCCCAAGCTATTGAGTCTTATGTCGGTTTTTTTAAATGAGTGCGCAATTTTATGTTTTGGGGAAGGGGAGGAATTATGTCTGCTCCCTTTTCTCAGGCTATTTCTGTGACTTCCTGCCAATCTTTCTGTAGCTGTTTGTAGAACCTGCTTCTTCCCCTTCCTTTCACACACTTCAAATGGCTCATAAACCAGAAAAATTAAAAAATATATAAAATATAAAAAATTAAAAATATGTAAAATATAAAAAATTAAAAAAATATAAAATATAAAAAAATGTTTTGGAAGTGTTTCTTTAATGTATAAACTTTGTGCCCAACCATGTGATTACAGAGATAAAGAAATTGAGGCCCAGAAAATGAACTTATTCCCCCAAGATTACTGCTTACTAACTTCTGGCTTAGTACAATTTTGGGAAAAGGATTGGTTCATGCAGTTTTGTTTGGGTTTTTTTTTCGGTACGCGGGCCTCTCACTGCTATGGCCTCTCCCGCAGGCTCCGGATGCGCAGGCTCAGCGGCCATGGCTCACGGGCCCAGCCGCTCCGCGGCATGTGGGATCTTCCCGGACCGGGGCACGAACCCGTGTCCCCTGCATCGGCAGGCGGACTCTCAACCACTGCGCCATCAGGGAAGCCCAGTTTATGTAGTTTTGATTAACTAAATGTGGTTGATATTTAGCTCCTTTCTCATAAATCACTAACTAGTGCTTCAGCTCTCAGGCTTAGATGTTCGTGCAAAATATAGTTATCAATTTATTTTGGTGCTGAGATATATGGAAAATTTAATAGTTAAGATCAAAATTATATCTGACAAATAACTTATCATAAAATATAAAATACAAATTTTGGAAATAAAGAGATCAAACTCTTGTTAAGGAATTTGAGGACGACCTATGTAAAACAAAATAACCACAGCACATTCCGTATCTGGTAGGTTAAATCTAAGCCATGCCTCTAGCTGACCTCAAATTCAATGAGCCAATGCTTCATCTGGCCTCCTAAAATAATGCAAGCCTGAAGTACAGTATATAAAGTCATGCTCACATCATGGTCACACTATACTTTGTGCCAGACTATTGGGTTCACTTCTAAGAACCCATTTCTTAATTGGGACATTGACAAAATATTCAAAGGAAAAAGACAGGATGACAAGAGGTCTGAGAACTATTCTATCAAGTGGTTTAATTAAAAAATCTTAAGTAATTAAAGAGAAATTATATTTAAACAGCTGTTCACATGCAATTGGGATTAGTCTTATTTGGCCAAATGTCAATTTGAGGATTTAGGGAAGGATTTTCTAACAATATGAATTGCCAATAAAGAATGGGCTCTAAAATAAGTAATGCCCCACCCATAGATGTGTACAAGATGGACTTAAATGAAAATCTATCTGTGAAAGGTATTACAGAGAAGATATCAGACCTGAACTACATAGCAGGCAAGTTTCTTCTAATTTTGACATTCAATCGAAAGATTTCTAGAAATCTGTAAAACTTACATTACTACATATGTTAAAAAAAAGATCCGAATATGTTAGGTACCCAATAACGAACCTAAACAAGTAAGATATATGACTACAGCTCCCAAATTATCTATTTAAACTATTACTAATCAAAACTCCTGAGAGACCCATTGTTCCAAGAATATCAAGAAAGTAAATACAGAGCTCTTGGTAAACCTCGGTGTTGAAACAGATGTTATCTAGAGAGCAAAAAATTGGACTCTCTAAGAATTATTGGGTCAGATTGGTTCAAATATATTTAACTGGGAAGAGATCAAATTTATAACTTATAGTCTTCCATTGGAAATTTGTGTAAGGGGCACAACTTCCTTGGAGAACACATTTATAAACCTGAGAGGGCTTTTACAAAGAATTTCCCTCCAAGTTTCTAAGATTCTGATTCTCCTTTGGCCCTCTCCTGCAGCAGTGAGAAATCACTGCTTCAAGAAGCTACTCTTCAGCAACGAAGACACAAAAGTAAATAAATAAATTTTAAAAAAAAAAAGATCAGTAAGGAAGCTACTCTTATTGAAGGAAATGTGTTAGATCACTCAGTTGCGTTGAGGAAAGAATAAAAGTAGAGAACCACTGTGGCATATGTATAAAGTCTTTTCCATGTTCAATGTGTCATAGTTAAGAGCAAAGAGACAAGGTGATTGAAGTGATTCTAGTAAGGCATAGGTGGCATTTCCATAAATTCTCCTACAAAACTACTAATACAGTCATATGTGTAGATTGTTTTTAAAATTGTTTTGACATTTAATCCAGTTGTCCTTCAAGGTTCAGGACTTTTAAGGACAATTTTGAAAATATACGGTTAGTTTAAATGAAGTCATTCTTCCAAAGAGGTAATGATAAAAGTGATCTATCCCTGTTTTCCTTTCCCAGTGTTTATTCAGAAATATGTCTTGCTAGCAAAAGCTTAATTACCTGATGTGATTAAGCTCCTTTACAAGACAGACCATCTTATGCTACTAAAACCATAAGATTCTTAGTGTACAAAAGAAAGATAATACCAATGAAGATGACAGGCATCAATGCCACTTTATATCTGTTTATAATAACACCATATGATTTTACTCTATGTAAAAAGGATTGTATTCTTTGTAATGAAGTATAATAATGAACTGTATAGATAAAAAGGATGAAAATTTCAAAAAAGTACCATGAATAACTCATAAACCCACAACCTTGTGCTATGAAGAGCATGCTTCTAAATTGGCAAAGTTTATCATTCATTTGAATTTGGTTCAGCAAAAATGCATTCTGTTTAACTAGATACAGATCACTAGGTTAACTACTACAAAGGATACCAACACGATAGAATCTTGTAGGCCAGATTATCAGAGATAAAGATTTACTCAGCAAAGCCAACAGAAACAAGCTGAGTGCTAAGGGGGAAGAGGTCACAAAGAAGAGACTAGTGTTTAAGTCTTGAAATTTGGAGAAGGAGATTACAGCCAGAGATCAGGATAAATGACACAGAGGAGGTGGTAAAGCATGAGATGTGACCATGGAATGACAATAATACTAAGATCTTACAAATGTAAAACAGTGTTTATACATATTATCTCAATAAGTCTTTACAATGTCCGGTAATTTAAAGAAGGAAAATATTTTGGCCTCATTCAGAGACAAAAAATCACATAGCAATAGTTTCTATGTGTGCCATGACAGGAAAAATCCTGCAAGCCCTGAACCCTGGAGAGGTTTATCACAGCTGCATTAGTGAATGATTCAGCTAGAGATGGGAAAAGTGGCTATGACCCAACTGCCATAAAATTGCAAGAATCTGTTGTAGGGTTAGTCAGTCAGCACACATCTGGTTCCATAGCCCACATCAACTAAATTTTTTGGCCCATTACAAAAGAGGAAACAGACACAGGAGAATAACTGGGGCTATGGAAAGATGAAAGAAAACTGGTAAAAGATCAAAGAAACAATGGATTCTAAAGTGGAAGCAAGTGCCCTTTTGAAATGGCTGTCCCTGGAGTACAAGCTGAACATTTAAGCAGATGAACCAGAATGAATAAGATGTAGAGGGCATATGAGAAGGACAGAAGGACTCGGGGGAGGAGATAAATAAGAAGTTCACTATGGGGGCAGAAGGGGGAAGGGAGAATGGAAAAGAGGATGGGATAAGATGTAGTGTTCACAGAAAGTATGTTCAAAGTTAGAGATCTTGAAAATGATACTTTCAAGTAATGATAGAAAATGTAATCACAATGAAAGACAGTTCAAACTGGCTGAAACGGAAATAGAGACAAATGCTACTAGGTTTTAGGAGGTGAAAACAATGAAATACCAGGTTACTCAAGGGTCATCAACATGAGTACCGTCTCCAAGTAAAAATGGCAAGAGAAAGCCATTGAGGAAGACTAAACCAAATCCTTAAGTTACCGAGGAAGAGGAGAGCAAAACAGTAGAGATCAAGGATTATGCTGAGCCTGCTTCGTTCTCAGATTTTTAGGGAACTGATGGAGAAGTAGGCTGCACTGGAAGGAATCCCAGGGACGTTGTCACATTTGGGGTAATTTAAAAAGGAGAAGGAAGAAATGTCTGAGAAGTTCAAGTGTGAGGATTAGTTTTTTCCCAACCGAATGAGACACGCAGGTAGAAAAGTAGAGGCAACTGATAATTAGCAGATGGGGTGAAGGGATCCTGAGGGCTTATTGCAGAGTGAGAAAACAAGAGGATATGGAAGTAAAACAGAGAAGCTTCATCCACAAGGGGCAATGCTTATGGTTCAATAATAATACAGGGAGTGGTGAGTAGACTGAAAGTAGTTAATGAAGACTTTAGTACCATCAACCATGTGGGTCAAGTTTGTACCTTTTTTTTAAATCTGAAAATGTACAGATTTTCAACAAGAAAGGAGGACTGCAATTTCCAAATTGGAAATTCTTATTTAGTGAGCAAATTGTGTGGTTCCAATAACAAAATGCAATTAAGATAAACTTCACATGTAAATTGAAGGGATTTCGTAAATTTGGATCATTACCACACTTACCACCAAAAGTCATCAGAAGCTAATATAAAACAATGTTTTCTTTTGTAATTAAGAAACCTTAATACATTTTATGAATATCCTGTAGTATTTTTTATATCATATGCCCAAATTGCCAGGGTTTCATTAGAGATGAAATATTTTGACTAATTTGAATATATTACTTAATAGAAACCTACAATATTTCTAAAAATTATTAAAGTAGCAACTAAATGAATAAAAACAAGTAAAACTTCCATCTAGACCTTATCTCAGAATATAGGATATGTTCTTCCTTGAAATGCAAATAAAGTAATTTAAAAATGAAAACATTTTCAGACTGAGATACTGAAAATTACACTGCAGTACAAATGGCTTCAGGTAGTAATCATATTTTTAGAGTAAGTAATCAAGGAGAGAAAACTATTACCTGGCTTTAGTTTGGAGTTTTCCAAGTATATGCACATATTCAAAAGATTCATCCTACTAAAAGTTTCAGAAATAATTTTCATTGTTATATAATAAATAATAACCATTTTAAAGTGATTTTCAAAAAACTTTCCTTGCATCCAAAATTTACTTGCCCATTTCAGCTTTTTGTTGCGTCAGAAGATAAGGCTGAACAAAATTAAATTCTTTGATTAAAACTCAGAAACATGTATCTACTCATTTGTTTTGAGGAATAATCACAATACAACAACATAATTTGTTTTGATATTTAATATATTTTGCTTTTTCCATCAATCACTGGATATTTTTAGTGCTTTTCTATATGATAGTATTCCTCTATGTAAATGGGAATTCAATTCAGTTTTTGAGATACATATTCTCCAAAATTTTTAGACACATTTTCCTCCTTTCATTTTCTCTTAAGTGAGCTGTTTGATTCGTGGGGAAAAAAAAAGCAATACTGTTGTTACTCTCTTTTTTAACTCCACATAGGATGTTATTGGCTCCCCTTGTTCCTTAAGCATGTACATCTGTACCTTTTATTGAAGACCCCTTTCCTATTTTAGATATTTATAAATGGGAATAGCCAATCTCAAACTGATCACTCTGTGATGCATTCTATTAAAGAGTGGTGAAAATGAAATAGTATAATGCAAAGAGAGGTAGTAGTAGAATCGAAAGCATTCATGTCTAATTCTTTCATACACATTACAAGAAAAATAGTAAAACTGGAAAAATCTCATGTGTTGTTTCTTTGCTAGTTCACTCATGACTTGCTAACACCAGGCATGGTAAAAATACTTACTCACAGAAGTCCGGGACAACAGTCTACACAGGAGGTGAAAACTATCACTCTCAGGCCAAATCTGTCCACTACTTGCTTTTGCAAATAGTTTTACTGAAACTCAGCTGTGCCTATTCATTTATGTATTGGCTGCTTTCATGGTACAAAGGTAGAGTTGAGTAGTTGCTACAAAAACCTTATGTCCTAAAAAGTTGAAAATATTTACTATCTGGCCCTTTACAGAAGAAGTTTGCCAACCCCAGGTTTAGGTTCAAAGGGTTCTCCATTTATCTGTCCTCTCATCACTCTTTTTGTCTTACACTTCCTTCTAAACCCAATGGTAGCATATAGAAAACATAAGTTTCTGGTATGTCTTTCAAGAAATCTGGCAGCATGTCAAACAACTATCAAGCTTCAGGACATATCTGTGGCTAAAGCCAGGCTCCATGCTATATCATTTCCTGCCATGTAGCAGACCTTGGAATCTCAGCCAAAGTTTCTTCCCTCTTTAAAATTATCCTCACCCACTCTTATCCCTTGAAGTTACCCCTCTCCCAAGAATTAGAAAAACTCTGCTCTGTTCATTCTTTTCTTGCATCTCCTAAAAGACAAGTATTGACATCCTTTCAACAACAAGAAGTTTCCCAAGTCGCTTTCTTGTACTCAGTAGTTTCAGCAACAAAATGAGGCCACAGAGACTTCTTACTTCATAAAGCTTTTCCCAGGCCTTAAAGCCAATCAAGGCAGAATTATTGGCCATCCATTGTTGCAGGAGGGTAGGTCACCTCCTAAAGTGGGTAACGCCATGTTCCGGGTGGCACGGGCATTTCCAGTGTTAAAACGGAAAAGAAACAAACTAATTGACAAACAAACCAAAAAAGATCCTGTTCTCTCACTAGAAAAATAACCTGGAGACCTTCTAGAAATATAGGAAACTGTGACCGCTTTATTTTTTTCTAATTTTATGGTACTGAAATAGAATCTGATTCACCAGACTTCCAGGAGGTACAGACTGGTTGGGCAGGGCCAATCCCATCTAAAGCAGGAATCCACTAGAGGCAGGAGATAGACACTAGACTACACAGAAAGTGTCACTCAGTGAGAACTGATATGTGGGGATACTGGTTTTTGGAAAGAGTTGAGCTTAGAGAACATCTAAAGGTATTAAGGTCTGCAAAATGGAAGAGAGCTACAAGTCCTACAGTCTAACATTCTCCCCGCTGTGAATCTTCTGAACAATTGAAAACAAAAACAAAACAAACAAAGAAACCAAACCAAACCAAACCACAGCATTTCTTGTGGAACCTGGCAAAGAGGGTGAGTCTTTAGGTCTGAGTCTGATGAGTACTGGCTTTTAAAGTTCCTTGCAGATTTGGGAGCGGGGGCCGGGGTGGAGGTTCCAGGGCGGACAACAGGAGGAAGTAATACACTGCAAATCTATGAAAAGGGCTTTGAGCTCTCTAGGTCCTCAAACACAAATATGGGTAAATGTGTCAATATGTCCTACGGTAGAGAGGGGCCCCCAGTTGGAACCTGATCATCAATTTTAATGTCTTAAACTGAAAAGAACTAGGAAATATAGTCGTTGGACAGGCTGCATGGGTTCAGGTTTTATTACACAGGCAGAAAGATATACGGCTTTCAGTTCTTCAGTCCAGTTACTTCCAACTGGGCATAAAAATCTTCCTCAAATGATTTTCCTTCAAAGTTGACTGGTCTTAGAATTGGCTGATTAACCAGATTGACTTTGCAAGCATTTGTCCTAGGGCTCTCGTGGCTCCAAACCACTGGGTAAAGAAATAGAGAGTCAAGTGCCTCAGCAGGATTATTTTAATTACTGATTAATTTAATGCACTGAGCTAAATTGCAACTTTGTTCAGTTCTTCATAAAATCTAGTATTTTCCTCCAGTTTTTGTTGACATCAATTGGCCCCTGTCAAATAAGATTTGGTCCATGCTGTGCTTTGTACCTAATTCTGTTGAATTTCTCTGTATCTAATTTCACCTTGATTATTTCCTGTTGTTTTAATAAAGTTTTTTTCAAGGACTTTTCCATGAAAAGGTCATCTTTATTTGATACTTTTTCTGCAGCTGTGTATGGGTGATTTTATATATATGTATTTCTTGGAAGTTATTTTTTCCACTGGCATCTACTAACATTTGTTCATTCCCTAGCATTTTCATAATCTCATTGAAATGTTCATTTTTCAATAACAACGTTATTGCCATAATTATAGTTTTTAATCCCAGAGTCTCACTAATTGTCATGAACAAAATGAATATTCCCTCTCAGGAACCTTTTCAAGCATCTTCTTTACTCAGGACTCTATCTAAGGCAGAACGTTGCTTTTCTTTACAAATTGTATTTAAGTCAAGGTAACTAGGTATACCCAATTAACTCAAAATTTTAAACTAAATGTTCTTCTTAACATAGTCTCATAATAGATAACGACCTATAATACCTACATCTCAGAGACTGTTTCTTGTTTTTGTTATTTCAAGTACTGTACATTGCATTTCCATTTTTAAATAAATGTTCAATATACATATTCACCTGTATAATGATGACTTTAACAAAGGCAGTTGAAAAGAAGAGAAATATTTATTAGAGTCAGTAGAGTATAATGGAAAAAGCCCATGTGTTTGGAAATCAGAAAATCCTGGATTCAAATGCCTATTTGCATGAATTTAAGTAATCTCGCTTTAAAATTTAGTTTCTTGATCTCAAAGATGAGATTGGGGATAATTTTCTTATAGGGTTGTTGTGAGGATTAAATGACATATATGTATAATGGAGCCTATGAAGAATTAAGCAGCTGCCAGAACTATGGCTTCCTTCCAAGGCTAGAAGTCTCAAGATGTTCTTTCTGCATAAAGTTGTTACTTTGATCTATGGGTGTCCAGTGAAACCATCCCTGTTTTCTAGAACAAAATTAACTGAGCAAGGGATTGGTGGCCGAACCACAGACAAATATAAGTAAGCTCATCTCTGAGATGGGTTCCATGGAACAGTGAACAGTAGGAATAATCCATATGGTATAAACATATGTGAACCCAATGGGACCCACTTTCAGGAAGTAAACATGCTCACTGCAACTGGCGAAGTGGTTACCAAGCTCCACTGTACGCTGAAAGCAACTAAGCAATTGTTTAACATATAAATAGTCTATTTTATATCCCAGGCTTAGAAGTTCTGAGATAAAGTTCAGACTCAAGGTAAATGAAACCAGGATGACTTAAAATATGCTAAACCTCATTAATTCTATACGCTTATCAACAACCGCAATAGTCATTGTTATTGTTGTCACAAAAATCAATAGAGCTACTGAAGTGTATACCTCCTTGTAAACATAGATGTGTCCTCTGTAGGCCATCGAATCTGTTCCCAGGGATTCAATTTCTATCTGTATGGTGACAACTCCCAAAGTCCCCTTATTTGTGACTTTGTTGTAAAGCCTAATTTATTCTATCAGTTTACTGAGAAAAACACTTATAACACATGACGTGTCACCTTTAAATGTTACTTTATCTATATTTACTGGAAAGTAATGATGTCATACATCTATAAATTACAAATATGGACTCATTGTAAGAGTGTGCCAGGGACAAAGAAAGATGTTGATCACATGTTTGTTGATGGTGATCTCACAATGTGGCTGCATTATTTTGGTCTTTCCAGAGGACCCTGTAATGGAAAGATCTATGTTCCGTTCAGGGGTTCCTCACAAACATTTATTTGTAAGTGCAATAATGTACCTATTCACAGGATACATTAGCCTTTGTAATTTTAAATCTCTCAAATAAAACTCAT
The DNA here is from genome assembly GCF_963455315.2 of Globicephala melas. NCBI lineage: Eukaryota > Metazoa > Chordata > Mammalia > Artiodactyla > Delphinidae > Globicephala > Globicephala melas. The sequence continues at coordinate 32,601,291 of NC_083327.1, read as the reverse complement.
CTGAAGGACTAAAGCAATTAAATTAATGGCCAGTGTCACTTCAGAACAAATTGCTCTGATCAATTATGTCATTCCGTGAAAAATCAAAACCTTTCAGTTGGCTGAGATCAAAACAACAAATGAGTGCCTTCCCTTGAAACAACCAAACTGTAATCAACCTCTAAAGCTCACTTCACATCCCCCTTCTTCCATGATACCTTCCTAATCACTTACTTCAATCCACGAGGACCACTAACTTTATTAGAATTACAATAAATCTTACTGCCTCTATAACAAATTTGGCACTTAATCAAAGAATACCCAGGTAGACCTTCATCTGATGCATAAATGGAGACATGGAAAGACTTAGTGATCAAACCAAGGTCTTACAGCTGTTTGTGGCAAAATCAGAAAGAACTACTAGAGTTTATGGGGTTTCATGATGAGCTTTTTCCGCACTACATTGTATGTTCTCTACCCACTGCTTTGTATTGTATTTCCTTTTCAGTATGTTTTTGTCTCTCACAATGAAAACATAAGTTATTTAGGGAAGAAGGATGGAGTGTGGAGGTGAGCTGGAAAGGAGACAAAGGGGGAAGTTTCAGACATCTTGCTAGCTTCTTTACTTCTATTGTTTATTCTACTCACTACAGTATTCATATACTGTAGTGAGTAGAATAAACAAATAAATAAAGTCTCCCTATTTTACAGGTAAGAATTTGAGGCTCAGAGAGATTATATTAGTTGGCCAAAGCTACTCAGATGGCAAGATGGACAGTATGGCCACTTTGGGAAAATGATTAGTGTTATACTGTATGTACTGTAAAGAAATCACTGTCCTGTGCTTTCCCTATTCTCTCATACGTTAAGAACATGTACCCAATTATTTATAGCACTCTCTCATTCCTAAGAAATGTCCTATTAAATTACAATTTCCTAAAGGCATACTAACAGAAATAACAGAGAAATGGAGTAGGAAATTTTTAATCACAATATTTACTGTATAGCAACAAGGCATATAAAAGGGGGCTTTGAAATAAATGGAACAGTCCTTTTTGTTCTAATTGGCACTGTTTTTGGCAGTTATGAAGTACATTAGATGCTCACCACATAATGCTTCTATTATGTAGCTAGACCATTATCAATAAAAGGAAAAAGGACATATTTGCTAAGATTTCCACTAAGTAAATAGGACTCATGAAGGAAGGCAAATGGACATTTTTGCTAATGCCTTTCCTCATGTGGGAATGGAATCAAACTGAAGATTTTTCTGAGAATGGAAATGAGCCAGTAATGTGGTCTGTTGAGTCCTTACTATTGATAGCATCACGTGACAGTAGTTGTATGCCTCTCCTTCAGTCCTTGGTAAATTTAGGGGATTTCTTTGCTAACTATTGGCTACAATAAGGACACTGAGTTTTGTTTTTTTTTTCATTCTGTTTACAAAATACAATATATATGTCCATATAGGTAGTTAAATCTGGAAGTATTTATATAATTACATGCACTATATTACACAATTATAAACTATATGAAAAATCTCTACTTTAAAACTATAAGATAGTCCATTTCTAATCTTAATTTAGAAGAAATTTACAATATAATTTTTAATCATCTGGGACTAACTGTTTTACTTTAAATTATTATTGATTTTTACCCTCCCCCCAAAAGCCCCTAATTATTAAAGAACAAGAAAAACTACAAGATCTTAAATTGGGTTACTTAGTTCTAGGAAAAGATTATACATGATGAACCAAGAAGATTCTGAAAATTTGCAGAAGATACCAATTCCCCAAATTACATATTCTCTATCCAGACTAATACTTGCTCCCACATAAAAATCTTGCTCCAGTAAGAGCAAGGGTAACATAAATCATAGGATCTAAATACAGAAGAAACCTAATTATTCACCACACCGCCCCTCTATTCAATCTTTGCCACAGAACATTTTTCTCACAAGGCAAATGCTAAACGTCTCTGTACATAGCCTTGCAGCTGGAAAAAAAAAAAAAGTACCAATGTCATTAAGAGTTCAGTACAGGAAGAAAAGCCATCATCATTTCAGTCAAGCTTTCTGTTTTGTAGAATATTCTAAGATACTCAAAAAACATACTGTAGGAATATAACATACAAGAGCCTTCAAAAACACAGCTTGAAAAAATTTGTTTATCTCATAAAAACTAATACATAATTAGCAAAATATAGCCATATAAATGTTTAAGTATTATATAAATACATCAACTTGTTCAAAAGTTTTACTCCTGAAGAATTCTGGGTAGAATCTATTAACAAATCTTATTTGAAATGAACTAGGCAAGATCACACTTATAGAGACCCTTAAGTTGAATTTTGAAAAGGATAAACAATAGATCCTAATTTTTAAAAAAATCAAGTGCACATTTTAATATTTCTATATGAAATAAAATAAGAATAGCAAGAGACAAACTGGGAGCCCACTCTAATCGTCCATGTGAACAAAAATGATGAGTATCTAACTATGGATGTAATAATAAACCAGATCCAGGAGGCACTGAGAATAAAGAGACTTCAAGGCTTGGAAAATGTTTAGCCTTGAGAGTAGGGATAGGAAAAAATCAAAGACAAATCCAATATTCTGAGTCCGAGTAACTGACGAATGTCAGTGGCATTAATAAAGGACATGGATTCTGGGAAAAGAAAATGAATGCTGTTTGGGCACACGACTCGATGTGCCAGAGGAAATTTTGATGCCATGAAGAGAGGACAGGAGTAGAGACAGATTTAGAAATCATGCATGTAAAGGAAATTGTTTGAGCCATTGGTATAGAGGCAGTGGAAAAAGGAGAAGGTAAAAAGAGAGGCCTAGAGGTGTCCCAGCACAGTGGGAGAGAAATGGTTTCCAGAACACAAGGAAAAAACTAGAAGAGTGGCTTAGTTGGGGTAGGGGTGGCCAGGCCATAACTATATCCTGCTTTAAGATATCGGTTTTAAACCCTCTTCTGTTGCAAAAAATAAATAAAAATCACTTGTGTGTCTTCATAGTGTAGTTAATTGGAAATTGTCTAATTCTTGGCACAGTTCAAGCAGGATAGGTGGAGACTGAGTCCTGAAGAAAATGATCCCTGCTCTGAACAGCAGGAAGGGCCAGCGTCAGACAAAGATGAGTGGCCCCATGGCTCACAACAGCTACTGGGGACTTAAGCACAAGACAACATTGCCGTTGCTGAGTCACAGTATATTCAAAGAGAAAAAGAACAGAAAAGTACTTTCATGGTTCTGGATGAAAGCACTCAACAATCTGATCTAGAAACTGTTATACAGCAAAAAAAGTTTAAAAAAAAATGGCACTGATAAAAAAGAAGAAACAATTTTAACTCTGAGAGCTGGGACTACATCATCTATTTTTTTTATTTGAAAACGCAAGCTCAGTTTGAACAACCTAAATCTCTATGAACAGAATTTTCTTTTCTCCTCAGATTTCTCCTCAGAAGCTAAAATAGAGCTAAAGTACGCAGGGTCCTCACAGTGTAGTTGCATAGAAATAAGCAAGATGTTGTCTCTGTCCTGTGGTTTTTGTTTTCCCTTCAGTGATCATGGTGACCAGCTGGGGAAAGAAGTACCCCATTTGCCATGGTGCCTTCACTGACATGTCTGACAGACCCTCAAGAAAAAAGGGCAGCCCTCCACAAGGGATCAAGTATGTGATATATTAGATAATCACAGAGAGGTTAGGAAAATCCCCCTTCACCTATGAAAGGCTTTATTTATCTCATTCCAAAAAGTGGTAGGAAAAGAATACATTTTAAATCTCCACATCCAGAAGGTGATGTTCAAACCATTAGGTTAAATTCAATAGAGCTATAAAATGTTACCCAAGATTCGCAAACTTCTAAGAAAAATATATAAATGACTCAGCTTTTTCTTGTCTCTTCTCATAAAAAAAAAAAATCAAATTAGTGAAAAAAAGAAGTCTACATGTTAGCTCTTCTGTTCACAGAATCAGCCACCTACAAGGTACTTTAAAGTTTGAACTCGATGTCCGCTGATATTCAAAATCTCTTCAAGCTCTGATATTCTAGTATTCTGAGTTTGCCTGAGAAGAAGAAAACTTTTCTGAGAATCCATTTCTAGGGAGGAGACCAGGGCCATGTCTCCCCTTAGGCTTGATTATAGGCATTCCCTCACAAATGATCCCAGGACATGTATTCCGTTGCATCCTCTCTTCCTGACCTCTAGTGGGAGCTTTTGCTGAAGCCTCTAGAATTCTGCAGCCAGTGGGCCATCTCACCCACAGGAATAAGGAGCAAGCATGGAAGCCCCACTTTGTACTGTTTGCTTGCCGTTGTCTAAAAAACCCCACAGCCAACTGTTATTCCATAGTGAAGGGTGATCTATAAAGCACATATATACCCCTGGATCAGTGGGCCACAGTAAAATGTAGGGCCACCGTGTTGCTGTGACTGGTCACGCACTGTTTCTTCTAACATAGTAAAGAGGGACTTCTAATCTCTAGTCACTATTTTAAGATCTATTCCTGGCCTGCAAGACTCACAGTGTTCCTTAAACTACTCCTGGGAGTAATTTGCATAGGCAACTGGTGACCATTAATTAGGTGACTGCAAACATAGGCAACAGAGGATAAATGAATGTAGAGCTTTCTCTTTTAATCACACCGCTCACTTCTAGATTCTGAGTGAAAAAGTTCTTATCCCCGTGGACCACCTGCTCTGTTGTGGAATTCTAAATAGAAAGCTGTATACCTTGTTCTTCAGCACACAGAAAACAGTTAAAACAAGAAGGAAAAAAAAAAGTACCTGAGACAGTAACTTTTGATGAAGAAAAAATTGAAGCTAAGTTTTAGAAACATAGAAGAAACAAAAGTATAAATCTCTATTTATAGAGATTATTATACAGGCATAATAAACATTTATTACACCCTTACCACATGCAAGTCACTGGGCTAAGCCCATTTTATACGTTGTCTCTTTTAATCCACATAACCGTCCTACAAAGTAGTTGCTAAGATTATCCTCATTTTATAGATGAGGAACTGGAAGCTAAAGAGGGTAAGCAAATTGCTCAGGGTCACCGGCTAGAAAAACAGCAAGCCAGGACAGTCTGTATTCTTCTAGTCTTGTCAAACCTCGAGAAGTTAGATTGATTATTCAATCTTGCCAGGAGGCAAACAGGAAAGAAACGGAAGCAATGTGTACTTCCCAAGTACTTTCTAGATGCCAGGTACATTACTGGACACCTCACATACTCTTTTCATGTGACCCATACAACAGCCCCCAGAGTAGTTATTATTGTCTCCAATTTACAGAAAAGGTCACTCGGGATTCCGCCAGCCCCAAAGCCCTCCACAGCCTCTCTCAGGTCACCTTGTCCTGCCAGGAAAGACCCTCAGCTCTCAACTCAGTGTCTGTGCCTCAAACCTCAATCTCTGGCTCATTGTGCCGTCCAGGTTTCTCTCTCCTCCTTTTCCACCTCCTTAAAATCGCAGAGGCTGGAAAGGGGGTGTCTTTTTTTTTTCTCTGTTTCACATATTCTTCTTCTCTGGCTCTATAAAGACTTAATAGTGGAGAAAGTTCTACCCTCCTTTTGTTGATTTGCCAAATGGGAAGAAAAACATATTTAGATCTCTTCTCAAGAAAATAGCCCAGTTTGTATAATTATTATTGCACTCTTTAATGCTACTCCTGAGTGACAGAAACTGAATATTTTCATAGTTTTTCTTAACAAATTCTAATCATCGCCCCCTCTTATCACCCCAAGCAGATGGATGTTTTGATAGACCAGGATGAATTTGTTCCCAAAAAGGCAAAAGTGCACAGTTATTTTTAAATGTCACCCTCAATACATAGGTATCAATCTCCTCTCCTAGAAGACCAGAATATGGAACCGAACATTTTTCATCTTTGTATTCCTACACCATATTAGGTGTTGAATGAATGTTTACAGAGTGGATTGTTCTTGAGTGTTATCTGGGTAGGAAATATCATTTAGTCCAATGTTTGAAACTGATACCACAGTACAAATTAGTTTACCAGAATAATTAAAGAAAGATCCAAGAGATTAGGACACTAGAATATAAACTCCATGAGAATGAGGAACTTATTTTTCAAGTAAGCACCTAGGACAGAGCCAGGAATACAGCAGGATCCTGGTAAATATTAGCTGAATGAATGCTTCATGAAGCAACTCTTCTTAGGGGAAGCAGAAGAGAAAAATCTAAAATATAATAAAATGTTGGAAGATAGGCCTGATTCAATCACGGGTAGGAAGCCCCAGAGGCTTTGAGGAAGTGGGGAGAAATATGAGAGCATGGGGCGTTTGGAGAGAAGCAGGACAAGATCTAACGAGAAAAACAAAAATTACATAGACACAAGAGTCTTAATTGTGCAGAAGAGTTTTAATTTCTTTAGCAATTGCTCACAATGGATTGTTAGCTTCCTGTATGTGGAAAGCAGAAGAGAATGAAGATCCTGCTTTTTTTATTAATTAATTAATTAATTTATTTTTGGCTGCATCGGGTCTTCGCTGCTGAGCACAGCCTTTCTCTAGTTTCGGCCAGCAGGGGCCACTATTCGTCACGGCGTCCGGGCTTCTCACTGCAGTGGCTTCTCTTGTTTCGGAGCACGGGCTCTAGGCACGTGGGCTTCAGTAGTTGTGGTGCACGGGCTTAGTTGCTCCGCGGCATGTGGGATCTTCCCGGACCAGGGATTAAACCCATGTCCCCTGCATTGGCAGGCGGATTCTTAACCACTGTGCCACCATGGAAGTCCCTGGAGATCCTGCTTTTTAATAAGGAATTATGTTTTGTTGGGAATATGAACATGGCACGTTTACAGGACTCCTAGTACCAACTGTCCACGTCTGAAGACAGTGTGCATGGGATACACTAAACAGGCAGTGCTGTCATGTGCAGGAAACCTTATGCTCCTTAACCTAATTGAGTGTTGGAAATTTCTCCTCTTTACAAAGAATATTCAATCAATAGTTATAATGTATCCATGGCAGGCCCAGTAACAAAGCAATGACATATATTCTCATTTTTCAAATGGCCAAACTGATGTTACAGACAACTTCTACTCTGGTAAATAATAACACAACTTAAGTTTGTTTAGGTCAAACACTCTCCTCCACACATACACAAACACTCCAAGTATACACACATAAGATAAAACCCTCCTTTCCTTGAGGAAGTCTGTTCTCTTTTTCTCCCTTCTTATAGACCTGAGACCTTTTTATGGCTCCTGACCAAGAATTTTTCCAGGTTGCCACTGAGAGGAAAGATGTTAATTATCTACTTAGCACTTTCTTTTTAGACTCTCAGTAGTAAATGCTCTTCATTTCTCTGCCAAGGTAATTCTTGGTCTATTATCAGAGCTCTAAGGTCCTTATGCCACCATTCTGACTCGTAGCTATGAACTGCCCTGCTCAAAATACAAGGAAAGAAGGACGGCACATACATAGTTAGGGTGGGCACTACGTCTCTCTTTAGTTAAGTATTATTGAAATATTTTGGAGTGACAAGGGTATAGTTTTTCCTGGTCCTATGTGAATTCTCTCTTTCATCTGCAGTACTGCTGTCTTCTTAACATGCCACTTACAAAAGCAAGGTTCTTGTGGTTCTTGTATTAGAAATAACAGGCAAATAACTATTTTTAAAGCATTTTGACTAAAAAAGATCTGATCCTGTTCACACGTGTCACTCCCACTCGATGCTGTTGGGGACAACAAGATCACCAAGACTTTTACTGTTCCCAAGAGAACTTACAGTGAAATGACAATGCACACACAAAATTAGTATTTTAGACGTGGGGTGAGGTGCAAATATATATATGTTTAATTTTTGGTAAATAAGTCATCTGATTTTTCATAAGGCTTTATTTTAGAATTTCAATGTAGCAAACTCTAATAAGAAACCTAAGAATTTGAGAGGAGAAAGAAGAATCATAAAGTAAATTTGAGAGAATGATTTTGTGTTGCAGTGGAAGAGCTGGGAGACATAGTCCAATGCAGACTAACACTGGTCGGTGACTAACACTCACATGCCTTATGGGAGGAAATGAGGGTATTGGATGTAATGGTTTCTACATTACACTCTGCTTTTAAACTCTATGGTTTTATGGATTCTCATTATATTTGCTTTTCGTAAAAAAAACTAACACATGGATTTTCATTCCTGCTTCGTTCTTTATAAAAGTGGAAGTTTTCAAATTGCCTGATCATGTTAACAATTTCCTTATGTAACTACAAGAAGCTCTTTCAATTTCCTTTCTTGTATTTTATCAAAGCCACTATAGGCTTTTAAAAATCAAGAAATAGTAAAAAGTGATACTCTCATCCTACCAAGATTTAAAAAATTATTTTCCAAATGTTAATTTTTTGTAGTGACCCAAGCTTTAAGCTTTTGCTTTTGTGTTGACAACTGACTGACAAAAGGCATTCTCATTCTCAGTTTTGCTCTTCTCATTTAATGCTGTAAAAATAGCCACCATCAGTGAAATGCACTTTCCTCACTTCAAAATGGAGGGAAACATTAAAACGCTGCATGCTAACAAGTGAAAGCTGTACTAAAGAATTCTCAGGGCATAACTAGCCAACAGAGTTAACAACAAGGTAATCATCAGGCTCAAGAGAACCCTTGTTTTTGTTTTTTTTCCAACATCAGTGATTCATGTTCAGAAATTATCACTGTGTGTTGGTTGAGTTCACATGAAAGAAAATCACTGACATTTTTGTTTATGGATGATAAAATGCAGACTATTACTTCCAACAGAAGTATTAATTCCTAATGAGCTAATTAAAGAAAAAACAGATCGTAGCAGGATGTATTGAACAAAAGATGTCTCTAAAACCACTTCCTAAGTAGATAACCCTAAGGGTAAAAAATACTATATTTTGCCTCTGTGACCCATTAGATTACCCCAGAAATTTTACAACAATTTAAAGACCACCAATATCTTTTAGTTACGAACTGTTGGCATTCACTGAATGAATGAATAAATGAATGATAGACAAACTGACTGACTGACAGACTAAAGACAACCCACTAACAGACCGATCAATTCACTTAACTGAATCACTTAATTTTACAAAACATTTCAAATTTGTATTTCCTCACAGAATTCACGGATAGAAAATACTACCATAACACAAACTTGGTCATTTATTTGCAATCAATGTGCAAAAGTACTAGAAAGCTTAGGTATTTACATTCTTTTCCAGGAAAAGAAAAAAAATTGAGTAGTGCTGGTTCAAAGTTATTCACTCAGCAAATATTGTCAGGCTGACTACTAGGATAAGAGCACCAGGGTATGGAATCAGAGATGAAAAGTTTATGGTCTCTACTTTCAAGCAGGTTTTCTAGTTATCTAGAAAATCAAACATAATTATATGTGTTCATGTACAAAATAACTATAAAAAAGGCAGACAAATGTGTAACTTCCAAAATAGAGATATTTAGGAGGGCAATGGGATTTCAGAAAGGTAAAGCAATAAGAGTGAAGGTTGCATGTCATCTAGGTCTTCCTGAATATGCAGGAATTTCAACAAAAGCTCAATGAACAAGAGGAAGCAGAGTCAAGAGGTAGGCACCTGGCCAGGGCTGACATTCTGTCCATATGCCTCAGTTTGAATATGGAAGTTGTTAAAATAATGAGATACTTCCATACTAGGTGGTAACTGGAAATATTTTCATTTCTCCATTTTTATTTTTTCACTACATATGTAATGACACATAACTTTACATAGATACATAACTATGCTCACGTTGCTTCCTCCTTTTTTCCCCCCTTTTCCTTTTCTGTCTGATTCCTCCCTTTGGTCTTCCCATTCATATCCACATTTCCCACGTATATCCATGCCTTTTCTCCTCCAGGCATCTGTGTTAACAAATCAATAGTCCTTCTCTGCATTCATATAATTTCATACAGAGCTATACCTAAAAATGCATGGGCACACATACACACATAGACTCATTCAGAACACACACAGATATAACATGTGCACATATATTTACACATGGATTTTTGTCAGTTTTACAAAAAAAGGAGAAAAATATTATGTATATATATTATACTTATTGTTTTCTCATTCAACAATATCTTTGGAAAACCCTCTAAGTCATCTGGTATAGTCCCAATTTATTCTTCTTAGTATAGATAAAATGTTACATGGCATGAATATATAATTTATTCAATGATTCTCTTTTTTCTTGAATTTTATTTATTTTTTTATACAGCAGTTTCTTACTAGTTATCTATTTTATACACATTAGTATATATATGTCAACCCCAATCTCCCAATTCATCCCACCATCACCACTCCCACCCGGCTTTCCCCACTTTGTGTCCATATGGTTCATCTGTACAATTTTTCTAGATTCCACATATATGTGTTAATATACGATATTTGTTTTTCTCTTTCTAACTTACTTCACACTGTATGACAGTCTCTAGGTCCATCCATATCTCTACAAATGACCCAATTTTGTTCCATTCTATGGCTGAGTAATATTCCATTGCATATATGTACCACATCTTCTTTATCCATTCGACTGTTGATGGGCATTTAGGTTGCTTCCATGACCTGGCTATTGTAAATAGTTCTTCAATGAACATTAGGGTGCACGTATCTTTTTGAATTATGATTTTCTCGGGATATATGCCCAGTAGTGGGATTGTTGGGTCATATGGTAGTTCTATTTTTAGTTTTTTAAGGAACCTCCATACTGTTCTCCATAGTGGCTGTATCTATTTACATTCCCACCAAGAGTACAAGAGGGTTCCCTTTTCTCCAAACCCTCTCCAGCATTTGTTGTTTGTAGATCTTGGGACGATGCCCATTCTAACTGGTGTGAGGTGATACCTCATTGTAGTTTTGATTTGCATTCCTCGAATAATTAGTGATGTTGAGCATCTTTTCACGTGCCTCTTAGCCATCTGCATGTCTTCTTTGGAGAAACTGTCTATTTAGGTCTTCTGCCCATTTTTGGATTGGGTTGCTTGTGTTTTTGATATTGAGCTGCATAAGCTGTTTATATATTTTGGAGGTTAATCCTTTGTCCGTTGATTCATTGGCAAATATTTTCTCCCATTCTGAGGGTTGTCTTTTTCTCTTGTTTATAGTTTCCTTTGTGGTGCAAAATCTTTTTAAGTTTCATTAGGTCCCATTTGTTTATTTTTGTTTTTATATCCATTACTCTAGGAGATGGGTCAAAAAAGATATTGCTGTGATTTATGTCAAAGAGTGTTCTGCCTATGTTTTCCTCTAAGAGTTTTATACTGTCTAGTCTTGCATTTAGGTCTCTAATCCATTTTGAGTTTATTTTTGTCTATGTTGTTAGGCACTATTCTGATTTCATCTTTTACATGTAGCTGTCCAGTATCCCCAGCACCACTTACTGAAGAGACTGTCTTTTCTCCATTGTATATCCTTGCCTCCTTTGTCATACAGTAGTTGACCACAGGAGCATGGGTTTACCTCTGGTCTTTCTATCCTGTTCCATTGATCTATATTTCTCTTTTTGTGCCAGTACCATATTGTCTTGATTACTGTAGCTTTGTAGTATAGTCTGAAGTCAGAGAGTCTGATTCCTCCAGCTCCATTTTTTTCCCTCAAGATTGCTTTGGCTATTTGGGATCTTTTGTGTCTCCATACAAATGTTAAGATTTTTTGCTCTAGTTCTGTAAAAAAAATGCCACTGGTAATTTGACTGGGATTGCATTGAATCTGTAGATTGCTTTGGGTAATACAGTCATTTTCACAATATTGATTCTTCCAGTCCAAGAACATGGTATATCTCTCCATCTGTTTGTGTCATCTTTGATTTCTTTCATCAGTGTCTTAGAGTTTTCTGAGTATAGGTCTTTTACCTCCTTAGGTAGGTTTATTCCTAGGTATTTTATTCTTTTTGTTGCAATGGTGAATGGTATTGTTTCCTTAATTTCTCTTTCTGATCTTTCGCTATTAGTGTATAGGAATGCAAGAGATTTCTGTGCATTAATTTTGTATCCTGCAGCTTTACCAAATTAATTAATTAGCTCTAGTAGTTTTCTGGTGGCATCTTTAGGATTCTCAATGTATAGTATCATGTCATCTGCAAACAGTGACAATTTTACTTCTTCTTTGCCAATCTGTATTCCTTTTATTTCTTTCTCTTCTCTGATTGCTGTGGTTAGGACTTGCAAAACTATGTTGAATAATAGTGGCGAGAGTGGACATCCTTTTCTTGTTCCTGATCTTAGAGAAAATGCTTTCAGTTTTTCACCATTGAGAATGATGTTTGCTGTGGGTCTGTCATATATGGCCTTTATTATATTGAGGTAGGTTCCCTCTATACCCATTTTTTGGAGAGTTTTTATCATAAATGGGTGTTGAATTTTGTCAAAAGCTTTTTCTGCATCTATTGAGATGATCATGTTTTTTTTTTTCTTTTATTTGTTAATATGGTGTATCACATTGATTGATTTGTGTATATTGAAAAATCCTTGCATCCCTGGGATAAATCCCACTTGATCATGGTGTATGATCTTTTTAATGTGTTGCTGGATTCTGTTTGCTAGTATTTTGTTGAGGATTCTTGCGTCTATGTTCATCAGTGATATTGGTCTTTAATTTTCTTTGTTTGTGATATCTTTGTCTGGTTTTGGTATCAGGGTGATGGTGGCCTCATAGAATGAGTTTGGGAGTGTTCCTCCCTCTGCAATTTTTTGGAAGAGTTTGAGAAAGATAGGCATTAACTCTTCTCTAAATATTTTATAGAATTCACCTGTGAAGCCAACTGATCCTGGACTTCTGTTTGTTGGAAGATTTTTAATTAGTTTCAAATTCATTACCTGCGATTGGTCTGTTTATATTTTTTAATTCTCCCTGGTTCAATCTTGGAAGGTTGTACTTTTCCAAGAATTTGTCCATTTCTTCCATGTTGTCCATTTTATTGGCATAGAGTTGCTTGTCTCTTATGATGCTTTGTATTTCTGCAGTGTCCATTGTTACTTCTCCTTTTTCATTTCTAATTTTATTGATTTGAGTCCTCTCTTTTTTTCCTGAGGAGTTTGGCTAAAGGTTTATCAATTTTGTTTATCTTCTCAAAAAAAGTTTTCTTTGTCTCTATTTCATTTATTTCTCCTCTGATCTTTATGATTTCTTTCCTTCTACTAACTTTGGGTTTTGTTTATTCTTCTGTCTCTAGTTCCTTTAAGTGTAAGGTTAGATTGTTTCTTGAGGTAGGCTTGTGTAGCTGTAAATTTCCCTCTTAGAACTGCTTTTGCTGCATCCCATAGGTTTTGGATCATCATGTTTTCATTGTCATTTGTCTCTAGGTATTTTTTGATTTCCTCTTTGATTTCTTCAGTGATCTCTTGGTTATTTAGTAATGTATTGTTTAGCCTCCATGTGTTTGTGTTTTTTACATTTTTTTCCCTGTAATTTATTTCTAATCTCATAGTGTTGTGGCTGGAAAAGACGCTCGATATGATTTCAATTTTCTTAAATTTACCGAGTCTTAATTTGTGACCCAAGATGTGATCCATCCTGGAGAATGTTTCATGTGCACTTGAGAAGAAAGTGTAATCTGCTGTTTTTGGATGGAATGTCTTATAAATATCAATTAAATCTATCTGGTCCGTTGTGTCATTTGAAGCTTGTGTTTCATTATTAATTTTCTGCCTGGATGATCTGTCCACTGGTGTAAGTGAGGTGCTAAAGTCCCCCACTATTATTGTGTTACTGTCGATTTTCTCTTTTATAGCTGTTAGCATTTGCCTTATATATTGAGGTGTTCCTATGTTGGGTGCATATATATTTATAATTGTTATATCTTCTTCTTGGATTGATCCCTTGATCATTATGTAGTGTCCTTCCTTGTTTCTTGTAACATTCTTTATTTTAAAGTCTACTTTATCTGATATGAGTTTTGCTATCCAGCTTTCTTGTGATTTCCATTTGCATGGAATCTCTTTTTCCATCCCCTCACTTTCAGTCTGAATGTGTCCCTAGGTCTGAAGTGGGTGTCTTATAGACAGCATATATGTGGGTCTTGTTTTTGTATCCATTCAGCAAGCCTGTGTCTTTTGGTTGGAGCATTTAATCCATTCGCATTTAAGGTAATTATCGATATGTATGTTCCTATTACCATTTTCTTAATTGTTTTGGGTTTGTGTTTGTAGGTCCTTTTCTTCTCTTGTGTTTCCCACCTAGAGAAGTTCCTTTAGCATTTGCTGTAGAGCTGATTTGGTGGTGAATTCTCTTAGCTTTTGCTTGTCTGTAAAGCTTTTGATTTTTCCTTCGAATCTGAATGAGATCCTTGCCACGTAGAGTAATCTTGGTTGTAGCTTCTTCCCTTTCATCACTTTAAATATATCGTGCCACTCCATTCTGGCTTGTAGAGTTTCTACTGAGAAATCAGCTGTTAACCTTATGGGAGTTCCCTTGTATGTTGTCATTTTTCCCTTGTTGCTTTTAATAATTTTTCTTTGTCTTTAATTTTTGTCAGTTTGATTACTATTTGTCTTGGCATGTTTCTCCTTGGTTTTATCCTGCCTGGGACTCTCTGTGCTTCCTGGACTTGGGTGGCTATTTCCTTTCCCATGTTAGGGACGTTTTCAACTATAATCTCTTCAAATATTTTCTCAGGTCCTTTCTCGCTGTCTTCTCCTTCTGGGGCCCCTATAATGTGAATGTTGGTGTGTTCAATGTTGTTCCAGAGGTCTCTTAGGCTGTCTTCATTTATTTTCATTCTTTTTTCTTTATTCTGTTCCATGGCAATGAATTCCACCATTCTGTCTTCCAGGTCATTTATCCTTTCTTCTCCCTCAGTTATTCTGCTATTGATTCCTTCTAGTGTATTTTTCATTTCAGTTATTGTATTGTTCATCTCTGTTTGCTTGTTCCTTAATTCTTCTAGGTGTTTGTTCTTTAATTCTTCCAGGTCTTTGTTAAACATTTCTTGCATCTTCTTGATCTTTGCCTCCATTCTTCTTCTGAGGTCCTGGATCATCTTATCATTATTCTGAATTCTTTTTCTGGAAGGTTGCCTATCTCCACTTCATTTAGTTGTTTTTCTGGGGTTTTATCTAATTCCTTCATCTGGTACATAGTCCTCTGCCTTTTCATTTTGTCTATCTTTTTGTGAATGTGGTTTTCGTTGCACAGGCTGCAGGATTGTAGCACTTATTCTCACTCTTGCTGTCTGCCTTCTGGTGGATGAGACTAAGAGGCTTGTAGAGCTTCTTGACGGGAGGGACTGGTGGTGGGTAAAGCTGGGTGTTGCTCTGCTGGGCAGAGCTCAGTAAAACTTTAATCCATCTGCTGATAGGTGGGGCTGAGTTCCCCCCATTGGTTGTTTGGCCTGAGGTGACCCAGCACTGGAGGCTACCCAGCAATTTGGTGGGCTAATGGTGGATTCCGGGAGGGCTCACGCCAAGTAACACTTCCCAGAACCTCTGCTGCCAGTGTCCTTGTACCTGCAGTGAGCCACAGACACCCCCCCAACCACCTCTGCAGGAGACCCACCCAACACTAGCAGGAAAGTCTGGTTCATTCTCCTATGGGGTCACTGCTCCTTCCCCCTGGGTCCTGATGCACACACTACTTTGTGTGTGCCCTCCAAGAGTAGAGTCTCTGTTTCCTCCAGGCCTTTCAAAGTCCTGCAATCAAATCCCGCTAGCCTTCAAAGTCTGATTCTCTGGGAATTCTTCCTCCTATTGCCGGACCCCCAGGTTGGGAAGCCTGACGTGGGGCTCAGAGCCTTCTCTCCAGTGAGTGGACTTCTGTGGTATAAGTGTTCTCCAGTTTGTGAGTCATTCACCCAGCAGTTATGGAATTTGATTTTATTGTGATTGCGCCCCCTCCTACTGTCTCATTGTGTCTTCTCCTTTGTCTTTGGATGTGGGGTATCTTTTTTGGTGAGTTCCAGTGTCTTCCTGTCAATGACTGTTCAGCAGTTGGTTGTGATTCCAGTGCTCTCACAAGAGGGAGTGAGCACAGGTCCTTCTATTCCACCATCTTGAACCGATCTCAATGATTCTCTTAATAGAAATGAACTGTATTTCCTTTTTTTGCCACAACAAACAACACTGAAATAAAGAACCACTTATTTATGTCTTTATACCTAGTGCATTTATTTATGTGGGATAGGTTCTTACGAGTATATTGCTTGTGTGTATATATTTAATTTTAATATACTGCCAGATTGCTTTCCAAAAAGGCTGTAATGCTTCACATTTCCACCAGCAATGTATGAAAGTACCCTTTCCCCCACATCCTAGCCAGCAATACATGCAAAAGCTCTATTCTTTTTCTGCCAGGCTGATGAGTGTGAAGTGATATATTGCTTATTTTCAATTTGCCTTTCCCTGACTGCTAGTAAACTTGAACATCTTTTCATATGCATATTGGCCAAGTGCCCTTAAAAATGAAGAAGTTCATTTTTTCTTCTTTTTTAGGGACACCCCATAGAGCTTTTTAAAGTATACCTAAGAACAAGCTTATCTAGCCAACCCATGTGAGTAAAATGGGATTTCCTCTAGATATTCAAAACTAAATCAGTCTGGAAAAGATACCCAGCTGTGTTTCATATAGAGTCATTGAGGATTTCCCTAGTTCCCACCTGAAGTATCTAAGTGTTCAATTTGGCCAAGGGTTTGTCTTGTGGGGTTGTGGACTGAGAGAAAGAGAGTAAGGCATGAAGACTGACATTCATCTGTAGAGTCAACTGGGTAGTCAGCACTGCCTTCAGACTTTTTATATTTAGCATGTGTAATAGTACATAAGCCCATCTGCTCTCTGGTAGGACACATCCCATGTGGTAATAAATTAAAACCAAGACAGCACTGAGGTTTTATGGCAACATGGAAGTTCATACGTATTCCCATAAGAGCCGTAAGAAAAAAATTCAAGGAAAATATAAAGAAGACTCTATACTGAGTTCTAAGAGGTGTCCACATATATTCACACAATTGGTTTTCCTGGTCATGTTCTAATGTTGAAAAATTCAGGGAGGAATACACACATGACATTTAAATCATGTCATTTGATTTTCAATTGTAAAGAAATATTTGTGAGCACTATATTGAGTTTATATTCAAAAGCGTCTGTTTTTTTTTTTTTTGTCTTTTTACTCAGGAGTAGGGGTGGAGTAAATATGAAAGGCTGGGATTATTTCCTTCCAAGAATGTACTCGATGAAATTTTAAACTTGAATTGTTTCTCTAAAACGACTGAAAAAGACAGGAAGACTTCATCAGGTAGGTCATAAAAGTGTTAAACATTGAGAAATCAGAGCCATAATGATGCTCCAAATTAGCTTCCCTGAGGAGGGGATTCTGGCCACAGCCCTTGTTAAGTGCTGTAATGTGTAGTGAGTAAAATGAATTATTCATGTAATACTTGAACATACTCTGGGAATTTCTGACAGCCTCCAGGAGAAAAATATGATTTGTCTTTCAGGTGATAAGAAGAATCTGGATCCTGAATTCAAGCAAATAATACAATTCAAGAGCAGCTTGCATTGATTTCATAATCTTTAGAATCCACACCCCTCCCCAGTAAAAGCAGAGAAAATATAATTTAATCAATTGGGTAAGAACCTGTGCTGATTATCTGAGCACTCTTCTGATATTCTCAGAGATGGGACTGCCATTCCTAATGCAGGATTTGTATTCAGCCTGCCTTTCTAAGTACACAACTGCTGTTATTTGTGTATGTGAATTATTTCTTCTATAACAAGGCTGGAATTACATTTGGGAATTTAATTCAAATTAAGTATTAATAATAGGAGCAACTTTTTTAATGTCATAAAAAGTGCCATTGGTACTTAAAACATAAATTGTCACAAAGCATCCTCCCTCTCCCTGCATACCTTCAGGTTCTAATCCCATCATTAAATTTTCTATCAATTTATTTTCTAAGTTATTACCAATGGAATGAAGGGAATGCAAGTGAGAGTCAATGTTCATTTATTTGAAATTGCTTTAAAATTCTGTTGTTGTTGTTTTTAAAGAACATTCAGCTAATATTTACTCCCTTTTCTTTGGGAACCTGGTGGCACAAATGGCCTAAGGATGCTTTCAAAAAGAGCAGGGATTTATTCAAGCTGCATTACTTGTACTTAAGTGCTATTTATTAAAATTTGGCTAGTAAAGAATTAAGAAAATGAACCCAGGATGATAATAACTTCAAATAGTACTCAGCAAGGTAATGCTCTTTAAACTCTCAGGACTCATGCTTTGGTAAATGGAAGACTATTGGGAATGTCTCCCTTTGAGAGGACAAAGAGTTAATGAACACAGATTAAGGATCCGCCCCACCACCCCCACCTCCACCCCCCGCCCCAGACAATGGGAAGGTCCCAGTCACTGCTCTTCATACACACTGACCCTGCCTCCTCCTCTTCCCTCTAGGTGACTATTACATAGACCAACCTCTAGGCTGCTAAGGGCAGAGCCATCCTTTATGTCATGCTGCACAGCTCACATGAAAAGACAAAGTTCTGGAATAAAGCACACCTTGCCATCTGCCCACAGAATGACACTCCTCAGAGCAAGAGGTAGCAGCAGATCAGTAGCTGGATGAACCAGCTGGCTGAAGGCTGACCAAGTCCTACCTTGAACATTCCTAGTTGTCTCATGCTGAAAAGTGGACTTTTGCACTCCTCCCACCCCCAGTAAGGTCTCAAAATGCAAGAGAGCCACCCCTAGAGGCAGGGTGAGGGGAGGGGCAGAGAAGGGGCCCAAGCTGTCTGGATTCGATTGCACTGAGCACTGAGCACTGCCCCCCCGCCCCATTCCCACACACTCGTCCCTGGATCTGTTTGTTTCGCTTGGTCTTACCCACCCCTGTGATGGGAAGACAACCCTTTTTCCATTCTAATTTTGCCTCTGAAGACTCCTGTCTTTTGGCAGAGATTTAGAAAATCTAATAAAAATATAAATATCACTAAAAAGAATAACTCAATATTTGTGAAAACTCTGTCCTTTCCAGTAAGGTATAAACTCTTTAAGGGCAGGAACAATGTCCATTTCTGTTCATGCTGTAAACCCAGTGGCTAAAATACAGCACGTGACACAAAGTAACCGCTCAATAAATATATTAGATTAACCAGTGGTTTTCAAATTTGCCTGGGTAAATTTGAAAACCACCTGGAGGTCTTGTTAAACCACAGGCTGCTAAGCCTCATCCTCAGTTTCTGATGCAATAGATCTGGGGTGGGATCTGAGAATTTGCATTTCTAATAAGTTCCCAGGTGGTAATGCTGCTGGTGGTCCAGAGACCACATTTTCAGAAACACTGCATTAAACCATATGAAATTATCATTTTTGTTGGTCCAAAAATGGCCAAATATTAACAATTTCACATGATTTAGTTTAGCATGTTTATGAGTTAATAGATATGAATAGATAGATAAATATAATGTAGGCATTTATATTCTTTCTTGAGCTTATTCCAGAAGCCAGCATAAATGCATACGGCAGGTTAGAGAGCATAGGCTCTGGAGCCAGAGAGACCTGCATTTAAATTCTCACTCTGACACTAGGTGTAATGTCCCAGATAACTCACTTATCTTCTTGGAACCTCAGTTTTCTTGTCTCTAAAATGGGGGTGATGGACTTGCAGTGAGGATTGAATGAGATAATATATGAAAAATACCTGCATTGTAACTGGCCTGCAGCAGATATTCAATAAAGAGTAACCATCATCATTATTAATTTCACCATTATTATTATCATCTTAACATTGGGCCACACTCTAGAAATTAGAATAACTCATGTTCTTCTATGCATTTTCTCTCTGTAAGAAGTAAACCAGAATTGGGAAAGGCCGCTTGAGGGTTATTTCAGAAGAGCAATGGTTCTTCATGCTGAGGAAAATATTCTTGTTATGGCATGCAATGCCTGTTCTAGGTTCAACAGTGGGCTTGGAGAATCCCACATCCCAATCACAGAGCAGCAAAATTCAACTAAATTCTACCAAAATTTATTGAAATGAAAGGATCAGAAGACTTACTATCAGAGTCTAACCCAGCTTCAAACTCCTCAATATCTGGAACATTTGGGAAAAGTTATTTAACTTTTCTCAGCCTGTTTCCTCATCTGTGAAAGGAGATTAAGAGCACCTACTTTTTAGGCTTATTATAGGAATTAAATAAATATTGTGTATGCAAATGCATACAAAATGCAAACCATTAAACAAGTATACTTGTGCAACATGCAATAAGACAGTCCCAGTTTCAACCACACTATCCCACTGTCCCTATAAGTCCACCTGTACTTATCATACCTGTGTGTTGATTTAAAGTTTCTAAAATGTGGTCATTGTAGCTGTACAATCTCTAGTTATCTCAGGACCTCAGCCATCCTTCAGTGTTACCAGTGAGCCCAAATACCTCCACCACCACCCAGCCCCATTGCACAGGCCCGTATGAGATTTTGGTAATTTAACAAAGCCACTAGTTACATAAAGAGTGAAAGAGATACACTGACAATAGGACGATTATGAGTAAAAGGAAATGGATGTGGGTCCTGCAAAGGTGGGAGGGTGATGGGAAAAGATCCTACACCCCTGTGAAGAATAGATCATATGACAGAACCAAGTAAAAGAAGCGAGTAAAACCAGCTTGCTGCCTAGGCTGAGGAAGACGAAAAAAGACAAGGCATTGGAGCTGTCCACAGGGAAGGAATGAGTCAGAGAAATGTAAGTAAGAGGGAAAACAGTGTAAGTTGTATGAGAGGCTTCCTTCTTTCCTATCTTGGGTGCAGCTAACTGAGACTCATCTCTGCTCTTAAAGGCTAGGGAAATCATGTAGACATGACCACATTAAAAATAGCACGTTCGAGACTTTCCAGTAAAGATTTGAAATCCCCTTGGCATGTCAGGGTGACCCTGCTACTGGAGCTCTCAAATAAATGAGAGGAAATGGATGATAACCTGGGTTTGGGGGCTCGTCTCTGCTAGATCTCATAGCTGTCATTTTGCAGATGCTGTTTAGAGTAGCTATTTCTCATTCAATTGATGTTGAGGACATTGGCATTTCCATTATAATAATTTAAGAAAAGAGGAACAAACAGTGATTGATGAGAGGAGATTAGCAGAGGGAACAAAGGCATCTCCTCTCCAACCTTCCCTCACCTGCCCAACCAGCACCCTCACAGAAAGCCTCAACCACCCATCATGCTGCCTAGGAAAGACCACATGGACAGCTGCCTTTTTGGCCAACCAGTGTGAAATGAAACAACAAGAAAAGTGAAGCACAAGAGACAAGCATTTGCAACGCTTAGTCTCAGACTTTTTTGTAGGGTAGTATTTTGCTTCATGGAAACTTGAATACAAAATTTTACAAACTTTAGTGGAAAAACTATCTTCACCCCACCCCTCCATATGTAGTCTGGTACCAGTCCATAAAAGGGTTGTTAAACTCTGCATAGACCACTTCATAAAAATAGGCTCTTTTATCTGCTGCCAGAGAGCAACAAAGGGACTCTTGCGTGTCTGTGGAGATTCTAGGATGATGTTAGGATGGATAATAGAAAGACAAATACTTGCTAAAATACTGTCTGTTACTCCCAGAATCACTATAGCAATACCCAAGCCAAGCAGCTGAGAAAAGCCTTAACACACTATGCAATTCAAATGCAACCCATCACTGCTGCTGTAATTACAGGCGCCTGCCTTCCTCCTCTCAGATCTGTGGATAAAAGCCTAGGGCTGAATTTGTTTCTCAGCTGCACAGAAGCCGAAGCTAGCAGTCAATAAACACAGAGGATTCTGCGTTTGACAGACAGGCTCTTGTAGGATAGACAGCTAACCTATTGTTCAACAGTTCGTCCACACTCAGATTATCAGGATGACAGAAAGGGAAGGGACGTTTTTGGATGTTCCCTAAATGCAAGGACTTTCATTTAAGCCCCACAACAACCATAGAAGTGAGGTGTTATTATCCTTATTTTTTAAATAAGAAAAATGAGGCTCAAAGGTTGAGTCACTTGCCTCAGGTCGCACAGCTTTGTAAGGTGTGGAATTTGCCCTGGAATCCTGATCTGTCTGACCACGTTGTCCATGTTTTTTCCAGCTCAGTCTGGAATTGGGCTCCTGGCAATAGTAGGTTATTAGCAATGTACTGTGGTGCTCGTAACTTGTAAACTCTCAAAGGCTGATGCGTGGCTATTTTCAAATGAGAATTCTGCACCTCCATCCTTTTAGGGGGAGGTAGAGTGATCAAGATTTAAGATTCCACCGTGGCTATATCTGTGTGCTGGCGGATCAGAAAATACTGAATGTAAGGGCAACCTAAAAGATTAAAAAGAGCACATCAGGGTTACTAGAGAAGGAATACTTAGGAAGGCACAGAGAGGCAAGACTTCGAACCTCTAGAATCTCTGTCTTCTTAAAATGGGACAGCAAACATTTATGCTGAGGTTACATAGGCTCTATTAGAGGACGGAGGAGAGTGCCCACCAGCCACGTGGAAATTTACCTTCGTACACAGAAGTTATTCTCAGATTTTTGCTGTACTAACATTGAACCCACTTCCTTCTCTCTGAGCAGGCCAATAGGGATCTCCTTCCAGTGATGTACGCTCCTCTCAAATATAGATCCCAGGAGAATCACCTCCAATTTCTCACTCTGTAGATTACAGCATTAGTCTATCTCAAAGGCTCTAGCCACACGTATTTATACCATTTTACTAGGAACTTATGAAGCCTTAACATATCCAGTTTTTAAAAATATGATCTTAAATACATAGAAAAAAATAAATCTACTATTGAAAAGTATGCCCTTTAAAGAAAAAATTGGGTAAACCTAGCAACAAACCCTGAGGAATTACCCATTTCAAAATGTTATGTGGAAGTGGCTTTGAAGTTCAATTTAATTTCCTGGAAGCCCCAAACACCTCTATTTCCCTACAGAAAATAATTAAGCATCAGGGATGACAATGTGATTAGCAAGTAAAACACCTGGAACTTGCTTAGCAAATCAGAAAGCAAAGAGAGGACTGCTGTGAAACTGCAGCAGTTCCTCCCCTGCCCAACCTCATCACCAGCGCTGAAGAACCATCCTCATCTTCAGAAGTAGGCAGGGGGGTCAGGCCTGCCATTGTAGAGAAATACCCCACTATTTGTCACTGCCTAAAGGCCTATTGGGTCCTGGTTAATCGTCCGGCCCCTCATGTTCCTGAAGGGCAGCCCCACTGGCCTGAAAAAAAACACATAGGACTTCTGGGATGCGGGGGGGTGTCCAATCATCCTTCTGAGAATAACATAATATGTAGATGTATCTGATCTAAATGAGCCTGAACCAATTACAGAAATCAATACTTTGTGTTGCAAAACTAATTAAATGACTGACCAATTGATTGATTATATTAACATTTAGGTTCTTATACACCAGGCCCTTCACTAAGCACTATATGTGTTATCTCTTAATCCCAAGAATAACTTTATAAGGTGAATAATATTATCATTTCCATTTTATAAGTAAGGAAACTAAAACTTAGGAAGATTCAGCAGCATGTTGCAATCATATAGCTCAAAAGCAGCAGAGTCAGGTTCAAATTCAGATATGTGTGAATCCAAAAGCCAAGCTCATGACCTTATAATAGAAGAACTGGTCAATAAATAACAAACAGCTGTACAGTGGAAAGAGACACTTAAAAAAAGTTACACAAAAATACTTCAAAACAGAAAAATGTTCACAATAAAGTGTTAAGTGAAAATAAATTAACAAAACATGTATAGTAAGAGTCAAGGATAAATCTCAAAATGACATTTATGGTGAAATAATGGGTGATTTTTAAATAATTTTTTTATATATTTTCCATTTTCTACAATAACTATATTACTTTTTTAAAATTTTATTTATTTATTTTTGGCTGCGTTTGGTCTTCATTGCAGCACGCTGGCTTTCTCTAGTTGCGTCGAGTGGGGGCAACTCTTTGTTGCGGTGCGCGGGCTTCTCATTGCAGTGGCTTCTCTTGTTGCCAAGCACAGGCTCTAGGTATGTGGGCTTCAGTAGCTGTGGCTCGCGGGCTCTAGACCACAGGCTCAGTAGTTGTGGCGCACTGGCTTCGTTGCGCCGCGGCATGTGGGATCTTCCCGGACCAGGGATCAAACCCGTGTTCCCTGAACTGTCAGGCAGATTCTTAACCACTGTGCCACTAGGGAAGTCTCTACAATATTACTTTTATAATCAATCAAAATATTTTGTTTTGTTTTAACTTTAAAAGGCTAGCAAATACAAACAAAATGATAACAGTGGTTTTAGTTGAATGGCACAATTATAAGAGGTTTTATTTTCACTTTTACACTTTTCCATATTTTCCCAAATGTAACAGTATTACAATGCATTACTTCATAACCACACACACACACACACACACACACACACACACACACACACAAAGTTAAAAACTCTAAAGAGCTGAGCTCCTTTCTAAAATGTTTAATTGGATGCCTGTGGCAGAGACTACCAGTGGTCCTTCAATCTTCATTCTCTATGTCTTCTACAGAAATAGACCCTGAGATTTTCAACTGGGCACATTTCCTGTAATAGGGCTTCAATTCCCAGCCTCCTGTTTGCCCAGGTGTAGCCATGTGCCTAAGTTCCTGTCAATAGGATATGAGGTAAAACGGTGTGTGCAATATCCAGGAGGTGTCCATCCTGCTGTTGGGAAGGTGCGTGGGATCCCTAGAGCTCCACTTTAGACCATGAGAAAGTCCACACCAGATGCCAGATATAGACACCAGAAGAGAGAGCTGGAAGTGGCATGGACCCCAGAAGGCTACAGACCCACCACACCATCCCTGACTTGTATGTGAGAGAGAAGTACACATCTATCTTGTTTTGTTTTGTTTTCCTGGAAGGTGGGGTGATGTTTTTATGATATGTTACTGAATCTACATCCTAACTAACACAGTACTTAAATACTTAAAATAATATAGACTAGTTCCCTCTTTCTCTCTCTCTCTCTCTATATATATATATATACACTTACACACACATTTATGTACACACACGTGTGTGCAAGTGTTCATGAATATTTGTATATAAATATGTGTGTGTGTATATGTGAAATATATTAATGGCATCACTATGATTTGAGACAACAGGCCCAGTCCAGCTGAAGACTTCTGGAGTTAGAGCAGTGGAGAGAAGGAACACAAACAGCACAGCCATTCTAATATCTAATCTAATATCAAGAATGGGGGCTTCCCTGGTGGCGCAGTGGTTGAGAATCCGCCTGCCAATGCAGGGGACACGGGTTCGTGCCCCGGTTCGGGAAGATCCTACATGCCGCAGAGCGGCTGGGCCTGTGAGCCATGGCCGCTGAGCCATGGCCGCTGAGCCACAGGCATCCGGAGCCTGTGCTCCGCAACGAGAGAGGCCACAGCAGTGAGAGGCCAGCGTACCGCAAAAAAAAAAAAAAAGAATGGAATGTCTGAGTAAAGGCCTCAGTAGATCACAAGTCTCAGAGAAAGATGCAAACAGCAGGCTTTAGAAATCTGTCCATGCAGATTCGGCTAGATGCCTCTCTTCATGTTAGAATAATTATTTACATGTTACTACTGTGTGCACTTGTCACACTGTTTTGCAATTTTCTTTTACGTGGTTACCTATACCTGTAGATTATGAGATCCTTGATACAGAGACCAGTTCTTTTTACTTTCAACTTCTTAGTGTCCTAGAGTCCAATACAGTGCCTGGCATAAGGTAAGCAGTTAAACATTTGTTAAATGAATAAACAAATAACACACTGGATTATTGGTTGCTTGTACAAACAGACTTAAATACTAAGGTATATATTACAAAGAAGCAACATATTAGAGGGTATATATTAAAGCACAAACTCTAGATATTAGAGAAAAATCATCTCCAAGTATATATACATTTTGATAAGTTATATCAAACTAAAAGTGAATTTCAATATGGTGGATTCTTCAATTCTATCAAGGTATTGAAATAAAATACTGAAACAAGAGCCTACAGTATGGAACTGAAAAATATACATCTTACTGTCTATCAGAAAAAAAAACAGAATCATTAGGAACCTCTATATAATGTATTTTATAATAACCATATTTTGGGGAAATTTTCATATTTACTGAAATTTTAGTTATGTCTTGCTTTACAATTATTGTATTACGTCAATAATCAAAGAACTGGATCAGATACCAATGCTGAATAAATATTTGTTGAATTAACTAGAAATTTAAATCAAAAATGGAAGCAAAATTGAAAGAGTTGATAGGAGGCTTTTGGCATCCTCCCTACAACCACAATATAAAGCATTACTTTATTTTCTGGTAAACAAATTTAGTTTTATCTCCCTTTCTCGAAAAATAGCAACAAAAGAGAGAGGGAGAGAGATTACTTATACTAAATACGGCTTTTGCTTATTAATACATAGTGATCTTTTTATATTCGTTTAGTTCCCTTATAACATACGCAGTACAGGAGAAAAATAAAGAAATTTGAACATTAAAATTCTCTCCACAGTTCACTTAGAAAATATGCTACTTTGAAATCTTAGCTAAGAGTCTATCCTTGTTTATATTAAAAGTTGCTGAAGTAGTCTGGCCACCTGCTAGGCAATAAAAGATGTATAAAATTCAAAGAACTTTGAGCAATTCACTTCCATTACCACTGCCTTGTGGCTGTCAAGTTTAGTAAAGTCAGAGACTCCAACCTAAAGCCAATAAATGAGTATCCTTGAATAAATGTAAATGTATTAATAATATTATCTACTGTGTACATTTTTTCATATCCAACGCATATATATAAATTTATCCTAAACAAATGGGAAGGTTAAAGGCATAATAATTCTAACTTATAACTGGATGAATATACAGGATTAAAACCTACTATGAGTCTATCTCTGTTTTGTAAATAATTTCATTTATATCATTTTTTTAGATTCCACACGTAAGTAATAGCATATGATATTTACTTACAAAACAGAAATAGACACAGACATAGGAAACAAACTTATGGTTGCCCAAGAGGAATCAGGGGAGGAATAAATTGGAAGTTCAGGTTTAACAAATACACACTAATATATATAAAATAGATAAACAACAAGGACCTACTGTATAGCACAGGGAACAATATTCAATACCTTATAATAACCTATAATAGAAAATAATCTGAAAAAGAATAGATACATATACAAATGTATAACTGAATCACTTTGCTGTATACCTGAAACTAACACATTGTAAATCAATTATACTTAAATAAAAAAAATTCAGATAACAATTAAAAAAAAAAACCTTACTGTGAAATTCATGCCATAAAAAAGGATTTTTCAAAAAAAAAAAAAAAGGATTTTTCATAGTATGTCTTCCAGAGAACTGTACACCACCAGATACAATTTTTTGAAAGTACATATTTCCATGCTGTCAATCATTAAATCCCCTTTGAACTATTTTAATTAAAATAACTAACAATATTTAAACACATATTAGTAAACATAGTTGAGTCCCAATAAGAAAAATTCTGAGGAATAGTAAAGTTAACTCAATGAGCTTCTTCAATATTTATCTTAAAATTATCATTAGCATGTAATTATGATGATTTCAATACTTCAGAATCTCTAACCAGTCTATAATTGTGCTACTGTTAATGGTACCATCAATAAGGTGTCTCCTATACATAATTTTGTATAAAGTCTCCCAGATGGCAAGTTAAATTATAGGAATATACTTAATTAACTGGTATTTTACCTAATTGGCAATAAATATGGGAAACTCTTAGTTACCAATAATTTGGACAGATAAAGATATTATCAGTTTTAGTACTAAAGCAGCATATATAATTATTGACAATGTCCACCTGAAACAAATATACGAGCATTCTGGTTTCATTCCAAAAGTAGTGTCCAGATTTCAACTCTTGGCACCATGACCTAACAATGACTCAGATAGTATAGTCACAGCAGTGGGCTGGGGGAGGGGTGGACACGGTTTAGTCCAAGGGGTTTCTAATGAACACCTAGGCTGGACTCTATTTTCAGCCCAGATTCTGGGCCATTTACATGTATTCATGGCAACTGAGTTGGGGTCTTCTTAACTAGAGCAGATGTCTGCTGGATTTTTTTTTTTTTTTTTTTTTTTTTTTTGGATAGATTTTGGGAAAACAACATTTTAAGATGATCTGTTAGGGGCGACTCTAGTAGGAGGTTGAGAAGGAAAGGTCCCACAACTATTCATCATCTTCAACATTATTTGTAAAACAACACCTGCTTAAGATTCCCTTGGGCGGTGGGGTTGGTTATATGAGTGTAAATATTCTACATGCTTAGGTTGTAAAGGATCAGTCAGCCCATCAGTGGTACGCTGAGGGCCCAACACTGGGTGTGTTCTGAGACGGATGATAAAATATCCAAGCCACAACCCCTTTCTACAAAATTTACTCATTGCTTTACACAGGCTAGTCATGATTATCAATTGTCAGTCCAGAAAGCTGATGCACCCGCCCAGAGGAATTATAATTTTAAGGTCAAAAACTCCTTAGGATTAACTAGCTCAGTGATTGATTTTCAACCTGCCTGGGAGTTTTGTTTTGTTTCTTTTAAGTGCATTTCTTAAGAGTTTTCTAAAAAAGTGAAGGCACTACAACTATGCAGTTGTGGAACTATGCAGTTGTGAAAAATGGAACATTTTAAACCACAGAATCTCCGGGTTTGGGAATCAGGAATTTAAATTATTTAAAGCTCTTTCCATTCTGATGTGAAACAAGGTTTGGGAACCATTGATCTGATCAAACTTGCTTGAATTTATTCTACAGAATCCCTATCTAAAACAGACGTTTTGGAGGAGACAAAACAATCTAGATTTTTAAAAGGATAGTTGATGTATGGAACAGTAAAAGGAAGAGAAATGCATCTTAGAGAACAAGCTGACGATGAGTCATTAAAACATCACCCCCAATCCCCAGGAAGGCTTCTTGAGGGATCAACCCAGAATCCTCAGGGAAAGATGACAGAATGGAATACTGCCCTGTCCTTCACCCACTGGAAGCAGGATCTCAACTGCAACTTCACATACTCCAACATCAGTTCTGCTATGATGCAGAACTGCTTCCAGAAACCCCAAACCAGACTTAAGACAGGGGAGTATTTTTCAACCTGCATTTAGGCCATTCATCCTTTGGATTATCATAAAAATTTGAGACTGCCTTTCCTTCATCCAACCCCTGGAAGTTAGAAATCAGTGCTCCAAAACCTCATTATCCTCAACATCCTGGAAATTTTCCTAATAAACTTCATATCTGAAGTTTTTAAAACTTTTAAAATTTTTTCCAAATATAAAAATGTATTATAAGTTGAATACACTTTTCAAATGGTCTCCTGGATGCTCTAATGTGGCACCACTGGTGTGGAGTTGAGGGGTTCCTCATCTCTCTCTACTCACCTCTATGCTGCTTCCCCCAACACTGGGTTAGAGCTTATAAAAAAAGAGCCAAAAGTAATTCAGAAGGGACTTAAGCAAGAATGATGAGGTGAGTGCTGTATGGGTGACACCAGAGTCTGTCGAGACTTAAAGAGTAAGTCCCGGAAAGACTGCCTAGGACAGCTCCTTGATGAAGATGCCAACATCACCAGAGAAAAGTCCCCCTTTTCTATCCCAAACAACTGTAGTAAATCTGAGTGTTTGTGAAACTTTCCCGAATCAATACAGTCACTTGTGTACCTACAAAACTTGAATAATAGCTAAAAGTTCATAACAGGCAGATGGATGAAGAATGAAGTATATATAAAACCAGGCACAGCTTTTCAGAAAATGTTTTTAAACATAAATTAGAAAGACTATGCCGTTGTGAAAAAGTGAAAAATCTTAAACCACCAGACTTAGCATGATTTCTTTGCTTATTATTTTGGCTTTTAGTTGTGATATGTTTCTTACTTATATTGTGGATATTTGATAATGCCAATTAAATTCCTGATATACAGAGAAGGAAACTATGGACTTGCTCTTCTGTCAAACTACCAACTCAGAAGAAAGTTTGTTCTATTAGTCAATAATCCTTTTCAACATGTTCATAATCGCTTCAGGTGCAATCCAAGGAAGTCTATTCAAGAACAGTTTAGAAAAGACTATTGAAAATGTTTATGCACATTTTAAGAAGCTGAATGAAATATACACAAGTGATAACAAATTTGACCTTGCTCTACACATACACAGTAAATGAACAACTACACCTTCAATCCCCAAAGTCCTTTTCTACCAATAAGCCCAGAGTTCTATGCATTTTCCTATTAATTCCAACATTATCCTTGGAAGTTAGATAACAAGTAATGCCCATTATACAGAAATAGACATCAAGACCTAATGAGATTTAATTATTTTTCCTAATTTACAGCCACTAGATGACAAAGTCAAGAGTAAAATTCCTAGCTTATACAGATCTGGGGTCCTGAGTTCATACAGAATTAGAAAATATCACTACAATGAATTCATTCTACTAAAATTGTTTTTAATTTTAATTTAATTTTAAATTCTGATTTGAAATAATTTTATTATATATTATATAAAATGATACTATTATTATATATATACACATACATATATGTGTGTGTGTGTGTGTATATATATATATATATATATAGTTTCAGGTAATGGAACTTTCTTGGAATTAGACAAAAATTGAGAATGCCTTACAGGCAATATACTATATCCCTCAAGGAAGCTAAGGGTACTTTTAAATAGTCTTCCAATGCATTCTCCTTTAGATAAACTGAAAACTTTTCCTTGCTTAATCATTTGATCTGGCCGTGTGTTAAAAAGATATTCCTTTATTTCACTTAAGAATTTCACTTAAGAAGTATCGTGATTCCATATTACTTACTGGTAAAAAGAAATGAACCATGAAGTCATGGAGGAACACAGAGAAACCTTAAATACCTATTACTAAGCTAAAGAAGCCGACTTATAAAGTCTATACACTGTATGATTCCACGTATATAACATTCTGGAAAAGGCAAAACTGTGGAGAGAGTGGACGGATCTGTGGTTGTGGGGTGGCGGGGGGTGGGGGTGGGGGGCAGGGAGGTAAGGAGGGGGAGGTAGAGCACACAGGATTTTTAGGACAGTGTAACTCCGTATGATCCTCCATATGGTAGATACATGCCATCATCCACTAGCAAAACCCACAGAATGCACACCCAGAGTGGATCCCAGTGTAAACTATGGACTTTGAGTGATACTGATGTGTCAATGTAGGTTTACCAATTGTAACAAATATACCACTTGATAGTCAGGGAGGCTGCTGTCTGTTTAGGTGAAGGGGTATATGGGAAGTCTCTATACCTTCTGCTCAAATTTTGCTGTGAATCTAAAACTTCTCTAAAAAAAAAGTGTTTTTAAAAATCTGAAAAAAAGAAGTATCCGTGATTCCAGACCAAGAACTTTTTAAAGGTTTCAATGATCAAGGACAAGGGTGGGTCCTTTGCTTCCATTTCAATAACACAGAGAAAAGGCTTGATCCACTTATTCACCATCAAATGTAAGCAGCAGACTGAGAAACCACTTGACTGCTTGCTGCAGCGCAAGTCAAGCCCATCCTTTCACTTTCAGTTGCTTTCTAGGGGGTGACAAACAGGAGAGGAAACCCTATAACCTAAATATTAAAGCTCTGAAAAAGCAAGGCCTTAACTATCCTCTGATAGGGCCGGTCCATTCCCTATCCCAAAGCTCACCTTCTTAACTTCTGCCTAAATTCCTTTTCTTGTTCTGAGTCTTCTGCCAATGATATATTTCCGTCTTCTTCCCTATCACACATTTTTTTTCTTTTTTACAGGTCCTAGCCGGAGTCTAATCTCGCCTATAAAAATGCAAACCCACAATAATCTCCTTTAAACAACATTGTATATATTTTCTGCACTACTCAATTTGTACTTTAATATGTCTTTTCTCTTTAATTGGATTACAAACTCCTTGAGGTCAGAATCTGGGTCTTAGAACTGTATTTGCCTGGCACACAATATGTATTCAATTACTATTTGCTGAATAAATGGATGTGGTCAAAATTCTGGACACAGGGAGAAGAATACTCTGGCAGGCATGGGAGAGGGGGATGGTAGGGGCTACAGACAAAGGCGACAAAGAAAAGGGATAACCTATGGAATAATGTTCTATGAAAGAAAAGGGATAACCTATGGAATAATGTTCTATGAAAGAAAAGGTGGAAGAAACAAAGGAGGCAAATGTCTAGGGGAAGCTACCAGAACCACTGACTCTTCCTAAAATTGATGCAAAGCACAGAGAATCAGAGGCTACCCTGGAAAAATAGCATAATTCACTGAAAAACATCACTCAACCAGCAGTCAGGATATTCATGTTTTGGTCTAAAATCTGACACTAACTAGCTGTGACCAGAAAAAGAGATTTAACTGCTCTTGGCAACTCATATCTAAACCTAGGATACTAGACTTGATCTCTAAAGGTCCCTTTGGCTCACATATTACATGATTCGATAGTTTTCCTTCATCTTGAAAGAGTTTTCATTTCATTTCTTCTGGGCAAGGAGGGGCGTGAATGCACTAAAAGGTATAATAAACAACACAATATGGAGGCTTTCGTTGGTAGAAAGATGAGCAGGATTAAAAAGACAACATAAAATAAACTAAATGCCTATGATGATACTGAAGCAGAACACTTCTTTGATATTTGCGTTGCTTATTTGATCATTTTAGCTGAGCAATATTCCCAATGTGATAGGTCAAGGACTCAGAGTGAGGCAGAGCTGGAGATAAAGTGGGAATTAGAGGCAACACCTTTCAAACACTTGCTTTCCTTCAATGATGGAAAAGTACCTTGTTGATTTAAAAGGGTGTGAAAAGTATTTAAAGATCCTTTTGATTGGGAGGAGATATGTCAATGTAAGAATACCATTGACATCTGATTTCAAATCATCACATATGCTCAAAGACTTGGACTAATACAAGCAAAAAGATCAATTTACAACGCATTGAAATGTCTGGCAGTAAAGCTAGAAAAGACTGTGTATCAAACAGCATCTGGCTTCCCTCTTTTTTCAGCCTCCCCTTCACATCAGTGCTAATCACTCAGCACTCCCTCAGTACCTGGAATTCTCTTTTATATCTGAGCATCTCTATCACAGACAGAATCGACTGATCTAATAAACTTATCCTAACTTTACAGTCTAGGGACTATGTGCTCTCCCTTTCAGAATATACTTGTCTTAAAACAAGGCCCCGGAAGAGGGCAAATGCTAAACCAAAAAGAAAGACTGATAGAATTACATGTATCCGTGGGAAAAACATCTGAAAGCCACAACGTCCCCAGACCCTTTCAGATCTTTACACATAGCTCTGCTGTCCAGTGACTTGTCTCTATTAAAAGAATGCTTAGTTTTTAATTAAGGAAACGAAGGATTCAAGTCAATCGATAGGAAAATGCTATATTTGAATGCTGTGGTAAATGAAGAAGAGCTTCAAAGCCCAAATATAAAAATAAAATGGAAAATAAAAAATTTTGCAGAAAGATCTTAAGGGTCTTCTCTAACCTCCCATTCAGTTTTACCATATTAGTTTTATCTGATAAGCTAATTGTCACTTTGAAAACATAACAGTATAAAACGTTTGGCCCTAATGGTGTGAGGCAAGAGACAAATAAGCCTACTTGTTCAGGGATCAATGAGATGTGGGGACGTGGGGTGAGCAAGAGGGTGAAAACTGGAGACTCTGAGGCTCCCTCCTAACCAGCTGAGTGCTTTCGGTTTGGTCAACTTGGAATTTTTTTAAACAATTTTTTAAATTATGTACAATCAAAATTGGAGAGATTTTTTATATAAAAACTTGGGTTTGGGTGTTTTTTTAGAATAATCAAAGGAACAGACAACTTTGAGAGGACAATTTCACAAGGCAAGAAGCAGTTGGAAGGAACAATCCCATAAGAGACTGAAGCTTGACTTTCACCATGTGAAAATGAGAACATTAACTGTGTTCTCAATGTGAAGCAAAGAATTGCCCTTTTTCCAGGGGCAGAAGGAACCTGAATGCACTGAAGTATGGTAACCTGAATGGATAAGTTTCATTAAGGAAAAACAAGGGCGGGATTAAAAAGACAGCATAGATCCTAAGTCAGATACCTATGACTCTACTGAAACTGTAGAAGAACATTTTTTGAAATTATTTTTGAGGTTTCTCTAGTACAGATAAGCATTGCTTATAAGAAAAAATTGCCAAAAACAAAACTTTTAAAGAAAAGTCAAATTTGTTCTTTTCAGTTACTGAAAAGAAAGGATTTGTCATCAACACTTACCCTCAATACCCTGGATCCTCTCAAAGAATTTTACACGTCTTTTGTTTTTGAAATAAGAAAGGTATATAATTCCATTTATGAAGTGAGCTCTTAAAAATATTTCCTTATTTAAACTTGGTCCTCAACCTAAGTTCACAGTATATGGTGAAGGTCTAAAGAAAACTTATTTAACCTACATTGATAATGCATTAATGAGTCTTTTAAAGTGATAATTTTAATTCCCCAATCTTCAACCATAAAGACTATATAGTGCTAATCTGCCTTGCCCTTTCGATTAAACTTGTTAAGGGCATTCTATTTAGTCAGCACAGGGAATGGGCCATTAAAATTCTTGATCGGTAAGAGTTGTGTTCAGTGCTCTGTTGTTTTAAATTCCATTAAATCCAAATGGTCTTTATCGCCGCATGACCACCGTGACTTCAATCAGGCAATTTAATTATCTTACAAAATTGTCAGCAGAAGCAGCAAAGAAAAACAGGAAGCCCTATGACGTTATCAGATTGAAATCTCCCTCTTCAGTGTTTAATCTAGACCAATCAATAATGATGATGTGCACCTACTTCCTTCTCTTTCAGGGGATTCTGACCTTACCTTTCATGCTAAGATTTAGGGTTTAAGATTCATTTTAAGCACTTCTAGTACCTTGATAACTGGATTACAAATTGAAAGTCCACAGAAGACAAAGCTTCACCACCCAAATGCAAAACAATCAACAATTCCATTTCAATACTTTAGACCATCCTACCGAGGAAAACTTCAGATCTCCTGCAAACCCCAGGTATTATGGATGCAGTAGATTAAAGCCTTAAGGCTATTACAGTTGAAAGACAGAGAACTACTTTCTACTCTGATGTGTAAAAGTGGACATCAACAATTTCCAGGGAATCAATGGAATTGGAGCTACAATAACACAGTAAAATCCTAAGAACAGAAAGAGAAAATAAATCCCTCTCACTTGAATTTCTACCACAAAAGAGCAAGACATTTATCAGAAATTTTGATAATTAAAAGAAAATCAAAGATTATGTCATCATTATCACAGGCAACCCTTTATTTAATGGTCAATAGACTTGAAAAGGCTTTGATAACCAATGATACATCCTGTGTTTGGTTTATGTTATGTTCCTCCTTTGTGTGGGAGCAATTCACATTAACTTTCCTGTGCTGAGTAAATGTTGAAACAGTGTCATTTGAGAATTCAGAACTGAACACACTGCAGTGATCACTTGAATTAAGCTAAAAAGCAAAAGGTGTCTATCTGAAGAAATGTCTACTGACATATAAACCCTTGTTCACTTCTTAAAGACAACCTCACACAGCCAGAAAACATGTTGAGTCCCATGTGTCTTGGTGGAGAAGAGGTGCTATTTCTAGAGGACAAAAAGATCATTTTTAAGTCATTTTCTGAAACGAGTGTGCCTCCGTTGATGGATCACATCAGAGTTATTCTTTGAAGCTTTAAGAATAAGTGAGAACTTACGTGAAAAAAACAGATCAGATTCTTTTTCTTTTTTTCTTTTCTTTTCTTTTTTTTTTTTTTTTTTCAGCGTGGCCGTTGTTTTGGTGATTCTTGGAAAGATTTCCCTCCCCTGCTTTCCAGAGCTCAGCTGAGCAGGTGTTCAGGCTTTATCTGTTTCAGACAGTAGCCTCTATTACTCCCCCATCCCCACCTCCCAAGAGCCACTTTTCCAGCTTCCAGCTGTAAAGCCGCTCCCCCCCTCCCGCCCACCTCACCTAAAGAAGAAAAATCTCTTCCAAAGATCTTGTAGAGAGTGGCAGCTTCTAAGCCCAGCCAATTCATTCACACTCCTCGATATTGTAGCACATCTGCTACTAATGATTCTATCTGGGAGCACATGGGATAGCCAACAAATAGGGGGATTTCCATAGGAACACTTTCCATTCCCTCTCACTCTGTGGGTTTTATAATCTGGGCTGGCCCTGAGCTGGTGGCCTTCACCTTTGGCATGTGCGCAGGGAGGTGGCTAAGCGCTGTGTCATGGAGCCAGCGCACAGTGCCAAGGAGGTCCGAGCGCGTCTGGGGGTAGACCTCGCCTGGGAAGCCTTTTAAAAAAGCCGTCCTACTGTAACGCCGAAGAGAAAAGCTAGGTCGAAACATCTGAAGGGAATGAGTGGCCTACCACAATCTCAGCTCCTCTGAAAGGACTGTCTTGGAGAAGCTGCCCACGAGTTCGGGAGAAAGTTTGGGTTCCTGTCTTCGCTCTTGGCATTCTAACTGCCATTTCAGATAAGGAATTTGGAAAACCCGATCTCGAAGATCGTAAACAAGTGGTGGCTTGGGAAGCGATTCCTTAAAGAAGATGCCAAAGCCGCCCAACCCCCAAACTCCGAGACGGACTGCTAGCCCCGCGTGGAGCCCCGCCCGGAGCTGGCTTCTACCCCTTCCCACGCTTTCCCAGGAGCAGAGGTCGAGCGAGAAGAGAAGGGTGGCTAAAGTAACAAAAGAAACGTTCAAGTACCTCGGAGCCACTGTGGTGCTGGGAGACCTTGGAATTGGGGCTTGCGCCTTCGCCCGTCCAGCAGCTAGCAGGGCCGGGCCGCAGCTGCGGGGAAACAAAGGTGCCTCATTTACATTGCTCGGCGCCGCGGGCTGCCGGGCGGGAGCGCACCCGAGAAGCCCCGCGGGGGGCGTCGCAGGCTCCGTGCCTGAAAACGACGACCCCAGGACTTCTGACCTGACCTGCAGCGGGGAAACTGACCCTCTAAGTGTCCAAGATCCACCGTGTCCCCCGACAACGCGCCCGCTGGGTGGTCGCCCTGGAGAAGCCAATCTGGGCCAAGCCAAGATCAAAGGCGGGGAAACTGACACGACCCACCCACGGCGCGGCGCCGCCCGCCTGCGGGCGAGGAGCTGACCCTTGGCTGACCCTCAGGTCGCTCCCCCATCTCCCCAGGCTGCCTGGAAGCTTCGGGAAAGCTCCCTGGGGTCGGCGCTCGGGGGACTTTCTCTAGAAGGTGTTTACAAAGCGGCTTCGGAGTAGCAGGCCCTAGTGGGCAGCCCCGAGGCCAGGCAGGATGGGAGGGGGCGCCAGGACACAGGCGCTCGCGGAAGCGACTGCAGGAAGTTTTCCTGGGGACCAGAGAGGAGTCATTGTGCCAGAGTGTTAGACTTGCTTCGCTAGAGTGCATTTGTGCGCGCGCGTGTGTGTGTGTGTGAGAGAGAGAGAGAGAGAGAGAGAGACAGAGAGACAGAGAGATTGAGCACTCGGAAGATGGGCGGGGGTGGCGAGGGACTCGGCAAGTGTCAGCACCCTAGGCTGCTCCCCGATCCACACTCGTTGGTAGGAGGACGCAGGCTCAAGCCACAGCACTAGCGGGAGCAGGGGGAAGGCCAGCAGAGAGCCCGTAAAGGTGGTTTGCCACCACCTACGGGAAGAGGGCTCGGGGATGGGGCGGCCGCCGCGCGGGGCCCCGCGGTTGCCATAGCGCCGCCGCAGAGGCGCCCGGCGGCTGGCACAGGCCAGCCACACCGGGGTCGGTGGGGAAGGGGCTGGATGCCACCTCCTCAGTAGAGGCGGCGGGTCTCACCCGCACCCCAGGGGCAGCTGCTTCACCAGCGATTCCAACCCCTTCCCGTCCAAGGCACTGGGCCTGGGATGAGGCTCTGGTTCGCCTTTTCAGCTGAAGTTGAAAATAACCTTTCTCAAGAGTGGCTCATATGGGCGCAACCAATCTCCACCCCACTCAAAACATGTTTTTCCCAGAAGAAAATAAAACTCCTGCCATTGCATCAAAACATCCCCAACAGGTAAATGTTCCAAAGATTATCATGTATACAGTCCTTCACCACAGCTCAGGTCAGAAATCAGAGAAAATGGATCTCCACGTGGAATATGTTCGAAGTTAATGGAGAAAATAACAAGTTATCTAGAAACTGGGCTGTTGGTTTAAGGTAGCAAGGCACAGGTGGGAAGGTGTCTGCCTACTCCCCCATTTCTTACAGACATTCTTAGTAAGCACTGGTCTAGGAAAATTTATTCTTGTGTGTGTGTCAGCTCTTTTGGAAAGCTGCTACACACTGCTACAGTCGCCAAGATTTTTAATATGAAGATATGAAATGATCAGCGAATGTAACAATCTAATGATTCAGCACATATTATGCTGCAAGACCAGAGCAGCAATAATTAAATCTTTAGAGTACTGGTGGCAGTCTTCCGGCTCCCAGACTTCTTTTTTTTCCCCACCCAGTCCTCAAACGCATTAAGACGCACTCATTCACAAACACACTTCAGAAGACACCTCAGTATTCCAAATAAGTAGGTTGTACTACTCAAAATATTGGGCAAAACTACCAAACTGGAGCACTTACCATGCTTGAAGCAGAACAGCTGAACACACACACACATTTCCAGCAATACAGGGACCTGTTTAATCTCATCCAAAGAAACAAGCATTCCTGTGGACGCTTGTTGCTAAGAGCAACGTGCTTAAGTACCATCTAAAGGCATGAAGAAAGCAGGAAAACTACTACAGCAGGAATCCAGTTATAACTCATTGTCTTTTCTTGTCATTACCAGTCTTCTGGACTCCAGGTGTGTCTATGTGTTGGTGGGGGAGGGAAGGTAGGGTTCCCTTTTTCAGTATGTGAAAGAATTCCTACCCTGGTTCCACAAAGCCTGAGATAGATGATGAATTTTATCATTATAGAAAAAGCATATTGGAAAAAGGCAAGAGAGAAGATGTTGCTGACATAATAGGAAGTACAGGCAATCACTCTTCGATTTAAATTTGACTGAGTGACTTAATGTATCTGCTTTTATCTCAAAGACATATACTCAGGATTATACGGTTTCCTGCACTCTTTGGTCTAAATCCACTCGAACTGTCAAAGGAGGCACCCACAGTGGGAGCGTTTACCCTGCTGGCTTTCTCCTCTCTGGCTCTTATCTACTTAAGGGAACTTTCCCTGACTAGTTCTACTGAAACTCCATTGGCCATCGAAAGCGGCTGAGCGTTGCCCACGCTTCATTTCCTCCAAGCAAATCTTCTGACCAGCGTTTCCACCTGAGTCTCATGTTTAGATTCCTTCGAGCCCCAAGGAAACCTGATTCCTTAGGAAAGCAATGGGTTCCCCTCATATAGAACGGCCACCTCGGCTTTTTTTAATCATGCTACAAGTGAAATAAAGATGCAGACTTAGACTCCCATACACAGACTCCCTCCGCCCCAGTCACCACTGGTCATCATGTATTATTAGTCCAGGACGCTCAGTGAGAAACCTGTGAGAGGAGGACTCACAAGTTTAAAACAAACAAAAACTCTCCCTCACGATGCTATTTCTCTCAAACAGCAGCCTCCCCTTGTTAAGTAGAGCCTTCAGCCTTACAACAATATCTTTAAAAGCTCCGCGTACCCATAAAGGCACCAGGGATGGAAAAACCGGTAGAATGAACCGAAAAGGCTCTCTGATGACAAATCAAAACGGTTAGCGCCTTTCACTTGCGGACCTGCCCAGGTCCCAGGCGGAAGCGGACAGACGCCAACTTGCCAAAGAGTTACCAGATATTAACTCATTGGCCGGGCCATCTGAGAGGCGTGTAGCCCCAGCGCGCACGTTCTTGGGGAAGGAGCAGCGGGCCAAGCCGGGAGGCTCCCGGGGAGACAGGAGGGAGCAGAGGCGGTGGCCGTACCCCCAGCGTCATTACCGTCTCTGAGACTGGCTACCATGGGGACGCAACGCAGCCACCACTACCACACACTGACACTCACTTCATCCTCCCGCGGCTAATTTTTTTTTTTTTTTTCAGTAAAGGGGTGGGGTGGGGAGAAAAGAAATGAAAAGCACAGTGGGTCCTTTCAAACCCTGGGGTCGAAATGCACGGAACCCACCCGCCTAGAGGAGCGAACACGCCTGTTTACATCCGGCTGCCTCTGAGCCAGATACCAGGCGGTGGAGAGGGATGGGGAATCTTACCAAATCTTAATACATGCGTGGTTCCTTGAGAATATCCAATCCACAGTAAGCACAGCAGGAGTTTAATGGTGCGCCTGAAGACTGGATTACTTAGAATCGGGGAAATAATCTTCATGGTGTTTCTGTGTCCACACGCGCGGCACCCACTTCCCCGATCTAGCGTTAGGCTCCCGGTTCGGGTAGGAATGAGGATGCGTCGAGTGGTGGCCGCAGACACGATCACGGCATGGTCACAGACAGAGAAAGGAGTCTCCGCTTCCCAAACCCATTAGCAATCACTGCATGTTCTTCACTCACTGCGCCAAGGAGCAACCTTCCACTGCAAGGGATGGTGGGACATCCATGTTAGTCGGGAAGCATCCGGGAGAAATCCAGCACGCACACCCACAATGTCCGGCCGCGCGAGCCTGGGAAAGCAAAGGAGGAGGAAAATCAATAGGAAGCCCAGCCTTGGAAACCGCCGAGGCGTCGGTAGCGAGCCACAGTCCCAGCACAAAAGGCGCTTTGCTCGCAAAGGTTTTGCCAGGCCCTATTCTACTGCACTGCTGCACAGCTTCTGACGTGAAGCCAAGATTAAGTGAGAAAAATTGAGATAGCTGCTTGCCTCTTAAGGCTTCCTGCCAGCGAGCTTCCCAACATCTATTATGCAACCGATCTGGTCGCCCACCTTGAGCTGCAAGGAAGAAGTCGGATTTATCTGCGTGGAAAAAAAGTGCATTTATTTCCAGTAAGAGTCTTTACTAAGGTAGTGACGGATGTATGCAAGCGGACTTCCTACATCAACTGATGAATTTTAATAAATGACAAGCTAAGACAAAGTCACTTTGCCTAGGAGTTGTAAAAAAAGGAAGTGGTCTAACACGGAGGAATTTACTGCAAATGTAAACTGTTTTCAGGCTGAAAGAGGGTCTTTTTATACTTTTAAAATTCTGTCCAGGAATTAATATAGATTAAAGTACAATTGGAGAGGTGAAGATAGTCTCTAAAAACTTAAGTGGGACATTCCTTGATTACTACCCAGCAATAAAAACAGATTTCTGCAAGTGGCCTTTTAGGGGGGAAAATGTTGAATTAAAAGGAGGGAATCATATTTCCCACCCATTTTTACCTTATCTAAAGTAATTGTGCATATATTAAAAGACAATGATATTTGAATGGGTGCAGCAAAGGCTTCAATAATTTATGTCCAAATTTCTTCTCACTTGGTTTTCTGAATATCTGTTTCTTGAAGAGCTAAAATATGGAATCATAGCTTGAGCAACACTGAGTGGCACAGTTTTGTCTAAAAATACCTTATTATTTTCTAGTGTTCTGATCAGAATATTCAGAGTCCCCAGACAGTGACTGTCTTGGCTTTCACAAGTAGCAATTTATTCAAGAAAAAAAGTACAGAAATATATTTTCTTTTAACATAAAAATATATTTTATTATTGAAACAGGTAATATGCTGTCCTCCATGCATATAGATTAAAATATCCAATCCTAATATTTTACATTAGTAAGTGAAACAAAGATGGATAGTGATAAATATATTACTATATATTAATATTTTTAAGTGATCAGGAAGCACAAAACGCAAATTGCTGGACCTGTATCTTAAAATTAATCTTTTTCATAACCAACTAACAGAGCATAGGTTAACCCTTATGAAAAAATTATAAGATCATATCATATTTAAAGAATATCTAAATTTTAAGTAAGGAGCGATATGAGTACTATTTCTTCCAGATAGCAAAATTTTTTAAATCTATTTTTTCTTAAGCTATTGTAAAATGCTGATTTGAAAATAAACCTACATTTTGCAAAGGCATTAAGTGGGCATTGATTTTTTTTTTTAAGATGGAGGCATAACTGCAGTGTCAAAAATAAGTATCGTGAATGACTAGTTCTGCAATGTAGCAGGCAATTCAATCAAATAATTTGACTATTTGAGCACTTTAAAAGGAACACCTTGTGCTAAAACCAAGGGTATCTAGCGACTCCTTCAGTCCATGTTTAAAATACCTCTTGTAAAACATGTACAGCCCAACATGTCCTGTCTTGTATTTGCTGTCTCATTTATTCCATTCTATTTGTTCCTTTTCTTTTTGATCATTGCAGAGATAATA
This sequence comes from Globicephala melas, assembly GCF_963455315.2. Taxonomy (NCBI): domain Eukaryota; kingdom Metazoa; phylum Chordata; class Mammalia; order Artiodactyla; family Delphinidae; genus Globicephala; species Globicephala melas. The sequence continues at coordinate 32,559,005 of NC_083327.1, read as the reverse complement.
ATGACTGCCAGGGCAACAATAAATATTCTTATGTTTTCATCCGTCAATATAATTGATATCTACTACCTGAAAATAGCATGCTCTGTTGTGACTAATCAAAATACTGCAGTTTTGAAGTCTGGTTGTCATTTAATTGAACTTCAGGAAACAAGATGTACCATACATAACTCCTTGTTCATGTATTCTGTTAACATAATGGCATCTGACGTTACAGTTGTAGCTTTTCTACTTAAAACTAGCATTCTAAATTATTTAGTTTTTGTGGGATTATTTATTGGGTGTCTAGTTGAAAAGTGAAAGATCAAGCTTCTAATTTCATGAAGTTCTTACACAGTAAATTAAGCAGTAAAAAGTCTATCACAAATTTTTCTTACTATTAATTGGTCCCCAAAGAACCAATTTTGCACATATGCTAAATTAGGCTCATTTACATCCATCAGCTAATCCGAAAGGCTTCAACACCACAGACAGCAACTCCACCTGTCCAATTGAACTTCTGCAAGACAGGAGACGACCTTTCTTCAGTACCGCGGACAGCGCTCCAGACGTCAATTTATTCTGGAGCAGTACCTTGAAAGTAGTACATTGAATGGGTAATGTGCCATTTGAAGTGACAGTGTGCATATTTCTGCTGTACAGACTCTGGGAGTTTGAATTATTGCATTGTTCACATTGTCAGAAGGACTATTTTGTCAGCTGTGTTGTGTATATATTTCAGTGTGACTTAACTGGGATTGCTTAGCATACCCAGGATGTGCTAATAGCCATCCCTTTCCAGGGCATACTACTACAAAAGCCATTTACATTAACTGTGAGTTCCCTTATGAGCACTAAACTTCTTGTTTCTCAGTACAGAAAATTGCCTGAAAGACCACCAAAATTCAGAATACTGAATAATGTTGTCAATGTTCAGTGGCTAAAGACATTTCTAAAATGTACAATTAGTTATTGCTTTAGAATTCTCCACCTCCAGATTTCCATCTGTTACAAGGGTTATCAGATTAATTTTCATTCTTTCTCATTAAACTTCACTCACTCCCAGGGCAAAAACAACAACAAAACCCCTAAAATTACCTCCCCAATACTACAACAAAATGATTTGGTGGTATAGAAGATGCCTTATAGTAAGGCAATTGTGAAGTTATTACAAGTTTCTCCACAATACTGATACCATACATCATCGTTCTGGGGCAATATGAAGGATCGATAGAGTCATTATATAGTATTCACTGACCAGATATAACTCATTTTTAAATTTGTCATTTGCTCCTTTCTCAAAGGAAAAAACAAACAAACCAACCCACTGTTTGATGTCAGACAATCGTATATATTTAGCAATAATGAGATTTACACACCTTATTCCCTGGTTTCATTTGCTTTTTTTCTCATTTTAACCATATGGCAACCTTTATTTCTAGAAGCCAAAGCTCTGTAGGTTCCAAGGTCAAAGCAGAGATGACAAACTGCAAATGCACACACATGCATGCACACACAGGAGCTGTGTCTATAAGTAAGCCTCAGAAAAAAAAACACATAGAAAGCTGACATGAAGAGATATCAAGCCTATGATAAATTAGCAAAGAACAAAATGCATTTCACGTTCATGCAGAGCGTGTTCCAACAACAACAACAAAAAGCCATTAGCTTCATCTTGCACTCTATTTTTATATTTACTGACACTAATGACCTCTTATTCTTGGGCACCATTACTTGAGAAGCAATTTTAGTTTTCTATCCTCCCAGTGAAAATGAATCTTATTCTAGTTAGCTGCCACCTGCTGGGGCATATACAAATGTGTAATAATCCTTACAGCACAATGTTTCAATAGACAATGCCTAAACCTTTTGCAAGAAACAGCAAATACATATCCCAGGACAACTTGAATTTCAAAGGTTCTTCCATGTTATATCTATATTTAAGTTTTTCACATGGAATTCTTTTTAAGAATTCCACTTGACGTGTCACTGAAGTCCTGCTGTTGTGTGACATTTGAGAAACCTCATCTTATAGTTAACACCTGACCTATTCTTCCACACATGTGGCCTGTTGTATTGCAGCTAAGCTAAAATAAACAGCCTGTTCATCCATGGCATTAGAGGTGCCAGAGAATAATGTCAGAGCTCATATCAGTTAAAACCACACTGTTGCATGTTTGCACTTCACCCTTCCTAACTATGAATGCTATGCTATGCAATCCCTTGTGATTCTGAACACATTTCAGCTGTTCCACCAACATTCTGCTGCATTGATGATTAATGACATTTACAGTTTTAATTTTTAGATGCGAAAAGAAGTGTATCTTAATTAAGAAACTGAATTAGCATAGATTACATGACCTGGAATCTTTTTTTATTTTTATTTTTTTAATTTCAGAGCTGTGCAGTCTTAAACGGGTTTGAATAGAAGAAAACAAGCAGGTAAGACTTCTAGCATCACTTATTTCTCTAACACTTTATTCAGTGTGTTTCGTTTTGTTTGTTTAATTAGTAAGTTCCTAGGGCCATTGGAAGCTGCCTTGGTGAGTACAGGAATGGTTTCTATAAAAAGTTACAAGGTAATGAACTTAGACAAATCAAGATTGAAATATCAGTGCCTATCTTCCAGTAACTAAACTACAAACTAAGATCCAAATGAATCAATCATCTCGTGAAATTAAAATAATCATTAATCCATAAGGTAACTTCTGATGACATAATACTTACAGCATGAAGATGAAGAAATGATAGAAGGTAATCTGTGCGTTACCAAAAGGATAGCAGTAGTAGTAAGTTGTCTAACATCCCTTAGTCCCTAAATTGGAAAGGCTCAGCTAAGTCCCCTTGTTTAGTAAAGAACTCCTTGAAGGTAAAAATATCGGAGGGTGAGAGTCATTAAAAGTTCTTGACGTTTGTGATCCACCCTGCTGATACTTTTCTCCTCGCCCTAATGGGACGCCCTCCGAGTTTTTTCAGACGCTCTCAACACTGGCACCGGACAAAATGAATGTCTGTACTTCCTCAGCACGGAACTAGGGAGCATGGTTAATGGAAGAATGGGAAGATGGAAGGAAGGCTGGAGAGTTTGTCAGACCCGCAGGCAGACACACAGCTTCTTGCCATCTGTCTCTCTTAGCCTCGCGTGAGTCCCAGTAGCTGAGGCCACTTCCTGACCCGTCCACTTATTATTTTATAGGGAGAACGCGAGCGCCTGCAGGTGAATTGGCTTAAGCGAGCGGGACAAAGCCGCTCGCAGTGACTCGGTCCAGCGGGTGCCCCGAGCGCACCGGCTCCGCCGCGCCGCTGCTCGCCTTCTTCCTCTCCAGGCGGAAAATGCCCCTCGCCCACGCCGGGTCCCTCCTGTCCTCGTGGGAACAGACACCTCAGGAGGCAGCCCGGAGCGGAGCCCACCCGAGGGAAGCCCTTACCTTTCGCAGGGGGTGAGGTGGACGGAGAGGGGGAGGGGTGATCCTCGGGGAGGAGCAGCCGGAGGAGGTCGAGCTGGAAGTCTCCGGCTCCCGGACGGAGCAGCGCAGCCGCGGGCGCCGAGCGCAAGTGACGGCGGCAGCTGAGACGGAGACCGTGGAGCGGCGGCGGCGGCGGCTGCGGCGGCGGCGGCGGCTGCGGCGGCGGCGGAGACAGACACGCCTCCTGGCGGGGGTTCCTCGCCTCTTGCTTTAAAGGCGCCGCGCTCTTTTCCCCGCGGCCCCGGCGTGCTCTGGGCCGCCGCGGCCACCAGGGCGCAGCGCTCGCCCCTGGACCGCAGGAGCGAAAGTGCGAAAATTCTGGGCGCCCACACAGACGTGCACGTTATGAACTCCCCGGCATGGACTTCGTCCCCAGCGTACAGCCCTGCTAACTCTGAGATGGGGCGACTGGGAATGTGATGCTTGGTTAGGGAGTGATGCAAATCGCCAAGGAATTTGCCTGGCTCTGGGTGGTTGGCAACACGTATAAGTAGCCCGAGCGCGTTTGGTTCTGGGTGGTGGTTTTCATGCCTCTCCGAAACCATGGCAACGAAACTTCTCAGCTGCCAGGATTTGAGGAGCAGCTGGTAGTCTTCAAAGTGGCCCTCTTAGTCCAACTACTGCCATTTCCCTTTGAAGTCCACGGGAAAGAACTTGACCTGCGCCTCACCCCCACCTCTACCTCAAGTGCACCCTACCAATGCGCTTCCCACTTGCTGCCTGTACCCCCTGAGACGTCTGGAGTCACGGCGCCCCTCTCTCCCTGCCTTCGTTTCTAAAAACAGAAAGGGACACTCCCGAGTGTAGGGAGCTGGGGGCGGGAGGGTCGGCGGACAGTCTCTGTGCCGGTCTGGCGCCTTAATGGCCGACGCCTCCTTTCCTCCCAGGTCCCTGACCTCCCAAATGAATTGCAGAAAGGAGTTGGGTTTGAGATCTGGTGGGCACCGAACCGGTTGGTCGCAGACTCAAAGGTTGGAGAAAGAAGACTGGGGAGCATTCCAGGCCTGGCGGCCGCCGGTCGAAATTCTCTAGATTCTATAGTCTAGAAGACTTCTTAAATAGGCCCGAGTTGGGGAAGGGCGCCTAAGTCCCCTAGTCTTCCCGCAACCCGGCTTCCAGGGAGGGGCCGCCGGCGGCGAGCACACCCGGCTCCCCGTGCTTCTCAGTAGAAACGATTAGCTTCTGCAAACAATCCCCGATCTCCGCTCCTCTGGGTCGGAAACGTCAACATCTATTCAATACCGTTGCTATTTTATCCTCGGCCCTACACTATTATCTAGACCAGAGACTTTACAAGTTGCCCCCAGAGGAAGTTGGCGAGCAGCGATTCGCTGGGAGGTTTAAGTGAGGCTGAGCGGGAACAGGCCGGGCGCGCTCGGCCGGGGAACAAATTTCAACCGGGCTGCGTAAGGAAGGGGCCAGGTGAGATCCCGTGGCTCTCCTGAGTCCTCGAGCTGCCCTCATCCCTGGGGACACTGTAGTTTCTAATTCCCAAGGCCGGGGAAGTAGAGAGACTCTGCGTCCCCAGGGACTGGTCGTCTGGGCTGGAGACAAGCGTTTGTCCTTTTGTTGCTTCTTCCCTGCAGGCCTGGTAGAGTTAAGCCCTCCTCCGCGCCGGACGCAGTATTGCCGCCCTCCACTCCCTGGGGCTAGCGCCTGACTCAGCCCAGCCCTGAAACTCGCAGAAACTCAGTCCTGACAAACCCTCCCCGGCTCTCAAGCAAAAGCACCAGTCTACTCTCTGGGTCACCAACTCCTGGCTCTCAAGCTCCCTACATGCCTATTGCGCCGGACCAGGTAGGGGAGACTCGGGTCTTAAAGAGGTTAAGGAGAGATGAGTTAGTGGCAGTGTAGAGTCCGTTGGTCATTTAAAGATCCCTGGGGTGGCAGGGAGGCTCCCGTAATTAAGTCAACAGCGGCCTTATTGTACGGAGTAAATAAATAGTCAATGACTCCATTGTACCTCGTGGAGCGGGCAGCCCAGACGCGTGACCGGCTCTGGGCGCCTGGGATCCAGCTGCTGTGACCTGCAGCCTAATGGGCCCTCCAGGCACAGCCAAGTTTGGGCCAGGCCCAGAAAAATACCCCATTCAATCCCGTTCCCCAACAGGAGTAATGAAGACAACTTGTCTACTGGCCAAAGACACTCTCCTTGTCCTCATACAACTGGCCTCCCCACTTCCAGGGAGGGAGGAGCAAAACACTGGACACAGTAGATTCCAGTGCAAATCCCTGGGTGAAGGCATCCAGCTTTGTTTTGGTGTGACTCTGAGAGTGTGTCTCATTTGACTTTGTGATCAGCATAGGGTTTGGCATGTAGTAGGTGCTGAATGAAAGAATGAAGGGATTACTGGCTCGGTCTTCCACTTTCCACCCTGTTGTCCCCAAGATCACATTGTATCTGGGGAAGGAGAGGGTTCAGACAACTTCCTCGAAGTGCTATGTGTGTGTTCTTAGAACCTAGTCATAAACTTCTTTTCCAACCTAGTCATGAATTTCTTTTCCAGAGCAAAGGACACGCTTATAAAGAGAGAAATAACAGGCGCTAGCAAGAGCGTGAGGTGCAGGAGGAGAGAGCTGGGAGGAAAGTGGAACAAATCAAAATTATGCACGTTGTTGACAAATCCATTTTCTAAATAAAATGTTATCTGGACCCTAATGAGAAAAGCAGACTAACAAGGGAGCTTTAGTCTATACACACTCATTTAAACCTTCAAAAACAATTCTCCAACACTGTGAGATCTTTTCCATAATTTATTTCAGGATTTATGAGGAGTCAGATCCCAAGTCTTTTTGAAGGAGGCGGTGAATCTTTTTCTTCTCCATTCCCAGTCATCCTTAAGACCTGACCTCCCATCTTTGAGAAGGTCACTGAGTCCCTCATCTAGAATCGTATGCAGGAACCACCTCTCCATCTTCCCTCTCAGAGTGCTCTTAGAACATTAGCATGTCTGGGATTCTGACTCCTAAGGACCCAGCAGGGACCAGTGTGAATTCCCAGGCTTACTCACTTCCAGGTTTTGTTTCTTACTGTTGGTCTGGTTTGTTTGAATTACCTGTATTCCTTCAATTGGAAAATAATATTTTGGATAACCTAGGCCAATGCCTTCATTTTACAAGCGATATAAACCAAAGTGAGAAAAGAGGAGTGACTTACTCAGGTTGTGGCAGAACTGAGACTGCATTCTAGCCGTGCGGAGCAACGTCAGCCTGTATCCTGCCATCCACTTTCAAAACTTAGAATCATATGAAGTTAGGACTATAAGTAACTTCAAGGACTTCTACTCCATTTCAGGGTCACAAATCTTTCTATGAGGGGAAAAAAAAACACATACACATGTGCACACAGCCTGAAAATTTTGCACACAACAATAGGAGATGCATGTAGCACCTGAAGCTCATTGTGGGCTGATGAGTCCCTCAACCCCAGGCTAAGAACCACCAATCTAGTCCAACAACATCATTTTACAGATGATGAAATCTAAACAAACAAACTTACTCACAGTCCCATTGTGGGTTAAGGACAGTTCCAGGACTGGATACCTGGTGTCCACATTAAAAGTTCCAAGGGGAACAGTGGAAAGGTTTTGGATTTGGAGATGTACATAGCAATCTGGAGATGAGAAGTGATACAGCATGACCTGGAAGACCCCAGGCTTCTTGTAAGGACTACTATAAACAGGGAGAAAAGGCAAGTTGGGGTTAAGCCTAATGGTCCTCAAGGCATACGGTGGTGCCGGCTTCTATTATGTGTGGGGTGGGCTTGTTCTTGGACCCTGTTTTTACTTCTGCCTGTGAAAGTGTGGGTCAGAGAAGGTCATGATTGCTGGACCTCAGAACCCTCGAGGCTTTTGCCTGCTAGTTTTCCTAGAGGAGATGTCCCTCCATCCCCCAGGGAGGAAGGGGTGGCAGAAAGATCTAAGTACCTCCTCCAGTGCACTTTCTCCATCTCACTGGGCACCTAGGACATAAGACTGATCCTCTTTATACTGGATAAGACCGTATCCAGACTCAACAAGTCCATGAGACCTCCAAGTCACCTGAAATGAGCGAATCATTTGCTTTTATAAAATCAGTTCAGGGCTTCCCTGGTGGCGCAGTGGTTGAGAGTCCACCTGCCGATGCAGGGGACACGGGTTCGTGCCCCGGTCCGGGAAGATCCGGGAAGATCCCACATGCCGCGGAGCGGCTGGGCCCGTGAGCCATGGCCGCTGGGCTAGCGCGTCCAGAGCCTGTGCTCCGCAATGGGAGAGGCCACAACGGTGAGAGGCCCGCGTACTGCAAAAAAAAAAAAAAAAATCAGTTCACTTTTTCATGTGTAAACCTGTTTTCATTTAGCATCTTCCACATTTAATGAATTCCAACTTTCTCAGCGTCAAAGCTCACTCAGTCATTTCACTTTTGCCTGGACTCCTGAAATAATACCCAAACCATAGTACTTCTCAAGTATTCTACTTGAATGACTTACAAATGCGTGAGCATTTCAAAGATTCTCCCTCATCCTTCATACTAATATAAGTTTTAGATTCTTGAAGTTACCTCGTACTGTCTCGGTGCCGCCTCCTCACTACTATTGCCCCTTTCCCTCACCAATCTCTAAATGTCCAAGTCCTTCTTCAACCCCTAGCTAATTTATTTGTTTTTTAGCAAGTATTTGTTAAATGCCTATTGTGTTTTAGGGGAAAAAAACAACGAGGAAAAATGTAGGCAATATACTTTGTAAGATATTTCTTTTTTTAAAAATAAATTTATTTATTTATTTTTGGCTCCGTTGGGTCTTCGTTGCTTTGCGCGGGCTTTCTGTAGTTGCGGCGAGCGGGGGCTACTCTTTGTTGCGTCGCGCGGGCTTCTCACTGTGATGGCTTCTCTTGTTGAGGAGCTCTAGGCACGCGGGCTTCAGTAGTTGCGGCTCGTGGGCTCTAGAGTGCCAGCTTAGTAGTTGTGGTGCATGGGATTAGTTGCTCTGCGACATTTGGTATCTTCCCGGACCAGGGCTCGAACACGTGTGCCCTGCATTGGCAGGAGGATTCTTAACCACTGTGCCACCAGGGAAGTCCAATACTTTGTAAGATATTTCTAAAGACACATGGTAACTCCTATTAGCAAGACCATGATATTCCTGCTCCTCCCTTTGTAGAAAGCACTGATATAAAAGTAGGAGCGTATTGCACATAAGTGGCATCTTTTAGAGAGGCATTGTACTAGAAAATATTTTTTATTAGACTCCCCATCCCACCTGCACAAAGGAGGGAAGAAACCATGCAAAGGCAATGAAGATCTTTAGGTGTACAGACAAGTAGAGAGGGGGGTCCACTCTGGATGAGATAAGGCACCCAGGGACATGTTTCCTCAAAGCACAGGATCTAACTTGCCAGATCATGAAGGAACTGCCAAACACAAATCCTCAGGACCATTCCCCACCTACCCTTAGTCTCTACTCTTTCTTGGAAGCTTAATGCAAGGTTTCGGGGAAGAAAACTGTTATTTATATAAGTCCTACTCTATTTTAGAACACTTTCATATAAAATATCACATATGACTCTTTGAATAGTCTTCTCAAATATATAATTACTATTTTAAGGATGATAAAACTAAAACAGAGAGGTATGTAACTCGCTTATGGACACACAGCTAGTGAAGGCAAAAATGGGATTCAAAACTTTGTAGTTTATTGTTCTTGCTGGCACATGAAAGGAGGCAGGTGGAATAAAGCAGTATGTGCCCCAGCTCTTTGTCTCTTATCCTGAGGGTTTCAGATGTTGTTATTAACTGTGAGGGATAAAGCCCAACAGTTTAGGCTGGGAATATGGAGGGCAGGAGAATATGGAGCAACTTGGGTTGAGCAGATTTGCTCCCTCAGAAACCCCCTGAGAAAACGATTTGTCTGGAGCCAGAAATCAGAAGCAGTGGCCTCTCAGAGGGGAAGCCAGCTTAAAAGGAAGCAGAGGGCTCTTCTGTTAGAGTCCAAGGAAACTCCCAGAACTTGATCTGATCCCTTAAGGGTGTTCTCAACAGAAACCAAAGGATATCCTTTGCCAAGAGCATAATTCTTGCAATAAGTGAGAACTAAAGATAAAAACACTTCTGGTAATAACCATTCGTCCGTAAGAATAATACATAATACCTTCCTAGTTGTTCCTTCTATATGAGAATCTATACCTGCCAACTATTATACTAACTTTCTGACTGTATAGCTGTCCAGCACCCTCCAAGAACATTGTGTTCATGGGTTGTTCCAATGATAGGATAGAGTTCACCTGAATATGTCATAGGATTCAAGCAAACTTTGTAAACTGGTTCAGAAGGTTGAATAGGGCTCTATATTTAATTTTCATTCAGCACTGAAACATTCTGATTGATTCAGTATATCATAAAAGCAGTTGTCAGATACAGAATTAAGACTGTTTCCTTAATGGACCCTGCCTGTAGACGTTATCCATGCTGTAGAAAGCTGTTATAGAGGGACTGACCAGGATGCCAATAGGTTTTTCCTCCTCTAATGTAGTGATGCTAATTAGCAGTTTTGAATCTCTTATTGCAGGTGAGCCCAGCTTCAAGGGCTGACATTCATTAAGGATATGGATACTGCTGACCTCCTACCTTTCACATACCTTCGGACCAAAGGATCACACGGGCTGCTGGATTAGGGCTGCCATGGGCTTGTTTGGACGTGCACTGTTGGAGAGCACGCAGCAGAGGTAACAGAATTCAGTTATGGTTTTTAATTCTGTAAATTAAGCTTAAAATGAAAAGAAAATGACCAGTCAGTAGGCTAGGATCAAAATGTAGGTCCAGGCTCTGTACACAAAGGGAAAGTGTGAGACTTGGAAAATAAACTTTTATTTTGCAATCTCTTGTCCCCACCAACTTTTAATATGTCACTGTTTCGATCTGCTTCCAGATCAGTGTCCCTTTGTAAACACATGTGAAATTTGAGTACAAAGAGACGAACAGCAATGCATCACTTAGCTGCATCAATATTTTATGCAGTTGATCATGTAAGAATCAGAAGCAGATTTAGCCTTCTCTGTGGACTGTAGGGACTAAGGTTCTGTTGACCACATTTCCACTTTACAAACAGAGCTATCCAACCAAGACTTGTTTACAAACTGGAAATGTGCTCAAACACACTGTCCCTGATATTTTGTTTGCTCTTCTAGGCTGACAAATTGCTAACTTTAGAGTTATTTCTACAATACTAGATACATATATCATTAGGAAAATAGAAGAAACAAAGTCGTGATAGGGAAACATCTCTGATGATATCTGATCATTAGAAATTGCTATTTGGGGGGATAAAACACAAGAAATGTAGTAATTTCTATAATATTTTCCAATATTTACTAATTTTAAAGTAAGACATAGGTTTCATGTTTATATGCACTTCACTTTATTTATTTCACTATAATAAGGGACTTAGAAATCAAGATCCAAATGTCAGTAGCCAGAATTATTGAAAATGGTCTAAGCCAAAAGAGAGGCGAAGCTAGGATTTGCAAATTTCTTTTATTTATTTCTCCCCATTCTATACTTATAACAACCACTAAAGAGAGTCATGGGTTATATTCTCCTCACTTTATAAATAAGGAGCAAAAGCTTTAGAACAATTGTATGCATAGCAAAAACAACACTGCACTACAAGTTCCACCAACTGAACCTCTATTTAATTATAATGTCTTTGGTAATCCAGTTAATTCCTGTATGCTTCTGTTTTCTCATCTGTAAACTCTGGAGCAGGAATTTATTTTGAAATCTAGGAGGTGCTGAAATTTTTAAAAAGTGATAGTTTCTTGACAGACCCAGGATCACATTATAGTCACTGGTAGAATGGGAGTAGTACCCAGCCCTCCAGAGTTTGACCATTATCCAGATGATGAAACATTTCTGAAATTAAAAGCTGAGCTGCAAAAAATATATAGTTCTTTGCTTTGATCTTTCATTCCAAGTCATTGGAAACATGCAAAACTCACAATCTAACTTGAAGACAAATAATTCTATGAAAAGAGACAAATTTTGTTCATTTAGCAAAAATCACTAAAAGAACTAATTTAATAATTCTTGGATAAAGTTAATGTGTACAGGAAGTGGTACCATAATAATTTTTTTATAAGTATTGCCCTGATTAAAACTCACTCAATATATGGACCCAACTAATAAACATTTCTAGAGAAAATCATAGAACTGAGATATACTGAGTTGAATAGTGTCTCCCCAAAATTCATGCCTACCTAGAACCAGTGAATGTGGCCTTCTTTGGAAAGAGAGTCTCTGTACAGGTAATCAAGTTAACATTTACTGATGAAGTCTTATTATCCCACAAGTATTATGCAAAATGTAACTGATTTAATTACAAAGATTTTGTACTTTCTAACATGTAAAGCACCACATTATATAGTATATATCACATATTTTGTGTCCATGCATAATTACTAGTTAAAATATTACAAAATTATTTCCCCAAACTTACAAACTTTACAACTGCTTTTTTTTTCAGAGATGGCATTTGATAATTAGATACAAGGAATGATCACTGCAGATGGCTAAGCTTTATAAGTAAGCCTCTGTTCTGCTAGTGATTGGACAATTCCAGAAGATAGCAATTCCATCTGATTGTGCTTAGAAGGGCTACGGCTTTTAGTGCATACACCAGCAGTACATTGGCCCCTTTGCTGTCGCTGAGACAAAATTACTGGAACATCCTTTATATTCTAATTATTTTTCCTCTTTCCCAAGATTACTCATTTGTCACTGTTTAAGGCTCTGGCAGGTGATCCATATTCAACTTTCTCCTATAAAATCTGATTGCGAAATTATAGTGTTACTTTTTTCTTGGTCCTTATACTCCTTTTAGGATTGAGAAAGGAAAAGATTTTTGTTGAATAAATTACATGGAGACAGTCCACTAGGTGTTTTGCGTATTTATCTCACTAAATCTTCCTAAAACAATCCTTCAAGGAAGGTATGGAGACTGGCGCTGAGGGGTCTTCAGATCCGCAGTCTAGTCGTGACTGCTGAGCACAGTTCTGCTTACTTCTAAAGTTCAGACTCTTTTCACTCTACTCCCTGGGAATGCCTTTAATAACAAACAAACACCATTTTTAAAATGAAATGTATTAGGTAGATAGGAGGCCTTCCCCTGGCTGAGTGTATACTTTGATAATATGCTTGGTTTCACATCAGTACTATCAGTCGATCTTCAAAATAGTGTTCCCCTATTTTCTATAAATGTGGTTTTATTCCAGAAGGACACCTCTCAACGTTTTGAAAGTAAACTAATGTTCAGGGCTTTATCTCAGCATATTGTTGAAACGTCTTGTTTATATGTCAGTTTTCTTATACTGCTTCATAAGGAACACAAAAAACAATTGTTGATTTTTTATTTTTTCCTGGTTGACATACCCTTTACACAGAAAAGAATCCTAACTTTCAACTCCATTGACCCTATGTAAACTCTTCAAGTTCAAAACTGATTTTAAGTTTGACACTTTCTATTGCCTGCAATAGAAAGGTGAGGGAAATCTAAGATTAGACCTTCAAGTGTGGGAAAGAAAGATGTAATTGATAGAAAACAGGAGATGTGTGCCCCCAGCTCACTTCTACTGCAAAATGAAAACTACCATTTTGGACAGAGATCTTTTTAAAGACTGAAGAATACTGAAGAAAAAAATTTTAAGACTGTGATGAAAGTCCTCTTGTATATTTAACATGTTGACTAATTTATATACATCTATATATCCCTTAATGTAGAATTGGAACACATGATCTGAATATAAAACAAAATAATTGAAATCTGAAGTTTTCCAGAAAAATTTAAAGTTACATTTACAGAAGAATGAATAGTGTTTCCTAATTTAAGGAACAAGAATACTTCATAGTGTGGGAACTTGTTACAATTACATAATAATTTCTGCATTTACTTCTTAACCTTCTCTATCTCCCTTAAGAGTACACAGACATACAGTGCTTTTTCTCTCTGTCGAAGAAGGTACTACAATTTCTAAAGCTGCCCATTGAGTGTTTCTGAGCCATAGTCAAAAGCTATTTCAAAATGAGGACAGATTTCTTTTCCCCCTGGGGACAGACAGCACGATGCTTCCTCAGCCCTGCATTCTAAGCCTTTTGTCCCTCAGATCTTGTTCAATCCTAGGCATAAAAAGATACTTCTTCCACTCTTAAAATGCTGACAGCAATCAAGGTGGGAGTACATCCATTTTTTATTCATTTCATGTTAAATTAAATCATCTGTAGTTTTTTAACAATGAATTTGGCCATACACTTAAAGAGAAACAACGAGTCCATTGGAAAAGAGACAACTACAAAATTGTTCTGATATGGGTCAAGAACTGGTCATTGTGAGTATAGTTGAATGTAATTATGACATACCTTCATAAAATCCTGGCATTGTCTCCACTCTCATCAAAGAGTGTGCATAGAGGATGCTTTAGATACCAATGGTTACAGCCATTTCATCTGCCTGACCCATCACTGTGTTTTCTCAAGGCTGGCTTGAGAAAACCAGCTCCCCCTCCATCGTATTTGCATCTGTTAGAGTAAAACAACAATGCATTCAGTTATTGTTGCAGAATTTTCCCAATATAGTGCCTTTTTCATATTCTCATAGAGTTTGAACAACCTGCAGATGAATTCTCACAACATCGCTTCAGACTTCCCACGTGGATTCAAACACAATATGCAATTATGTCATTTATATCAGTACAGAGAAACCAAGAAAGGTTAATGTTCCAAAGCTTTTAACGGAGTTCTTTCTGCATCATACCATTTTATTTCTCTGTGAGAAAAAAAATGCTGTTACAGATGGTAATAAAAGAACTGAACCAAATAGTCCTGGATCATATTAGTGATATTGAGTCAAGCCTTGGCCCTCGGAAATATCCCTAACTTGCTACAATACAAGCACCCATGAAGCTACCAACATTCTTCTTCACTGTGTTTGGATTTTCTACTTATTTAACTTCCAGGATGGGATGGGGAGAGGGAGAAGGGAAGTAGCACATTTTGCATGCGAATCATTTGCTTTATAAAGAACAGCAGTGTTGGGAGCGGCTGGGCCCGTGAGCCATGGCCGCTGAGCCTGCACGTCCGGAGCCTGTGCTCCGCAACAGGAGAGGTCACAACAGTGAGAGGCCCGTGTACCGCAAAAAAAAAAAAAAAAGAACAGCAGTGTTGATAAGTTTCAAAACTTTCTAATATTAATCCCATTTTGAAATGAAAATAAGAAGAAATATTTTAATAACTCATCTTGACTTAACTATTATATTAGTGTTTTGGGTATGTGTCTATGTGTCTGTGTGTGAATTTTTTATTGGAGTCACATGGCCATTGTAGATTTCTCTCCCCAGGACCAAGATTCCAGTTTGCTGCTTAGAAAAGGCTTGAGTTTTGCCAAGAGCAAATGCATAAACATTCCTATAGCATTACTGCTGTTCCCTGCCTGTCAACTGCCATACCAGGGCCCTGGCAAGGATAAGACTTCACACAAGGGAAGGCCAAGCAAACTTGTGGGTTTAGCAGAAGCCAGGGACTTACACAAGGACAGCTGTCAATGAGATACCAAGTTATGCAGCAGGAAGAAACATGGATCTAAGATGAGAGATGAAAATGGTACAGATGAACTTATTGGCAAAGCAGAAATAGAGTCACAGATGTAGAGAACAAACTTATGGTTACCAAGGGGGTAAGGGAGGGATGGGATGAACTGGGAGACTGGGATTGACATATATACACTACTACGTATAAAATAGATAACTAAGGAGAACCTACTTCGAGGTTAGATAACTAATAGATAACTAACGAGAGGTTAGATAACTAATAGATAACTAATGAGAACATAACTAATGAGAACTCAATGATCTGTGGTGACCTAAATGGGAAGGAAATCTAAAAAAGTGTAGATATATGTATACGTATAGCTGATTCACTTTGCTGTACAGCAGAAACTAATACAACATTGTAAAGCAACTAGTCTCCAATAAAAATTAATTTAAAAAATGAGAGATGAATGAGTAAAAGGAGGGCTGACAGAACTCAAGTTCTGAGGATCAAGATCTCAATAAAGACGCAGACGTAGAGAATGGACTTGATGACACGGGGTTGGGGGAAGAGGAAGCTGGGACAAAGTGAGAGAGTGGCATGGACATATATACATTACCAAATGTAAAATAGATAGCTAGTGGGAAGCAGCCGCATAGCACAGGGAGATCAGCTCCGTGCTTTGTGTCCACCTAGAGGGGTGGGAGGGAGACGCAAGAGGGAGGAGATACGGGGATATATGTATATGTATAGCTGATTCACTTTGTTATACAGCAGAAACTAATACACCATTGTAAAGCAATTATACTCCAATAAAGATGTTTAAAAGAAAGAAAAAGATCTCAGCAGCAGAGATGGTGAGAACACTTGGGGCTATATCTAGGCACAGAGACACTTGAAGTCAAGGGTAGGAATCCAGAAAATTAAACATGGTACCCTCTTTAGCACAAAAAAGAAATGAACTATCTATGAAAAGATGTGGAGGAGTGGTGATTTTTTTGAAACGTATATAAAAAAATCACTGTGCTGTGTACCAGGAACTAACGGAGTGTTGTAGGTCAATTATACTTCAGAAACAAACTCACAGAAAAAGAGACTGGATTTGTGAGGTAGGGTGTAAAGGGAGAGGGAACTGGATGAAGGTGGTCAAAAGGGACAAACTCTCAGTTATAAGATAAGTAAGCACTAGGGATGTCATGTACAACATGATATATAGAATGAACACGGCTGTATGTTCTATATGACAGCTGTTAAGAGAGTAAATCCTAAGGGTTCTCATCACAAGGAAAAAGTCTTTTTTTCTATTTCTTTAATTTTGCATCTATATGAGATGATGGAGTTTCACTAAACTTATTGTGGTCATCAGTTCATGAGGTATATAAGTCAACTCATCATGCTGAGACTTATCCAGAGCTATCTGTTGATTATATTGCAATAAAACTGGAAGGACAAAAAAAAAAAAAAAAAGACACCATTGAGAAAATGAAAAGACCACTCAGAGAATGGGAGAAAACATGTGTAAGCCATATATTTGATAAGGGACTTATATCCAAGACATTAAAAAAACCCTTACAACACAACAACAAAATGACAAATAACCCAATTAAAAATGGGCAAATGATTTGAAGAGACATTTGTCCAAGGAAAATATACAAATAGCCAATAAGCATGAAAAGATGCTAAACATTAGTCATTTGGGAAATGTAAACCAAAACCACAATGAGATACCACTTCACACCTACCATGATGGCTAAAATCAAAAAGTTGCTCAGGTTGTGGAAAAACTGGAGACTTCATATATTACTGTTGTAAATGTAAAATCATGCAGCTGCTTTAGGAAACAGTTTGAGAATTCCTCAAAGATTAAATCCAGAGATACCATATGACACAAACATTTTACTCCCAAATATATATCACAAGAGAATTAAAAACGTCTTCACACAAAATCTTGTACAGAAGTGTTCATAGCAGTCTTATTCATAATAGCCAAAAGGCAGAAACAATCCAAATGTTCATCAACTGATGAATGGATAAAGAAATGTGGTAGAACTACACATTCGAATGTTATTCAGACATAGAAAGGAATGAACTTCTGATACATACTACAGCACAGATGAACCATGAAAACGCTATGCTAAGTGAAAGAAGCCAGTCACAAAAGGTCACATATGTATTGACCCTTTGTATGAAATGTCCAGATCCATAGAGACTGAAAGTGAATTAGTGGTTGCCAGGGACTGGGGGAAGGAGGATGGGGAATGACTGCTAATGGGTACCGGGTTTCTTTTGGGGGTGATGTAAATGTTCTAGGATTAGATAGTGGTGATTGAGGCACAATTTTGTGAATATACTGAAAAAAACACTGAATTGTATGACTTAAAAGGGTGAGCTTCATGATATGTGAATTATGTTTCAATAAAGCTGTTTTGTTTATCAAATGGATTAAAGATACATCTAAATGTATTAAGACCTGAAACCATAAAACTCCTAGAAAAGAACATAGGCACAACATTCTTTGATACAAATTGTAGCAATATATTTTTTTTGATCTGTCTCTTAAGGCAAAAGAAATAAAAGCAAAAATAAACAAATGGGACCTAATTAAACTTAAAACCTTTTGCACAGCAAAGGAAAACATCAACAAGATGAAAAGACAACCTATGGTTTGGGAGAAAATATTTGCAAATAATATGATTGACCAGGGGTTAACATCCAAAGTATGTAAACAGCTTGTACAAGTCCATACTGAAAAAAACAATCAAAAAATGGGCAGAAGACCTGAATAGACATTTTTCCAAAGACATACAGATGGCTACCAGGCACATGAAAAGATGTTCAACATCACTAACTATTAGAGAAATGCAAATCGAATCAACAATGAGATATTACCTCACATCTGTCATAATGGTCATAATTAAAAAGTCTACATATGTTGGCAAGGCTGTAGAGAAAAGGGAACCCTTGTACACTGTTGGTGGGAATGTAAATTGGTGCAGCCACTATGGAAAATGGTATGGAAGTTCTTCAAAAAACTAAAAATAGAACTACCGCATGATCTGGCAATTCTACTCCTGGGTATATATCTAGAAAAAACAAAAACACGAATTTGAAAAGATACATGCATCCCAACGTTCATAGCAGCACAGCCATTTGCGGCAACATGGATGGACCTAGAAAATATTGTGCTTAGTGAAATAAATCAGAGAAAGACAAATTCTGTATGATATTACTTATATGTACAATCTAAAAACTAATGCAAATGAATGTATATGTAAAATAAAAACAGACTCAGAGATATAGAATACAAACTGTGGTTACCAAGGGGAGAGGGAAGGGAGGAGAGACTAATTAGGAGTATTGGGTTAATAGATACAAACTCTGTCTCTGTCTCTCTGTCTCTCTCTCTCTCTATGTGAGGACACAGTGAGAAGGAGGCCATTTGAAAGCCAGGAAGAGAGCTTTCACCAGAACCCAACCATACTAGCACAGTGATCTCAGATTTGCAGTATCCAAAACAGTGGGAAAATAAATCTTCGTTCAAGTCACCCAGTCTATGGTATTTTGTTATGGCAGCCTTAGCCAACGAAAACAGGTGATATCTTTCAGGTCCCACTTCTCCTGAATGAATGTTCCTAAAGACTAATCTAAATGGGGTGGGAGGTGGGGAAACATAACCACTGCTTCCATTTAATCAGGTATGTTTGTCCAATAGGCATCGCTATCCAGATAGAGAGCATAGTTTTTGTGAAGGGAGGGGTGAGTGGTGCCTGAGTTGGGGTTAGGGGGTTCAATTCCATGGTTAGGTTAGGATTTCCCTTCTTGGAGGCAAGTTCCATTACCTATAAGGTTATAACCGACTTTCTATTAAAAGTGAGAATTAGGGTAGAAGGGTGGGAAATTAGGTAGGGAAACACCCTAGATCTCCTGGTGTGGTGCTTCCCTTGCCTGGGCCTAAATGCCCTGACAAGCTCAGCATAAATGGATGGATAGCTCTGCCTTAAAAGAGAAAGTTCTTGTTGTTTGGTCCCCCATTTATAACACAAACAAAGTAGTATTTTTATATTTAAATGTAAAAACAAAAAAATTATACATATGGGTGTGCAAATAAGTGTGTGTTTTTTCCTCAGGGAGAAAATACCATTCTGGTCACTGGGGAGTCAAATTTGAGATGAGAGGACTGGTTAGAAATAAGGATCTCCTTTTGAGTGTGGGGAGGGGGTGGGAGAGCCAGTGCTTGAAAAGTTGGCTGTTTGGGGCTGTTATTCCCTCACCACCACTTCAGGGCTTCTCTGTGCCCTGCCCACACTTCTGGGGAGGCTGACAATGGTTAGTTAACAGATGGAAGCCCGTGCTAGCAATAGCAGTCACCTGAGCCCCAGAGCTTTGGTTTAAAAGACACACATGAACACACAGGGGTTTGGAAATATGAGTTGGCTGGTCAACTTGAGCAAGTTTCTGGGGTTATTTTCTGGTGGGACTAGCATGTCACTAAAGCAGGCCTTTTGATAGATTAAAAAAAAGTGTTTTTTAAAGCAAAACAAGTTTAGATTTTAATCATATTTGTAGGGTTTCTAAGTCTTTGTTTTACAGAATTGCTTGTTTGCTTCAGCTGTCTCCTTCCCATCTCTGCTCTTGGAGGAAATGGGAACAGGACTGGAGTCAAAACACTTGTAATTTTGTAACCTGGTGTCTATTCTCTGAGTGTGAAATATTCCCTTCCTTTGTTAAGATTCCTGAGGAGTTATTTTTTTTTCTTTTATAATAAAAACAAACCCCACCTTCTTCCGTACATTTCCCCTACTATTTCTGGCTGGTTTTGTGTTGCTGCGGCAGGCGGGCTGTGGTTTTCTCTTACCATGGCAACTTCTAATTGCCGTGTACAGTATGTTCAGAGTTAGGTAACTCCTCCCTTATTGTAAACAAACTGTGTTAAAAGCCCAGAGCAGCTCTTATAAATCAACCTAACATTTCATAAATAAATAAATTAAATTAAATTCGTATGTGGCAGATCTTGACCAAACTCTTCAATCACTGCCAAAGGCAAGAAAACGTATTTAGATATCTACAATCCAGCTTGCTTTGGGAACAAGTACTATGTTACTCTGAATGAATACCTATTCTTCAGTATAAAAGATGTGAAAAATCTTGAAGAATATAAAAGAAACTAAGGTGGTGAGTGTACCCACAAGTCCCCTCGGCCCTTCTCTGCTAAGTGACAATGCAAAGGAAAATAGAGGAAATACGGATAAATATGATGCTTTATTTGTTTTTAAAACCCTGTCATCACTTCAAAGAAGAGTTGCCCTCCGGCTTTTCTACTCTTGTATTTGTTGAATAATTCTGCACTCATCATAGCCATTTCCCACTTATTCTGACTCTTATTTCCAGAGTAACTCAGCCTTGTCGTCAATCTACATTCACAAGTTGCCTTAGTGGTTTTTTTTTGCTCTTCCCTCAAGGGATAATGATCAGAATCTGGTGACGTGACCCAGGCAATTGCACACTGAAGCTTAGTGAAGGGTCAGCGATAAAGGTTTCCCCAGCCCTTCCTGGCCCTCTGGTCAGGGGCTGAGTGTGGAGGTGTGGGCTCACAGTCCTGCCTCCGTGAAGCAACCTGTATGTACAAAGTAATAAGATCAATCCCTCTGCTTCTGCTAGTTGCAGTAAGAAAATGAAGCTCTGAAAATTCTTTTTGGATGTGATGCTGAAGATGCAAAGAACAATAATAGAAGCTAAAATTTTCTATTTCAATTTCAATTAGAGGAGAATCTCAACATTCCCATAGGCATTAAAAGAAGGAAATCTGAGGACACCCTAGGAAAGAAGGAAGAGTGGGAAAAATAACATTCAGGGGCAAAGGCAGAAGTTAGAAATTATCTTGACCCCTAGGGTTAGCCTCTGTGGACCTCATGTTACTAAAGTGTCCCCACAGTGAACTGGCTGCCATGTCCTCCCAGCCCTGCATCAGCCTGCATTCTGTCTTCCCAAGATATCCTGTTCTAGAGGCAACCAGTCCTCCCCGGTACTACAGCTCATTATAATGACTACTTGTACTAGGGCCATGTATCGAGGGCCTACTAAGTGCTACACACATTTTCTCATTTAATACTTAGAGCAAACTTCAGAGAAGTCCTTACTCTGACTTCTTTATTCAGGACATGGATTCAGAGCCGGTAACTAAGTTGACTAAGGTCACAAGACCAGCAAGGATGAGAGATGGAATTTTACCCCATACTTCTAGAACTATAGCCTATTTAGCCAGAAGTATGTGGTGCTATGCTGGGATTATAACTAGTAAGCAATTTGACACGTTATTGTATATTAAAATAAGCATGCATGGCTACCTTATATAACAATACCAATTTTATAAGGATTTTAAAATAAGATGTGGGACTTCAAAGAAACTTCTAGGTGTATTAGACCACCATGGGCTCTGTCCCAGGTCCTCTTTCAGTTTCATTCTCCTATGTTGTTGGATTGAAAAGTGTGGAGTATGTTCCTTCCATGCGACTACTTTGACAACAGAGTTTCAGCTTTTCTAAATAAATTTTCTGAGGAAAAATGGAAGAAAGCATGACAAATAAAAATGCAAAAGCTTTCACGTAGGAGAATAATTTAAAATGTAGAGCTTTTGTGTTTTGGTTGACAGAAACACCAAGTTCTCACTTCATTCCTGTCTCATTGGGCACTAGACAAGACTACAAGGCCAGCCAGCCGGATGTGGGTTTGAGTTGCCATTGTGCTTATCTCAGAGGCTTTCTCGGGTTCTCCCCACAACCTCCTTCCTTGCCCCCTTTCAGGGATGAGCCCCATATCTGGCTCAGGCTCTGCTCCACTTCAGCTCCACAGCCATCCTGGCCCGAGGAAACACCAAATATCCCTACGACAAGCCACTGTACTCTAACTCTACAGAGGACTTCGCCATCTGAAAGCCAGGGACACGGGCTTGCAGATGCCACCCCCATGATGCTTTCTTGTTACAGCTACCCTAGCACATAACTCACCCCTTTCCACCTTCTTCATTCCTTTGAACCATAACTACTGTCCCCACCACTATTTGAAAATTAGCTCACCTTCCAGCCTAAAAGAGCTTGAGAAGCTGGTCTCCTGAGCATTCCAATGGCTTCAAAGTCGGCTGACATCACCTAATCAGAGTGACTATCTCTTGACACTCTGGACCAGGCTATCACTACCTAGCAGGAGTGTTTTACCAAAGTAGGAAAATTTGGCAACTATAGCTGAGAAATCATAGGGTTTTACCCTAGGTTTTCATAATCGAGAAACCAAGTAAAAGCCTATCATATAGAGTAGACATAGAGTTTTTAAAATGGAGACAAGATCTGGGAACACATGTCTGAGCCACGTGTCTCCAGAGGCACAGTCTCCTTTACACGTTTTTCTGTTCTATCCACTGGGCTCCCATCAAAGTCTCCAATCACTGAAACAGATCTTAAGGCAGTTTACAGGAAACGATGAATGAACTGTGAGCCCAAACATCCCTCCCCAAATTAGAACTTACTGACTCAAATGAATCTGCTGTCGGTGAAGTAGGTGGAAGAGCTCCCCGTGCAGGCAGACAGGCTCTACTCCATTTCCATCACCACCTTGCAAACTAGCAAGGCCGGCAGCAAAATTCATGAAATCACATGGCCGAATGCCATTCACCTGCTGTCCTACCTTTCGAAAAAGCCTTCATTCCCGTCAGTAACAGTGAAAGCAGTCTTTCAGTACCAAAGAATATATTTTTAAAACTATAGTGGAAAGTATCCAAATACAGAAGTTTTCTACCCCGCTTTTCCCTATTTTTGCTATGCAGCAAATTCTATAATGAAAAACTGGAAAGAAATAACTCTTCATTGTCCCCATCCCTTTCCAAATGAATTTGCAAATCTTCTGGTCTGCCCTTCAGTCAAAATTTTTCTAGTTTGGAAAGCCTGCAAGATGTGACCCAAATTCACCCCATTCTGCCTCCAATCACAAAAGCATAATACCCTTTCATTTTTTAAACGAACATGACTTTGGAGTAGAAGTTCTTTATTTTGATACAAATCTCATTCTGCAAGAAAACATGAATAGTCAATATTTCCTCATGTATCATGCTGTTCATCTACAATAACCAATTTATTCAGAGATTTATTACCTTACCCCAGCCTACGGCTTAGCACTGACAAAGCTGATAAGAAATTCACCGAAACTCCAACCCTTTGGGTTAGGTAAAAAAGGTACACGTAAAGATGTGCAATAGCTATCTTTTTATGTTACTGGAGATAGAATCACAGTGTGTTGAAACTGACAGAGCCACCTTACGGAGCCAAGTGTTGCCAAACCTGGCTGAGGGTCTCCTGGGCTCCCACTTAGGAGTGCTTCTGTTAAACAGAAACTGTATGTATGAAAATGCTAAGTCCTTCATATCTTTGACAAGTATGTGTCAGTGTTAAGTTATCATTAAATGCAAATTTGATCGTGCTTAAAATCGTGCTTAAAGCTAATATCACAGCATCAATTAGACTTCTGCATGCTTTTAGGAGGCTGAATAATTGCATTCACTTCAAAGCTACCTTGTGATATGTATAAAACAGAAATTTCATCAAGTTTAACTAATCACAACACAAGTCAAATTCCATTCCCTATATGTAGATAAAGTCATCCCACTGTTGTTTATTTACTTGGTTCCTTTTTCCTCTGAAGAATTCTGGTCCCTGAAATCAACAGTAACTGATTTATCCTGCAGTCATGCTTTATTTACCAGGCATGAGAAACTTTGGAAAAAGGGAGGATTGCCCATCTTTTAAACTATACTTTCAAACCTTAACATTTTTAATAACATAATCTTACAAATATACTTTATACATTTCAGTTACTCAAAGAGCATGCATTATTCAATTAGATTTGAAGCCTCTCCTCCTTCACTCTGCAAGGTTTGTAAAACAAGTATTTTCACTGAACAGAGGGAAAAAAATGAAAGCTCAAAGAAGTTAAATGACTTTCAAAGTTACTTATCTTGTAAGTGGAAGACACAATATCAGAATCTTCAGACTCCACAAAAAGTGTTCTTTTCATCAATAAAGGCTTTTAAAAATATACTTAGCTCTCTGCTTTATAAAATAGAAGGTTCTCAAAATATTTTTAAATTTTCTTGATGAATCAAAAATTTATGAACAACTGACAAACTGAACTACACAGCAATATATTGCTATTTTCTGCTCTTTGAAGTATGAAAGATTGCTTTCCCCAACACTGTATAATTCCAGAATGCTGTGCTGTTCTAATTGGTGAGCTTTAGTCTTAAATTGGCACTAAGAATCCCTAGAGGGTTACTGAGTTATGCAGAACCTAACTTGCCCTTACACTAAGTGTCCTCAGAATATTGTAGTGTTTGAATGGGTGTTTCTCTGTCTCTCCTCATTGTTATCTGGGGACACTCTCACCACTGATCACATGTCAGCAAGTTGTCCCACTACCATTTTTAATCCCCAAAGGTACTTCCAGTATCATCTTTTTCTGCTGTCCCTATTTTTCTCTGTCTCTGTCTTCTTTAGCCTTGCTAAGACTTAAGTCATTACATTTAACATCCAGTGAGAGTGTTCCTTTCTTCAGTTTGATAAATTATTACATTGCATTCCCTATTGCCTTTTTATCTTTGTATCTGTGACTCTTTTCAGCAATTTTTATCACTGTTCACACTTAGAATATATATATATTTAATTTTGAGATTTGAATTTGTGCTTGCTTAAAATTGTGGTTACAAATAAGTGGAGATATTGTTGTTGTAAATAGAACAAATTATTCCAAACATATAATACTTAAATTGCTTTTGAATTAATAAAATGAAATAAAGTGATAACTCTCAGTGGTAGATAAAGTAACCCAAGAATATTTGTATCCATTTGGTTCCTGAGTGAAGACTGTGGAACATCTCTAGTGGAATAATGGGATCATGGAATGTTATGGTGTAGAGAGCCTTAGTGACCATCTGAATTAGGCCCTGAAGTTCTCAACCTCTTTTTCTGAATCCACAAATACGATAATTCTCACAAATATTCCCAAGTTTATTCCTGGCACATAAGCTACACATCTATCCTTTTTTTCCTCCTACTCAAAATTAGCATATAGGAATGAAAATTATTGTGAATGATATTATTCTAGGGATAGCTACCCTAAAATAAAATGTCAATCCTTGGCAAATTTGGCACTTTATGTACGATTAGAAACAAATTAATCTCTAAACACCTCACATAGACTTTGATATAGCTAAGTGTTCGAGATGAGAGTCCAAGTCTTTATGCAGAAACTGGGTTCCAGAGAGGAAGAGTGTCTTATCTAAGGTCACACAGTAGGTGGTAGTAGTGCTAAGGTTGGAGACCGCCTCTTCGAGTCTACTGCTGTTCAGAACATATCATGCTGCCTCACAATTAAAATTTAAGACCATGATCTATTAAAACACTGAAGAAAGAAAACACTGAATAAAGACAGTACAATGATTTTCAAACTGCACTATAATATTGGAGCAGAATATTATTTTTCTGCACAATGTAAGCCATAATAATTGTTTAAAAGTATTAATAGTGATAAGTTAACAGCCAGTGAAAAATTTCTACCACAGAAAAATCACCTAAAGGACAAAAAAAAAAATTCCACGAAAAACTCTTTAAGTGTGACTAGTTAGCACATTTGCTATCATAAACATCCTATTTCTATGCCATATTAGTAAGAAAAGGTTCCAAAGCAATAGCATCGTAATAATCAATAAATATGTATGTGATGCAAGAGGTAATTTTGATACTGAACAAAGTAGTTTCCAGTAAGCTTGTATCTACATGCCCAAAATAGCAGATGGAAAAAAAAAACTGTCTTCTTGAAGACTGCTGCCTTCTTGCTGTAGACAGAGGGAGAGGGACAGAGACAGGGACAGGGACAGGGACAGGGAGGGAGAGAGGTTGAGAGAGAGTGCACTCTGGGTCTCTTCTTATAAGGGCACTAATTACATCATAAGGCCTCCCCACCCTCGTGGCCTCATCTAAACCTAATTACCTCCCAAGGGCCCCACCTCCTAATAGCATTACATTGGGGGTTAGAGCTTTGACATATGAATTTTGGGGGAACAAACATACAGTCCATAACAAGATCAAAGTGTTAGGTTTTGTGATTTAATGGCAGAAGTAGATTTTTATCACCAGGTAATAATCAGCATACTTACAGTACCTTTATATATATATATATATATATATATATATATATATATATATATACACACACACACACACATACATACGTATATATTCAAAAACACTACTTATAATTCAATAGAATGTGCCTTACAGGCAATTTTAATTCTGTTAGGCTATCTGCAGACAAACTGCTTGTCAGATACATGAAATATCTATCTCATCTATTTCTCACACAGTTCACTTACCTGCAGTGATAAACCTTATTCCACATATTCTTTGGGGGTGAAAAAATCACATTCTACTCTTCGCTTGATCCTGAAACACCTCCTCTATGCTCTGTTGCCCTTTATGGGTGACGATGCAGATTATATATACATATATCACATCATAAAACAAGATATACTTGACTTGAAACCATTCTGGCATCAAAGCAGTGTTTAATGCTGCTCATTTATCTGCTCTTTTGACATAGGATAGACAAATCCTCTAAATAAGCCCAGCCCCCTTTTAAAGTGCAGCAAACCAGTACACCACAGGAAAACAACTAGGACAAATCAACAAAATTGGTGTTGCCAATAAGAACTGTGTGATTCATCTTGAACAAAGATCCTGAAGGGAAAGGAAAAAAATTGACAGAGTCACAGACTCCAATGGTGGTTTGAATTGCACCCTCACCTAGCAAAGAAAAAAACAATCTTTAGACATGCAAATAAACATTTTCTCCAAAAGTGAAAGGCAAATTTTGTAGAGATAGTTGAAGGTGAATGATTAAACAATTTTTGTAAAAGCAGATTATTTTTTGGCAAGCTTTTTCTCTTGGTGCACGTTAGGAAATTCAGCATGCATTTAGTATAAACAGATTTAAATGTACCATGATTTGAAGTCTTAAATGTGCAGCTAAAATATTTAATGCTTCCCAGTCTATATATGTCAAGCACTTTGAACTTACAGACAACCATCAACAAATAATCATTAGCAATTCGTCTGGTGGAAAAAAAAAGGAAAAGAAAGGAAAACACCTAGACTGTTCAATGTCTTAAAGACATGAATCTATTTTAGAAAGAGTTGAGGCCAGCTGAGGATGTTAAATAAATGGTAAGAAAATGTCTCAATTAAAATGTTTTGTTCCAAAGTTCAGCAGAATAGATTTTATTCTTTATTAGTTTAGTATTCTATTAACTTGTGTTAATCTGATTACAAAAAAAACAAAACCCTAACCATAAAAGCCAACATAAAAGCTGAGAAATTTAGTTATATATACATAAAGTAATTTAAAGAATATTGACCAAAAAGGACATGTTAGAAAATAAATATTCCTTTATTCAAAACACCTTTGAATTCCGAATTCTAAACAATTTAAAAACTCAGTACCTTAATAAAATTTGAGTAGCAGTTCTAATATTTATTAGATATATATAATATTATATGTATAATACTCTAATAATATAGGGTATTTTAAAGGTATGAATTTTATAATTATTTTCAAATATATTCAAAACTAAAATATCAATTAACCCCATATTGAGTCTACTTTTAGTCATTAAATTCATTTCTTGTATATTATACTTAAGTTCATAAATTATTAATGTTTTATTTCTAAAATATTTAAGAAACTAATTTCAGAGTTGTTCAAAGATCATTCAACTCCAGGTTTATTAATCTGTACCTTTAAGAGGAGAATATTTCTAAGCAAAACAGGACAAACTTAGCCCCTGCCCACTTGTCTAAAATTAATTTAGATTTTAGGAATTGGTATTGGCGTGGTTTTATTTCCAAGAGTGTAAACTCCAAGATGGTATTTTTGTCTGTTTTGCTCACTATTATATCTTTAGCATCTAGAATAATGTTGAGCCCATGATGGGTACTAAAATCTTTGTTGAATGTTGAATAAATATATTGTATTCCCAGCTCTACTCCTGGAGAGAGTCTGTTATTCTTTTCTTTGGAAGACAAAGGCTTGCAGCAGAGAAGTTCTGCAATTTGACTTTTTTCATATGGTCCAGACTTGTCTTGGTCTCAAAGTTAGTATTTTCTCCAGTAATTGCATGCTGTTATTTTCAGAAATAAGATTTTAGTATACGATGTTGCTTTTTTTTTTTTTTTTTTTTTTTTTGCGGTACGCGGGCCTCTCACTGTTGTGGCCTCTCCCGCTGCGGAGCACAGACTCCGGACGCGCAGGCTCTGCGGCCATGGCTCACGGGCCCAGCCACTCCGCGGCATGTGGGATTTTCGCGGACCGGGGCACGAACCCGTGTTCCCTGGATCGGCAGGCGGACTCTCAACCACTGCGCCACCAGGGAAGTCCTACGATGTTGCTTTTAATCACGTTGAAGTGCAGGATCTTTTAGAATGCATAAAGTCACTTGGGTATACTTAAAGAAAAAAGCTCCTTGCTAAAACTTCCTCCTCAAGAAAGTTAACTGGCTAAGTGCAAATGTTCCAATTTATTCAGTGTAACCAGGAGACTGATGTGACTGAAATTTTGTGACTGAAATTTTAAAAATGTTCCAAGGATTAGCATTTCAAAAAGACGTATTACTAAATCCTTTTTTTTTTAACTCCTCAGGCTCAATTTACTTTGAGAACATTTCTCAAACATTAGTAGAAATAAAATATTTCAAAAGATAAAATAAAGAAAATCACAAAGATTAGAAAGAGTCACTTTTTTTTTTTTTTTAGCATATCCACTGACAGAAGTTAATAAGTAAAACACTGCTTGGAGTTCATCTCCTTTGAGGCAATATATTTCAGAACTCATATAAGAGAGATCACATTGCACATTTTGTTATCTATTACCCAGAAACAATCCATCATTTTTTATTTCACAGAAACTATGTTTAGAGATACTGTATACATTCTTTAGCCTGACTTGTAGTCCTGGATCTCTGTTAGATGACACCTAAAATATGTTACGGGAATGTCTTTACACTTACTGCTTCCTTTTAATCTTTTTAAAACTCTGTTTTGTGCTTTAAGAAAATTCATTCTCCTTGTTAAAAAATGCAAACGTTAACGAAATATGTGAGGTAGAAATTGAAAATACCCAAGCCTCAAAATTAATAACTATTAACAGGTAATGAACATGCTTCCTAATTTCTTTTACTCCACATATACTAAAATGTGTGTGTTGTGTGTTCAGACAGACAGCTATGTATGTATATTTTTACAAAAATGTAATCATACCAAATATATTGTGTACACACTATATTATGTAGTATATTGTGTGCTTTTTGGCCTGACAACATATCTTGTAAACCTTCCCATGTCATTACAAGTGGATAAATCTCATTTTGTGAAACAGCACCTACTATTTTATAACAATACTATAAAATATCACTATTTATTTAATACCAGACTGATATGTAAGTTTTCCTTTTTTTTCCCCTTCTTACAAGTGAACACTTTTTTTTTCTTTGCGGCACGCAGGCCTCTCACCGCTGCGGCCTCTCCCGCCGCGGAGCAACAGGCTCCGGACGCGCAGGCCCAGCGGCCATGGCCCACGGGCCCAGCCGTTCCGTGGCATGTGGGACCCTCCCGGACCGGGGCACAAACCCACGTCCCCCGCATCGGCAGGCGGACTCCCAACCACTCCACCACCAGGGAAGCCCCACTTTTTTTTTTAATATATATATTTTTAAATGTATTTATTTATTTATTTATGGCTGTGCTGCAACTTCGTTGCTGCACCCGGGCTTTCTCTAGTTGCAGCGAATGGAGGCTACTCTTTGTTGCGGTGCACGGGCTCCTCATTGCAGTGGCTTCTCCTGTTGCAGAGCACGGGCTCCAGGCACATGGGCTAGTTGTGGCTCACTGGCTCAGTAGTTGGGGAATGTGGGCTCAGTAGCTCCACAGCCTGTGGGATCTTCCCAGACCAGAGCTCAAACCCGTGTCCCCTGCATTGGCAGGTGGATTCTTAACCACTGCGCCACAAGGGAAGTCCCACAAGTGAACACTCTTGCATTTAGATCTTTCTTGTGTGTTTCTGTAAGATGAGTTTTCTAGAAATGGAATTTCTGGGTCAAAGGGTATATATAATAGCCAAATTTCTCTAGAAAAAGATGGTATCAATTGACTCTTTCACCAGTATGAATGAGAACATATTTCACTTCACATTTGCCAGCATTAAGTATTAATATTTTTAATACTTGAAAATATTTTAGGTGATAAATATCAAATTTTAATTTGCATTTTAATTATTGCTAAATTTACTGGGTAGTTAATGTAGTTTATTTCTTTGTGGATTATTTAAGTTGTTTATTTTCTAGTTTGGTTGTGAGATATATATATGTATATATATTGCCATAGAGATGGTTTGTGTCATGCTTAGTAAGATCTTCCTTATATACAAATATATACAACATAAACAGGTGGGAGAGTAGCCTCAAAATATTTAGCACTATCCCAACTTGAGTTTAGATTTATGCACTAAAATGGTAGAGATAGATGGATGATAGATAGGTAAGAGATAATGCTATATATTCCATGCAACTGGTATGCCTATACTAGTATGTACAAACAATATCAATTCTGCACCTATGTTTTCTTTTATTTCTTTCATGGTTTAAATTTTTACATTTAAGTTTTTATCCACATGAAATGTATTTAGTATAAAGAGTGAGGTAGGGATTATAACCCGACCTCCCAAAAGGATAATTATTCTATTATCATTTATTTATTACATAATTCATTTTAATCCCATGATATGAAATACATCTTTGTTTTGTATAAATTGTACAGATATTTCAGGGTGAGAGTGTTTCAGAAAGACAAAGCAGCAGCAAGGAAGCCAGTGTGGTGGGAGAGGTGTCAGCTACAGCAAGAGGAGCAGGAAATGGGAGGACTCATGTCATGTAGGACCTCCTGAGCCATTCTGTATCTGAAGAATTTTTTACTGATTTCCTTTGCTTTGTTGGTTTATTTGTTGATAGCTAGGAATCGGTATAGATTTTTAAAAATCTCCCAGTTGATCTCATTCTTACTTGCTCATTGAATTGTCTTTTCTTTTCAGATCAATTTTGATCATTTATATTTTTAAAAAACACCTACCTTATCCAGGACTTTTCCCTAATTCATTAATATGGAAAGGTGCAAAGAAATCTCTTAACATTTGAAGTATGTATTTCCCCTCAATTAATAGAATATTGCTTTTTCTCATTGCTATTTATGCTTTGCTTTCCCTTTTTTTACCTTTGTTGAGGTATCTAGGAGCTTAGCTTTTTCAAGAGGATTTTTTCATGAAGACAGCTCTTTGATTTATCTATGCCACTGCTTTCCTTTTTTTCTAATTTGTTAATTTATATTTTTATTTTAACAATTATTTTTCTCTGTATTATTTGAGTATATTTTTATTTTCCTATTTTTTTGAGTTTGACATTTAAGGGATTCATTTTTATTGTTTTGTGTTTAATAAGTTAAATGTTTAATGCTTGGTATTTTCCTCTGAGTACATTCTTAGCCATATCCTAGAGCTTTTGATTTATAATGTAGTATCTTTATTTCCTAGAAATTCTACAATTGTTTTGTTTTGATATTTTCTTTAATTATGTTGATATTTTGTTTGATCTAAGAATTGAATTGTGAGCTGAACAGAAATTATTTTTAAAAAATTTTTTATAAAAGAAATGAATTGTGCAGGAGGAGAGAGGTTTGGCTGTATGTCTGGGTTTTTTTTTGTTTGTTTGTTTTAATGTTTTCAGTTTTTCCTGGTTTCTTTTTTTTACTATAACCTCCTGCTTTATGGCTCTTTGTCCAAAATGTGGGGTTTTTTTTTACTGCTTTTATTTCTTAAATCTTTAGTTTTTATATTTGTGTTCTGAGATTCTTTTAAAAATTTTAATAGGTACATTTACACTTAATAGTAAATCTGAATTTAATATTTAAAATTTATTCAAATACTTTTTCCCTGAACTGATAAAAACCATAGAATAAGCCGAAATCACTACTTTTCATTCATAAAATAAACTGAAATCACAACTTGGCTTTAATGGATTGATCTGATCAATGCAAATCCAACTGAGCCCCAACAATGTGTCAGGTATGGAAATGATTTTATGAATGAGAAAGTTGTAGGCGATTACCAAAAAAAAGAAGACAGAGGGCCACACACAAAGTCTGCTGAGAGAACACAGTAGGGAGAAATTAATTCTGAGAGAAGGATAAATGAAGGCAGTAGGGAATTATCGCCTTTCCTAACAGGGTCTCCAATATATATTGCTCAACATGTCAGCCCACGACTGAGATCAGAAAAGACAAGGATTGCCTATATGTATATGCATGTATATGTGTGTGTATATATATATAGTCTCAAAATAGCATGAAGTCTGTGCTGTAGATGTCATGGTTTGGATCATAAACCCATGAAATATCTCATTACACATCTTCCAATGATGATTTTCTGGCAAGACATACTAATCTATTTCTCAGATAATAGCAACCCCCTACCTTGCTTCAACCCACACAATTGAAAAAGATATGTCTTAAGGGAATTTATATTTGAAAGTATGAATCTCCGGGGCCATACTAAAAGCTAGTGAGACAAAAAAGACCATCAGAAAGAAAAAATAGGTTTTATAAAACAAAATGGGACATTTCTCTTATTATTAACACATGCCAACATGCCATGGAACTCTAGGGATTGTAGTGCTCAGGTGCAGAATAGCGAGCCTTGATTTGGTAATGGAAAATTCCATGAAGGGTCCAATAATATGTTATGCTTCATTAATATAAGAATTTTTACATTTATACTGTGATTTTCACCCTTCATTATCCTAAAATACTTTATTAACTGAAGCCACTATGAAGAAAATCTCACCACCACTGTGGGACAAGCTCCTTGTGATATGTTTTTATTATTATTATTATTATTATTATTATTATTATTTTGCGGTACGCGGGCCTCTCACTGTTGTGGCCTCTCCCGTTGCGGAGCACAGGCTCCGGACGCGCAGGCTCAGCGGCCATGGCTCACGGGGGCAGCCGCTCCGCGGCATGTGGGATCCTCCCGGACCGGGGCACAAACCTGCGTCCCCTGAATCGGCAGGCGGACTCTCAACCACTGCGCCACCAGGGAAGCCCCCTGTGATATGTTTTTAAATTAAAATATCAAAAACAATTTTGTTTAAGGAAGGAAGAACAAAATGATGCCTAAATAGAAATTTCATAAATACCTAAAGCCAGCAAATCTTAGCACCATCACATTTTAAGTTTAGATTTATACAGTCATTTATTTTCACTGAGAGTTAGGACAAAGGGCAGGACTGAAGTGATGGTTTAAGGGTGGATTTCGACATCTACCCTGCTGCTTGGCAAAATCCTTGAGCGACAGTCTCTGGAAGACCAGATGTAAAAATGCTACATGACACTTCATACAATCTCTGTATGAGCAGTGATACAGAGTGATGAGCAACTCTTTAGTCTGCCCATTCCCCTGCCCCTGAGAAGTATGATTTAATTGTCCCCAGCCCCCTTCTCTTCTACCAAAGTTTTCTCTGATGCTCCTCACAGAAGAAATGTGGATAGATAAGAGATAACAGCAGAGTCCTCTGCCTTCCCCTGGGCATGCTAGCAAAGGGGAGATCTCTCACCTCCAGCAGAAACATACACTCCATGAACTGAGGTTGCTCTTCCGTATTCTTGTTCTGAGCAGTCAGAGTTAGGGAGTCACACCAGTGCTCTTGGTTTAGGCTTCACTGAAGAATGCATGGGCTATTTCCCAAGGTGTCTTCCCTGGGATAGAAGAAGCAGCATCAGCCATAACAGGTTGTCAGGGAAGCTGATGGCTGGTGGTTAGCAGTGGCAGGGGAAAGTGGTCAGAAGGAATGAATTGAGTCTCCTTGCCCTGACAGGGTCACTGTGATCACATCACCTCTCCAGGCTTCTCTTTTGAAGCAGGATAATATATAAAATGCTTTTTAGAGAAAGCAAATGTAAATTTTTATTCATCAAAAAAGCAGAAGATCAGACTTGATCTTAAAAGCCCTCTACTGCCACAGAGCTCTAATTCTTCCAGACTTTGGGTGGGTTCTGTCCAGTGTGGTATCTAACACATACTTCCTCAGAACCAAAAACTATTTCCTATGTTGACTTTTCTAACAGTGTAGGAGTATGAGCTCTTAAGCTTATGAGTTGGGTGACCTTGGCAAATTGCCTAATCACTTCTTGCCTACATGTCCCCACTTGTAAATGGGGAAAATAATCATCCTTCATAGGTTTACAAGGAAAGTGCTTAGAGTAGTAATTCACATATAGAACGTACTTTACATAAACTGTTATTGTTAATGTCAGGTTATACAAGGTATAATCAGATACACAGTTTTGAAAATACAAAGCAACAAACTATAAAAAATAATTACAAATCAAAATAACTACCCAGCAATGCTTTACAAATTTACATATTTAAAAGCAAGATGCCTGGCATTTTATCATAACCATTTCCCTTAATATAATGGGAGCCTTTTCTCCTATCATTAATATTTTCAAAAATGGTTTTATTACCGTCTTTCATATGAGGATATATTGTGATATAGTTAAATGCCCCTATTTAAGAAACAGACTGTTTCCAATCTACTACTTGAAAAACACTAGGATAAATGTTCTTGTATACAAATATTGGACTAAATTATTGCTGTTTATTTCCTCAGGATATATTCTATGAATGAGATTTCTTGGTCAACAGAAATTATCATCCTCAGGGTTCTCTATACATAGCTCCCAACTGCTTTCCCAAAGGGCTGTCCTAATTTGGGGTGTGAGGGTCCTTATCAAACTGCATCCTATTCAGCATTGAATATTTACCTTCATGTAATCTTTGTCAATTTGATACATAAAAACTGTATAAAACTAATATGTTAATTTGAATGTGTTTGCTTACAGTGAGATTAAACTTTGCCTTCTCATAGTTAAGTAAGTTTTGTATTTCTTCTGTAAATTATCTGTTCATGTTTTTTGACCACCATTTTTTATTATAGTATTTATGTTTTACTATGTATTGTTTTATTATATAACCCTTGGTCATATTTCGATAAAGTTTTCCTCACAATTGCTATTCCCTCTTACTTTTGTTTCCAGTGATACTTTAGTTATTCAACAGGTATTTATTGAGTACCACCTATGTGCGGATCACTGCTCCCAGCTCTGGAGAAACAAGACAATATTTTCTACAAAGCAAATAGGATAGCGAAGTCCTTGATTTCACAGAACTTACAGTCTGGTCTGGGAAATAGATGTTAACCAAGAAAACAAGTAAGTAAATAATATAATAAATAATATTACAAAAGTGATGTTCAAATGGCATGTGTCACTTTCACCTGCCAGAATACCACAATATATGTTATTAATTATAAAGTCTAGGCAGTGTTTCTCAGAATAGAAAAACTAGAGGGGTTTTTCCTTGACAGTTTACAGGATAATAAAAGCCTTCCTTTTCTTCCTAAAAGAAGGTTCTCAGCTCTAGCTGCTCTTAGAAGCACCAGCTTTTTAAATTCCCATGCCTGCCCACCCTTCTACCCCATGAATTGGTCTTGGGTGAGGGCTGGGCATTGCTATTTTTTTTAAGCTTGCCAGGCAAGTCTAATGTGAATTCAGTGTTGAGAATAAAGGGTTGAGGAAGCACTTACTAGTGCCTTCCTGCTCTCTCAGCTTGAATACAAAGAGACCAAGACCTGGCTTTTATGTTAAAACTAAAGGCACTAAACTAGGTCACCTTGGGACAGTGCTGAGAGACACAACTCTCTTCATTCCTGAGTGAAATCCAGATGACTGGAAATCAGTCCTCAAATCGTCTGCTAATAGTTAAAGGGAAAGACTTTGAGAGTATGACTAATCCCATAACTGAAGATAAAACTAAGAGACATACGGGGCAGTGTGAAGGGAAAACTGAACAGCGAGGAGAGGTATATATACAGCACAGAAGGCTGTATTAGTCAGGATAGAAGTATATTACAGCATGATAACTAGAAATCCTAACTTTTAGTGGTTAAAAACCATAGAAGCTTATTTCTTGCTCGGGGTAAATTTCCTGCAAGAGTTGGCAAGGAGCTCTACTTCATAGTCACACTTAGAATTTTAGGCTAACACATGAATTTAAATGCAAAGAAATAAAAGAAAATGAAAATCAAAGTACCATCTCTTTCCAAGTTGGGCCGATGCCAATGAGATCACTGCTTTTTGCTTTACATTCTCAGAAAGAATGGTAGCTGGTTGCTGCTCTGGTACCTGAGTTGAAGTGCTCCTTATTTATTATTGTTAATGGTCAGATTATACCTCAAGGCAAAACTGGGCTTATTATTTCCTATCCAAAGCTGAATTCGGCGAGGGTAAATAAAGCTGAGTTAATCAACTTTTTATATATGTTGCCCCTGCTCATCAGGGCTAAGGTTTAAGAATTTACCCATTCAGGGGCTTCCCTGGTGGCGCAGTGGTTGAGAGTCCGCCTGCCGATGCAGGGGACACGGGTTAGTGCCCCGGTCCGGGAGGATCCCACATGCCGCAGAGCGGCTGGGCCCATGAGCCATGGCCGCTGAGCCTGCGCGTCCGGAGCCTGTGCTCCGCAGCGGGAGAGGCCACAATGGTGAGAGGCCCGCGTAACGCAAAAAAAAAAAAAAAAAAAAAAAAAAGTTTAAGAACTTCCCCATTCAATTAGCAACTCCTCCTCACATCTGGATGGGTGTAAGAGTGGTTGGTGGATGGAATTAAGAAAGAACATGAAGGCACAAAGCCATTTACTCCTCCTACATAGTTCTTGACAATTATGAATAATGAAATGGCATGGAGTGTGTATTCTATTTTTCTAAACTGCTACTGTTTAGTGTATTATGTGGAAAAGACCAGACCCAACGAACAGTGTCACTCCTCCAAAAGAAAACATCAGGTAATACTGAAGAACATAGTTTTTAATATCATCATCTGATCTATGCTGACTCAAGTGGATGGTGTTGCATGGGGCATTAGTTCAACTGATTGAAGGCCATGTTCCTGAAAAATCAGTCAGCACTGTGATCCAAAGAAACCTCTTCCCCAAATCCGTATGTGACTATCCACGTCTTTGAAATAAGAGCGGATGATATGAAAGAGGTTGGGTAGATTACTTCAAATATTTCCCCATTATCAGGAAAGGAAGTCAGAGTATGGACCTCTTTTAACTTTAAAAGCAACAGTCCAGGAATAAAACAGTAGTCTTTCCCCAACTCCCACTGTGTTCTTGAAATACTCTGCATGAAAAAATTTACTACTGAGGAATTTAAGACTATGTAGAAATGGGTTTAGGGAATTGATGACATGAGGGGACCTGTGAAAGCCCTATAAATATTTTTACATTAACCAAAATTAATATAGTATATTAAACAGAATAGCAAGAACACACTGTATATCATTCAATGAATAATAACTAACACTCTACAATTAATTTCCATTTTCTTTTCCTTCCTTGCTGGAGTTACTTCAGGATATTCTGTCCCATTGTTTTATTGAGAAACTTATAATTGTCTTTGTTTTGTGGCAGCTTATAAAGTATACTGAAGAGGAGCCTTGACCCTCATAAAAAGTTCAACGTCTTTCTGCTCTTATGACCTACATTGTTGAGTTCTGCTTCCAGAAATCCAAGAAAACCAAAAGAATTTGTAGACTGGACATATTGAGATGA
The DNA here is from genome assembly GCF_963455315.2 of Globicephala melas. NCBI lineage: Eukaryota > Metazoa > Chordata > Mammalia > Artiodactyla > Delphinidae > Globicephala > Globicephala melas. The sequence goes on along the minus strand of NC_083327.1, from coordinate 32,521,206 downwards.
AGGGGAAAAAAGCAGCAACAACAAAATTGTGGGCAATCTTGTAAGTTTTTCAATGTATTACAGAAGAGTAGACCTTATCAAGGCCTAACCCCTCCCGTGGAACATGCCAAAAGACCAAGAGACAAAGTTATTCAGGATTAGCTTCACCCATGAACCTAACCAATCGCAGCATAAATTAGAACACAACAGAAGACATGGACTTGACTCTGTGAAACCTCTGAAACTTTTTACCTGCTTCCTACCTAACAGAGAAGGCTTAAGGCTATTTGCCTCATCTTCCTATATCTGTCTTAAGGCAACACTGCGAAACCCTCTACCATGCAGTGCTGACTACCATTGTTTTATCTATCTCTATGATAGAGAGATGAAAAAAGTTCCCTCCCTAGAGTGTGGTGTTAGGTGCTTCCACAAGTGATGGACTAATCAATCTCTGTTTTTAACTTCTGCTTTAACCAAGAAATAAATATATGAACAAAAAGGAAAAAAAGAAAAAAAAGGAAAAATTACAGTCCGCTACCGAATGAACTGTGTCCCCTCAAGCTGAGATTCTTTCTCTCTCAATCTCTCTCCACTTGTCATGTGAGGACACAGCAAGAAGATGGCCAGCTACAAGCCAGGAAGAAAGCCTTCACCAGGAATCAAACCAGCACCTTGATCTTGGACTTCCCAGCCTCCAAAACTGTGAGAAATAAAGTTCTGTTGCTTAAGCCACCCAGTCTATGTTTTTGTTTTTTTTTAAACGACAACTCAAGCAGACTGTCCCAGAATGATGATGTATCTTTCATAAATCTGTGGATAATTCTAGTACGTTTCTAAGGGTTATCATTTTTTTCTTCTTATTCAGAACGTGGGGCACGATACTGTGATATTGAGGAGAAGCAACAGAACTATCCTCCCCTCATGATTTCTCCCCTGCACCTCCCCTGGGGCTCCTTTTCTTTCCCAAGTCTCACCCAATTTTCTGCCACAAAATTGCTTCAACATCCACATCTCCTAAAACTGAAATTCTCCATTTGAGGAGGCACTTTTTGAACCCAATTTTCAAGAGAAAGAAACTTGTACGGGGACAGACTAACTTAAGAAATTTCAACTCAAAAGTCTGTTATGGTATTTTTTTGTATTATACATATGGTGCTATACATTAATAAGGTAAAATTTAATTTAACAGTATTTTCCTCAGATGGAAGCATTTGCTCTTTCCCTAACTTTAAGTAGACTTCAAAATTATGACTGATTCCTTTTTAATGTTATGTTTGAGAGGGTGAGTGTATAAAAATGATCTCACATTTTGATTTTAGAAGAAAATTTATTATTTTGTGTAGAAAGCCCTGTAGCCTGCATATCCAAGGCTTTCTCAGACACAATCTGATGAACATGAACATGTTAAAGATATGATCTCCTCTGAGGCTGGACCCTGTTACTGACCCTAGGGAGAAATGGACTGTTTTAGGATACCCTTATGTGGTTCTGAGCTATGCTGCTACACTAACCTTGGTGGCTTAATTCTTCCTCTTCAAAGGAGAATTGGGGCCTCAAAGGAGAATTGGGAACTTCAGTGTTGCCCTCACGCTTCATGGGTTCCTTGGGGTATAATATCCAAGCTGGACCTGTAATGGAATTCCTAGGGAAGCTTAGAGAAAGTCTGAAGCCTGAGTTGGAGGCTCACAAAATTTAAAAATGCGTTTATTGAAGACCTACTGTGTTTCCCTCACAATTTTTCTTCCCTTCTCTATTTGCAGGTAAATGCTCAGTTTATCAGTTCATAGCTTCATTTTTCTTCAAAGGCAAATATTTTAATGAAATGATTTTGGTATTCTTCCTCTTCTAATAAGAAAAGGCAACATAATTTGAAAGCTCTATTCTCCTTGCAGGAATCTCAGAAAATACTCAACTTATAAATCAACATTACTGCTAATCATTTCAAACTTTAAGTACTACCATTATGTTTGCTTCTGCATCTTCCTTTATGTTTGTTTTCCATGTGTTTGAAGTGCTAATGACATTCATTGCTTTTGAGATTTATCAGATTAGCACCACCATAACAGTTTATGGTGTTACATTTTATAAGATTCACTTAATATAATTTTAATTATCACTGAAAAATGGCTTCTAGTCATAAAAGTGCTTTAAAAATTACAAGCTATATCCACCCTAACTTAAAAGTCAGGGCTTGGGCTGTTAATAATTATTTTATAAAGGAGAACATCACATAGCACAGTAGTTCAAAATTGAAATATTCATATTTTAAATAATAAAATACCTTTAGAAATATAAAACTGCCAAATAAAATGGGTTCTTTGTGATAATGCTTTACGGCATTGTAGAAAATTACTGGTATGATGATAACAGCTTATTAGCAATGTGTATTATTTTAAGAAACAAGATTTAGTTTGGAATCTTGGCATTCAATCGCTATATGGTACTTCCAAAATATTATGATGGTGAAAACAGTGCAAGAATCAATTATATGCTAAGCATTACGAGAATTGTACTTGCATAAAAGTTATACTTAATTTTGAATCACCTACAAATAGAAACTCAATAAAAGCTTTAAATATTGACTCTGGGGAAACAATATTGCTAAGGATCTCCAAAAGATTTTGCCAATTTTTAAATTCTAGAAGCTCATTTCAGAGGATATTATAAACAAAAGTATCAACTCTTTATTCCAATCAAAACCACTATATAAAAAGGACATTTATTATTTCACATAACTGCCTTGACCTCCCTAAACTTGCTCTAGTATTATCATTATCTCTCTAATTTTCCTTAAATTACTTCCCCTACCTCTTACTAGTATGTTTTCCATTTCTCAATAACCCCCTATTACCCACCTCAATTTGCATTAGGTCTTATATTAATTTCAAGTCTTTGTTCAAGTCTTGAACAAAACAAAACAAAAACAAAACAAAAACCCTCAAGATTACATATAATTCCTGTCTAGGGTTAGATAGGTGCTGAGTCCTGAAAGGTTGGACAACAATGGCAGGGATTGAGGACATTAGTAACTTAAAACATGAGATCGTGGGTCCAAAGGAAGATATGAAATTTGGAGATGAGTTAATCAAGGGGAAAGAACAGATAGGACCAAAATATGACTAGTCAAAGGTTCTAGACCTTACCTGAAATTCAAGACATCCATTCAAGCCGGGTGTTTGGCGACAGCAAAAGAGCAGGAAGACAAGTAGCCAGCATTTGAAAATCTGGGAACAGATATTGGAAAACCAGCTCTGGGAAGGTGGTTTAACAACAGAAAATTCATTCTCTGGAGGTCTAGGGCAGGGATGGGGTGGCAGGTAGGGAGGGACTCATCCACAGAAGCCCAGTGGAAGCTTTATTATTGGGGACTTGAGGCATAAGAATTTACTTCCAGATTCACAAAACAGGAACTCAGGTAACAGGTGGGGTACTGAGGCCAGAGTGGAGGCAAATACCCTAAGAACCAGAATGGCCTAAGGCCTCGGGCAGGAGTCATCCTACACTGGGAGTTGGGAGCCTCAGCCATACACCGGAGAAAAGTTTTCCTTAGCCCACTGAGAAGTTGACTCTCCACCAAGAAATAAGGACATAGAAACAAAAATTGCCATGCAATTTCAGAAGACCCCTGTCATTTCTGAAGTTCATCTGTGGATCCTCTGGTGGTACATGGATCACTTTCACAACAACTGGGTCTCAAGCTATGAGGTTGAAGCCTAGAAGACCATTGCCCTCCCTCCCTATGGAGCTTTCCACCTGCCCTAGCCTTGACTTCTGAACTCCTGTAGTCATTATTATTTCCCTCATTTATTCAACATTTAGAATATGCCACCAGTGTATAGTTTTTAAAATATATTTATGTTTATGAACTCCCTTTCCTCTGAAGTCCGAGACAATGTTTTAAATCTCTTTGCCCTTTATTTCCCAGGAGGCTGGCACACTGGGTATTGATAATAGTCTGCAGATGATGGTGAGTTTATAAGACAGGACGGGGAGAGTTGGCAAATACATTGACTTTGAAAATTCACAATATTCCACAACTTTGAGGGAAAGGGGTAAATTTATTTACCTTGAAAAGTGGGTATTGCTCCAGTGAGCTTCCAAATATCAGAAACACAGCTGTTCAGATTAATCAGATAAACTTTAAGTCATTGCCAAGAGAATCTCACAGTTCTCAGTCTTATGAGAGAGAGAGATGAAGAGAGAGAAAGGGTGCAGTATGATTAACTTAAAATTATTTAAATGAGAAGAATTTTTATAATCATCTTTCAAACACATAGAAAAAGTGATTAAACACATTGAAAAGGGAAAATTTTAAGAGGCTTTAAAAGTGTATGATTAAGATGAAATGAATGGAAAGAAGAAAAAGGAAATGAGGCTCAAAATCAGGAAAGATTTTGGTAGCAGAGCCATTATCCTGAAGTATATAGAAGCGGATAGCAGGATTAAAGATACTGTGAATAGACGAAACTTTTCATTGCCCCAGAGAACAGACTAGACTTCTAAGTTAATCTTTTCCCATCCAACTAGTGAGATGCTTTGTGAACTAATTGGTACTATTGTGGTTCTGAAAACCCTTGCTCTCATTTTGCTTGTAAGAGTGTCTGAAAGAATTGATGGTTTTCTATCTCAGGACCATATCTTCTTTTCTTTTGTGCTGGTGGTACCTCATATGCTCACATTCATTCAGCAAGCACACACGTGCACACACGCGCACACACACACACACACACACACACAGCAGGAAAAGGAGTACTCTGTGTTCCATGTAGCTTCGAGATATGAACTTAGAGATACCTTATTTGCAAATTCTTGAGTACTGTCATGACTTACTCATGAGTCCTATTGATACTAAATGAAAAGACAGAGTCACCAGCCCCATAATTAAGTTGTCTCACCAGTTGGCCTTAGTGATTGACGTATGTGTGCCCAGAGTACCGCTTGTGGACATGGAAGCTCCACTCACCTCATTTCCCCAATTGGGAAGGGGCAGATGCGTGACAATGGTAAGTTACTAAGGGCAAAGGGGAACAGGAGACACACTGGTAAAATGCTTTAAAAGTGTATGATTAAGATGAAATGAATGGAAAGAAGAAAAAGGAAATGAGGCTCAAAATCAGGAAAGATTTTGGTAGCAGAGCCATTATCCTGAAGTATATAGAAGCGGATAGCAAGTGTTACATAGCTGTATAATGTAGGCTGCAAGAAGCAGTCAAGGTAGAACTTAGAATGTAAATTCATAGGCTATTATGCTGGAAGGAACCTTGGGGCTCTCACAGAACACCCTAACTTGCCCTCCTTTGATGAAGAATTTGAGGCCCAGTGAAACAAAATTATTTGCCTGAGGTCATATGCCCTGATCAGCAATGGTGAGTTGACTAACATTACAAACTTTTGGAGCCAAGACTCTGAGTGACACGGTGTTAAAGGCAGTTTGCTAGCCAATCCCTGTAAAGATTTTCATGTAGAAAACAAGGGCAAGACTTTACGCAGGAATAATGGAAATATATGCTGGCTGCCAATACTTTTTTAAAACTCCTTTCAATTATACAGATATGCATTCTTCTCGGTAGTGACATCTTCAAAGAAGAGAGAGTATCACATAACGGTACATAAACTGAATAAGTACTATCGTCTTCACTCAAATCTCTCACTTAGCAACAGTGGCCCTACTAATTGAACTCAGCAGCTTTGCTGTACTCAGGGGAAGCCCCTGCAAAGGCACGCTGCTTCCTGGTTTAAAATGTCACTTGCCCTCATTTCATTCCATTAGTCTCCTAAGCACACATATATTCATTCATTCATTCACCCTCTCATTCAATACACATTGTGTGCCTATGATGTTCCAGACACCATCTTACGTTATCGGAATAAGGAAGGTGACAAAATAGAAAAATCCCTTTCATCATTGGACTTAAATTCTGGTGGATACAATAAAATAGAGTAGACAGAATATCACATGACTTTTATGAGGATGCACATTTACAGTTTAAACTATCTCTTACAAAAGGAAAGATTCACCTAGATGATTTTCTGCTGCCTTTTCTAGCCTTGTCATTTTATACCTGTCAGAGTAATTGCTAGATATTAGAAGTGTAATCACAACTGAGAATTTAAACATCCCCTAATTACAAACTCCCATTCAAAGAGCAAAACCACAATATCCAAATATGGTGCTTTTTCTCTGTTTTCACTGGGCAATCCCAATTATATTTTCTATAAAGAATCACCATCTCTGCCTCTCACCTCAGAATAATAAACTATTTTAGGGAAAAGTGTAAAAAATTTTACTCAGCTATCTAGGAACCAGCCAATCCTAGCCAAGTTCATGGTGATTTCAGTTCCTTTCTATCCCTCCCACCCTCCCTGCCTCTCGTTCCTCCTCCCAGCACTTGTGTGATACCCAGGGCTCCATAAATGAAGCACTTGCTGTGATGGGGACAAGAAGTCACCTTCCCCTTGATCCCTTCCCTGGAGCCCAGCAGATGGAAAATGTACCTTTTGTTTTCTGAAGATAATCAATACAGATCCATACCCTGAATGTAACTCAGATCAGGTAGATGTGAAAAGAAATGAGAAAATAAAATACTATAACCTCCAATACTCCAGTCCTTTTCATTTTGTTATAAGTGCTCTCGTGGACACAGATTTAACACAGAAGAAACTAAGATAAAACCTCGTGATATAATCAGTAAATAGGTTGCTTCACATTATTAGCTTTGTTATTCTAAAATACAATTACTAGCATTTTTCTATGTCCTCTAATTCCACTCTCCTAAACCTGATTTCCTGAGGAATATTAATATTAAATCACATGAAGTGGCGTATTATTCATAGGAAATGTAGTTGCCAACTAAAAAACGTATCAAAGTTCAAGTTTGATTTTTAAAAATTTCATGGTTTTATTTATTGCTCCTGAGATATGTTCATGTGCCTCTGAAACCGTAGAAAAGTGTAGGGGCCTGTGCTTTTCTTAATCAAAAAATATTTATGTGGTAAATAGAATGCCTTTGGCCAAGAACTAGCATGTTGACTTGCATTCTGATGAAAATTTAAATAGCTGATTAAACTCCTCAAACACAGGATTTATAATGGATGCCACTATCATTTTGCAAAGTAATTTAGTGCATATTTAGTGCAATTATTATGTGCTCTCTTTTCATAAGGAGACCCAGCTGTGATTCTGCAAGTGCAAGAAAGAGAGCAATTGGTATAAGGGCAGCAGTTTGTTGAGACTTGTGTGAAGAAGGTCTTCTGATCCTTGCTTCACTAGAGATATATAATTGTAGCTTTGAAAAAACCTCAATATGTTGCTTACTAGATATTATATGCATTTTGAGTAAAGCAGACAAACAAATGTAATATTCAATACTCAAGGACTGAAAAAATCTATCTGGAGGTTCCTATTGCTAATTAGATAAACACATCTAAATGAGCACACTCCTCTGGTGTAGCCCTTAGACTATGGAGGACCAAGGGAGCTAAAGATTTAGGATGCATGCCGCGGAGCGGCTGGGCCCGTGAGCCATGGCCGCTGGGCCTGCGCGTCCGGAGCCTGTGCTCCGCAGCGGGAGAGGCCACAGCAGTGAGAGGCCCGCATACTGCAAAAAAAAAAAAAAAAAAGATTTAGGATGGTGGGCAGAGTAATGCCTCATAACGCATGCGTGCACACACATGGAACAAATGAAGACTAACTAATGTCACTCATTTTACCACTTTTTTTACCACTTTTTTTATGGTGAATGAACCATAAACACATCTATCTTTTTTTTTTTTACATCTTTATTGGAGTATAATTGCTTTACAATGGTGTGTTAGTTTCTGCTTTATAACAAAGTGAATCAGTTATACATATACATATGTTCCCATATCTCTTCCCTCTTGTGTCTCCCTCCCTCCCACCCTCCCTATCCCACCCCTCCAGGTGGTCACAAAGCACCGAGCTGATCTCCCTGTGCTATGCGGCTGCTTCCCACTATGCTATGTGGCTGCTTCCCACTAACATCCATCTTAATTAAGCCAAACAAAAATTCTTCTCCTAATTTCCAAAGATTTTGCTTTCCTCAGAAATTATCCCTGAACTCTCTCAAATTGAGTACTAATTTTTTAAAATTTTATTATTGTGAACTCTCACTTTATGTTCTTCTAGTAGAATGTTCCAATCAGTTTTTGCAAAGAAACCATAGAAAACATGGTACTTCACAGAGAGAGAAAAGGGAGATAGAGAGAAGCCAAAATAAAGGACGAGAAATATATTTTCAGATGAGAGTTAAAATGAACCTAACTAATGTTGTCTCATAATTTATGTCAAGTTGACTGGAGTCTGCACCATGAACATAGTCCAATTTTGGTAGCCTTTTATGAAGAGAAGAAAAAAAAAAGGGGCTTACTCCGTATATCATATTTTTCGTGCTTTCTTTCTGTTGCTTTTAATGAAAATATTATCAAATCTTTGCAGTGCATTTTGGCATCACTGACTCACAGCGCCTGGCCTGTGTGTGCATGCCTGAAGCAGCCTTCTTCCCGTAAGCGCCTGAAATCCGTTAGCACCAACTCCCCACCCAAGAAGCATAATAAATGCTTTGGTCCTCTGAACCTCACTTACATTGACATGTTTAGAATACTAACTAAATTCATGCCAATTTCTCACGTCTCTTTAAATGAAATCCAAGATTAGCTATAGAAATGGAAAATAACTGGGAAAAACTGGTCTAGAAAATAATACTCTTTAACATAAATAATATTTGAGAAACACTAATATTTTGCAATAAACGGAATGTAATAAAGGTGCCAGGTGCTATCTCTATCATTCCTTCAATGTGGTGCTTTACAGGGGAAAGACAGAGCTGGGAGGGAAGACAAGCTTCCCACTTTTTAAAATGGGAGGATAAGCAATAAAGAGCACCAAGATGTATATATATTTTTAAGTTGGGTTTACGTTAGTATAAGAAAATGCACTAGGGCCTTGGCAACTTCTACAAGAGTTAGTCAGTTTAGTTGCTTGGATTTCTATGAATCAATCCTCTCAGCCTAGTGCTTGAAACCAAAAGGTAACCAGGGGCAGCCAAGAAAAAAATGTTGGTCCAGAGGTTCTATTTACCAGGTCTTTTCTTAACTAAATTCAGGGGAGCTGCAACATTGAAACTTTGGAGTCTATATTTAATTACCACTGTTGACTTTTTCGGTGTTTATGTACTTGTTTATGCTTTTCAGCAGGAGCCTGGAGAGAAGAAAAGCATTCTTTCAGTAGCCCTCCAAGGAGCTCAGCTTTACTGGAAAGGAGAGTGGGAGCAATGGGCAGTAAAGAGGAGGGACAGACTTAAATGATTTTCCTTCCAGAGAAATCAGGAAACTGAGGCAGAATTTGGAGAGTTTTGCTCAAAGCACATCAACTTTAGAAATCCAACCTCAGCACTGAGAGGGAAAGAGAGAGGTTAAAGGCTTAAAAGCACCGGGGTAAGAAACTGAAGCTGTTGGTTTTTCAACTCCCTCTGAATTATGTTTTCACAGAATAATTTAATATATGCTCTTGAAATGTATATATTACAGAAGTGTCAGATACAGTCATATTCAGAACCAAAAATAACATTAAATTATTTGGCAGGCAAAATTTGCGATTTTGCAATTACAAGCTTCATTGCTCCATTTCACCAGTCGACTTTAATCCACAGTTTAGCAAGTATTTCTTGAAGCTCTACTGCCCATCTGGCCTTGTACTATGAATGTAGGGGATGGATTTAAAAAAAAAACGACTGTGATCTGAGATATGATCTACACCCTAGAGAAACCTACAGTTTAACTGAGCTGTCTACATCCAGAGTTTTCCTACTGATTACAGGAATGTTTGTCCCCTGTTCTGAGTGGACAGGAAATAGTTTCATCAAAGGGATTCTGTATGAAGAGTGCAATTCAGTGGCAGGCTGAACAAGTTCCACTGACTTTTCTAGTTTTGAATTCATGTTAATAAAGAGAGTTTTTATAGTTATCAAGAATTAGAGTAACAGGTTGTTCTGTGCCCTCTTGAGCTACAGGTCCACCAGTGAGTTTTCAACAGCTTAACCCAAATTGAGTGAGTTCTACAACGGACATTATTTCTCTGCTGTTATCCCTGTTCCTGTCTTTCATTTTGTTTTTTTTTTGGCAAGCAATTGTGATTGAATAAGGCAGTTAATCTGTGTGTCAGCAACACTGCTAGAAATGCTGTGTAGACACAAGGGAGGATTATCAAACTAGAGCTTTTGATGCAAGTTTTAGAACAGCTTGAAGAATCTTCAAGAGAAAGGTCAAAGAAACAGGTAGTGACAATCAACATGCATTCAGGGATTGGAGGAAGCCTAATTTACCAAGGGCACCATGTAATTACTGCAACTGGGGAGGACACACCAACAAATGCACCAACAGTAGCTGGAAGAAAGTATGGTTGGAGGTGCATCAGGATGTTGGGGATTTGAAGAGAAGAGTGATTACTAATGTGAGCTCCCGGGAGCAAGACTCAGCAGAGCTGCACTATAGTAACCCTGTAGAGAAAGGATCTAATTTGAGTTCCCACTTCCAGGAATGCATCCCTACCACCACCAGAGCCTGACTGCATCTTTTCTTAGGAGAACAGAGCAAGTTTCTGGTTAGGTATGCCCAATGGTAAAAAGGTTTTGAGCATGTACTCTGAATATGTGTAGATCTACATCTTCTTCTTAACACAGAACAAATTTAAAAGGATGACATAAAGATAAATAAAAAATAATTATAAATATTCTTTTTAATTAATGGGACAAACATATTTTGCTCCTTATAATAAGTGTGGCAAAAGATGTTTTATCACTTTTTTAATTGGCTTAAACTTTGTGATTCATTTATTTGAAGGTCTGGTTTTTTAAGTCCAGTTTATCTGAATCCTTGATTTTATTTGCTATCATAGTTGAAAAGATAGCTCAAAAATATATAGTTTGAAATAGCAGTGTATCACTAGCTGTGTTTACAAAATCACAAAACTCATTGCCATCTACCAAGTATATAAAAATTTTTTGCCAAAATTCAGAGCAAAATGTCCATCTTCCCTGATTTAATCAGATGTTCTTACATATAAATTGGAAGGCACTTTTCCTTATCTTTTAAAAACAAAGCAGTTCAAAATTCACTGAATAACTTCATTTGGAAGATTTTTAAAACAGGTTAGGGCATTCAGTTCCCCTGTTTTGTAAGTACATAGACTTTGTAAATACAAGAGTTTTTATAGGTGACACATTATTTTCAGTAATAAAATCACATAGCAGTGGAAACATCTGCAAATATTCATTTTTGAAGGACTCTCACTGTGGTGAGATTTTCTTTTTTAAGTAGCATTTACTTTCTCACTTATTGTTTAAATGTCATCTTTACCTTCGAAAGGGACATATTTGGTGGGATTTTTTTTTTTTATATCTCCTAGAGAGCATACTGTTGAGAGCCATTTCCCTCACAAAAATATTTAGCAAATGTAAAATATTTATCTTTTCATAAAATAAAAATGTAGAACTTCCACACTTCAACAACTGCTTTAAATATTTTGCCACAAGATAAATGGCAAACCTCTGTGTGGAACATATTTTCAAAGTCACTCCACCTCTCACTGCAAAGCATTTAAAAATTATAATATTTTCAGGTCTTGATTTTATGAAAATAATCACCTTGGTGGCAATATATGGCAAATAAACTACACTTTTGTCACGAGATAGTAAAATCAAATGAGTGAGGGCAGCCCTGTCAACACCTCCATGTTGAGAAACTTCCAGTTTTTCCTTCAGGATGCCTCAAGGGCCTGGGTTACTGGCTGAGATGTCAAGGGTGTGGGATCCAGTGTTAACTCATATATGGATTATTAGAAAAGTTATACTTTTTATTTGAAAAGTAATAAAGAGAAGCTCTACTTACTTTTTTCTCTGCTCCGATGAATGTCCTTGCACACTCGAGGGAGCATAGCCACTATGAAGACCACTGTGCTGTGTGGTGGCTCTTTTCTGGATTTTTCTACACAACCATGAGCAGAGGAACTGTAGAAGAATAAGGGCAGATATTTGAACCCAGGTGTTATAAGCTCCAGAACTCACCTTTAACCATCTCACATAGCCTTTGCAGTGGGGGGATGGGAATGACTGGCCTGCCCCACTTCTCCAGATGTATGTATGACAAGAGACAAAGTCAGAAGAGACCCACCTCCTAAGAACCCAGGTGTCAAAGAGGAAAGTGGACCGCTTGTTTCTGCCCCTGGACCACAGAGACCTTACCATTCATATAAGGACCAAGGAGCACACCAAACATTGACTAGAATATCATGTTCTTCTTTCCTGGGTAGAAGGACTAAAAGGGGAGGTATGTGAAGGAGTAAATAATTCCCACTGACACTCTCCCAAATTGAAAGAATAAAGGGCAAAATCTCCCCAATGGGCTGAGCTTCCCTGTCACCTCTCGACAGTCAGGATAATTTCATTCAACCCCTTTGAGCCTCTGTGCCCTCCCTCGGTAAAACAGAGATAGAATTCCTGCTGCCAGGGTGAAACGAACATGTTTAATGCAGTGCAAAATACTGTAGCTATGGGGCTGGATCAGGTGGAAAGGAATGGAAAGGACCTTCACTGTCCTCATTGGTTCCAGACATGGAAAACATCCAGTGCCCGTGCCTGACTGGTGGGTAAATCGAGGAAGAGAATACTTTCTAACTAAGGCAAAGTCAAAGAAATTGGTTCTCAATTCACAGCTTGAGTGGGTACACCTGTTCCACCCACAGCCACCTGTGCACAGAGAAAACCTAGTCCTGGATTGGGTGGCACCTGGGCTGGCTAGAAAGTTTGAGAAACAGTTCTATTTCTGGCCATCTCAAAACTCCCCAAGCACTCCTCCACAACATGCAATTTACTCAGTGCTTTCCCTGGACCGCCTGCCTTCTCTTTATTAGTATTACATGTTATAAAGTTTTTAGAGATGCAAAGAATTCTCATTAACACCACTTTTTGTCTTCCCAAAAGAGTTAACCAAAACATGACTCCCTTTCCTCAAGCTGTGGAAACCTCATTCAGCAAGGAATAAAAAAATGATACTCTTGTCTAAAAACTGTTTTTTTTTCTATAAACGCCTGAACTTCACTCTTATAGAATTGCTTATGAAAGCTTCTTTCAGTTCAGTATTGCGTACAAATGATAAATGAAATGAATAGCATAATTCACAACGAGATATTTTGTAAGTCTTTTGCCTTTGCTAAGAGTCAGGACTCTGCTATGCCTCCCTCTATTAAAAGCTCCCAAATAACCCATCTTATTATAATTCTGGTGCTCAGTATGTTATGTATCTGAAAGGCAGATATTATGTAATGATTCTGAAAATAAACCAGATACAATTATGAATCAATTTTCTTTCTTCTAAAGCTACTACTCCGAGTTTCTCCTTCTCTTAACCATTTATATGTCTGTGATGAGAAGTCTGTCTCACTCTGTCATAGTCTGTAGCCTGCTTTCCTTTCTCATCACTGGACTGGAGCTGGTGTCTCGGACCAATATAGAATTGAACAGGGAGCCCAGAAAGAAACCCTTGTATATATGGTTAATTGATTTTGACGAGGGTGCCAAGAGCATTCAATGAGGAAAGGAAAATCTTTTCAAAAAATGGTTCTGGCAAAACTGGATATCCGCATGCAAAAGAAGGAAATCGGACCCTTAATTTACACCATTTACAAGAATTAACTCAAACTGCATCAAAGACCTGTACTTAAGAGCTAAAACTATAAAATTCTTATAACATTGGAGAAAATATTCATGATGTTGTATTTGGCAATGACTTTAAGAATATAACACCAAAAGCACAGGCATGCAACAAAAGAAAATATAGATAAACTGAACTTGATCAAAATTAAGAATTTTTATACGTCAAAGGGTACTACCAGGAAAGTGAAAGACAACTAACTGAATGGGAGAAAATATTTGTAAGTCATATTTGTAAAAAATACATACAAATAAAACTGTGTAAATTGTATCTGATAAGAGATTGATATCTGGAATGTAAATGACTCCTAAAACTCAACAACAAAAGAACAAACAACTCAAGTTAAAAATGGACAAAGGGGATTGGAACCAAGATGTTGGAGTAGAAGGACATGCTCTCAATCCCTCTTGCGAGAACACCAGAATCACTATTAGCTGCTGGACAATAATCGACAGGAAGACACGGGAACTCACCAAAAAAGATACCCCACATCCAAAGACAAAGGAGAAGCCACAATGAGATGGTAGGACAGGCGCAATCACAGTAAAATCAAATCCCATAACTGCTGGGTGGGTGACTCACAGACTGGAGCACACTTATACCACAGAAGTCCACCACTGGAGTGAAGGTTCTGAGCCCCATGTCAGGCTTCCCAACCTGGGGGTCCGGCAACAGGAGGAGGAATTCCTAGAGAATCAAACTTTGAAGGATACTGGGATTTGATTGCAGGACTTTGACAGAACTGGAGGAAGCACAGATGCCACTCTTGGAGGGCACACACAAAGTAGTGTGCACATCAGGACCCAGGGGAAGGGAACAGTGACCACAGGGGAGACTGAACCAGAAATACCTGCTAGTGTTGGGGGGTCTCCTGCAGAGGCAGGGGGTAGATGTGGCTCACTGAGGGGACAAGGACACTGGCAGCAGAAGTTCTGGGAAGTACTCCTTGGCATGAGCCCTCCCAGAGTCCACCATTAGCCCCACCAAAGAGCCCAGGTAGGCTCCACTGTTGGGTTGTCTCAGACCAAAAAACCAACAGGGAGGGAATGCAGCCCCACCCATCAGCAGACAAGTGGATTAAAGTTATACTGAGCTCTGCCCAGCAGAGCAACAGTCAGCTCTATCCACCACCAGTCCCTCCCACAAGGAAACTTGCATAAGCCTCTTAGATAGCCTCATCCACCAGAGGGCAGACAGCAGAAGCAAGATGAGCTACAATCCTGTAGCCTGTGGAACAAAAACCACATTCACAGAAAGACAGACAAGATGAAAAGGCAGAGGGCTATGTACCAGATGAAGGTACAAGATAAAACCCCAGAAAAACAACTAAATGAAGTGGAGATAGGCAACCTTCCAGAAAAAGAATTCAGAATAATGATAGTGAAGATGATACAGGACCTCGGAAAAGCAATGGAGGCCAAGATCAAGAAGATGCAAGAAATGTTTAACAAAGACCTAGAAGAATTAAAGAACAAACAAACAGAGATGAACAATACAAGAACTGAAATGAAAAATACACTAGAAGGAATCAATAGCCGAATAACTGAGGCAGAAGAACGGATAAGTGACCTGGAAGACAGAATGGTGGAATTCACTGCCATGGAACAGAATAAAGAAAAAAGAATGAAAGCAAATGAAGACAGCCTAAGAGACCTCTGGGACAACATTAACTGCAACAACATTTGCATTATAGGGGTCCCAGAATGAGAAGGGAGAGAGAAAGGACCCGAGAAAATATTTGAAGAGATTATAGTCGAAAACTTCCCTAACATGGGAAAGGAAATAGCCACCCAATCCAGGAAGTGCAGAGAGTCCCATACAGGATAAACCCAAGGAGAAACACAGTGAGACACATAGTAATCAAATTGGCAAAAATTAAAGGCAAAGAAAAATTATTAAAAGCAGCAAGGGAAAAAAGACAAATAACATACAAGGGAACTCCCATAAAGTTAACAGCTGATTTCTCAGTAGAAACTCTATAAGCCAGAAGGGAGTGGCATGATAAAGTGATGAAAGGGAAGAAGCTATAACCAAGATTACTCTACGTGGCAAGGATCTCATTCAGATTCGATGGAGAAATCAAAAGCTTTACAGACAAGCAAAAGCTAAGAGAATTCAGCACCACCAAACCAGTCCTACAACAAATGCTAAAGGAACTTCTGTAACTGGGAAACCCAAGAGAAGAAAAGGACCTACAAAAACAAACCCAAAACAATTAAGAAAATGGTAATAGGAACATACATATCGATAATTACCTTAAATGTGAATGGATTAAATGCTCCAACCAAAAGACACAGGCTTGCTGAATGGATACAAAAACAAGACGCACATATATGCTGTCTACAAGAAACCTACTTCAGACCTAGGGACATATTCAGACTGAAAGTGAGGGGATGGAAAAAGATATTCCATGCAAATGGAAACCAAAAGCAAGCTGGAGTAGCAATACTCATATCAAATAAAACAGACTTTAAAATAAAGAATGTTACAAGAGACAAGGAAGGACACTACATAATGATCAAGGGATTAATCCAAGAAGAAGATATAACAATTATAAATATATATGCACCCAACATAGGAGCACCACAATACATAAGGCAAGTGCTAACACCTATAAAAGAGGAAATCAACAGTAACACAATAATAGTGGGAGACTTTAACACCTCACTTACACCAATGGACAGATCATCCAAAATGAAAATAAATAAGGAAAAAGAAGCTTTAAATGACACAATAGACCAGATAAATTTAACTGATACTTATAGGACATTCGATCCAAAAACAGCAGATTACACTTTCTTCTCAAGTGTGCATGGAACATTCTGCAGGACAGATCACAACTTGGGTCACAAATCAAGTCTCAGTAAATTTAAGAAAACTGAAATCATATCAAGTATCTTTTCTGACCACAACACTATGAGATTAGAAATGAATTACAGGGAAAAAAACATAAAAACCCCAACCAAACACATGGAGGCTAAAAAATATGTTTCTAAATAACCAAGAGATCACTGAAGAAATCAAAGAGGAAATCAAAAAATACCTAGAGACAAATGACAATGAAAACATGATGATCCAAAACCTATGGGATGCAGCAAAAGCAGTTCTAAGAGGGAAATTTATAGCTACACAAGCCTACCTCAAGAAACAAGAAAAATCTCAAGTAAACAATCTAACCTTACACTAAAGGAACCAGAGAAAGAAGAACAAACAAAACCCAAAGTTAGCAGAAGGAAAGAAATCATAAAGATCAGAGCAGAAATAAATGAAATAGAAACAAAGAAAACAATAGCAAAGATCAATAAAACTAAAAGCTGGTTCTTTGAGAAGATAAAGAAAACTGATAAACCATTAGCCAGACTCCTCAAGAAAAAGAGGGAGAGAACTCAAATCAATAAAATTAGAAATGAAAAAGGAGAAGTTAAAACAGACACCGCAGAAATACAAAGCATCCTAAGAGACTACTACAAGCAACTCTATGCCAATAAAATGGACAACCTGGAAGAAATGGACAAATTCTTAGAAAGGTATAACCTTCCAAGACTGAACCAGGAAGAAATAGAAAATATGAACAGACCAATCACAAGGAATGAAATTGAAACTGTGATTAAAGATCTTCCAACAAGCAAAAGTCCAGGACTAGACGGCTTCACAGGTGAACTCTATAAAACATTTAGAGAAGAGCCAACACCCATCCTTCTCAAACTCTTCCAAAAAATTGCCGAGGAAGAAACACTCCCAAGCTCATTCTATGAGGCCACCATCACCCTGATACCAAAACCAGACAAAGATATCACAAAGAAAATTAAAGACCAATATCACTGATGAATATAGATGCAAAAATCCTCAACAAAATACTAGCAATCAGAATCCAACAACACATTAAAAGGATCATACACCATGATCAAGTGGGATTTATCCCAGGGATGCAAGGATTCTTCAGTATACGCAAATCAATCAATGTGATAAACCATATTAACAAACTGAAGAAGAAAGACCATATGATCATCTCAATAGATGCAGAAAAAGCTTTTGACAAAATTCAACACCCATTTATGATAAAAACTCCCCATAAAGTGGGCATAGAGGGAAACTACCTCAACATAATAAAGGCCAAATATGACAAACCCACAGCAAACATCATTCTCAATGGTGAAAAACTGAAAGCATTGCCTCTAAGATCAGGAACAAGACAAGGATGTCCACTCTCACCACTAGTATTCAACATAGTTTTGGAAGTCCTAGCCATGTCAATCAGAGAAGAAAAAGAAATAAAAGGAATACCAATTGGAAAAGAAGAAGTTAAACTGACACTGTTTGCAGATGACATGATAATATACATAGAGAATCCTAAAGATGCTACCAGAAAACTACTGGAGCTAATTAATGAATTTGGTAACGTTGCAGGATACAAAATTAATGCACAGAAATCTCTTGCATTCCTATACACTAATGATGAAAAATCTGAAAGAGAAATTTAGGAAACACTCCCATTTACCAATGCAACAAAAAGAGTAAAATACCTAGGAATAAACCTACCTAGGGAGACAAAAGACCTTTATGCAGAAAATTAAAAGACACTGATGAAAGAAATTAAAGATGATACAGATGGAGAGATATACCATGTTCTTGGATTGGAAGAATCAATATTGTGAACATGACTATACTACCCCCCAAAAATCTACAGATTCAATGCAATGACTATCAAATTGCCAATGGCATTTTTTACAGAACTAGAACAAAAAATCTTAAAATTTGTAATGGAGACACAAAAGACCCTGAATAGCTAAAGCAGTCTTGAGGGAAAAAACGGAGCTGGAGGAATCAGACTCCCTGTCTTCAGACTACTATAAAGCTACAGTAATCAAGACAATATGGTACTGGCACAAAAACAGAAACATAGATCAATGGAACAACATAGAAAGCCCAGAGATAAACCCACGCATCTATGGTCAACTAATCTATGACAAAGGAGGCAAGGATATACAATGGAGAAAAGACAGTCTCTTCAATAAGTGGTTCTGGGAAACTGTATAGCTACATGTAAAAGAATGAAATTAGAACACTCCCAAACACCATACTCAAAAATAAACTCAAAATGGATTAGAGACCTAAATGTAAGACCGGACACTATAAAACTCTTAGAGGAAAACATAGGAAGAACACCCTTTGACATAAATTACAGCAAGATCTTTTTTGATCCATCTCCTAGAGTAATGGATATAAAAACAAAAATAAACAAATGGGACCTAATGAAACTTAAAAGGTTTTGCACAGCAAAGGAAACCATAAACATGACGAAAAGACAACACTCAGAATGGGAGAAAATATTTGCAAACAAATCAATGGACAAAGGATTAATCTCTGAAATATACAAACATCTCATGCAGCTCAGTAGTAAAGAAACAAACAACCCAATCCAAAAATGGGCAGAAGACCTAAATAGACATTTCTCCAAAGAAGACATACAGATGGCCAAGAAGCACATGAAAAACTGCTCAACATCACTAATTATTAGAGAAATGCAAATGAAAACTGCAATGAGGTATCACCTCACACCAGTAAGAATGGGCATCATCAGAAAATTTACAAACAACAAATGCTGGAGAGGGTGTGGAGAAAAGGGAACCCTCTTGCACTCTTTGTGGGAATGTAAATAGATACAGCCACTATGAAGAACACTGTGGAGGTTCCTTACAAAACTAAAAATAGAACTACCATATGACCCAACAATCCCACTACTGGGCATATACCCTGAGAAAATCATAATTCAAAAAGATACATGCACCTCAGTGTTCATTGCAGCACTATTTGCAATAGCCAGGTCATGGAAGCAACCTAAATGCCCATAGACAGACAAATGGATAAAGAAGATGTGGTACATATATACAATGGACTATTACTGAGCCATAAAAAGGAACGAAATTGAGTCATTTGTTGAGACATGGATGGATCCAGAGACTGTCACACAGTGTGAAGTAAGTCAGAAAGAGAAAAACAATATCATATATTCACGCATGTATGTGGAACCTAGAAAAATGGTACAGATGAACTGGTTTGCAGGGCAGAAATTGAGACACAGTTGTAGACAGCAAACATATGGACACCAAGGGGGGAATGCTGCGGGGGTTGGTGGTGGTGGTGTGATGAATTGGGTGACTGGGATTGACATGCATACACTGATGTGTATAAAATTGATGATTAATAATAACCTGGTGTATAAAAAATAAAATTAAATTAAAAAAGGGGCAAAGGATTTGAATAGACATTTCTCCCAAGAAGATATACAAATGGCCAATAAGCACATGAAAATATAACATCATTAGTTATTAGGGAAATACAAACCAAAACTACAATGAGATACCATTTCACATCTACTAGGATAGCTATAATTGAACAAGCATGAAATAATAAGTGTTGGTGAGAATGTGGAAAAACTGGAACCCTTGTGCATTGCTGGTGGGAATGTAAAACTTTCCAGCCTCTGTCAAAAACACTGTTTTTTAAATTTTTATTTTACTTTGGAAATTTTTCTTAATTTCTATTTTATATTGGAGTATAGTTGATTAACAATGCTGTGTTAGTTTCAGGTGTACAGAAAAGTGATTCAGTTATACATATAAATGTACCTATTCTTTGTCAAATTCTTTTCCCATTTAGGTTATAACAGAATATTGAGCAGCATTCCTTGTGCTATCTATTGGTGATCTATTTTAAATACAGCAATGTGTACATGTCAATCCCAAACTCCCAGTCTATCCCTCCCCCTAACCCTTCCTCCCTGGTAACCATAACTTCATTCTCTAAGCCTGTGAGTACATTTCTCTCTTTTAAATAAGTTCATTTGTATTTTTTTTTAAGATTCTGCATATAAGTGATATTATATGATATTTGTCTTTCTCTGTCTGACTTACTTCAGTTAGTATGATAATCTCCAGGTCCATCCATGTTGCTGCAAATAGCATTATTTCATTCTTTTTAATGTCTGAGTAGTATTCCATTGTATATATGTACCACATCTTCTTTATCCATTCATCTGTTGATGGACATTTAGGTTGCTTCCTTGTCTTGGCTACTGTAAACAGCACTGCAGTGAACACTGGGGTGCATTTGAACCATGTTTCTCTCCAGACATATGCCCAGGAGAGGGATTGTTGGATCATTTGGTAGCTCTATTTTTAGTTTCTTAAGGAGCTTCCATACTGTTCTCCATAGTGACTGTACCAATTTACATTCCCACCAGCAGTGTAGGAGGGTTCCCTTTTCTCCACACCCTCTCCAGCATTTATTTTTTGGAGACTTTTTGATGATGGCCATTCTGACTGGTGTGAAATGATACCTCATGGTAGTTTTGATTTGCATTTCTCTAATAATTAGCAATGTTGAGCACCTTTTCATGTGCCCCTTGGTCATCTGTGTGCCTTCTTTGGAGAAATGTCTATTTAGGTCTTCTGCCTATTTTTGGATTGGGTTGATTGTTTTTTTGTTTTTTTTTGATATTGAGCTGCATGAGCTGTTTGTAAATTTTGGAGACTTATCCCTCATCTGTTGCATCGTTTGCAAATATTTTCTCCCCTTCTATGCACTGTCTTTTCATTTCATTTATGGGTTCCTTTGTTGTGCAAAAGCTTTTGAGTTTAATTAGGTCCCATTTGTTTATTTTTGTTTTTTTCATTACTCTAGGAGATGGCTTGGAAAAGATATTGCTGCGATTTATGTCAAATAGTGTTCTGCCTATGTTTTCTTCTAAAAGTTTTATAGTATCTGGTCTTATATTTAAGTCTTTAATCCATTTTTAGTTTATTTTTATGTATGGTGTTATGGAATGTTGTAATTTCATTCTTTTACATGTAGCTGTCCAGTTCTCCCAGCACCATTTATTGAAGAGACTATCTTTCCTCCATTATATAGCATTGACTCCTTTGTCATAGATTAATTGACCATAGGTACATGAGTTTATTTATGGGCTTTCTATCCAAAACAGTGTTTTTTTGAAAAAAGTTAAGTATAGAAGTACCATATGACTTAGCAATTCTACACCTAGATAGATATCTAAAAGAATTGCAATTGGGGTCTTGAACAAATATTTGTACACCAATATTCATAGCAGCATTATTCACAATAGTCAAAATGCAAACAACTCAAGCGTACATCAACATATAATGAATAAACAAAATGTATATATATATACATATATATATGTATAATATGCAATGAACTACTGAATAATGAAATATTATTTGTCCATAAAAAAGGAAATTTTGATATATGCTATAACATGGATGGACTTTGAAAACATTATGCATAGAAAAATTAGCCAGAAACAGAACAAATATTGTATGTAAAATGACAGAGTACACAGATGAGGTACCTATAACAGGCAAATTTATAGACACAGAAAGTAGAATAGAGGTTACCAGGTACTGGGGAGAGGAGGATAGGGGAGGACTACGGTTCAATATGTACAGGGATTTTGTTGGGGATGATGAAAATTTTTATAGATAGTGGTGATGGTCACACAACATTATGAATGTATTTAATTCCAATGACATGTACAGTTAATAATGGTTAATGTGATAAATATTATGATATGCATATTTTGCTACAATGAAAACATATTATTGCAAAACCAAAACCAAAAACATTACATGAAAGGATAAGTATAGCCAAATATCTCTTATGAACAGAGATACAAAAACCCTCAACGATATGATAGCAAATCTAATCCTATAATGTATAAAGAGAATTATGACCGCAACCAAGTGGGATCTATTCCAGATTTGCAAGGTTGGCTCAACATTTCAAAATCAATTAGTGTAATCCACCACATCAACAGGCTAAAGAGGAAAAATTGCATGGTATACAAATTGATGTAGAAAAAGCAATTGACAAAATCCAACACCTATTTATGATTTTATGAGCAAGCTAAGAATGGAGGGGAATTTCTTCAACTTGATAGAGAACATCAAAAAATCAAAACCAAAACCAAAAACTAAAGTTAACATCATACTCAATTGTGAGAAACTGGATGGTTTTACTCCAAGATTAGGGAAAAAACAAAGAAATCCCTCACACCACTGTTATTTGATATCATATTAGAAGTACTAGACAGTGAAATAGGATAAGAAAAAGAAATAAAGGTATAAGGATTGAGAAGAAATAAAACGATCTTTGTTCACAAATGGCATAACTGTCTATGTAGAAAATTCTAAAGAATCAACAAAAATATCCTGAAATTAATCAGTAATTCTAGTAAGGTCACAGAATACAAGGTAAATGTATAAATGTCAACTGCTTTCATTTATACCAGTAATGAATAATTGAAATCTGAAATTTAAAAGAATATCATTTGCATTAGCATCAGAAAGATTAACTATGTATGTATAAATTAAAAAAAATATGTACAGGGTCTGTATGCACACAACTACAAAACACTGATGAAATTGAAGAAGGTTTGAATAAATGGAGATATACTCTGTGTGTATCGGTTATAAGACTTAGTACTGTTAAGATGTCATTCTTTCCAACTTGATCCATAGATTCAATGCAATCTAGTCAAAATCCCAGTAAGTGATTTTGTCAAGATTGCTAAAGTGATTATAAAGTTTATATGGAAAGGCAAAAAACACAGAATAGACAATACAACACTAAAGAAGAACACAGTTGGAGAATTGACATTACTGGACTTCAAAACATACTATAAAGTTACAATATTTGAGACAGTGTGGTATTGGTGTATTGGCAGGAAAAAAAAAAAAAAAGACATCTTGAAAAGTGGAACAGAATAGAGAGTCCAGGAACAGACCCACACCATTACAGCCAACTAATCTCTGACAAAGGAGCAAAGGAAATTCAATGGAGAAAGGATAGTCTTCAATAAATGGTGCTGGAACAATTGGATACCTATATACAAAAAAGATACTAGACATAGCCCTTACACCTTTCACATAAATTAACTGAAAATAGATCATAGTCCTAAGTGTAAAATTAAAACTATAAAACATCTAGAGAAAAACATAGGAGAAATCTAGGTGACCTTGGGTTCAGTGATAAGTTTGTAGATACAGCGCCAAAAGTAGGATCCATTGAAAGAAAAATTGATGTCAGACATTATTAAAATTAAAAGCTTCTGCTCTGAAAAAAGACATTGTTAAGAGAATGAAAAGAAAAGCCACAAACTAGGGGAAAATATTTGCAAAACACATTATCTGATAAAGGACTTCTACTCAAAATATACAAAGAACTCTTAAAACTCAGCAATAAGAAAACAAACAACCTAACTGAAAATGCTAAAAGGTTTGAATAGACACCTCAACATAGAAGATATTCAGATGAAAATAAACATATGAAAAGGTGACCAACATCATTTGTCATCAGGGAAATGCAAATTAAAACAACAATGAGATATCGCTATACATCTACTAGAATGGATAAGATCAAAAATTGACAATACCGAATCCTACTAAGGACATGGAGACTCCCATTTACTGCTGGTGGGAATACAAACTGGTACAACCACTTTGGAGGACAGCCTGGCAGTTTCTTACAAAGTTAAACATAGTCTTATCATACAATCCAACAATTATGCTCCTAGGTATTTACACTATGAGTTGAAAACTTACGTTTACAAAAAAAAAACCTGTACACGAATGTTTATAGCATCTGTATTCATAATCAGCAAAAACTGGAAGCAACCAAGATGTCTTTAAATAGGTAAATGTATAAACAAACTATGGTACAGTTATACAATGGAATATTATTCAGCAATAAAAAGAAATGAACTATCAAGCAATTAAAAGATGAGGAGAAAACTTGAGTGCATATTGCTAAGTGAAAAGTCTACAAACTATATGATTACAACTATATGTCATTTTGGAAAAGGCAAAACTACAGAGATAGTAAAAAGATTAGTGGTTACTAGTGGTTCAGGGGGATGGGGGCAGGGATAAATAGGTGAAGCACAAAGGTGAAGCTTGTATTCTGCATGATACCATAATGGTGGATATTTGACATTGTGCATTTATCAAAACCAACAGAACTTTACACACAAAGAGTGAAGCTTAACATATGCACATTTTAAAAACACATTTATATTATTTTCAATAAAGATTCTGGATTATTGAAAATATTTTTTTTAATTCCATGCTTTCAGAGGTTTGCTAATTATTCCCAATGACATGGGAATTAAAAGTGATTGATGAGTATTCCTTATGAGGATTCAGATTTGGGGGCTGTGGTGGTAGGCAGAATGTCCCCCAAAGATGTCCACATCCTGATCCCTGGAACATGGGGAAATGTTACCTTGTATTGTAAAAAGGATTTAGATATAATTAAGGTTACAGAATTTAAAATAGGTAGATTATCCTGTATTATCTCACTGGCCTCAATCTAATTACATGAGCCCTCAAAAACAGAAAATTTTCTCTGGCTGAGGCAGAAGAGATGCAGCAGCAAAGTCAGAGAGATTCAAAGTGTGACAAGGACTCAACATGCTGGCTCGAAGATAGAGTGACAAGGAATGCAGGCAGCCTTAAGGCGGTAAGGGAAGCTGTAGCTGAAATTCAGCAAGGAAATGGGGACCTAAGTCCCAGTGTTGCACGGACATGAATTCTGCCAACAACTTGAAGAAGTCAAAGCAGATTCTCTCCCAGAGCCTCTGGATAAGAGCTCAGGCTGCTGACACCTTGATTTCAGCTTTGTGAGACCCAGAGTAGAGGACTAAGCTGAACCCACTCAGACATCTGGCTTACACACCGTGAGATAATAAATTTGTTTTAAGCCACTAATTTTATGGTAATTTGTTACAGGAGCAAATTTTGATTTTTTGACTTGAAAAAAGCTGTTAGTTTAATAAAAGAAATGCTAAGAAACACTCAGAGTTTATACCCCTCACATAATGTAAAACTGAGCACCATGCAAGAAGATACCAGTGAAGAGAGGATTATATACATATTCCTAGACACTGCACTACCACTGCTACCCTGCTCTTGGGTATTAATTAATTCAATTCATTCATTCATTCAACAGATATTTTGAAATGGAAGATCCAAAAAGTCTTGAAAGAGAAAAACATGAAGAGAATAAAGCAATATAAATGTCAATGAAATAAGAAATTATCAGTCTTGATTCAAGAAGAAAAGAACAAAAGCATAGAGAAAGAACAATGAGAAAAGCAAAAAATCATCTTACAGGTGGTTTAATAAAAATGTAACAGCAAAGAACGAACCTGACTCCATATTGGATCTATTCCTTGAGCTTTGTGCTCTGTTGCCTGTGCTTAGTCATGCTGGCTTTGCACCTCTGTAAAAGAATGCTGCCTATAGCTTGAAATATACATGATAGTCCATTCTCAAGGCTCTGACCTTTAAAGATATAACACTTTTCCATTCATATAAGGATAAAAAGTTGCAGAACAGAAGATAACAATTGTTCTGTTGGAGATTTACAGGAACATTATGATCAGACCTACATGGACAGATGCAAGAACAAAGGATTCCAGCACCAAGAAGTTTGCAGCAACCTTCCACATCTCTCTCCCTTTTAGTATAAGAGAAGCTTGAATTCTAACTCAGGTAAGGTGGCTCTTTGGGACACTAGTCCACCATCTTTTCAGTCTGCTGGCTTTCTGAATAAAGTTGCTATTTATTGCCCCAACACCTCGTCTCTCTATTTATTGGCCTGTCAAACAGCGAGCCTGGACCTGGTAACAAAAAGAGTGGTAGAGGCCTAAATTCTAGTTTCAGTTCTGCCTCTGGCTGGGACCAGAGCTTTAAACAACTTTATTAGTTTCATTGGCCCCTCGGTGAGCTGACAGAACTTTTCTAGATCCTTCCAGATTTCAAACTAATAAGAGAAAGAGAGAGAGAGAAGATAGTTGGGGAGTGCCTCTCTGGAAAAATATTCTTGTGTTCATGAAGTCCTTCCCTCTGACATCATTACTTTGGACTTTAAAGTATCTCAGAATAGTGTCATGACTTCCTGTGGGGGTGGGATGCACTTTGAAAAGGCAGTTATGAAAAATCCAGGGAAAGCTAGATTTTCTGTGAAAACAGAAAGTGACTGTTTAAGACAAAGTTCTTTTTAAGGGACTGAAGTGATACAAATGAAAACTAGACAATCATGAATATGATCTTTTTTCAGCAAAACGATAGCTCCCCGAAGACTTAAGTACTTAACAGACTATTGAAAATTGAGTTTAAATAGAAAGTTTCACCAGTTTGTTCTTCTGTACTGACATCTCATTCAATTACACTTTTAATTTAACTGTTATTGAGATAGTCTTATGCTAGCAAGTTGACAACTTAGTGGGGGTAATAAGGGGAATTCATTTTGGCCATTAACTACTCCCTAAAGGTTTCTATCTGAATGTTTCATCTCATTGAAACTGAAACTAAGGTTGTGTAAAAACTCCCATAAGGGTAAATTGCAGGATTCTCTATGTTTCTCTTTTTCTTTGAAAAGTTGGTTAAGGTAATGAGTGGGAAACACAATAACAGTCATTTACCTAATTACTATCATTACAAGCTTTAAATGAGAAACATGAGTGATTAAGGCTTGATGTTGAAATCAAGGTTGTATAAGTTGTTGTCTGAGGACCTGCCAACTCCAGTGGAGAGGGGCTTCTCTCAGGCTGGGGAAGTGAGTTTTCTGCAACTATCTGAGTGTAAAAGGGTGACAAGGTCTTCATAGGTCCATTATGCTAATGTAACCTGTGGTCGAATAAGATTGTAAACTGTATTCACATTATAACTTTAAAAATTCTGGCTTTCTTCATACAATTCGGATTTTTGAGAAAAATTGAAGAGATTAATTAAGAAAAAGAAAGCCCAGATCAAGGACACTGAATAGGGAAGTGGAATGAGTAAAGGGAAAAAAGTTATTTTTGCTTGTTGTCTTTGCTTTTTGTGTCAAATGCAGAAAATCATTGCCAAGATGGGTGTCAAGTTACTTACTACCTATGCTTTCTTTTAGACGTTTTACGGTTTCAGGTCTTATTTTGAGTCTTTAATCCATTTTGAGTTAATTTGTGCATGGTGCGTGAGTGGTCCAGTTTCATTCTTCTGTGTGTGACTGTCCACTTTTCCCAACACTATTTTTTGAAGAGACTATCCTTTCCTCATTGTATATTCTTGGCTCCTTTGTCAAAAATTAATTGAGCTTATTCTGATGGGTTTATTTCTGGGCTCTCTATTCTGTTCAATTGATCTATATGCTTATTTTTGTGCCAATACCATTACTGTTTTGATGGTACAAAACTACATCTTTGTAATATAGTTTGAAATCAGGAAGTGTGATGCCTCCAGCTTTGCTCTTCTTTTTTAAGACTGCATTGGCTATGCAGGGTCTTTTTTGGTTCTATACAAAACTTAGGATTTTTCTCTATTTCTGTGAAAAAAATGCCATTGGAATTTTGATAGGGATTGCATTGAATATTACATATAAGTTTAATATTTCCTTGAGTTCTACATCTAATAATATTAGCATGTAAATCAGCAGTAATAAAACCCTGAACGTATGTATCACTATGGTGTCTACAAAAAATTTTCATATACAATATATTATTTCATCTTCACAACAAACCTGTGAGATAGTATAATGCTCGCTTAACTAGTGGCCCATTAATTAGCCATCTCAATTATTGAGAGTATGATCAAGCATCTGGAGAGAAGCAAAAAACAAAACAAAACATTTTAATCAACTCAAATCAAGGTCTGAAAAGGCCACCTAATAAAATTGATCTACTCTACTATTAGGATAGCCCCTCAGTTTTACTCTGAACCTACCTATTATTACTTTGGGCACAACTCTAAGAAAATCGGGCACACCTGATTAGAAAACAACTAGAAGAGTTATGCAGCAAAGAAACAACATGCTGCTATGATGTACACATTTTTTAAGGATAGTAATAAATGGTGTCTGATATTTGAAACACTGACACATTATTTTTATTTTAAAGCAGACTTACGACTGCAGAATGGGATCATTTATTGGAGGCACAAATGCCTCTGAGTTATTTTATCAAGTATATTAATTCTAGCTATTCATATTTATTGACTAGTGCTGTTCAAACTACTTTATATATAAATTATGAGGTAATGCTCACCATAGTACTATGACATGGGAACTGTTAGTATCCCCATTTGAAGATGACGAATCTGAGACACAAAGAATTTAAGTAACTCGTCCAAGGTCTTACAGCTAAGCTAGGATTCCTGTCCAGGCGGTCAAGCTCCAGAGCATATGTTTCTAGCAGCTCTATTCTAATTCATATAATGACCCAACCAAAGGACAAATCTATTATATACAGTATACATGCTTTTAGAAAACAGGGAAATGGTTAGGTTTTTAAGAAACATTTTCTACAAAAATATTTTCACATTTTTAGTTTGTTTTTTAAGTTTATACATTTGTTATTAAAAAATTAAAACTTCCATTCTTCAATAATACTAGGGGTTTCTGTTTGGTTGCTTGGCTGGTGGGTTGGTTTTACTGTATTTAAAATTTCTGGCTACCTACAGCCCAACTGTCCTGCTGGGAAGTTAAATAGCTAGAAAGACCCAAGTGAGAGACTATCTCTGACTACTTTATTAGAAGGAGAATGGAAGAAAATAATAGGCAGTTCAGATTAATTTGAATTGATTGTCCTCTGTATGCTGGGTTTTACACATCAGGTGGCAGAGAGGAGAGTTTCCCTCAGCCCATGGAGAAGATGGAGGTATAGAGGTTCAGCTAAGTGTGGAAGTCCCAGCCCAGTCCCTCCTGGTGCCTGGAGACATGGCTGGACTTCAGGAGTAAATGGCTGTATGAGGGTGACTACACAGTACGGTTCGCCTGGACAGGCCCCTTATAGGTCCGTTAAGTCAGTAGGGCCCCCGTTCACTCTCAAATGTATTGATTTCGATTACAAATTTGGTGTAGCTAGAAAGGTTGAATGCTAGGCACCACGTTCCCAGGCCAGTCAGGTATCTTCGGCAACAGAAACAGAACAGTGGGCTTGGACCAGAAACATTTCAGTGGCAACCAGTGCAGACTAGAGACCAGGACCCTTCACTGTCTATGAGGCCTCTGACCTTTAAGCTGGGGTGCTTGAGAATGTGGGCGTGTCTGTCATCTAGTAGAATGGGATTGGGGGAATCATCTTCATCTTAAAAGTAATAATAACATAATGTGAGATTTCTACACTCTGCACTTGAGAACAGAGCTGGCTTCACCGGCACACACAGGGACCCATGGTCAGAAAGGCCTTGTGCTTGGTTTAGAGATCTGTTGTTGCCATATTGAAATTCCTGGTTTTTGATCAAGGGACCCCACATTTTCATTTTGTACTAGGCCCTGCAAATTATATAACTAGTCCTGTTCGTGAATATGCAGAGTTAAACTCACACCTACTACATAGTGTTTTGGATACTTTTTATACCTCCACTCCACCTGACTTGAACCTCACAGCAAATAGTAAATCTTAGAGCTGAGTTAAAATTCCACACCAAATACAAATAAAATCTCACACCAAAGATAATTTTTTTGTTTCACAATTTAATAATCTTGTTATCAGATTAAATTTTAGAGCACAAAACCTTCCAGGCAAAGTGGGTTAAAAAAATCCTTGTGGAAATGTATATTTTTAAGCCAAGTAATAATTGAATCCCTGCAGACTAAACAATATCACTTAGCAGCCTGCACAATGTGAAAGACTAAAAGCTTTTAATTAGACTTTTACTCAATAGGGGAGGAAAAAATAATTTAAAAGACTCAGGGCTAAAGCTGAATTGTTAGTTTTAACTTTGAACACAATGAAGAAACAATTTGACTAAATTAGTTTAGCTGTGCATTCATTAGCCTTTAATAGAAATGTGAATGCAAACTGACTCCAGATTATTGTACTTAGAGCCAGCTTTTTAATTAGTGATTGGCAAAATGTTTATCTAGTTTGTTGTCGGAATATTGAACCATCTACACAGCAGGACTGTTGTAAACCTTCATGTAATCTTAATTGGATCTTTCAGGAGAACGAGATTTCATGTACATAAAATCACAAACTCTAGTAATAGAGTTAGCTAATTTATATCAAAGTTGGTATTTAAAAAGAAGTTGTGCTATGTAGCTCACTGAGGTGGAGAAATGGTTAACATCTATTTAAACTTAGTTAAATGTGATGCTCAGTTGAACTTGGCCAAACCTTGGTTATGATTGACTTTGAAGTTAGACAGACCTGGTTTCCAGGTGGCAAATGGGTTACTAATCCTATGATATTGGGCACATTAATTAGCCTTTCTGAGCCTCAGTTGCCTTATCTGTAGAATGGGTATTATGGTCTTAAACAGTCATTGTGAGCACTGAATATTCAAATGCTACAAAATTCAAAAGGTACAAAAGGGCATACAGAGAAAAGTCATCTCCCATTCACCATGAATAATGTGGCATTACGTGCATGGTTCAATAAGTTGCTAATATGTCATAATAATATTACATGATCATATAATAGTAATTTATCCTAGAGCTCATTCTATATCAATATACATAAAACTTCCTCATCCTTTTTAAGGGCTACATGGATATACCATAATTAAAATAAGTAGTGCCTTATTAGAAAATTAGCTTACATCCACCCTTTTGCAGCTATAAAGATCACTGAGGTTAATATCCTTAGGCATAGATTATTTTGACCCATGTGAGTATAGCTTGAGGATGAATTTCTAGAGGCAATATCGGTGGTGAAAGCATGTGTATTTTTTTCATTTTGATAGATATTACAAATTGCCCTCCACAGAATTGTCACAATTTACATTTCTACCGATAACTGCTCATTTCCCTGCTCACCTACACTGTATCATTTTTTTCAAAAAGATTTTTTTCAAAAATCTCTGCCAATCTTACACATGAACATTTTCTCCTTATAGCGTCAATTTTCTTTTCTTTTATTGTATGTGAAATTTAGGCCCATTTTATATGTTTAAGAGTAATTCGCATTTCCCCTTCTATATACTATTTATTCATGGTCTTGTCTCACATTTACTTTTTCTGAAGTTTATTTTTTAGGAAAACTATATGTACTCAGAAAATCCATCCTTTGTCAATTGTATTTATTTTTATTCATTTAATCTTCTCATATTTATTTTATTTTATGTAGTTATATATCCTTTCTTTTACAGCTTAAATGTTTTATATTATCTCTAACAAACTGTTTCTTTCCAAGATTTTTTAAAAAGTCTTTCATGTTTCTTCCAGTATATTTCTGCTTTCACTTTTTATATTTAAATCTTTTAATTTGTTTTAGTTATCCACTTAGGTGCTCCAGCCTAATTTGTTGAATAATTCATCTGTTCACTAGATGCTAAAATCATTTATTAATAAATTGTATCTTTTTCTGGGCTCTATTTAGTCTTACTGATCTTTTTGCCTTGCCAACTGTTTTAAATTCTGTAGTATTTATACTATTCCATTATGTGTAACATAGCCAGTTCATTACTACTCTTTTTTTCACATAAAGTTCAGAATCATATTATGCATTCTAAAAAGATAATTATTACTATTTTATTAAAATTAAGTAAATTTTCAGATTAGGTTAGAGAAAATAATACTCTTGTGATTTTATGTCTTCCCACTCAAGCATAGAAAAATAGAAAATGCCTTTTCTTTTTTCAGTTATAATTTTGGCATCTTATTAATATATTAGAGCTTTCTTTGCATATGTCTTTCATATTCCTTATAAGTTTGTTACTAAATATTATGTTTTTTTCTGTAACTGAATCTTTTTCTCAATTATATTTTCAAATTGGTGTTTATGTTACTACATAAAAATCCTATTAATTTTGGTTATTATTTTTATAGAAAAACAGCCCTCAGTGATATTACTGGTTTTCTTACTGTTTGGAAATTATTTTGATTCTTTGGATTTTTCAGGTATGATACATCATCTATTGAGAAAAGGAATTATTTTACCTTTTGCTTTCCAGTTTTATATCTCTCATTTCTTTCTCTTACCTAATTGTTGAGCTTGAAACCTTCAGACTAAGTTAAATAATAGTGGTGAGAGTGGTTACCACTACACTAATGGACATGTTAATTATTTCACTGGTTTGGAAGCTGAGATAGATTTATTTTATCAAGTTAAGAAATCATCTATCCAATCCTACTTTATTTTTAAAAATTAAATAAATATTGATTTTTTTAAACTGCATTTTTATTACCTTTATAAATAATCATATAATTTCTTTCACTGGAATTATTCATTTAGTGAATTTTATTGAATCATTCCTATGTCACAGTATAACAACAGACACTTTGGTCAAGGCCCTAAAGTGAGAGATAGCAACAACCTAAATGCGTGGTAAGACAGAACACTCAGAAGAACTTGCAAAAAATTAGTAGCCTAGAACTAGCTACAGTAGAAAGACACCAGCCTCCTCCTTCTCATTGCTTACAAGTGTCTATCAGCAGTAATCTCTTCCTTGAGGAGAGAGGAATACAAGAAAATCAGAGTATCCATTTTACTTAAGCATGGACGTTCTAATTGCTAAATTAATGTAATATTTTATTATTTCAGTGCGACCAGAAAAGTCATGGTACTGCTCCATGGACAGAGATTAAAAAAGAAAAAGCAGGCTCATTAAGCAAATTTCAGAGGACGGCAGCAGACAACAGTAAACTTGCTTTGTGACTGAACCTTCAATTACAACTCTTCCTTTAGGCTCAGGAAGAGTTTGTAGCATTTTAGATTATCTTTATTTAATGATCCAATGGAATTCACCTCTGTTATATCTTGTCCTGGTGCGTTTTGTCATGATGTTCTTTAATAACTTTCTCTCTACTATGGTAATTGGTTTCTTTAGAATTTCTATCTTTCTAAATTCATTTTCAATAATTTATACTTATAAATTACATTTAGGGGCTTCCCTGGTGGCACAGTGGTTGAGAGTCCACCTGCCGATGCAGGGGATGAGGGTTCGTGCCCTGGTCCGGGAAGATGCCACATGACGCGGAGCGGCTGGGCCCCTGAGCCATGGCCGCTGAGCCTGCACGTCTGGAGCCTGTGCTCCGCAAGGGGAGAGGCCACAACAGTGAGAGGCCCGCGTACCACAAAAATAAATAAATAAATAAATAAATATAAAAATTACATTTATATTTTCCTCCATTTATATTTTCAAATAGAGTCTGACTCATTATAGTCTCTTATGACTCTAATTTCCACCAAAGTCCTGGATATTTCTCTATTCTCATGTAGTATTTGGATAATCTACTGATAATAATTATTTTACTGTCTTCTTTTTATTTATTTACTGTCTTCCAGGAGCACAGGCTTCAGTAGTTCTGGCTCACAGGCTCTAGAGCACAGGCTCAGTAGTTGTGGTGCACGGGCTTAGTTGCTCTGAGGCATGTGGGATCTTCCCGGACCAGGGCTCGAACCCATCTGCCCGCCAATGCTCGAACCCATGTCCCCTGCATTGGCGGGCAGATTCTTAGCCACTGCGGCACCAGAAAAGCCCCTGTTTTCTAGTTTTATTGTTTTATGGAACAGAAAATGTTGTCTTTATTCTTTCTACTTTTAGAAAGGTATTTAGTTTTTGACATGCATAATACATATTTTTAATATACTAGGAGGCTTTAAAAGAAG
Organism: Globicephala melas; assembly: GCF_963455315.2. Taxonomy (NCBI): domain Eukaryota; kingdom Metazoa; phylum Chordata; class Mammalia; order Artiodactyla; family Delphinidae; genus Globicephala; species Globicephala melas. The sequence goes on along the minus strand of NC_083327.1, from coordinate 32,486,891 downwards.
GTATATGCTCTGTTTCTTTGAAGAGTTTGATATTTATTTATTTATACTCAATTAGACATAAATTATTGTTATTTGGTTCTTCTATGCCTCTACTTATTTTTCATCTTTTTAATTGACACTTTTCTGAGAAATAAATTTAAATCTCCTGCTACCAATGAAATCCTGTCTGTATCACATTGTATTTTTATAATTTGAATCTTGTATTCAGTAAAATAAAAGGAATGAATAAATGGGAAAATCATAAAATCAAAAGCTATTTTTAAAAAAAAAACAATAAAATTGAGGAACTCTAGATATATGAGACATACTAAGAGACATTTAAGAGAGAGAGAGGAAGAGACAGAGAGAACAAGGTTACCTCTATTGGATATGGAAGAGGAGCCATCACAACAGGTCCTAGAAATAACAAAAGAATAATAAACAGATATTAGGACTATATTTATGCCAATAGATTTGCCAACTTAATCAAGCAGGCAAACTACTTGGAAGACAAAAAATTATCCAAAGTGATCCAAGAAAAAACAGAAATTCTGAGTAGCTGTATACCGATTAAAGCATTTCAATTTGCAGGTACAATAAAGAAAATCCCAGGCCCAAATGGCTGCAGTATGAATTCTGTCAATCATTAAAGGAAGAAATAATACAAAAACTACATAAACTCTTTCAGGAAATAGAAGATATGGAAACACTTGCCAACTTATTTTATAAAGTTAGCTCTGCCTTGATAGCAAGGTAAGACACAGATATTACAAGAATCTCTTATGAATATAGACATAAAAACCCTCAGCAAAATATTATCAAGACAAATCCAACAATCTCTAAAAAGGTTACTACACCATGACCAACTACATCTTCCCCCAAGAATGCAAGGTTAGTTCAAGATTTGAAAATCAGTCAATGTAATTCATCATATTAACAAAGGAGGAAAACCACATGATTATCTCAATAGATGTTTAAAAAAAAAGCATTTAACAAAATTTGACATCCACTTATAAATTAGTGATAGAAATGAGCTTCTTTAATCTAATAAATGGTGTCCACAAAAAGCCTTCAGCTAATATCTTCAATGATTAGAAATTAAATTTTTCCCCTAATATTTAAAACAAGAAGGGAATGCTTGCTCATACCCCTTTTATTCCACGTTGCAAAGGAGGTTATATCCAGTGCAATAAGGCAAAAATTAAAAAAAAAGAAAAGGAACAAAAGGCATGGAGAGAGGTAAAAATATGTAAAAAAATCATTCTTACTCTAAGACAACAAAATCCAGATTATGTACATTGAAAATCCTAAGGATCTACTAAAAATTACCAATATGATAATTCATAAGCAAATTAGCAAGTCCACAGGATACAAGGGGACTATAAAAAATCAATTGCAGTTGTATATGCTGACAATGAAAAACTAGAACTTGAAATTTTAATTATTACTATATTTAAACATTTAGGGGTAAATTTAATCAAAATACATGCCAGATCTGTACACTATAAACTGTAAACCATTATTGACAAAAACTAATGATCTAAACTGATGTAAAGGTATGCCATATTCATGGATCAGAAAGACATAATATTGTTAAGATGTAATTTCTACTCACATTGGTCTATATATTCAACATAATCTCAATTAGCACCTCAGAAAGCTTTCTTGTAGAAATTGACAAGCTGATTCTAAAACTACACTGTAAAGAAGGGATCTATAAAAGCCAGACAAACATCCTGTTCAAAGTTAACTCTGGTAATCAAGAAGGGAACAGACTGGAGAGTGGCAGGTCTACACACAAAGAGAGGTTAGTGGACTATAAGCCCAAAGTTGAGGACTTATTTTAAAAGTAGAGTAATTAAGACAGTGTGGTATTGGCATAAGAACAAACATATAGAATAATGGAAGAGAGTGCAGAAATAGATTCATTAATGTAACACCAAATCATTTGGAATAAAGCGGTGAAGGTAATTTAATAGGGGAATGGATACTTTTTTTTTTTTTTTTTTTTTTTTTTTTTGCGGTATGCGGGCCTCTCACTGTTGTGGCCTCTCCCGTTGCGGAACACAGGCTCCGGACACGCAGGCTCAGCGGCCATGGCTCACGGGCCCAGCCACTCCGTGGCATGTGGGATCTTCCCGGCCCAGGGCACGAACCCGTGTCCCCTGCATCGGCAGGCGGACTCTCAACCACTGCACCACCAGGGAAGCCCGGAATGGATACTTTTTAACAAGTAATAATGGAAAACTGGATTGCCATATAGAAAAATATAAACCTCAATCTTACCTCACAACACAAATGAAAATTAACTAAAATAGCTATAAATGTAAAAAACTATGTTTTAAAAAATTCTAGAAGAAAATATCTTTGTTCTCTAGGGATGGGAATATATTTCTTAGGTCACAGAAGAAAAACTGGTAAGTGGATCATATAGAAATTTACAACTTTTGCTTTTCAAAAGACATTATTAAATATATATATATATATATATACACACACACACACACACATATATGACCAAAGATTTGTACTCATATATTAGTAACTCTTACAACTTGTGAAATAATAAGAAATATATACTATATATTGGTCTCTGCCTCCTGTTCCTGCTAATATTTGATTTTTGATCCCAGTTTTTGACACAGAGCTTCTAAATCCCTTGAAATTTCTAGGTTATAGAGACAACTTTTGTTCTAATGAGGTGGGCTCCTAGATGGGGGCTTTAGAAAGACCAAGCCATGATTAGAAGCTTGGAACTTTCAGCTCTGCACCCCATTCTCTGGAGACGGGAGAGGGGTTGGAAATTGAGTTAATTATTGATCATGTCTATATGATGAAGCCTCCATTAAAAATCCCAAAAGTACAGAGTTGGTGAACACACCCATGTGCCAGGAGGGTGGCACACCCCAACTCCACAAAGACAAAAGCGGAGTATTCAGGACCCATCCAGATCTCCTCCTATTTATCTCTTCATCTGGCTGTTCATTTGTATCCTTTGTAATAAATTGGCAATAGTAAGTAAACTCTTTACCTGGGTTCTATGAGCCACTCTAGCAAATTATCAAACCTAAGCAGAGGATCATGGGAACCTCTGATTTGTAGCCAAGCCAGACAGAAGATGCAGGTAACCTGGGACCCACTACTTGTGATTGGCATCTGAAGTGGGGAGCAGTCTTGTGAGATTGAGCCCTTAAACTATGGGGTATTCACTAACTCTGATTAGTGTCAGAATTGAGTTGAAATGTTAGGATACTAAGCAGGTGTCAGAGAATTGGTCAGTGTGGGGAAAAATCCACACATCTGGTATCAGAAATATTCTCAGTGGTGAGTAAAGAAAATATTGGGGTGGCCAAAAAGTTTGTTCGGGGTTTTCCATACGATGGCTCTTGTAGCACTTGGTTGTCTTTAACTTCATTCAAAACAATTTTGTTAGATTGTATTGTGACAGCTGTCATATCAGTGTGCATTTAAAAAAGAATCAAAATTGGTGAACTTTTGTGTAGCCATTTTAATATTGAAGATGGAAGAAAAAAAGCAACATTGTTGGCATATTATGCTTTATTATTTCAAGAAAGGTAAAAATGCAACTGAAACCCAAAAAATTTGTGCAGTGTATGGAGAAGGTGCTGTGACTGATCCAACGTGTCAAAAATGGTTTGCAAAGTTTCAGGCTGGAGATTTTTTGCTGGATGATGCGCCACGGTCGGGTAGACCAGTTGAAGTTGATAGGGATCAAATCGAGACATTGAGAACAATCAACATTATACCACGCCGGAGATAGCTGACATACTCAAAATATCCAAATCAAGTGCTGAAAATCATTTGCACCAGCTTGGTTATGTTAATTGCTTTGATATTTGGGTCCACATAAGCTAAGCGAAAAAAACCTTTTTGACCATACTTCCGCATGTGATTCTCTAACTTAAAGGTAACGAAAATGTTCCTTTTTAAAAACAAATTGTGACAGTGATGAAAAGTGGATACTGTACAATAATGTGGAACAGAAGAGATCGTGGGGCAAGTGAAATGAACCACCACCAATCACACCAAAAGCCAGTCTTCATCCAAAGAAGGTGATGTTGTGTATATGGTGAGATTGGAAGGGAGTCCTCTATTATGAGCTCCTTCCAGAAAACCAAACGATTAATTCCGACAAGTACTGCTCCCAAGTAGACCAACTGAAAGCGGCACTCGACAAAAAGCGTCCAGGATTAGTCAACAGAAACTGCATAATCTTCCATGAAGATAACTCAATACCTTATGTTTCTTTGATGACCAGGCAAATACTGTTACAGCTTGGCTGGGAAGTTCTGATTCATCCGCCATATTCACCAGACATTGCACCTTCGGATTTCCATTTATTTCGGTCTTTACAAAATTCTCTTAATGGAAAAAATTTCAATTCCCTGGAAGACTGTAAAAGGCATCTGGAACAGTTCTTTGCTCAAAAAGATAAAAATTTTTGGGAAGATGGAATTATGAAGTTGCCTGAAAAATGGCAGAAGGTACTGACATGAAACGGTGAATACATTGTTCAATAAATTTCTTGGTGAAAATGAAAAAATGTGCTTTTTATTTTTACTTAAAAACCAAAGGAACTTTGTTGGCCAGCCCAATACCTGTTGTCTTCACAACTTGATAAGAAAACGACCTGATAGAAGGTAAATAAATAGCCAATAAGCACAGTAAAGATGCTCAACATCATCAAGGAAATGAAAAATAAAGCTATAATGAAATCCAATACATATCCACCAGGATGGCCAAAATTAAAAAGAATGATGCTACCAAGTCTTGAAGAGGAGCTCATATGTAGTTACTGGGAGTGCAAAATGATACACTACTTTAGAAAAGATTGGGAAGTTTCTCATAAAATTAAACATGCCATAAAACACAAAAATTCCATCTCTAGATATTTACCCAAGAGAAATTAAACACGTTCATAAAAAATCTTGTTCAAGAATATTTACGCAGCTTTATGTGTAATAGCCAAAATATGGGAATAAACTAAATGTCCATCAATAGGCGAATGGGTAAGCATATTGTGGTATATCCCTACAATGGACTCAGCGAGAAAAAGAAACAAGCTACTGATATGTGCAACAACAGAATTGAATCCCCAAAAGCAGTATGCTGAGCAAAAAAGCCAGATATAAAAGAATACTATATGATTCCATTTATATGAAAGTCTGAACACAGGAAACTTAGTGTATAGTGACAGAAATTATAGTGGTTGCTAGGGGCCAGGGTGGGAGATGAGGATTGACAGGAAAGGGGCATAAGGAAACCTTTTGAGATGATGGAAATTTTCTATATCTTGATTGTGGTGATGGCTATATATGTCAAAACTCATGGAATGCTACACTTATAATGGATCTTTTTTCACATAAATTATACATCAATGAAATTGCTATTTTGAAAGTGAAAGCTGAGTTATTTTATACTGGTGGTGAGACTGTATGTGAGTGATGGATTTTATATGAGGTGCTTGGTTTGCGGTGAGATTTTGTAGAGCAGATTCTAAGAGGAAATAGATTCTGGACTTTGGCTCTGATTAATTTCTTAACTTCCTCCTTTATTAGATAGGAATAATAGTATCATGTGAGGGGGAAACCACAATGTTTGGGCAAATCAGTAAGGCTTCATGGAGTTAGTGACATTTAAACTTCTTTTATTCACAGGTAGGCTATCAACAGATGGGAGGAAGAATGCACCATTTGAAGCATAACACTGCCTTCAGCAAAGGAACAGAGATAAGAAATTACAGCGTGTACTTGACAACTACTCCAGTTTGTATATGGAATGGCAAATTATTAGGACAGATGTGGGAGATGAGACATCAAGAGGGTCTTGAATGCCAAAATACAGAATGTGGATACTATAATTACTAATGGGGATAAATAAAAGCTCTTGACCAAGAGAGTGATTGATCAGAATTATACTTTAAGAAGAACATTCTGGTGATGAAAAGAATAATTGGAGTTTGAGAAAACAATTACCAAAATTCAAGAGAGTGGTAAATAGGAGTTTATAAAAAATGGGACATCAAGTCGCTTATAAGATACATCATTATTTTATGTAGTATTCTGAAATAACAGAAAGCACTGCTAATTAAACTACAAAAGTCCAAATACACCATTAATTGTAGGACACACTCTAGTTTCAGAGATGTTAACATTTGAACAAATATGGATGTCAGAATTGATGAAATATAATGATTGTAATGAAAAGGAAGAAGAGATTAAAATTTTGACAGAATATAACTGAATTACTAAAAGTAGAGTGGGAAAAGAAGGAATCAAACATGGAGCTAAGATTTTTAGTTTTATTTCTTAATGCCAGTATCAAAAAATGGGAATGATTTCATTAGGGTGCCACTGAAACTTCTGGGGTGCTGTCAATCAAAGAATTGGAAATGTGGACTAGAACTAGAAAGCATGGTTGTTATTTGAGGGTGATATTTGAAAATCATGTACTTAGGGATAAGTTATTGAAGTCATGTGAGTATGTGAGCTCACTAAGGAACAGAGAATATAGAAAGGAGAGAATAGAATTAAAGACAGGAAGATACACTTTTGGAGGAGGAAAAAGCAACAAAGAAAACAGGGGAAAAAGAATTAGAGAATAGAAAAACAGTCATTCTAGGACAGAGAACTCAGATCAGGGAAGAAAAATGTTTCCAGAAGAATGAGTTGATCATTAGTGTTAGTGGCTGTAGAACAGTGAAGAAAGCTAACTACTGGAGAAAAAAACATGGTTCTGTTCCAACCAAAGTTAATTAAGTGAAGTTAAGGTTTTATTTCCTGAAAAATATTCTCAAAGAAACATGCTGAACAGATTTCATATTCTTGCCTTTGTTTGAGACATTTCCAGCATTTAAGAGGGACACATTTTGTTTTAAAAGCTAGTATATAGTTGTTAGAATCTGCCCCAAATTTTTAAAAGCTAATGCATGCACTTTACCAGTAATCTTAACCGAATCTGAAATATAGCTGTCATAATAACTTCTCTAGTTCCCAGAGCTGCAGATGGTCATTAGAATTTTCAAAGAGAAAAAAATAAATGTAGCATCCAGAAATATAAAAACAAAGAGCAAAACATTTCTCCAAATGAATAAATAAATATTAATATGAATCGTATTACAAGTACTTTCTAACAGAGGATAAAGATGTCTGGTGTGTATTCTTCTGGAGCCATGAACTCTACCTGGTGACACCTTCTCAAAGGCAGCATATTTTCATTGGGAGGAAGCACCTCAACTTGTGCCAAGCTTTTCACTCACCCCCAAAACAGCCCGCTTATGTCACATGAAGAAAGAGTGGGACTTTCTAGGTCCCTACATGTGCACGGACCTCTCTTCTTCCATGCCAGTTTTTTTTTTTTTTTCTTCCCAGCTTCTATTGTGTTTTTCGATGAGAAGAATAGCCAAGCATCCTAATTCATCTTATTGCTGGACATTATGGCTTCTGAGGAAATGTTAAAGTTAAACCCATTTCTAGGACTATGCCTGGTAAAAGAAAAGAAGGCTAGGGAGAAGCAAACCACTTTGTTCAACTACCTCCACTCTGAATATTTCTATACTGGCAAAATTATAGTAAAATGAACATCAGAGGAAGCCTTGACGTAGAAAACGTAGCCTCAAAAAGTAGGGGTGGAAACTAACATTTGTTGAGCATTTAACTACGAGCCGGATCATCTGCTAGATGCTCTAGTGACATTTTTAAATTTTATTCTCAAAGCTACACTGTGAGATGTGTATCATTGGTCCCATTTTACAGGTTCTCATACTGAAGACACAATAGGTTATTTATACCATGTGACAAATCAAGATTTAAATTCAGGTCTGATTCCAAAATGTAGTTTGACTTTTCCCCCAACACAGTGTTGCCTGCTTGAATATGAGGGGAAATGAGGACAGAGACCCGAAGCTGTTTGGAGCATAGCTGACTGTGTATGTGAGGCCTCAGTCCTCTTTTTTGCCATCAGCTTAAGGGGGACATCATCTTCCTACCACATGCTTTCTGTATCCCTGCTTTGTCCACAGCAGAGAGGCATTGAACTTATCCGACCTAGAATTTAAACCAGTCCACACTTTAAATACTATATAAAGCACTGCTTTTATAAACTAGATAAACATACTTTGTTGTTACCTATTTCTATCTGCATGTAAATAAGACCCTAAAAGCCTTTTCAAATTATCTTTTTAATGGGATAAATGTGCCCCACCAGGCAATTTTTCTTACTAGAAAGCCTCTGCTTTTTCTATTCTAATATGCTATATATTAACTTTTGACAAAGAACTGTAGAAATACAGCTGTTGTATCTCAAATTGCCTTAGGAAGGTGGGCCCCTAATGTGTGAAACAAGTATAACAATATCTACCTTCTAATATGGTTGTGAATATTAAGGATAATTTATTTATTCAAAAAATATTTGTTGAGCACCTGTTATGTACCAAGAACAGTTCTGGTTATGCAAGTCCACAGCACTATGCATGGCACATACCTGGCGCTGAGTAAATAAGGGCACTGACCACATCTCATAGGATCACAAGAGAACAGAAAAGAAACTACGACTAAAGGGATGGTTCCTGACTTCTGAGAGGTGTCCTTTTTCCTTTGTGCGCTGGCAGCACAGTGATGGCTGAAGAACAACTGCTATTTCATCAGTGGCTGCTGTGCCATGCTTTCTTTCCCTACAGCTCCATACCTGGGTAACACACTGTTATATAAATGGGCCAAAGATGGCCTGTGTACATTGGCTTCTATGTTGTTTACTTCCTCACAGCAGGCTAGGACTGTTATGCGAAAGCCTGCCAAACTCAAATTCTGACACATGCATTGGCTTTAAATACAGCCCCAATGAGCATATTTTTAGCCATATAGAGCCTGCCTGCTTTGCCCACCCCATGAAACTGCACCCAACATCTGCTAATCATAGATAAGTCACAGTAAATATGCACAAACAACAACAAAAAACATGTGTAAGAAACTAGAGAATTGCTGTTTATTGGGTATAGTTTCGATTATATGGGATGAATCGATTCTAGAGCTCTGCTATACGACACTGCGCTTGTGGTTAACAACACTGTATTATGTACTTAAAAGTTTGTTAAGATGGTAGATCTTAAGTGTTCTTACTAAAATTAAAAAAATAATAATACAAGAAACTAGTCATAAGGAAAAAAATGCATGTTTCCAAAACCAGAATGATACCCTCCCTCACACACAAACACAAAATCTCTAATAAAGGACCATAGGTCAAATTTAAGCTTAAGACTAAAACAAATACATTGAAAGAATTGGTACTTATTTTGCCACCTTATATGCAAAGTTAACTCTACATTATTAATATGCTAACTGTGGGCATTTGAGATACAGTAGCTGTATTTCTACAGTTCCTTGTCAAAAGTTAATACACAGCATATTAGAATAGAAGAAGTAGGGGGCTTTCTAGAAAGAAAAATTATGTGGTGGGGCACATTTAACCCATTAAAAATACAAGTTGAAAAGGTTTTAGGGTATTATTTACGTGCAAATAGAAATAGCTCATAATAAACTACATTTATCTAGCTTTTAGAAGCAATGTTTTACATAGTATTTTAAAATGTGGATAGGGTTTAAATTCCAGGTTGGCCACTTACTAGCTGTGCAGCTGGGCAAGTTACTTATCTTCTCTAGGTCTCAGTGTTTTGATCTGTAAAATAGAGAGAATAACATTCAGGATGGCCCATATGGAATTGCTGATAGTCAACAGTTTTTGATCTATGAAGAAGGCAATTTCATGTGGTTTAATCTAATAATGAACTCTAATATGTATGCTGAGGGGATTATAGACACAATATGTGAAGAGCATCTATGGCCACTTCCTGGAATATATTCAAGCCTCAGTAATGTTCCCTCATATTCCTCTCAATTTTCCATGGATGCTGCTGACCTTTACGTATAATCTGTTCTCAATTTTCCGTGTTAGTGAAGATAGCCATGGGATGGAAAACCAAATACTACAAGTGATAACCATACACTCTAAGAGCTGAATTGGACCTTAGGTATAAATTGCTCCAGCCTGCTAATTTTTCAGATGAGGAATCTGAACTTAGTCGCTCACAAAGAACCCCATCACCATCCTAGGTTAGGCTCATGGTCTATAAAAGCCTGCAATTTTTCTAACAGAACCAGTCCATCAGGATATCACAGAATAGCTCTCAACCCAAAGTTTAAATGCCAAACATCTGAAAGTGTCTCTTCATGATCATTTTTAAGTTTAAAACATAATCTAACATCAGTGGCAATTTAGACTGATATGAATATGCTAAACATTACAAACTGTAATCAGTTTGGTCACTAAGAACACTTATTAAAACACGCAGAGAAAAAAAAATCCCTAAAATAGAGCTAAAACATTAAATTAGCTCTAATTAAACAATATAGATTTAATATAGTTTCCATACTACTTCCTCTGACTTTCTTTCCCTTATGTCAGCTATTCATATATCTTTGAGGCCTCCGAGGTTTACTTTTTCCATGCATACTTCAACGCAATAATACAATATTCACAAAATTTTAAAAAAGAACAGGCCTCCTTGATTTTAGGTGTACTGCTGGTTTATATACTGTCACAGTGTATATACATGCTATATCTGAAATAAGAATACCAGCTGCTAGAAATAGTGGAGTGTCATGACCACTTCAGTTAAGAAGTGTAGTCATTTGTTAGCTTAATTAAGACTCTAAGCTTTGATTCAGAAAAGTGTTGACTAGAGTTCAGTCTCAACTAGATTCCAAGCTGCCAAAAAGTAAACATATTAATATATGGTCACGAATGGCTGACAGTCTTGTAAAAGTCTGGGAAAAAACCAAGAAATTATTTTCTGGGTATGATATATAAGCATATCATAATCCACTTTCCTTGCTTATAACCTGTCAGTGGTATTATTATATTAACTATTGAATTCAAATTGCAATCTTTTTTTGCTAATGTTGTACTACTGTGCCAGGCAGGACAACAACTCAGAAATATAAAACCACAACTACAGCCCATTTTCAATAAAGAGGAAATAATTGGCTAGGTTTTTATTTAGTGTATGTAGTAGGGTTGCTATCCATAGACAAGGGAAAAAGTAAAGTGGAACAAATTAGAGGAAAAAAAAGAAAAAGTAAAAAATGGCCTCAAAGAGGACTCAAAGTTAACAAGGCCACCAAAGAGTCAGGATCACAGCACCTCTTTGTCATTTGTTTTCTCAAAGTGTAGTCAAAGGGTGCTCCTGGCTTTTGAGTTAAGACCCTGAAGCAATCCTAGCAGTACTTATCTCTGTACCATCTATGCTATGCTCACTCCCTAGCCTAGCTGGGTATCAGTTCTTTTTTTTTTTTCTGATTAAATTTACAAGAATAATGCAAAAACAATTGCATTGTGAATTTTGCCTCTGATACCCCAGTCAACAGAATGTAAAAGTGGCATATGGCACAAAAGCAAGCTGCAGATGGCCCAACAGCAGCCGTGTACATCTGGCACATGGCTGTTTGATTTTGCCAACTTGGAGAGAAGCCCAATAACAGAAATTCACTCATCTTCCTTCTTCTACAGGCTCAATGTTTCAGCCACTCTTTTCACCTGCATCAGTACAACCCCAAACAATCATGGATTCCCAGCCCTTCTAAAGGAAAAAAAAAAAAAAAAATTTCTCTGGCTCAGTTTGATGGTAAATAGTACCCAAGTTTTCTGATGTTACAACCTCTGTAACTAATTCAGAGCTTTTATCTTTGGGAGCTAGTTAGATAGCCTATAAAACGGAAGAATATTTGGTGCAATGATTATGTGGTGGTAAGAATACATTGATAGAAATTCAGGAATATCAATCTTCCTCCAGAAGCTTTGCAGCTAGATATTGGAATCAAGCTGCCAAGCTATTTGACACTAGGGGTCCAATTGAAATAGAATGTGAAGAAATCACTCTTTGTTATAAAAATTATTTTATATGGTAGATAATTTATATGTTCTAGGGAAAGAGCGCATGCTCTCTTTAAGTATGAACTATCTGCATAAGACGTCTGTGGTAGTTATTTTTGCTTATCTCCTTACATTTCCAGCTTTACCAAACAATTTACATTTACCTAAATATTCCATGATTCATCATATCTTCCTGTATTTGCATGCTTTTCATTCTATCTGAAATATTTTCTACTTAATACCATCTTATTCATCATTTAAAATTCAAAATATTACCATTTCTATAGATTTCTCTTCTTCCTTCTTTCCCCTAACTCCTAAAAATACCTCCTTTGTGTTTTCATAGTGCTTTGAGTACTTTTTTTTTTTTGCTTCTTTTTTTAAAATTGTATTTATTTATTTATTTTATTTTTGCGTGTGTTGGGTTTTCGTTTCTGTGCGAGGGCTTTCTCTAGTTGCGGTGAGCGGGGACCACTCCCCATCGCGGTGCGCTGGCCTCTCACTGTCGCGGCCTCTCTTGTTGCGGAGCACAAGCTCCAGACGCGCAGGCTCAGTAGTTGTGGCTCACGGGCCCAGTCGCTCCGCGGCATGTGGGATCCTCCCAGACCAGGGCTCGAACCTGCATCCCCCGCATTGGCAGGCAGCCCTTTGAGTACTTTAAAAAAAAAATGCGCTCATCCTAGTTTATCACCTTTTTCAGTGTATTGGTTTGCTAGAGCTGGCATAACAAAGTACCACAGACTGGGTAGTTTATTGAGTTTTTTTTTTTTTTTTTCTTTTTTTGTGGTACGCAGGCCTCTCACTGTTGTGGCCTCTTCCGTTGTGGAACACAGGCTCCGGACGCGCAAGCTCAGTGGCCATGGCTCACAGGCCCAGCCGCTCCGCGGCACGTGGGATCCTCCCAGACTGGGGCACGAACCCGTGTCCCCTGCATCGGCAGGCGGACTCTCAACCACTGCGCCACCAGGGAAGCCCCAGACTGGGCAGTTTAAACAATAAAAATTTATATTCTCACAGTTCTAGAGGCTAGAAGTCAGAGATCAAGATATTAGCAGAGTTGATTTCTTCTAAGGTTGCTCTCCTGGGCTTTTAGATGACTGTCTTCTAACTGTGTTCACATGGTTTTCCCTCTGTATATATCTGTGTCCTAATTGCTTCTTTTTATAAGTAGACGAGCACAACCTCTAATGCATAACTTGAAAGAAAGATATCAAATCATTTCTTCTAGGAATAATTAAACGGAGATGGAAGTTGAAGGTCAGTCCAAATCCATAGGCAGGAGAGGTCATAAAGAGGACATGTGAATAGCATGAGGGCACAGGATTAATCAATGACTTAGGGGCCTATGCAGTCATGCTGTTGTCCAGGCAAAGGATAATTGTAAAAGGTAAAGCAGCTATTTTTACTGGGGATAGGGTGTGTTCAGCCACAAGTATAAGGAAACCAGGATACAAACCAGCAAATGTAGCTCCAGACAGAAAAAAGAGTAAGTCAGGAATCCTAACACAGAAATGCAGGACTATCACTGGTGTGAGCTTTTTAGTAGTTGTGCTCTGCATTAGTCAGTTATTACCACATGATGCTATGCAAAACCCACTCAAAATTCACTGGCTTAAAACAGCAATCTTTACTCTTACTTAAGTATTTGTGGTTCAGCTAGGGGCTTACTGATCTGCTCTGGCTAAACTGGTCAGCTCCGCTTTAAGTTTTCCTTGGGTCTAGGCTTATTTTCTCATTACAAGTTGGATCAGGGCAGCTCTGTGTATGTTCATTCTGGGACCATGCTGAATAGGCAGCATCTACCCAGGGGAGGTTCTTCTCATGGGGATAGCAAAAGTGCAAGAAGGCAAACTCAATCATGTGAGTCCATTTCAAGCTTTTGCTTGCATATCTGCTAACAGCTCATGGGTCAAGTAAGTCACAGGGTAAGCAGAAAGTCAAGGTGGGAGTTCACTTTACCTTTAGTGGGAGGGACAGCAGTGTCACACAGCAAAAGCCACAGATTCCTGGGGCCAGGAATACAATCTACCATAAGCCTTTTGAGATCTTGAGGGTAACTTTACAGGAGACAAAGAAGTTGCCTCTCAATCACTTTGTAAATTGTTTTATCTAAAGAATTTTCTTTTAAAAATAACGTAAGTCCTCAAATAATATACAGAGAGATTCATGTTGTCATCACCACAGAATTATACAACCTGCCCGCAGTTTCAGCTCCCTCCCAATACAATACCTCACATGTGGCTAAATTCTATTCCTCACCCAGCTCCCAGCATAGACCCACCATCTGTGTTAACATGCTGCTCTGTGCACTCACAGCACTGTCAGCTCTCTGGAGCTTTGGGACTTCCGCACTTACTTTACCACAGAGACGACCAGGTCTGGGCTATAATGTTAAGTGCTATTACCTGAACATCTAACACATCTGTGTACGACAGCACATAGTACGTACCAAGTAAGTCTGTGTTGAATGAGAAGGAATGATGTCTTTGGCTTAGAGGCAGGCTTCTCAGATTTAAGGGGTAAATCTAATCCTGGACGTCTAATGAGAATAACTTGAAGCTAGGTTCATAAATTTTGATGAGAAAGTACTACTGGACCTTAGGAAGGCCCAGGAGTGAATCCTGCATCTCAGTGAATAGGACTTCTAAAGGATGGGTCACCAGGCCTCTGGATACAAAGTGAATGCAGGGACTGACCTCATTTAAGGTTCACATTTGGGCTCCTCTGGTCTACAGAATAATGTTTTTTTCATCATTATACTTCTTTACTAGAGCACATAAGTGTTCCTTCAGGATAATTTTTTTTGGTTTTGGATCCTTGGATCAGAATATATAGGTTAAATTCACTTTGGGGAGGTCAGTGGAAAGTCTGAAACTGAATGCAAGTATCTTGTTAACAACAAAAATCCTTCTGGCATTAGGAGTTAACTCAGGCCTATGCCTGCAGCTTGAGTGAAAACCCCAGATGATCTTCTGTATATCTGATAAATCAACAGAGGCAGTGGCAGACAGCTCCTATGGCCCAGGAGAAAGGTGTTGATGGTTCAGAGGAAGGTGGCTGAGGCATTGGGCCCCTTAGGAGAGATCAACAGGGATCCTGAAAAACTTAATGTTCCTAAATTTGCTACCTTCTTATATGGTAGGTTATTGAAAGCACTAAAATAATGAAGGCCCTATATTAAAATAACACTTGTATTCCAGTTCTCACCCTCCAAAAATATTGTTAAAGGCTTGTCTAAAGATAATACCAGTTTGAGTGGCTTTTGTGGTGATCAAGCAGCAACTTAATTAGGCAGTTGGATAAAACCACCCAAACCTCTCACCCCAGCTTTCAGGGCCTTGGCGATCTGCCCTCCCAGCCTCACCAGCCCCTTCTCATCCCAGAAGCATCCTTGTTCCCTGTGGTCTAGGTACTCCGGTATTGATTCTGAAGCTCTGAAACTCGAATATACC
This sequence comes from Globicephala melas, assembly GCF_963455315.2. Lineage (NCBI taxonomy): Eukaryota > Metazoa > Chordata > Mammalia > Artiodactyla > Delphinidae > Globicephala > Globicephala melas. The sequence goes on along the minus strand of NC_083327.1, from coordinate 32,471,514 downwards.
AAAGTCTTTCTCATCTCTCTGCTTTTATTTCTACCATTTCCTCTACTTGGAATTTTTTCCTAAAATATCTTCCCGTGGTGTCTCCATCTCCTCATGCAGGTCTCTGTTCAAATGCCGTCTGCTGAGAAAGGCCTTCCCTGACCATACTTCCCAGCAGTCTCCCCAACTCCACCCACCTTTGGTTCCTTCACTTGACTTTTCTTCATAGTCTTTATCATTCGCCAAAATTATCTGGCCTGTTAATATGTTTCTTGTTTATAATAATATTCTCTACTAGAATACAATTCCCTCAGGGGCAGAGAGTCAATAAACATCTGTTGAATGAATAAATGCATGAATGGACAAAGTAATTCAAGCAGAACCTGCAGTAAGACTGGTGCTGAACTTGAGACTATTGACAGAGGGTCCCGGCAGCCCTTGTTATAGGATTGATCCCAAAGTTTGATGTGGGAGTGAATTAGAAGAATTAGAATTAGAACAATAATTATTAATAAGTATCAATTCACATATATAGAACATTTACATGGGCCAGCACTTTATATTCATTAACACTTAATCTTTAAATAACCCTATTAGATAGGTACCATTTTTACCACTGTTTTACAGGTGAAGAAACTGATAGTTACAATGGCTAAGCTACTTGTTGAAGGACTTTTGGAAAGGAAAGGGCACAGAGATAGGATCCAGAGATGTTTTATTTAAAGTGTAAGCCCAATGCTGCATCACCTTGCTACACACAGGCAACCCCTTTGCATTTCTAGCAATTATTCCACTAAGGTATGTATGTAATTACCTCATAGTTTTTCTTTTGGCTTCTTTCTCACTCCTTCTTTCCCTCATGCCACAGAGGACTTGAAATCTAGAATTAATCTTATTTCAACTCTCCCTTTCCATCCGGGGTCGTCAAGACCTTGCTGAACCACGAGAGTTCTGCAGATCTCTCCCTACGGGCCCCAAAGTCCTTGCAACATGGACATTTCCTTTACTGTCTATTTTAGTTACTTCTTGGCAATCATGCTTTCCTTGCCCATTACTCATGTCTACTGCTCTCTGTCACTGACTACTGAATGTCACAGAACATTCTAAAGAAATTTATAACCTCTTTAGTACATAAAATTAGATTGTTCACAAACAAATTGGAAATTCCAACTTACTAGTGAATTTACTTTCTGTTTTGAGGACTTCAACATTCCCATCAGAGTCAGAGCATTTCAAATTGAAAGAAACATTTCCCAGGTAACCTCCAAGATTCTAATTTTTCGTTTTGGTTCCTATACCTGGCATATACACAAACATTTAAATACCTAAATTCTATGTGAGACAAGCATGTTTGTGATTATAGATTTGGGACTAAACTGTTTCTTCTTTTCAGCGTATCCACAAAAACAACAGAATGATGAGCAAAGAAATAACTGGGACACCAATTATCTAAGCAGAGACAGGGATTATACTTAGTGTCAATAGCAGCAGTGGTAAGGGCAACACTGGAAAACTGAGCTGAGGGTGGTCAAAACTAGGCTAGGTTCCTAGGAATTATGAATCTGGCCTTGGAAGAGGGAACCATGGGATAGGGTTTTGTTTCAAGTGTTCACTAGTTCCAGTCTATGTATTCTTTCTTCTAATTCACAACTCTAAGTGTGGGCTTGTCCTTTTATTTTGGGTACATTTTCACATGGTTCCTTTAACTTAATATTTTTACATATGACTGGTTAAATATAAAGTGGCACGAAAATCAAAGTTAAATAAATTATAATCAAAAGAACAAAGCAAAAACAGTCCACATCAATAGGGCTTTGGAAGGAGGGGGCTTAGTGGTAATTGAGACATGTATCTGAGGATTGCTTCTGCAACCAAACATTGTTTCTCCAATGTTTCTCTGGAGAAGCATCTATGTTCTAATCAGATTCTATCTTAATAGGAAATGCCATACATGAAATACCCATGTGTAAGAAGGTCTAAGGTCATGGCTCTGGAATTAATCCTATACTAAATCCACACATCAAACTCCATGAACTTTAACTGAAGTTGGAAAAGACAATTTCAGAACCTGGCTGTAGGTGGGTAATTTATGATGTAGTGTGAAATAAAGAACTCTCTATACCTGAGCAACACAAAGGGATAAATTTACTGTCATCAATTACTTCTATACAACAGCAGGGTCATCCTCTGCCCCCAATTACTCATGTGCAGAAACAGACCTGATACCAAGAAAATCAACAGATCATCAGAGGTTGTAAAAGAAACCTGGAAGTGGACTGAGCAGATAACACTGGTCTCTTCATCCTCTGCCCTGGGCACCAGGAAAGCTCTGTGACCCTAAGAAACTCACAGTCAGGCTTTCTGAAATTCTGATTCTTAAAAAATAACTTGAGTTTGGTTCTCCTTATAGTATGTGTAAGGGTACAGACGAAGGAGATGCTGGAGCCTAATTGGAGTATCTTGCACCTATCTTTTTTCTCCTGCGTTGACTGAAGCAGGTCAGGATTGCTGTCTAGAAACCATAAACCTCTTGAATGAAGACATTTTATGCAGCAGAAAAAGGTTTCATGTACCAGCTCAACAGGACTTAGCTTCTGCCTATACATGGTACACGCCAACTGTCAAAGTGAATAAGACAAAAGATAGCTGTGGACTTGCTAAAGTTCAGGCCCAGTCTTCTCTCCATCCCCATGACCTATTTTCTACCTGCATGTTAGGAGTATGGGCCTGGACCAGGAGATATTGGTCACATCTTCTAACCTCTAAGTCAGTTATTTCCAACAGTGCTCCAACTACCTAGGCTACCGCCTACTCCTTTGTTCAACCAGAGAATCTCTGAATTTATTAGAGTTGTAAAAATGGGAGTCCAGGTAAGGTTTTATTAGAATAAAGTGTATGTGGCTAAAGACTTTGAAAACCACTGCAGAAGTGGGAGCCCAAATTTTTCTTTACTCCTCACTTCTACGTCTGAACTTCTCTTGAAAAGATGAACAAAATGTAGTTCTAAGGAGACCATGAGGTCAGATTCTATGGAGGTACAGCTTTTAGTAAGTGGAATTATACATTGAACTTTAATAGAACCACTCTTTTGGAGGGACCTGTTTCCATTTTTCTCCACAGAGCTCTTTCTAAGATGAGTTGAGGAAGTTAAGGAGGAGGGTGGAATAATAATACCTTTTAATAAGGAAGCCTTATGGGACCAGAGTGGTGTTAAAGGCAGGAGACACAAATGGGGCACTTCCACCAATGTGAGATGAAGTTCCCCTTTTCTTCTTTCCCAATTTTCTCTCCCCGTTTTTTGAGTGGAAACTAAGGGCAAAACCATATATGTATCTAGTGGGAGGAGAAAGCCTTTTCTCCTTTTAGTCTGGTCCATTATAGAATGAAGGTAAAAATGTTCTTGAGGCTCACTTGTGGTTTAGACCAGCTTCACTGGAGTAAAAGATAAAGTAGGGGTTGCAGTTCAATGCTTTAGCTAATGATAATGTATATACACATTGCTTGGTGCTTTCTGAGGATATACTGCAAGGATGACAGAGCTATGATAAGTTCAAGATTTAGATTGAAGTTTCATGACCCCAGAGATCTTCCTTTAGAAGAAACATGAATAATAGAGTGGTCTAAGGGGCAGAGATCAGGTGTTTACAGAAGTGAGTTACACCCACTTAAAATGCCCACAGTGGCTAGAGACCTCTCCCAGGGACTAACTTGGAAGAATAGTCCCCAGGCAGACATAAATTTTCTGGAAAGATAGATAATCTAAATACTTTTTCTTGCCTTCAGCAATTTCTTCTGCCCCTAGTGAAAGGTTTAAATTCATCTGGTTATGGAGCAAAGATAAAAAGTCCTGATAGTTTGCAAGGATTGAAGAGTACAGTCAACATCTACTACAGCCAAAGTGGAGGGTGGGCTTTGGGGATGTTGATTCAGGAGAAGGGGGACCTGGCAGGTTATCACCTGTCTTAGTGTGCTCAGGCTGCCATAACAAACTATCATGGACTGGGTGATTTAAACAATAGAAATGCATTTCTCACAGTTATGGAGGCTGGAAGTTGAGATCAGTGTGCCAGCGTGGTGAGGTGTGAGTGAGAGTTTGCATTCTGGCTTGCAAACAGCCACCTTCTCCTGGTGTCCTCACATGGCGGGAGTGGGTGGGGACTCTGGTGTCTCTTCTTATAAGGGTACTAATCCCATCACGAGGACCCTACCCTCATAACCTCATCTAAACCTAGTTATCTCCCAAAGGCCTCACCTCCACATGCCATCACATTGGGGGTTAGGGCTTCAATATATGAATTTGAGGGGGACACAATTCAGTCCATAGCATAAAGTTTCTAAATACTTATACTACTGTCATGTACCTATAAGCATGCAAAATACCAAAATTATTATGATGAAGCATTAAGAAGGAACAGGATTGAGAAGCCGTCAGGAATAGAACTAAACCTTTAAGAGACGCAGCATGATTTAGTGAAATAAATATGGGCACTTGGAGCCGGGCAGATTTGTCTTGAAATTGTACTCCAGCATATGCTATCTCTGTGACAGCAGAACTCTGGACAAGAATAATACGAATTCCTTTCTAACAGAATTGCTGTGAATATTAGTGAAATAATGTATAAAACATCTAGCACCATGGCTGGTACTTAGTAACTACTCATAAATATTAATTTACCCTGCCTTTTATCGTTAGGAGTGTTTTGAGCACGAATAATAGCAGCTTTGTCAGTAAACACAATTAATTGTCGCTCAAAATTAAGAAGTCTGGAAGTGTAAAGATCTAAGCCTGACACAGTAGCTCAACAATGCCCTCAAGGACTGTTGATATTTTTTCTCCACTACCCTAGCACTGTTTTATCAAACAAGAACATCATCAATCGATGGTCAAGAGAAACATGTGCATACTTGTACCCAGATGGCTTGGTATATACGTTTGTCACCTCATGGACACCAGGTGGCCAAAGTAGCTCAAAGAATCATTCCTATATTCCATACAGGAAGGAAAAGCTCTGGGAATACCTGTTTATCAGGAAAGCAAAGGTTTCTCAGCTGCTTTCTGGTGAATTCCCTCTTAATGGTTCATTGGCCAGGTCAAATAGTTATCCTACCTGGAAGGGAGCCTGGAAAACCAGTGGCTTTCCAGCTTCTATAATGCATATGGTATGGCAGAAAGGAATTAGGAGTGACAGATAGGTTAGCCATCTGTGGCAGGCAGAATTCTAAGATGCCCTCCAAATTCTCAGCCTCTGGTGTACACACAGCTTCTCTCAGTTATACAATCAAACTCTAATATACGTACTGCAATGAAGGGATTTTTGCAGATGTAATTAAGGACCTGAATCAGTTGTCTTTAACAAAGGGAGATTATCTGGATGGTTTTAAGCTAATCACATAGCCCTTAAATATGTCAAGAAGCCAAGGAGAGCTCAAGGCACCTTTCCTGGCTGGGTGATGGGGAAGGTCACAAGGCAAGGAAGGTAGCAACCTCAGGAGCTTAGAGTGCCCCCAGCTGACAGCAGGCAGGGACATGGGGACCTCCGACTATCACCTCAAGGAACTGAATTCTGCCAAGAAGAATGAGCTTGGAGGAAGATATTTTCCCCCAGACCCTCCAGGCAAGAACTCACTTCAGCTGATGTCTTAATTTCAGCCTGTGAGACCCTGAGCATAGCCATGCTGAGCTGGACGTCTAACCTATGGAATTCTGAGCTAATAAATGGGCATTGTGTCAAAACCACTAAGTTTGTGGTAATTTGTTACACAGCATTAGAAAACTAATACACCATCCTGCACTGCCTACCACATCCACTGATTTTACTATTAAAATACTCTTATAAGAAGTATAACAAGTCATATTTATACAGTCAAAGTAATTTAGAAAAATAGTGCATAGGGAGGAGGTGAGAAATACTTTGAGGAAAAAGATGATACATTAAAGTCAGCAAAATGAAAAGAGGCAGAAACAAGGAGCAGTAGTGAGTTTTGACTCAAGTTTCTAGACTGGAACAATTTGAGCCTTAAACTTAAAAGTTCCAGGAAAATTAGACACTTAGCTAATTAACCAAATTTTCCTAAAATAAGGAAGCTTTAAAACTTAATCCAAAGGATGACAAAATTTGCATTATTTTATAAAGCAATAACACCATCACTTGTCCCAAAAGAAACTTGGACATTAAACTAAGATATGAACTTGTCTATACTATGGTTTTACTAAAAAGGCCTATTCTATGAATCTTAAGAGGCACTATTATAAATTAAATTTACTTAGATTCTGAATAAAATAGAGCTTCAAAAGTCATAACTGATTGTCCAACAAATATGCATTTAATCTAAATACATGTAACATCACTCCCCTAATATTCTAGTTATAGGAATTAAAATACTGAGTGAAAAGCCACTAAACTAAACATGCAGTATCTATATCAATGTCAGATAAGCTGATCGCCATGGGAGCCTTTGACACATTTAGAAATGGAGAATCACTACTTGATTCCAAAGGGTCAACCAGAACCTTGACCCCGGGGCAGGTGAGAACTTACCAAACCTTCCCCTTTGCTGGAAAAAAGAAAACAAGCCAGATGTGTCCACGATCCAATCAATCCCTGGCATCTTATAGAAAACATGGTCATTTGTCAGATTGACATCTGGATACTTTGAGGAGAGTGTGAACCCTAAATATCATTCAGCACATTAGGATTCTAGAAGAGAAAAGTAAAAATCACCCTGTCACTTGGTGGAACTGAAGGCTAGAAAAATTGAACTTCCTGTGATTAATGTTAGTACCTTCAGCTTCCGCTCTGTCACCTACTTGTATGGAATCTGGGTTTACATTGTGGGCAGGAAGAGTCAGTGAAAGCACGCATCAAGGCAAAAACAGAGCAAGCTTTTAAAGAAAGATTGCTTTAACTCTTCAAAGAACCTCCCCTTTCACATACATCATATCTCTTTCAGTGGCTGGCTCAGATCAGCGAGTATAATTAGACTGAATCTCTGGTGGCAGGGCAGGTGGCAGCTGAATGGCTAGAAAATTACACACTTTGCTGCTAGGCTGCCAGAAGCTCCCATTTTCCTGTTTCTGATTTTGTTCTTTGAAAAAAGTAAGTTTTTTCAAAGAACAAATTGAAGTAAAGCTACATTCAGAATCATTATAAAATAGCTAATTTTGTGGGAAGACAGTACATAAATATAAAATCTTGTTGAAAGTGATCTGTAAGTTAATAAAATGTAATATTAATACCAACCAGACAGGGTAAAAAAGAAAAGTAGTGAGATCAATTATACACAACTATTTTAAGTTCATATAAAAAGCTAATTAAACTTATTCCTTGCAAAAGTTGAAGGTAAGATCTTGACCTTTATAGTCTTAAGTAAGCATGTTTATTTTCATCCTGGAGACCTTTAAGAATTAGCTAAAATTATGAACCCTCTCCACATGATAAATATATGTGCACACATGGTGTAGTACCAGGACCTATAAATTCTAGAAACATTGGTTTCAAATCTTTTTCAATTAGAATTCTATTCATGATAGATAACAGATTTTAAAAATTCAAAAATATGGGAAAGATATATGAGTATGAAAGAACAATCCATTCCTTCAAGAAGTGTACATCCCAAACTGGACAACTGTTCAAATGTGACAGTTCCTTTCTCAGAAGTAGTACCTAAGATTGATGAAGGTGTGCTGTGAGATAAATTAAGGAAGGCCTTCTTTCAAAGCAAGCTTTAAACTTAAGAAGAGATTGACAGAGGCCAGTAAATTATTTAAGAAAAGGGATAGTGGGGAAAAATATTAGACAAGGCTTTACTAGATGAAGTAAGAAAAAGGAGGGGATGGTTATTTGAATGGAGGCGAGGGAAAGGACAGAGCATATATAAAGATGTACAGAAAGACACTGAAAGAGTGCTCTGAAACCAGGAAAGGACTCTGTTGCAAAGAGAAACACATGGACATGTGAAAACTGTAAAGGGTGAGGATCATTTTCAACGTGGTGCCAAAAGAAAGAAGCAAAGGAGTTAGAAGAAATAAAGTTGATGGAAAAGAAAGTTTATTACTAGACTAAAGAAATTAAGAAACACAAGGCATGGAATTCAAAAATAAATGACAAAGTTTAGAAATCATAAAAAGAAATGAGTGTCAGAGGCTTGAGGGTATGATAAATGAATAACTATTGTGACATTTTTTACAACTAAAGTCATTACACTACTTGACTTATGTTTGCAAGGCTGTAGTCCAAACACGACCCAGGGGTTGTGGGATGGGAGGTGGAGAGACCCTTTACTGGTTGTTCTCCCTTGCCTGGAAGAATCACCTTTCAATAGGACACTTTCAGGGATTTCCAGAATACCTGCTTTGCATAGATATTCCCTAACATCCATGAGATATCTTTGGTCTCTCAATTTATTCCCAAACAAGAATCCATGACCACACCAAGGGACAGATTCTTGCCCTCCTGAACCTCTTAATTTCTCCTCTTTATCTACTGGCTGTCTCTGATTGGAGTCAGCTTCAGTGATCTATGATCTCTCCCAAATCCATGTCTCCAGCCCTGTCTCTCTCTCTCAAGTTCTAGCTCTGTATTTGCAATTGCTTCAATTTGCCTATAGGAAGAGGTCAAGATCCCTCATCAGCATAGAGAAGGTCTTCAGAATCACCTGTTGATCTCTCTGCCTTCATCACCTTCACCTCTTGCCTGTATTCCACTTACAGCCAAACTCAACTTCCCCAAACACAGGAGCAGTGTGCTCCTTCAGCCTGACCAGGAAAATTCTACTCTCTTTTTGCAAAGCTCAAATATGACTTCTCAGAAGCCCCTGCCCTCCCTATAGCACAGCTGTATATCTACCTCGTCTAAGATACTTTGAATCCCGAGACAAATATGATAACATGCTCATCTCTGCTTCTAATACAGGGCGTGCTACGTCTCATAAATTACTACAAATGCTGAAGTTTCAAATTCCTGTTTCAACCTACAGTTTTCCTTACGTACATTATTTTACCCAATGTACAGAGTATACATATGCCTCCAGAAAGAAATATGTTGAATATAATAGGAAAGGATATTTGCCAGGTGCTTAGAAGTAGATAGGAGGGGAATTAGAAGCATGCATATTGTTTTGCCATATTATTTCCAGAGCAAATATCAAAATAATACTCTGGATATAGCATGACCTGCATTTTAAAAAATACAAATCCGTGCTTCCCTGGTGGCACAGTGGTTGAGAGTCCGCCTGCCGATGCAGGGGACGCGGGTTTGTGCCCCGGTCCGGGAGGATCCCACATGCCACGGAGCGGCTGGACCCGTGAGCCACGGCCGCTGAGCCTGCGCGTCCGGAGCCTGTGCTCTGCAACGGGAGAGGCCACAACAGTGAGAGGCCCGCGTACCACAAAAAAAAAAACAAAAACCAAAAAAACAAATCCGTATGTAATCAAATGGATGGTTATCAAAGTCATGAAAGAACACAGGGGAAAATAAGGGCAGTTGGGATTTTCCTCCAATAATTAAACTAAGAAAGCAAATACAGTAGATATAAAGACATGGTCTTTGGCCAGCAAGAATTGACCATAACCTAATCAACATTATTGATATAACTGAGCTAAGAAAACGTCATTCAAAAAAAGATTGTGCAGCTGTAAGAGCACAAAAAAAGATTGTCACAGAGGTAAACATCCACTATGGTAATACAAACACTTACAGGACAGAAGATACCTTTCCAGGCAGGCACAAGCACAGACCTGACCTGGCTGGAGTATTTCTGTTATATAGATGGACACCATAAGCTCCTAAAGATGGTTGCTATTACACATCAAGTCCATTTAACTAATACCCCTCACTCTAATCATATCATCACTAATCCCAAGTAGTTGGCCTATAGAGAGAGGGGGGGCAAGTCATGCCAAGAGAAATACCTGATTTTTCTATTAGCTATATTTCTCATTTTAAATTAATAAGCTACATTCTTGTTTTTATACTCGTCTTTTGTGAGGTCTGTTTGCATGATTCAACATGCCAGCATCTTATCACTTTGGAGTACAGATGAGATTCGATTTCTAACTTTACAAGGCTGTGTGCCAGGTTCACCAGTCATACCTAAGACACACCTTTTATAATTACATGCTTTCTTCCAACACAAATTACCCCAATAAAAAGAGGGAAATACAGAGCAATTGGTAGCAGTCTTAAGAAAACAATCTCCCAGAGAATGATGGTAACTGGGATAAGTTAAAGCAAAAAACCCTTAGACAAAGGTCAAAAGATCCATCTAAAATAAAAGAACAAGAATGGAGGAAAAAACTATTCCTCTAGATCCTGAGGTGCGATTTCAAGGAGGAAAAAGAAACAAAGGCAATGATGAACTCCAGAAGGATAAGTAATGAGATTATACACTTGGAGTTGGTAATAAGGACGTGATTTTAATGGACCAGAAACTAGACTGCTGAGAATCTAAGAGAAAGCAAAACAAAGAAAAGGCAATAATATAAATCTTGTAATGCACAAGGAAAAGTGACACAGTAAGATTCACATCCACACAAATCTGAAAGCCTATATAAATCTGGGATTTTGCTCTCAGATCTACAGCAAACCATTTTGGTCATGTGACAGCAGACATGACGGTAAGCAGGAGATTTCAGAAAGGTAGTGGCCAAAAAAAGAAGATGGTGGTCAATGCTAATTATATAAAATAAGAACTAAAGTGGCTCTGCAATCCTTGTGTCTCACACCAAACCAGTCCCGAGAAGAAAAGATCAAAGTTTAGGTGGCAATACAGAGAATGCTGTATCCACTGTAGATAGCAATGCCAGGTTCCTGCTGCTTTACTGCAACAAAATCAAGACTGTTGTGGCCTGTTTTGCACTCAAGTACAGATTTTGCCACCAATTTATGGTCAACTCAAGGAAGACTCTCAAACCCAAATTTAAAAGGTTAAGAAGATTTTCTTTTACTGTAAATACTTGTGGATTCCTCTTACAGAGAGGGATAACATTCACTGTTTTTGAAATGAAAATCTGAAGAGTAAGAGGATCAGTAACACATAGTTGGCAAAGATAATCTAAGCTACTGACGTTGATCAGGATTGATCTAGCTTTTAGTGCTTAGAACGCTTTATATTATAATTTAAATATAGAACTGGTATAAGCCCAAGCAGTTATTTGTTCTCTGAAATGGTCTCCTAAGGCAAGCGATTCAAGTCTATTAATTTAATATTGCTAAAGTGAAAATTATCTCCAGGGCTATTGAGAAGGTAATCCTTCATTGGCACAGGACCAGGCTGCCGAATGGGTCTTTTCCGTCTTTTATTTCTTCATGGAGAGTGAAAATTCTGAGACCATTCAACTCTTATGGGATTAGACAAACATGAACAGTAAGCTTTCTAAAAGTTGATGAAACTCCCCTTAAAGCAAGGCCCTATGTTCTAACACATTAAAGCAGCTGAGCAAATCTCAAGCTTTGTAGCACATTACGTGATGATGAGCAGGGTCAGTGTTTTTATTTAGTTCCGCAGGGAGCTAGAGAAATGAGAAGAGAAGAAGATGAAACATACAACAAATATAAATTATAGTTATTTAAATTCTTGCAAATATTAATAAATTGCTCATCCAACATTAACAGTATATGTAGAAAAAATTGGAAACAATATTCCCAAGCATCAATTACCTACTTAACTATTTTTTCCTGAAGATCATGGGTCACTTTTAGACTTTCATGGTTCACTCCCTAGTAAAAAAGTCACAAACACGCACACATAGACATACACAGACACACATGTACAGAAACTGACACACCTCACAATACTGCAATGAATTTCATAGGCTTTATAGATCCATTGAAACAAAAACCATTGTATTTATCCTGGCTCTCTCCAAACCCCCTCCTATGATAAAATTGTGCTCTCTGTTCTTGCTATGTGTCAAACTTACTGGTAATTGCAGCCCATCAAGGTCTTACAAAATGTTATGCAATTGTAGTTAGCAGAGGTCAAAACTCCGCCTGAGAATTTTCAAAATTCACAAAAAACGTAGTTTCATTTAGTGAAAACTAACGGTATATCACACTGAGATACCATTTCACACCTACTAAAATAGATAAAATTGAAAATACTAACAGTACAAAATTTTAGTAAGGATGTGGAGCAACTGGAACTGCCCTACATTGCTGGTGGAAGTGTAAAATACTACAACTTTGGAAAACTCTTAGGCAATTTCTTATAAAGTTAAACATGCACCTATACTATGACCCAGTAATTCCATGCCTTGATATTTACTGAAGAGACATGAAAACGTAAGTCCATAGACTTGTTTAAAAAATGTTCATAACAGTTTTACTTTAAATGGCTAAAAAGTGGAAAACAGCCCAAATATTCACTGTTAGGAGAATGGATAAACTAAATGTACTATAGCCATAAAATGGAATACTACTCGGCAATAAAAAGAACAAACTATTTATACAATATGGATCCCTAAAAAACTACATTGGGTAAAAGAAGTCAGGCGGAAAAGAGTGCATATCATGTAATTCCCTTTATATGAAGAATAGAAAATAATCCATGGATAAAAGTCAGAACAGTATTTATCTCTTAGGGAAAGGACTGAATGAAAGGCAATCCAAGGGAATTTCCTCAGGTGTTAAAAATGTTTTATATTTTGAGTAGGGTGTGGGTTAAATGGAGGTTAAATATCTTTCAAAATTCATCAAACTATATGCTTAAGATCTGTGCATTTCAGGGCTTCCCTGGTGGCACAGCGGTTAAGAATCTGCCTGCCAATGCAGGGGACATGGGTTCAAGCCCTGGTCCAGTATGATCCCACATGCCGCGGAGCAACTAAGCCCATGCGCCACAACTACTGAGCCTCTGCTCTAGAGCCTGTAAGCCACAACTACTGAGCCCGCATGCCACAACTACTGAAGCCCACATGCCACAACTACTGAAGCCCGCATGCCTAGAGCCCGTGCTCCGCAACGAGAAGCCACCAGAATGAGCAGTCCATGCCCTGCAATGAAGAGTAGCCCCCGCTCAGCACAGCAAGAGAAAGCCCACATGCAGCAACAAAGACCCAATGTAGCCAAAAATAAATAAATAAATAAAAATTTTAAAAAAAGGTCTGTGCATTTCACTGTGTATATATTATACCTTAATTTTAAATTTAAAAAAAAAAATCTAAGGATAGACATCAAGCTTACTCTGAAACGAGAAACCATAAGAAAGAGGAAGAGCTTAGTGAAACCAGAAGGAAAGATCTAGAAGGAGGTAGCCAGCGACCTTACTGCAGGGACATTCTCCAGACAAATATAAGTCATAGAATCTGCATGTGGAACTCCGTCACGCATATTATCTAGCCTTTACCTATTTAGTTTTTTGTTTAATTAAAGTATAATTGACTTACAATATTATATTAGTTTCAGGTGTACAACATAGTGATTTGATATTTTCATACATTACAAAATGATCACAACAATAAGTCTAGTTACCATCTGTCACCATACAAAGTTACTGCAATATTATTGGCTATATTCCCTATGCTTTCGCCTCTTTAATCTTAGATACTTCCTAGCACTTGCCTCTCTGGAACTTAATCCCTGGCTTTTAGCTCTGCCCAGTGGTACTCACAGATGATAACGAGTCCTTCCTCCATGGGATAGCATTTAAAATATTTATTGAGAGTCATCATGCCTCTTTAGTCTTCTCTCATCCAGTTCCTTACTTCATTTATATCCACCATGGACCCCAAGGCCCTTCTCCACTCAGATTCCTCTCCTCTTAACAGATCTCCATTTGCTAATGGGCTATGCTTTTATTAATTAATCTAAGTTTACATTTGCATTTTTGGAAGTCATGTCACTTTTTCAAATGAACTGCTATTCAGCCATGTTTCTCCTGTGCTATGCATGGGCAGCGGATCAAAATCACAGAATGTTAAAGGCAGAAGGTGCCTCAAGAATTGTCCAGTCCAAACTACTCCTTAAACCCCTGAAGAAATTGAGGTTCAAAGATTGATCAACCAGAAGTTTTCAGCAAGTTTATGAGGAAATCAGTCAACGTCCTGTCCTTGTTTCCCTATACTATAACGTCTACTACTGCCACATGTGTAGTTTCAGTCTCTAATCTTTAGAACTTTTTGATCTTGCAAAACTGAAACTCTACACCCATTAAACAATTCCCCATTTTTCCCTCTCCCCAGCCCCTGATAACCACCATTCTACTTCGTTTCTATGAGTTTGACTATTCTAGACACCTCATATACATGGAACCAGACAGTATTTGTCTTTTGGGGACTGCCTGTTTCACTTAGCATAATGTCCTCAAGGTTCATCCATGTTGCAATATGTGTCAGAAAGTCCTTCCTTTTTAAGGCTGAATAATATTCTATTGTATGAACATGCCACATTTTGTTTATCCATTCCTCTGTTGATGGACACTTGGGTTGCTTCCACCTTCTGACTATTGTGAATAATGCTGCTATGAACAGGGGTGTGCTCAAATGAAAAAAACTTAATTATTTTTCTTCGTAGTTATAAATGATATCAGAAGTTAGCAAAAGCAGAAGCCAATAAATCAAACATTATGCTCTTGGCAATAGACTAATAAAAGTTTCCATATAAAGTATAAACAGTCAATTTAACAGTCTTTACCAAGTTCAATATGAAAAATCCTGTACTTGCCAAATATATAATTAGAAGAAACTTTTAGAAAAAGAAAATAGTATGCTTCAGTTTTACATATATTATATATGTAAAGTTTCTAATTTTACTAAATTCGATGAATAATTAAAAGCTAAAAGCAGATATAATGACATCACTTGAAAAGTATTCAATGTAATACAAGGAGTTATTTCCTTATTAATCACTGTAACTAAACTCCTTCAAAATAATTGTCCTGTGTTAATAAGAAAATATCTTGAGATTCATTCCGCAGTGTTTTTGGAGAATAGCAGCTAAAGACTTTTTTTAAACTGTGTACACTGAATAAGAGAAATGATTTAAACATATGGCTAGTTCTGCAGCTATAACTTGGCAGATGGTTAATACTAAGTTTGAAAAACTGAAATGGAGTTGCTCACCATCTTAATATACCATGTGATCTTATTTACCTGTTTAATAACCTCTGTGTCTTTCTATGATATAGATTGTTTGCATAATGGCTGTACAAGACAAGACTATAGAAAATACGTGTTAAATATAAGAAAAGGAAGTAAAACAACTATAACAATTTACCTCAAGAATAATAACACTGATTTACTTATAAAGTCTTTAAATAAAAGTATAGTAAACCTAATCACCTTATTAAACGTTCTATTAAATCATGTCCCTCACATCCTACATGTGTAACTCTTACTCTAATGCAGGAAGCCTCTAACAGTAGTGTTAAGTGCTGTGGTTCTTCCACCCCTAGGTATATGATAGAGTTCTATGCCTCTAAAAATAATAAAACAACTACAAAGATCAGTCCCCTACCCAAGCCAGCCTCATGCGTTTACTAGAAACTTTTCCGGTTGGATTGTGATGTGGCCATAGAGAGGAAATTTTTAAATCTTTACCTATAGTCTGCATATTTTAATTTTTCATGCATAGAGTCTGAAAGTGTCCATTATTTCTGATTGTTCACATATGGAACAGACCAGAGTTGTACAAAAATTTGTTTAGGGAAATAAATGTCTAACAGTTATAAAAAGGATTACTCACTGACATAAAGTAGCGAAGAAATTCCATTTGGTAGGAGACAAAAACACAAAGGTGATTAAATATATACAGCTGATTCTCGCTATTTGCAGTAGTTATGTTCTATAAGGTTGCTACCAACGCTGAACTATTGCTCCAGGGAGAAATACAAGGTTAGACTCCTATGAGTCTCTGGCCACAAAATTTTCATCAACCAAAACACCCCTTGCCATTATACAGGTTCATTTTCCAATGTACTTGTTAAACAAGCCAGTCTCATCTGTACTGAAAACCTGTTCTTCCACATAACCCTTTCTCTGTGTAACACTTTACAGGTATTTTTGAATTCTTTGGCAGCATCCTGATCTGCAGAACTTGCCTCACCTTCAGGTTTAACATTTTTCACACCATATCACCTTTTGAAAGGTGTGAGCCAGCCAGAACTAGCCAAGGAGGATTTAATATTTTCCTGACCCTGAGTAATATGACCATAAATTTCTTTGGCTTTCAGCATTTCAGCCTCACAGCAATGCTATCCACTGCATTTTAAAAATCAGTTGTCATCTCATAAATCTACCAATATAGCCACTTATCCATAGCTTTATCACACACCATCGATGTTATTTTAGCACTGGAGCAGCCTCACACATGGATTGAAGAATTTCCTCTGGTTCCATCAGTCCCCAGACTGAGATCACCTAAGACTAACCCCCAGGTTAAGTGTGATCCTGAGGCACTTGACCACTGTGGCCTTTATAATCTCCCTGATAGTAGGAGAAACTATTTTTGTTCTTTTCTCTCCCCATATAATCATAAACCAGAAATTCAAAGAAATAATTTCTAGAGGGGCTGATTTTTCTAATTTTTTCAGTCAGCTGTATCACAGTAATATAAAATAAACTGCACATACTTAAAGTGTATGGTTTGATAGGTTTTGACACTTGGATAAACCCATGAAACCATCACTACAATAGAAATAATGAATATATACCCACAAAAGTTACCTCGTATCCTTTCATAATCCTTCCCTCCTACTCATCCCAGTCTCTCTCCCCATGCCTCCACTGATCTTCTTTTCATTACTATAAATTAATTTGCATTTTCTAGACTTATATATAAATGAAATCATCCAGTATGATTTTTTTTTTGGTCTGACGTTTTTTATTCAGCACAATTTTTTTTTTTGAGATTCATCCATGTGGTTGTATACTTCAGCAGTTCATAGCTTTTTTATTATTGAGTGGTATTCCATTGTGTGGGTATATCACAACTGTTTGTTCATTGATCTGTTGCTGGACACTTGTACTGTGTCCAGTTTGGGGCTAGGAGCATTCATGTACAAGTTGTATACGGACATTGTTGGGAAACAATGTTCAATGAACATTTTCACTTTTCTGTATGGGTCAGAGCTTTCTGAGCAAAGAACACTGGCATTTGTGTTAAGAGATAACTGAGTAGTATCCTTAAGGATAGAGACAACCAGAGAGATGTGAAGACTTATCTCTCCCTAAAGACATTATTTACTTACATTTCAGAAGATAATGACCCTAGAGACTTTCTCTCCCCTCCCCAGAGAGGCTTTGCTTACATTCAAATCTTGCTCTCTCTCTGGAAGGGAAAAAAGGGATATATTTGCCAGCTGCTCTATATAAAATTCATAATTTTGGAATTCCTCTCCTGTGGTGAAAATCCCTCCCCACGCACAGGACCGTTAGGCCCTCACTGTGTCAGTTGTGGATTATTGAGGCATGAAGGAATGGCACTAAGATGCTCCGTGAGTAAATAATTGCTTTGCTCTGACCCAGCAACTTTGTGCTTCCTGTCAGGATAAGTGAATAAAGATACAAAAACTTAACTGACATATGCTTTCATTTTTCTTGGATAAATAGCTAGGAGTGAAATAGCTAGATCATAAGGTAGGTGTATATTAAACTTTTAAAGAAACTTCCCAACTGTTTTATAAATTGGATGTACCACTTTACATTCTCACAAGCAATATATGAGGACTCCCATTTCTTCTCATTGTCTCTAACACTTGATATTGTTGATCCTTTTTACAGTAAACATTCTAGTAAATAGTTTCATCTCACTGTGGTTTTAATTTGCATTTCTCTAATGATTAATAATATGGAGTACCTTTTCATGTGCTTATTTGCTATCTGTAAATCTTCTTTGGTGATGTTTCCGTTCAAATTGTTGGCCCTGTTCAAAAGTTTCATTTTAATTGGGTGGTTTGTCTCATTACTGAGTTGAAATATTTAGGAACATATTCTAGGATACAAGTCCTTTGTCAGATATGTGTTTGGCAAACAGTTTCTCATGAAAGGGCTTGACTTCATGTTCATAACAGTGTCTTTTGAAGAGTAAAACATTTCAATTTAGAGTCCAACTTAGTAACTTTCTTTTATAGTTCATGATTTTGGGGCCCTGTTTAAAAAAATCTTTGCCAAACCCAAGATCACTATTTTCTACTATACTTTATTCTAGAAGTTTTATATATTTACATTTTAAATTTAAGAATATGATCAATTGTAAGTTCATTTTTATATATGGTATAACATGTGGATCCAAGGTGTGTTTTCCTTTGCAAATGGATACTCAGTTATTCTAGCACCATTTCCTTCTCCATTGCATCTTTGTTAAATATAAGTTGTCCAACATGTGTGGGTCTATTTCTCAGCTCTCTCTTGTCTTCCGTTAATCTAGTTGTCTATCTTTATTCAAATGCCACATCATCTTGATAATTGTGGCTTTACAACAGGCTTGAAATTAGTGTTAGCCCTTTAACTGTGATTTTTTTCTGTCAAACTTGTTTTGCTTATTCTAGGTCCTTTGTAATTCCGTATGAATGAATTTTAGAATTAGCTTGTCATTTTAAAAAAGCTTGCTGGTATTTTGACTGGGACTGCATTGGATCTATACACCAATTTGTGTAGAACTGGCATCTTAACAATACTGTGTCTTCTGACCCATCAACACACTATATCTCTACAATTTTTAGGTCTTTAATTTCTCTCATCAGTGCCTTTAGTTTTCAGTGTACAGACTGTACAACTCTTATTAGATTTATCTCTAAGTATTTTGTATTTTGATGCTATTATATTGTTTTCCAATTTCAACTTTGTTTGTTGCTAGTATATAGAAACACAATTGATGTTTGTATATCAGTTGCATATTCTGTAACCTTGATGAACATGCTCCTTGTTGACTAGTTACATTTGTGTGACTTTTTAGTTACATTTATGTAGATGCCATAGCTCACTGATGCCCTTTCCTTATTTCCCATCTTTTTCTTGGTTTCATTTTGTATAGTTTCTATTGTGAAGTCTTCAAATTCATTCATCTTATCTTCTTTAGTGTCTAATCTGTGTATTTTTATCTCAGTGTTTTAATCATATACAGTGTATTTTTCATCTCAGACATTGTAGTTTTCATCTCCAGAAATTTAATTTGGGTCTTTTAAAAAATACCTTCATGTTTCTACTTAAATTTTTGAAGATAAGGTCTACAGTTATAATTGTTCGGTGCCCTTGCCTGCTAATTCTAACATGTGTCATTTCTGAATCAGTTTCTATTGTTAATTTTTTCTCATTATGGGTTGTGTTTTCCTGCTTCTTTGCATGCCTGGTAATTGTTAATTGGATATCATAACTTGTTGGGTGCAGGATATTTTTGTATTCATAAAAATATTATTAAGGTTTTTCCTTGATGCAGTTAAGTTGCTGGGCAACAGTTTGATTCTTTCAGGTCTTGCTTTTTAATATTTGTAAGGAAGAGCTAGAGTCATATTTACTTTAAAGCTAATTATTTCCCTCTATTGAGTCAAGACTTCTGCGTACTCTATCCACTTCTCTGTGAATTCTAAGATTTTCCAGTCTGGTTCATAGTCTATTCCTAGTCCTGTAGTGAGCATTAGGTATTATTTCCTCTAATAATTTTGAATGGGTCTTTTCATAGCCTTAAATCCTTTCCCTGTCACTGAAGTAAGGATACCCAATATGGCCCTGATTGAACTTGAGTGGCTTGGCATTAGTCAGGTAACTATCCTGAAGCAATCACTGTGGCTTGGGAGATGCTGCGTTGTGTTTGGAACAGGGATTGAATCCCTGTCAAGCCTAGGACCAGGGTGCACTCAACAGCGCCACACTACATGGGCTGAGAGTCAGGTAGAAATGCCTCCCCAGAAGGTAATCAAGGCAGATGGGATGGCTAAGTGGAGAAAAATAGAACAAAACAAAACAAAACCAAAAATGACACCTGTTATACGCTTATTATAAGAATTATGAGAAAGTAAGTAGAGAAAACGTACTTTAGTCATTCAATTAAAAAGTTGTAGGTCTTTTTGTTTTCCTTTTTTGGTTTGTTTTGCTTCTGAGTCATTTTGTTAACAGTTATAGTTTCATAATAATTCAACTGAGATAAATTAATTATCTGGTTCATTATAAATGCTCTCTGTTCAAGATCATAAACAAAATACACTTTTATTAATAAAATATTCCCAGTGCAGAGAAAATACTAAGAAAATACTGAAAATAATAAGAAGCCTTGCCTTCATCATTAGTCTATAGTAAACTTTTACATCACTTTGTCAATTATTTAACTTTTCAAGATATATTTTTACAATTCTGTAAAATAAAGACTTTCATGATTTATTTTACACTAAAGACCAGGAATATGCAAACATATAGCTATTGTTAGTAAAGATTTCAAAAATTTATCTCGCCTTAAATTAATTTAAATAAGGTCACCTATCCCTTGTTGACGAGTGGGTTTCACACTGCCTCTTGTCAACAGAGCAAATGAGGAGAAAGTACACATTTCTTCCCCCTTTATTTATAAATGATTTATGAGTAGGTAAATATATCCTAAGTAAGATAACAACATTGTCATCAAAGCATATATTACTTATTTTTCAATGATCTTTTCTACATATTCCAGAGTTTCTTTAAAAGTAGGATCACCATTAAAACATAATTAAAAAGTGTTGGGCTTCCCTGGTGGTGCAGTGGTTGAGAGTCCGCCTGCTGATGCAGGGGACATGGGTTCGTGCCCCGGTCCAGGAAGACCCCACATGCCATGGAGCGGCTAGGCCCGTGAGTCATGGCCGCTGAGCCTGCATGTCTGGAGCCTGTGCTCCGCAACAGGAGAGGCCACAACAGTGAGAGGCCCACGTACCGCGAAAAAAAAAAAACGTTATTCAATATATCTTTCACTTTTTTTATCATGAATGAGTAACAAGGAATCAAGCAGTTTATATTAGAATCCTTTCTGTCTCCTAACTGCAGCTGTTTAAAGTGGCATAAAATTCATTTTAAAACTTTCAAAAGTTGTGAACTAAGAGTTCTTTAAATCAAAATTTTGTGACATAAGTAAAGGTGTATCTGCCTACCCTTCAGAATAATGCAATGCCTAACTAGGAAGTGCTAGCTGGGGTCACCTCTCTGGATGCATTTAATCTACACCTGGCCTACTCCTCCTCACAAACCACCCCTAATTGCTAGTATAATTATATAAAGTTTGAATTACTTTTTTTTTGCATGCATCAATGCATCATTTCAGATATGCTTAAGCTTTCCATTTGTCCTCTATGATTTTTCTAAAATGTTAGTTCTTTGAAGAAAATGATATAGTAGCTCATCAACTTAAATTGAATAATCCTTTTCATCCTATGGACTACATCAATGCAATCTATGTGATTTTATTATTTATTTCTCATCTTAATGGATGGTGTTGATTTGCCTCTACTTAAAATTTAAAATTACCTAAAACTCTTTTCAAAGTTATAAAAGAGTTTTTGATTATAGGACTCTTTCTGACTAAATTTACAAAAATAATGACTTAGAATGATAGTTGCTAAAACAATTAGCATTTTTTTTCTGGTTTATTTTAGATGGCTACATAACGTGATTTTATTTTTCAAGATATTTTTACAAACTTTCCTTATTCACTTTATCTCACCACAGTGTCAATTCAGCTGAGTAGCAGCTACTCAGAAACTTACCACATAACCTTAGAAAGTGTATATTGATTTGTGACACAAACTCATCACCTAGCATGTTTTAAATGACCAGCTGTTAAAACATTAATAGATGATTCTTTAATATATCCACTTAAAGATTAAGTATTCAGACTCTGATATCAGAAACCCCAAACTTCTTTAAATGGATTAAATCTATATTTTGTTAGAAAGCAATCATAGAACTGACCAGGAATTCCAATTATAGCCAACGTGAAAATATAGATACTGAATGTGAAAAAATTGAAACCATTAAAAACAGGTAGCAGGCAATGAAAGACAGGGATGCCTAAAAGACAGGAAACAAAGGAAGTAATTAAGCCTTACTATTGCTCCAAATCACTGTCTTGACAACAATTCCAGGCTGTGATCTATGAAGGGGAACACAGGCAGAGCCTGGAAGAGTCTATAACTGAAGAGACAGAGCTGAGAGTTCATGGAGACCAGAGCAGATAGAGTTCTCAAGACAGAGAACCAGAGATGAGAGAGCTACAAAGAAGAAGAACCCCAGAGTTCTGAAAAGGGTTTCCCTCAACTATTCAAAGTACTGATCAGATCATGTATGCTAAGAAACTACCTGAGTCTAGAGAACGAATCATCTGAAAACAATAAAGTACCTCAGACAGGGCCAGAAAAAATGAATGTTCCTACAAGTCAAGTTGGAATACTTCGTAATTCATGGGATATTTGGTAGAGTTACTAGAATGGTATTGCCTCATTAGAACAATGTTTGACCTCACATAACAAATCTTAAAAGCAAACCAAAAAAATCAAACTGTTTTCAAGTAACTTAACTACATTCTCGAACAAAGCTCAAGAATATTTATAATGATACAAAAATACTCAGTATAGATAATATTACAAGGTCTGGCATGCAATAAAAACTTACTAGATATGCAAAAGTATGGGAAAAAACATGAAAACAAAATCTACAAAATCAACCCATAACTGACATGGATGTTAGAATTAACAGAAAAGAACATTAACAGAGGTATTAAAACTCTATTCTAGGGACTTCTCTGGTGGAGCAGTGGTTAATAATCTGCCCTCCAAGGCAGGGGACACAGGTTCGATCCCTGGTCCGGAAAGATCCCACAAGCCACGGAGCAAGTAAGCCCATGCGCAACAACTACTGAGCCTGTGCTCTAGACCCTATGTGCCTAGAGCCCATGCTCTGCAACAAGAGAAGCCACTGCAATAAGAAGCCTGTGCACCACAATCAACAGTAGCCCCCACTTGCCGCAATTACAGAAAGCCCACATGCAGCAATGAAGACCCAACACAGCCAAAAAATAAATTAATTTAAAAAACCCTCTATTCCATATGATAAGAAGCTACAGAGAGATTTAACTTTTCAAATAGAGACATAGAAGACATAAAAATTACAAATTAAATTCTAGAGGTAAAAACTACAACATATGACACGAAAAATGCACTGGATGAGAGTAACAGCAGACTAAACTTTGCAAAGAAAAATTAGAAGAAATAGCAATGCAAACTATCCAAAATGAAAAAAAAAAAAGATAAAATGACTCAAAAACAAATGAAGAGAGAATTAGTGACCTGTGGTACAATTTCAAGTGACCTAATATCTGTATAATTCAATTGTCCGAAGGTAAAGAGAGAGGATAAAGGGCAGAAAATTAGTTGAGAAAATACTGGATAAAAAATTCCCAAAATTTATTAAATGTATAAACCCACACATCCAGAATATCTACAAAGTCCAAGTACATAAGAAACAAAGAAAACTACAGAAAGTCACATCACAATTAAAATTCTCTAAAAAGAGCATTACTATGGAAATAAATTAGAAATCAATAACAAAAATATCTGTAAAATACCACCAATTTTTAAAAAGTAAATAATGTATCCAAGTAACCATGAGTCAAGAAGAAATCAAAAGGAAAATTATAAATAGTTGAAGTGAATGAAAATGAAAATCTATAAAATTTGTGGGATGAAGATAAAGCAGTACTAGATTAAGAAATTTACAGAACAAGTTGCCTTTATTAGAATAGGTGAAAACTTTCAAATAAATCTCAGGTTTGTTTTATAAAACTAAGAAAGCAGAGTAAGCTCAACCTAAAGTAAGCAGAATAAAAGATATAATAAAGATTAAAGTAAAAAAAATCAATGAAATGAAAAATAGAAAAATAATAGACAAAAACCAATAAAACAAAGAGCTAGTTCTTTGAGATCAATATATTTAATCAAGTCCCTAGCCATAACGATCAATTAAAAAGGCCACAAGTTACCAATATTAATAATGAGAGATGTGCATCACTACATATTCTATGGATATTAAGAGGATAATAAGGGGACATTATGAATAATTTTATATTAATAAATTTGACAATTTTGATAAAATTGGACCAATTCTTTGAAAGACACAAACTACCAAAGCTCTGTAATAGGACCTGAATATCCCTAAATCTATTAGAAAAATTAAATTTGTAGTTAAAAACATTCTTACAAAGAAAATTCCAATTTCAAGTGACTTTACTGGTGATTGTTTTCAGAAAACCAAAGGGAATACTTTCCAATTCATTGTATAAAGCCAACGTTGACCTAAAAGCAAAACAAAGCATTATACAAAAGTACAACTAGTGACCAATACCTCTCCTGAATATAGATGCAAAATTATTAACAAAATTTTAGCAAACAAAACTCAATAACATAAAAAAAGGGATAATACATTTTAATCAACCAGCATGTAAACCAGAATGCAAAGTTTAACAACTGAAAATCAATAAATATAATCCATTATAATAGAAAACTAAAAGAAAAAAAATCACATAATCATCATCTCTATTAACACAGAAAAATCATTTAACAAAATTCAACCACCATTCAACATTTTTAAAATCCTTCAATAAACTAGGAATAGAAGGGAACTTCCTCAATATTGATAAAGAGTGTCTACAAGTAATCCTACATGTAGCATCATACTTACTGGTGAAAAACTAAATGCTTTCTCCTTAATACCTGCTCTCTCAAGAAAAAGAAAGAAATGGTATTCGTATTTGAAAGAAAGAAGTAAAACTACCTTTATTCACAGATGACATTATCATCTATGTAAAAA
Source organism: Globicephala melas (assembly GCF_963455315.2). Classification (NCBI taxonomy): domain Eukaryota; kingdom Metazoa; phylum Chordata; class Mammalia; order Artiodactyla; family Delphinidae; genus Globicephala; species Globicephala melas. The sequence goes on along the minus strand of NC_083327.1, from coordinate 32,446,781 downwards.
AATCCTATAGAGTCTAGAAAAAAAAAGAACTAATAAGTGAGTTTATTAAGGTTGGAAGATACAAAATAGATATGAAAAATATATTGTACACTAGCAGTGAACAATCAAAAATTGAAATTGGAAGAGATACAAGAAAGTTACTGTTTTTTCCGACAGAAAATCTATGAGCTTCTTTCTGGAGCATACATGTTACTCAAAATAATAAACATAGCTATTTTAATAGTTTAACTAAAGAAACACATTTTGGAAAAAATTTTAAAATTGGAAAGCAATACTGTAGAATCAAAAATGTGACATAATTAGGGATGAATCTAACAAAAGATGTACCTGGTTTACACGCTGAAAACTAAAACACACTGCTATGAGAAGTCAAAGATGACCAAAATAAATAGAATGACAAACTGTGTTGATGAATCATAAAACCCAGTATTGCTAAGACAGCAATTTTCTACAAATTGACATGTAGATTTGATGCCATCCCAATTTAAATCCCTGCATGCTTTGCTTTAGCAATCGACAACCTAATTTTAAAATCACATAGAAATACACAAGGACTTATAATAAGCAAAACAACTTTGATAATGAAAAGTTGGAGAACTAATACTAGCTAATTTCAAGACTGACTTTAAAGCTGTAATAACCAAGGCAGTGTGATTCAGTGTACAGATAGAGAAATAGATGAATAGAACAGAATAGAATGCTATAATAGACCCACACATATATAAACAGCTAATTTTGGATAAACATTTAAAGACAAGTCATTAAACAAATATAATGATTTCTACAAATGGTGCTAGAACAATTTGATATCCATATAAAAAAAATTGAACTTTGATCTATACCTTGCACTGTATACAGAAGTTAGCTTAAAATGGATCATAGGGGACTTCCCTGGTGGCCCAGTGGTTAAGACTCTGCTTTCCAATGCAGGGGGCACAGGCTCCATCCCTGGTCGGGGAACTAAGGTCCCATATGCCATGGGGTGTGGCCAAAATTTTTTTAAATAAATAATCTATTTAATGGCCTAAAACTGGTGTTTTAGGATCAATGGGTCAAAAAAAAAAAAATGGATCATAGGCCTCACTGTAATACATTAAACCATAAAACTCTAGAATAAAACATAAGAGAATATTTTTCTTAGATTAGGCAGAGACTTCTTAGATACAACAACAAAAGCATGATCCAGAAAAGAAAAATTGTTAAACTTGACTGCCTCAAAATTAAAAACTTCTGTTCCTTGAGAGACACTGAAATGAGAATGTAAAAACAAATCACAGACCAAGAGAAAATATTTAAAAACCTGTATCTGATAAAGGACTTGTATCTACAATATATAAAGACCTCTCAAAACTCAATAATAAGAAAACAAACAACCCAATTTTTTAAAAAAATGGGTCAAAAATTTGAGCAGAGATTTTTACCAAGGAAAATATATCAATGGCAGGTAAGTATATGAAAATATGATCAACATCATTAAGCATTATGAAAATAAAAACTCAAATTAAAATCAGATGCTACTACATATCTATTAGAGTGACTAAAACTAGAAACACCACACCAAGTATGGTAAGTACACTGCTGGTGAAAATGTAAATTGGTACAACCACTTTGGAAAACAACTTGGCAGTTTATTAAGAAGTTAAAAGGATACCTATCCCATGATCCAGCTATTTCACTAATAAGCATTTACCTAAGAGAAATGAAAGCACATGTCCATACAAAAGCTTGTGCATGAATGCTCATAGTAGCATTTTTTTTCTGTGAGAGTCCAAAACTGGTAATGCCCAAGTGTCCATCAATAAGTAAATGGATAAACAAATTATGGTGTATCCATACATTAGATTACTTACAGCAATAAAAAAGAATTGATACACACAACAGTATGGATGAATTTCAAAATAATTATGCTGAGTAAAAGGAACTAGACAATACACACTGTCCAATTCCTTTTCAGTGAGAACTAATCTATAGTGACAGAAAGCAGGAAAGGAGTTATCTGGGAATAGAGGGGGAAGGGCAGGATTACAAAGGAGCAAAAGGAAACTTTGGGGGATGATAGATATATTTACTGGGTATTTGCATGAGTCAAAATATATCAAACTGGACATTTTTGATATGTACATTTTATGGTATGTCAATTTTATATTAATAAACTGTTTTAAAATTAAATCAAAACTAAACAAACAAAAGACAAGTAGAGACCGGAAATTATCAGGTCTGTGTAGCACAATGGATCTAGCTGGGCCTAAGGTGAGATCTGCCCCAGCACTCTGTAGTTCAGTGTGTGAATAAACTTAATCTCTGAGGAAGTTGTTTTAGGTTGGATTTACTGTCAATAGAAACAAAGGAAGTTTTAACTGATATAAAGTGTCTTTTTTACCTTATCCTCTGGGGTGAATTCTTAATTGTTCAAAATTATACCAATTACATTAAAAATTGAGATTTGACATAACCACTAAAACCCTACCTGGTCTCCCAAGGCCTTGTCTTCATATATGCTTCACTCCCAGGAACCACAAGGTAGAAATAAAGTGACTGCATTTCCTCTGCATCCCATGAGCTAGCAGTATCTACTGATGATAACTCATCACTGCTTCTATCCTCACTAGGTCTATTAGGGTTTAGCAAATAACCCTAGATTGCAATGGACGTGCTTATACTAAAATATTATTTCTTGTTTATCCGAAATTCAAATTTAACTGGGCACTGTGTATTTTATCTGGAATCTCTAGGTGAGATAAATAATCCCAGATTTATATCTTTGACAGTTTATATCTGTATCTTTATATCTATATCCTGGAACTATTTTTGTTACCAAACAGAAATCATTTTAGGTATTTCAAGCAGAATGAGATTGAATAAAGAGAATTCTATACTTACAAATATGTTGGAAGGAAGAAAAATAAAGGTCAGAGAAGTTTCCTTCTATATTTCAAGTGTACAACTAGATTTCAGGAAATCTAATGCTCGGGTTAGAAACAGCTACAAACCAGTTCCACTGGTCATGGCTACCTAACGGCAACTTACAGACTGGGAGAAAATATTTGCAAACCTCATATCTGATAAGGGGTTAATGTCCAAATCTCCAAAGAACTTATATGACTCAGTAGCCAAAAAATAAATAACTCAATTTAAAAATGAGTAAAAGAAGCTGAATAGACATTTTTTCAAAGACATACAGATGGCCAACAGGTACATGAAGAGTGCTCAACTTCACAAACCACTGGGGAAATGCAAATCTAAACCACAATGAGCTATCACCTCACACCTCTTAGGACGTCTATTATCAAAAACATAAGAAATAACAAGTGCTGGTGAGGATGTAGAGAAAAGGGAATTCTTGTATACTGTTAGTGGAAATGTAAACTGGTATACCCATTATAGGAAACAGTATAGAAAGTTCCTCTAGAAATTTAAAACAGAACTACCATATGATCCAGCTATCCTAGTTCTGGGTATTTATCCAAAGGAAATGAAACCAGGATCTTGAAGAGATATCTGTACTCCCATGTTCACTGTAGCACTATTCACAATAGCCAAATATTAGGTATGTAAACAACCTAAGTGTCTGTTGACGGATGGATGGATGAAGAAAATGTGAGATACACACACACACACACACACACACACACACACACACACACTATGGAATATCACTCAGTCTTAAAAAAGAAGGAAATCCTGCCATTTACAACAACATGGATGAACATGGAGGGCATTATGCTAAGTAAAATAAGTCAGAGAAAGAAAAAGAAAAATAGTATATGATTTTCCTAACATGTACAATCTAAAAAAAAAAGTTGAACTCACAGAAACAGAGTAGAAAAGTGGTTGCCAGGGGCTGGCAGGTTGGGGTAATAGGGAGAGGTTGGTAAAAGGTTACAAACTTTTAGCTATAAAATGAATAAGGTTTGAGGATCTAATGTATAACATGGTGACTACAGCTGATAATACTGTATTGTATAAATTTCCTAAGAAAGTAGAATTTGCGTTTTCACCAAAAAAAAAAAAAAAGTAAATATGTGAGGTGATGGATGACAATGTATACATATATCAAATCATCACATTATACACTTTAAATATATTATAATTGTTTGTCAATTATATTTCAATAAATCTGAGGGTGGGGAGAGCACATACTGTGTGCGTTAATTTATATGAATTTCAAAAATAAGCAGAGATGATCTAAGGTGTTAGAAGTCAGAAGAGTGGTTACCTCTGTGGTTGGAGGGTGAGATTGATTGACATGTAACAGGAAGGATTCTTCTTGGGTGCTGAAAATATTCTGTGTCTTTTTAACAGGGTGTTGATTACATAGATAAATACATACATAAATATTCATCAAGCTATAAATTTAATATTAATGTACTTTACAGGGTACATGTTCTATTCCAATTAAAAAGTTTTTTCAAAAGTCACGTGTGCAGAAGCCAACACATTTATTTATCACTACCAGAGGAAGAACAATATTCTCTACTTTCCTTACAACTTTCAAATTTCATCAAATGTCTCTCACTGATGAAAACTGGAGTCATACCAGCAAAAGATTCTGGGGAATTTAGTTCCCAGGATTCTGGGCTTACAAAACAGGGAACAGTATAAAAGGAAGTAAGAATAAGTGCCGAGTATCCCTAGCAATCCATTTATCTTGTAAGAATGTAATTAAAAGCAAAGAATAAACAGTGTTCTAGAATATGGCACTACGGATGATATTTTAAAAATATTCCTCTTGGAATATCCTAGGATTCATAATTAAAATCCAAGAGAGGTGCGTGCGTGTGTGTGTGTGTGTGTGTGTGTATGTGTGTGTGTGTGTATTTTAACCAGGATAGCAATATGAGGGAAACATGGTTACCTAGGAACTAGAGTATTAAAATTATGAGTCCCGGGGCTTCCCTGGTGGCGCAGTGGTTGAGAGTCCGCCTGCTGATGCAGGGGACACGGGTTCGTGCCCCGTTCCGTAAGATCCCACATGCCGCAGAGCGGCTAGACCCGTGAGCCATGGTCACTGAGCCTGCGCGTCCGGAACCTGTGCTCCGGAACGGGAGAGGCCGCAACAGTTAGAGGCCCGCGTACCGCAAAAAAAAAAAAAAAAGAGAGAAAAAAAGAAAAAATTTATGAGTCCCTATACAATTCCATGATTAAAATTTAAATGTTCTTAGAATGTAGGAATGACAATTTTAATTAGACTATAACAGAACAAAACACAAGCATTGATTCTCTAACAAAAGAATTGTTATTGAAATGACAGAAAATGCAACAAAATTAAAATAACACATTTCAACAACTCTCTTAACATAACCCATGATATAAAAAATAAGTATACCTTATTTATGTTTTTATTTTCCTTGTTTTATTTATTTTGCTTAGAAACTTAATCTTTGAATGCACCACGTCTAGCTTCAAGCTTATCAATCCAGTTTTATGATTTTTTTAATTAGCACATTTTACTAGAAATATTTTGCATATTATAAAGCGTCTTGCCATTAATGGTGTACTTTTCAAGTTTTTTCCAAATTAAAAAAACCTGATTATACACACCATAAACCAATAGTTCAATGTTTTATCGCACCATATTACAACTACAAAACCTATGTTGTTACAGAGAATCATAAGTTTGTAAGGCTTACAAAGAACAGTGAAAGTACTTTTTAAAGATTTGTTATGTAGTCCTCTGCGAATTTTCATCTTTAATGCTATCCCCATTGCTACAATTTGCCATGTGTTCTCACCCATCCTCCTGCTACTGCCTAGACAATATCATAACTCTTTTTCATTTGGAAGCCTCCAATTGTAGTCTTACCTTGGTATAAATTTGACATGTCTCCTTATGAGGAGGAACATAGGGCTACCCACAAAATAAAGATACTTTGCCTCACTCCACCTGTCATTTGATCTTTTCCCACCTCTACTGGGAGTGGGAACACTAGGATCATTTGAATGTAGTGTCCTCACATATCTCAGCATGGTCCTAAGGAGAAAAACACAGTCTCTCTAATGGAAAGTATTCTCCCTATCTTCCTCAAATAGCATATTTTGCAATTTCAAGTTGACTGATCATTTCCTTCTGATTTATCGTATACCACTGTGCTGCATGTGTCATCCAATAAACTATTCATGAGAACATTTGCAGCAGGATTACTAGGAAAAAAAAAAAAGACAACTCAAAAACTACATTTACCAACATCAAGGTCCTCTCTCTTACCATTCTCTTTTTTCAGGAACATTACCACCCCCTTATTTCAATATTGTAGTCATTTGACATTTTCCATACATTTTCCATACATCATTGAAGACTTCTGTCTGAGTTGGATGAGAACATTTTCAAACATGTAGAATTCAGTACCACATCTCTGACCCACCATAACATCTGTAACTTTTCTGTGAAAGCTTTTGTTCCTTCATCACTTCTTGGACTTCCATGTGCTATTTGGCATTCTTTCCCTAATTCTGTTTTCTTAGTGATCTCTGAACTTATTTTACAAAATATTTTCAATTCTTCCCCTCTTCTTCGTTACACTCATCTAAATCTGACCACAATTGTCTTCCCTTGAATATGCTTTAGTATATGTAAGTTGCACATACTCTTGTTTGTTTGTGGGGTTTTTTTTTTTTGCCTTTTCACCATCTCTTAACATATTATTTCTTTTAACTATTTATGTTTTAATTTACACTCTCACTTTTTTCTATCTATGCATACAAGAGGCCCCATGATACAATGGGAAGGCATTGGAGAGGCAAGAGATCTGGGGTTAATCCTGGCATATTAACTCTCTCTTTGACTCTAGGCAAACCACTGCCCCTCTGTGGGTCTCACTTTCCTCACTGTAAATGAGGAAGCTGATTGGGATGCTCTGTGAAGTTATGCTAGTGTTAGAAATTCTGTAGTTCTAAGAATCAGTAACTATATCTATGTCTATAGGCTATATCTATACCTATCTATCTATTTCCCTGTTACAGTCGATCTATTTCTTGGACAAAAATAGAATCAAACTTTTTCTCCCAGTTTCCAGTTCTAAATTCTGCAATATTATATTACTTTTTTGGTTCCTTTTTACTTGAACTCCTACTTTATTTGTTGTCTGCTTCTTCCTGTTTTGTGTCTGAACTTTAGAGAAATCAGACTGTAAAAGCTGTGAACATTCTGCTCTGTAAGTCTCAAACCTGGCAACATTTGTGAAGCTGCTCAGTTTATGAACACATGTGCACATACACGCACACATACACACACTTTGCTGCTTCTGGAATCATACTGGTCTAAGTTCAAACCCTAGCTATACACTTCTCTCTCTAAGCCATAGTTTCCTCAAATGTGAAAAGAAAGTAATATCCCATAATATCTGTTATGAGAATTAAATAGGATAATGATGTATATATAGTGCTCTGCACAGCGCCAGTACGTAGTAGGTCTTAAGCTGTTCTCCTTCTCCTCCTTCTCATTAGTTTAATATTACTTCACATATAAAATGTAACTCAGTTCCTTGAGGCAAGTCAACTTCCTTTGTCCTCCACACCAGGCACAAGAACTGTGACTCCAGTGGAAAGATGGGGTCCTTCAGATCCCTGGATCTATTCTCAATAACACTTAGAAGAGTTCTTTATTTAAAGATTTTCTGGCAATAATAAAAGGATTTGTTGGCAATGACTAAATCAACTCTCCATAAGGAAACTACATAAAGTTTATTCTAAGATGTAAACGTCAGTTCCAGAACACCCCCTCTTCCCGAAGGAACTGGCACCTCACTTGGCCAGTGTAATCAAGGTGATAACATTTGCCTTGGCCCTGCATGGAACCTCTTCCAGATTTTGTCACATGCAGATTCCTTCTTTGCCCCAATAGGAACTGCTTTGTCTTCTTACCACGAAATCAATGACTCTAACTGTATCCTTACCCTTACCCTTATTCTTTGCCTTCTCCATTATAGTGGAAGCCATGACTTGCCCACCCTCCACTTGTGCTCCAGATCCTGCTTCCATTCACCTTCTCGGAGGCTTTTACTCCATGGTCACCTCTTTCTCTCCTGCGTTACTGATTCCATCTCAACCATGTCATTCCCATCTGCTCTTGACATGTTCTAGGATATATTCTCCTTAAAAAGTAAACCTTCTCCCTCAATCCTAAATCCTCCTGTAGCTGATACTCCACCTCTGATCCCCCTTCACAGCAAAACTTCTCAAAAATCTGCTCTCCTCTTCATTTCCTCAACTTCCATTCATTCTTCAATCACTCTGGCTTCCTTCATGATTGAATCACAAGTTTTCTTTGTATGATAACCAATAAACCATCATCTGGTCAAATCCAAGCCCATCTCTCTGGTCTTCTCTGCCTTAGCCTCTTAACAGCATTCACGGAGCACTCACTTTTTCTTAAAATATTTTCCCCTCCACTTCCATGTTGCCACACAATCTTGGCTTTCCTTTTATTCACCCTCTATCTCCTTTGCTGGATCATCCTCTTTTCCAACATCTAAATATTAGAGAACCTTGGGGCTCAGTCCTGAGAGGTTTGATCTTAATCTTTCTGAATTTAGTTTCTCCATCTGTAATCTCCTCCAGCTCCCTAAATAGAATTGCTGCTTTTCAATTGACTTCCAAAATCTTAACTCTATCACCAAGCTCCTCCCTTATATATCTTGTATTTCTACCTAGATACCCAATAGGCATCTACTTGACATGTTCTAAATCAATCTCTTAATATAACCCCCTCAGTTCTTCCAGTCCTTCCCATCTCAGTAAATGGCACCATCATCTTTCCTGTTATTCAAGCTAAACACATAGCCTTACCCTTGACTCCTCTTTCCTCCCCTCCCCCAATTTAATCTAGTTATTATTAATCTATGCCTATTATTTCCAACTATGAAATATATCTCAAAATATCCGTTTTTCTTTGCCTCAGATGCCACAATGCCCAGTTAAGCCATCATCATGCTTTCATGTTACCTGGGCAGAGAACTTGGAGTGAAGGGGCATTAAATCATAATGCTGATATATCTACATGACAAGGAGTTTCCCCAATCTTCAGCTCTGTCTTTTCAAGAAGGAATTTTAACGGATAGGGGAGGCATACGATGTATACTTACTCCATTAGAAGAAGAACTGGAGTGAAGAAGAAATGCACTTACAAGTACAAAGAACACATGGACCAAATGGATATGATATTCCTTTTTTGGAAGGTCCCTAAGTATTGACTAGTAGGAAAGCATAATGGTAATAGTTTAAAAATTAAATTAGAAATAAACCCATGCTTTGAATGTGTTAATCCAAAATGACTCCAAAATGCAACAGTTCTGTCTTTCTAATCTGAATATGTTAAATCTGCAACTTTTTCTGAAGGCTCAAAATCGTTGTGTTTTCAGTATGTTGTAGCAATAAATGAGATTTGGTAGAAAATACATCTTCATGTGTGAAGTTAGAACTTAAAATAATTCTAATTTATTCCTCTTGTATCCCCACATCCCCACCTCTCATACAGCCCAAAAAATAGTCATTTGGGACACTGCTATGTAACTCCTTCACGCTCTAAAGTAATAAATTACTGTCACATAAAAGCATAATTTAATATTGACTCAGTTTTTATTGTGGGATCTAGCAAATATCTCTTGCAATTCGAGTTACCTTCCAATTCTCTTATTGGTTTCTTCACTTTGGGGAGCAGGGAGTTGCTAATTTTTTTATTTGCTTGTTTGCTTAGCTCTATGCCACCTTTCTGAAGCCTAGCATAGGACAGATGAGGCAATGTAATGACGGAAAGATGGCCACCCTCTGAATCCTCTGTTTATATTTACCTCAGTGGTTGGCTTTCCCTGCTCTCTAGAGAAGAGAGAGTCTCTGCTCTGGTCTTTCAAATATTTTAAGAGAACTAAAATCTTAACTTTGGTTTCTCTCATTGCCATCTTTATTCTTCTAGCTTCTACCAAACAATAATTTTTCTCTTGTCCTCCACCTCCCAGATGACTTTATTCCCCTCAGCTATTCCTTTAAATCTTTCTCTGCCAATCAGAGTTCCAATGCTACCCTACTCTATAGTATGTTCTCACTGTAATTTTGTGAAATACATGTGCATTAGTTGACTCAAGACATCCTTTGAATTTCTCTCTTGCCCTACTGCCATTCTGACTACATTTTTCAATTCTATTACTTTCCTATTCTATATTTCCACTTGTTATAGCATCTATATTTTTACCTCTATCAAAGTCACAGTGTCTCTTAGCCACACCTTTTCTGATCTTTACTTTATTGAGTGATATTCTTTATTCTTGGCTTATTCAGAGGAATCACTAAAATCTTTCTGAAGTCCTGGCCTCTCTTCCATCATGTATCCTCCAAAGTCTGATCCATTTTTTTCCCCCACCAATATGAAGCTTACAGAAAATTCACTATTAACAAGGATTTTAATTATCTCAAACATGTCTCTTGTGTTCAATCCAACTGAGTTTCTAATCAGCGTTCCCTGGTTAAACAACTCTTCTCAGCCCCCTGTGGCAAGCCTTCACTGTGATTCTCCCCTCGAAGGTACCACCAGCAGCATCCTCTTAGAGCCTGAACAACATCTTTCAAGCTTACTCTCAAGCTCCTCCCCAAACTAGTCCTTATTTTTTAAAAAAAAATCTAAGCTAACAAGATGAGTTTGCTTTCCTTTTCCTCTCCCTTCTTTTGTTTCTCTTTTCCACACTAACTCATCTTTTCACTATCACTCCTCTCTTTGAAAGTCCCCATTGGCAGGGCACCTAGACACTGACACGGGCTTGGCTTGAGCTGAGGACCACCGCTGAGAGCTCGTCACAGGCAAGCATCACCTGGTGGGCACCTACTGTGGCTTTCCTCTTCCACAAGGACCACAGTAGCCTGAACAAATGCTCACCTGTTGCTTTCCCCTGACTCCTCCAACACCTGAACCACCTGAGCTTTTAGCTGCAGATTGAAAATTGGAAGCATTGAAAATTGTTTTAGGAGTCCTGGGCCCTTTACTCCTAATATTTCCTGTAAATTAAACGTGGTTTGCTTTCCTCACTCTTTGCTCTTCCTTTACACCTCATCCCAGGGACATTCATGCTGCCTCATCAGAAATACAAGCCTCTCACACAGGTAAAAGAGGGTCCACAAACTACATTTGATAGGAAAGCTATTTGAACTGTATTTGCTCTAGTATTTGTAATTACTTCTAACCTGGAAATTACAGGGGTCTGCTGTGATCTAATCTGGCAGGGTGTCACAATCAAAGAAACATAGTCAAACAAACAAAAGATTTCAAATCTGCATTCATCCCTTAAGAAAGCCCAAAAGGCAGAGTAAAAGATCTTTAAAATCCTTTCTAGCCATCATTGCCACTCTCAATACTCTCCACACAGGCAGAGATCCTCACAAAAACTCAATCCATATTTTCTCTCTTTCCATATTTCCTCTCTTATGCTAATGGCTAAAAATCACTCCTTCTTTAGCTCATGAATGCAGCTCCTTTGGTCTACACACTACTTTCCCATTTCCCTCCTTCATGTCATCACTTCATCTACCATGTCTTCCCCAGAAACTCAAGATCTCCACTTATCGAACATTCCAAAGCACAGAGGAAAGAGGTGTAGTGAATATTCTTCTCTCACAAGAATCAGCACATCAGCCAAACTCTGTACAACAAAGGAGAGCCCATGAACTGACCCATCACTGAAGAATAGAATTCTCCCTCCTTTAAAGTGGGCACAGGAGTGAGAAAAAACTATGAATATGGTGAGTAGCTTATTTTTTACAAAGTTCAAATCCATATTACTTGACTATCTCCTGCACAGAAAAGCTTAGAGATATTTTCTGACTATACTCCTACCTCTATGATGCATTTAATGTAACCTTTCTACATAAAGGTCTAGAATTAATCAATATGTAGATCTAGTGCATACAGAGCACTTCTGTAATATGGCAGTGAAAAGAACATTAGTCTAAGAGTTAGAAGACCTAGAACTAAACTCTGCACTATCGCTGGCTGAATGACACTTAACAAGTCACTTGCTGTCTTAGTTTGGGTTCTCCAGAAGCAGAACCTAATGTAAATATTTAAGTACAATTAGCTGACATGGATGATGACTCCAAGAAACATGAGTTATTGAGTAGCAAAGTGAGATAGAAAAAAGGCAAGAAGTCAGTAACAGATGTATTATGCCCCATTGTGAGCAACTGGAACTTAATCCTGCTGGGAACTCTGAGAGACTGTATAGGAGATACCCCAGAAGTTATCCCCCTCCAGGATGAAGGAGACAGGATATTCAAATAGCAATTTCTATCAGACATTGGTTGAGGAGTTTTTTTGTGAAGAGAGGAGGTATTAATTCTAGTCTTCCCTTAGAACAGACAGAGAAGGATCTGTTGATCAGAATAAGCACTCAAAGAGTCACAAATCCTATCAGTTGGAAGATTTTACAGGGTACATGGAAATAGTAAATATCAAGGGGCTATGAGTAGGACACTTGTACTGTCTTGCTACATTCCTCCCCTTGCACCACTCAGATTCACTCATACCTCATGAAGGTCCTTCCATCCTGTCATCAATTCACAATTTCTTTTGTAAAATTACCTTAGGAATATTAGTGGAATAAGCTACAGTCCTCACTGCTTCAGCTGATTATGAGACCATAATTGATATGTCCTTTCTTTATCACTCATGCTAGCTTTTTCTTCCTCCCCAACCAGCGCTTCAGCTTCTCTCAGTTGCTTGCCTGTTAAGGTACCCCAGCCTCTCATTCCTGAGGGGTCTGCGTCCTGGTTCTTGTACCCTTGTCAGAAGCGGCTGCTGCAGTGCGAATTCAAAGTTATCAGGCGTGGAAGCACCAAGAGGCACCTCACTGAATCCCCTGGTCTCCAGACAGGCTCTTTCTTTCCTCCATTAGGTACCAGCAACTCTATCTCCTCTTGATAATCAGGGTCAGTTATCCTGCCAGTATTGTAATGTCTTTCTTTGCCTGCTTGTCTACTATTATGAGAAGCATGAAATTACTAGATGATAGTCCTAGCTAAGATTTAACGGAACACTTATCATGTCTGTTGGCAAAAGACTTACTTCCCATTCTGGGACCCAAGACCTCTAATCCAGCAGAGTTTAAAGTTGTGGAAGGAGGAATCATAAATTCCCCCAATCAAACTGATGTTAAGAATAGCCACTCTGACTTCCATCCCTTGGTTCCTTTTCTATCATCAGGGACACAGAGCCATAAAATGGCAAGCAATTCAAGTATATAATACCTCTTGAAAGCAGCACCTCACCTCTTCAAAGCTTCATCCCCAGCTGGCTTCATAACCATGCCTTTAAGAACTAAATTACACAGCATTCCATCAGACCAGCAGTTTCTGGGTGATGCACATAATGGTAGAATAGGTCCCTAGGTCATATGTTCATTGTTGAACCTCTAACCCTGTGAGTGCTTCCCTTGATCCAAGGAATGTCATGTGGAATTCCATTATGATAAATCAGACACTTTGTGGGTCCCTCTGATTGCGGTTGCTGGAAAGGTAAAAGGTCACATTTATTGTCAATTTGAAAGCAATCTGGCATGCACAGAAATGAGAAATGCCAAAGGGATATGGGTGGGGCACTGACATTATCTGCAAAGTGCCTGAATCTGTCTCCTCATCTATAAATTGGACCAAATAATAATATATCTCAAAGGATTTCTATGGGAACTTGCTTTTGAAGTAGTATAGAAATGTAAACTATAAATATTCAGTTTTTTGATAGAAGCTACAAAAGAAATAAATATCATACTCCAGCCTCCAGAAAATGAGAACCTGGAGTTTTCTTTTAGATTATATTTCATACTTAGCCACCTGTAGTTAATATGTGACTTTAAATCTAAGATATAAAAATGAGGCAACTAAAAAGAAAAGCCATCTTAACTTACAAATGAAAAACAGAAAATAAAGATTTCCATTTTCAAAAGGATTGTTGCTCTTAATAAAACATACAAAAGAAACTAAGAATAATTAATTTTTTAAAAATAAAGTCTGTAATTAAATATTTGGGCAGTTGATGGAGGGGAAGGTCATTTACTGGTTTATCTTAGAAAATATGATCACTGAATGACACCCTCGATTTCAAAAATTAATAAGAGTAATCATTAGAGTAGATTTTAAAATATTATTTCAAAACCTATTAAATTGCTTTAAATATATCAATGGTATTTTCTTTCTATGAGGATCAACTAAAACTATTTTATACTCAGTAAGTACATATTCATTTTTGTGAAAATCCAGTTCCTGTTAAGCTGTATTAATTTTTGTGAACTTTATAGGGAAAAATGATGGCATGGCCTTAGGAACATGAGGCTATATTGTGAAATGCAAGAGCCAGTCTTGTAGAAAGAAAAGTTGACCAGGAAAGAAAAGGCCCTAGGCTGAGACTATAAAGAATAAGAAAGAAAGTTTAATGGTGCAGAGAGAGCGTTTTTGTACCAAGAAGTTATTTTTAAGAGAAAGAACAGATCTGACCTACTTGGTCCATATATGAACGTTCATGAGTGAGAATAATCTCAGGGAGACAGAAGAAGTTCTCTCAGAAGAATGAGAGTGTCAACCGTCAGATTTGGTAATCAATTAAATTTTTGAAAAATACTGTTATTTTTAGAGAGAGACAGTTTCCATTTGCAGAAATTTTCTTTTTCTTTTGTCATTTGTTATTATGGTTAATTGTAATTGCTTTAACTAAAATATATATATCTGGTTATAAATAAATATCAACATTAACTTTTATGAGGCCACTGTAAAAACTGCACATTCCTGAGGCTGTTCAGTTATTCTCTCATAGCTAAGGAATATCTAGTATCTCTTCTCACCCAGTGTCAGTAACAAACGACTTAGCACAAAATCTTAGCTGCATCTGAAAAATATAGTTAGGTCTGTCTCAAACCTCAAAGTAATAAGAAAAATAGTGGTCAAAGTCACACTCGGTTAAAAAGACATGATGAGATCCCTTACATCTTTTCACAATGGGCAAACATGAAAAGAAAAAATTCATTAATGACAACAAATGCCTGTCTCAAGGTTTCAAGCTGGACAAATCAGGACTTATAACTATATCAATATTCAAGATTAATGTTCTCTTTTGTTCACATGGAGGACCCAAGACATGATTAAAGGTCTGTCTCTTGACCACATCCCCTCCAGTACTCTTTCTGCAAACAAAGAAATGCTTTCCTTCTCATCATCCTTAGAGATAGCTATACCATATTCTCATCCCCACACTCAGGAAAAATTTATATAATATTGTAAAGCAGATTGACTTTATGTATCTTACCACCTGTGGCATAAAAGCTGGTACATATGTATATATATATATTCATATGCACATATGTATATATTTATAATATATATATATTTTATATATACAATAAGTTTTCTTAACTTCTTGATGAGTTACACTTGTCTTCTATCAGCATAGAGGTACTCCCATGCAGTATTTAAAACTGGTGTTCTAGAGGAAATAATATTTTTGGCAATACTGGGGGGAGAGGAGTTTATTTTTTCCATTACAATGCACAAATGCAGAGAAGTTTGTTTCCTTTACACCTTCACACTTGGATGATATTTTAGATACTATTTTTCAAACTACCTTAAAAGAAATGTGCATCTCAAGGTATCTAATGAAGAGGTCAATTCCCAAAAACCAGGATATATGCAAAAAGGAAAAAATGAAATGTTTAAGAAGAGAAAAAAGTTACATGACTGCCAGGACAGGAATTATTTTTAATTACAAGGTAATGATTACAATCAGAATTCCAAGCCCCTGGTCTTACAGTTTATAGTAACATAATTTTCTATGAAATTTAAATATGTAAAAATTGGAATAAATTGTGTCAAAATGGAAAACTAGATCCAATATTTTGTCAAAAATGGATGCTCAATTCAACTTAAAAATTTTAAACTGACTTCCAGTTACATTATACAAATTGAAACAGTTTTGTTCTATTCAAAGGAGAATACAAAAGAGTTAAAAGACAGAGTTTCTGATTTACAGTATCTGGGAGACTATTATTTTATATATTTATTCTATTATGCTTTCTTGTTTAGCAATTTTATTTAGACTTAATTTGCATTACTGACTAACCTGATCACCATACCACAGTTTGAAATGTTAAACAGATACAAGACAAAGTTGATTTTCCCTATTTGCTTCAAACACCTGGCTTTTCCAAGATAGAAAATTTTAATGCAAAGGAAATTCTGTGAACTAAAGATGCCACCTTTATGTAATACTGCTATTAAATGCTTACTACAATCATTTTATAAATTTACAACTGCCTTAGAACACTTCAATTAATGTATACTTAAGATGTTTAACAAAAAAATGTGGTTCTAATGCAAATTTAAATATATAAAACTATCTTAACAAGTAAACCTAATAAGTAAATGTATCAGAGTTCAACAGTAAGAATGTGCTCTGAATATTCTGAATTCTCCTCAAATGACTATACAAAAAAAACATGAAAAAGGATGGGAAAGAAACTAATATTTATTTGAATGCTTTTGTCTGTGTTTTTTCTGTTTTCAGTGCATTACATAGATCACCTTAAAGAGCAATTGTCTTCCCTTCTGTACTCTGAATCAAGGGTTGGCAATTTTTTTTCTATGAAGAGCTAGATAGTAAATATTTTAGGCTTTGCCTGTCTCTGTCACAACTATTAACTGTCAACGTAGCATAAAAGCAGCCACGGACTGTACATAACTGAATGAAGCACCTGTGTTCCAATAAACCATTATTTATTAAGACTGAAATTGGAGTTTCATAAAATTTTTATGTCAAAATATTCTTCTTGTAAATTTTTTGAGCTATTTTTAAAGGTAAAAATTATTCTTAGCTTGCGAATTGTACAAAGAGGTGTCACGCTGAATTTGACCCACAGGCTGGAGTTTACTAACCTCTGCACTAAATTTATTTCAGTATGATCTATACTTTAACAAATTAATGTATTGATATTCTACCAAATTCAATTAAATTCATGGTTTAATTAAAGATCTATTTACTTTCATTCATCTCTTATGCCTCTATGGATTACATTTCCTTTGTGTTTATTTTTCAGCACCCAAAACAATCCCATAAACTTGGGTAGAAATTGATAACTAAAGTCAAGGTGATTACTGCAATATTAAAATTTTAAATTTCATTAATTTTAAAATGAAATCTAAAATGTAATGCCTATGGTCTACAATGAATGCTAAGGTGCTATTTTTTTCTTAACATCTTTATTGGAGTATAATTGTTTTACACTGCTGTGTTCATTTCTGATGTATAACAAAGTGAATCAGCTATACCTATACATATATCCCCATATCTCCTCCCTCTTTCGTCTCCCTCCCACCCTCCCTATCCCATCCCTCTAGGGGGTCACAAAGCACCGAGCTGATCTCCCTGTGCTATGCAGCTGCTTCCCACTAGCTATTTATTTTACATTTAGTAGTATATATAAGTCCATGCCACTCTCTCACTTCCTCACAGCTTACCCTTCCCCCTCCCCGTATCCTCAAGTCCATTCTCTACTTCTGCATCTTTATTCCTGTCCTGCCCCTAGGTTCTTCAGAACCTATTTTTTTTTTTAGATTCATATATATGTGTTAGCATATGGTATTTATTTATCTCTTTCTGACTTACTTCACTATGTATGACAGACTCTCCGTCCATCTACCTCACTACAAATAACTCAATTTCGTTTCTTTTTATGGCTCAGTAATAGTCCATTGTATATATGTGCCACATCTTCTTTAGCCATTCATCTGTCGATGGACACTTAGGTTGCTTCCATGTCCTGGCTATTGTAAATAGTGCTGCAATGAACATTGTGGTACATCTATCTTTTTGAATTATGGTTTTCTCAGAGTATATGCCCAGTAGTGGGATTGCTGGATCATATGGTAATTCTATTTTTAGTTTTTGAAAGAACCACCATACTGTTCTCCATAGTGGCTGTATCAATTTACATTCCCACCAACAGTGCAAGAGGGTTCCCTTTTCTCCACATCCTCTCCGGCATTTACTTTTTGTAGATTTTTTGATGATGGCCATTGACTGGTGTGAGGTGATACCTCACTGTAGTTTTGATTTTCATTTCTCTAATGATTAGTGATGTTGAGCATCCTTTCATGTGTTTGTTGGCAATCTGTATATCTTCTTTAGAGAAATGTCTATTTAGGTCTTCTGACCATTTTTGGATTGGGTTGTTTGTTTTTTTGATACGGAGCTGCATGAGCTGCTTGTAAATTTTGGAGATTAGTCCTTTGTCAGTTGCTTCATTTGCAAGTATTTCTCCCATTCTGAGGGTTGTCTTTTCATCTTGTTTATGGTTTCCTTTGCTGTGCAAAAGATTTTAAGTTTCATTAGGTCCCATTTGTTTATATTTGTTTTTATTCCATTTCTCTAGGAAGTGGGTCAAAAAGGACCTTGCTGTGATTTATGTCATAGAGTGTTCTGCCTATGTTTTCCTCTAAGAGTTTGATAGTGTCTGGCCTTACATTTAGGTCTTTAATCCACTTGGAGTTTATTTTTGTGTATGGTGTTAGGGAATGTTCTACTTTCATTCTTTTACATGTAACTGTCCAGTTTTCCAAGCACCATTTATTGAAGAGGCTGTCTTTTCTCCATTGTATATTCTTGCCTCCTTTATCAAAGATAAGGTGACCGTATATGTGTGGGTTTATCTCTGGGCTTTCTCTCCTGTTCATTGATCTATATTTCTGTTTTTGTGCCAGGACCATAGTGTCTTGATAACTGTAGCTTTGTAGTATAGTCTGAAGTCAGGGAGCCTGATTCCTCCAGCTCCATTTTTCTTCCTCAAGATTGCTTTGGCTATTTGGGGTCTTTTGTGTTTCCCTACAAATTGTGAAATATTTTGTTCTAGTTCTGTGAAAAATGCCATCAGTAGTTTGATAGGGATTGCATTGAATCTGTAGATTGCTTTGGGTAGTATAGTCATTTTCACAATGTTGATTCTTCCAATCCAAGAACATGGTATCTCTCTCCATCTGTTTGTATCATCTTTCATTTCTTTCATCAGTGTCTTATAGTTTTCTGCATACAGGTCCTTTGTCTCCTTACGTAGGTTTATTCCTAGGTATTTTATTCTTTTTGTTGCAATGGTAAATGGGAATGTTTCCTTAATTTCCCATTCAGTTTTTTCATCATTAGTGTACAGGAATGCAAGAAATCTCTGTGCATTAATTTTGTACCCTGCTACTTTACCAAATTCATTGATTAGCTCTAGTAGTTTTCTGGTAGCATCTTTAGGATTCTCTATGTATAGTATCATGTCGTCTGCAAACAGTGACAGCTTTACTTCTATTCTGATTCAGATTCCTTTTATTTCTTTTTCTTCTATGATTGCTGTGGCTAAAACTTGCAAAATTATTTTGAATAACAGTGGTGAGAGTGGGCAACCTTGTCTTGTTCCTGATCTTAGAGGAAATGGTTTCAGTTTTTCACCTTTGAGAACGATTTTGGGTATGGGTTTGTCATATATAGCCTATATTATATTGAGGTAAGTTCCCTGTATGCCTACTTTCTGAAGGGTTTTTATCATAAATGGGTGTTGAATTTTGTCGAAAGCTTTTCCTGCATCTATTGAGATTATCATAGGTTTTTCTCCTTCAATTTGTTAATATGGTTTATCACATTGATTAATTTGCGTATTGAAAAATCCGTGCATTCCTGGGGTAAACCCCACTTGATCATGCTGTGTGATCCTTTTAATGTGCTGTTGGATTCTGTTTGCTAGTATTTTGTTGAGGATTTTTTCATCTATGTTCATCAGTGATATTGGCCTGTAGTTTTCTTTCTTTGTGACATCTTTGTCTGGTTTTGGTATCAGGGTGATGGTGGCCTCATAGAATTAGTTTGGGAGTGTTTCTCCCTCTGCTATACTTTGTAAGAGTTTGAGAAGGATCAGGGTTAGCCCTTCTCTAAATGTCTGATAGAATTCGCCTGTGAAGCCATCTGGTCCTGGGCTTTTGTCTGTTAGAAGATTTTTAATCACAGTCTCAATTTCAGTGCTTGTGATTGGTCTGTTCATATTTTCTATTTCTTCCTGGTTCAGTCTCAGAAGGTTTTTCTTTTCTAAGAATGTGTCTATTTGTTCCAGGTTGTCCATTTTATTGGCATATAGTTGCCTGTAGTAATCTCTCACGATCCTCTGTATTTCTGCAGTGTCAGTTCTTACTTCTCCTTTTTTCGTTTCTAATTCTATTGATTTCCGTCTTCTCCCTTTTTTTCTTATGAGTCTGGCTAATGGTTTATCAATTTTGTTTACCTTCTCAGAGAACCAACTTTTAGTTTTATTGATCTTTGCTATGTCTTTTGGTTGGAGCATTTAATCCATTTACATTGAAGGTAATTATCGATATGTATGTTCCTATTACCATTTCCTTAATTGTTTTCGGTTTGTTATTGTATGTCTTTTCCTTCTCTTGTGTTCCTGCCTAGAGAAGTTCCTTCAGCATTTGCTGTAAAGCTGGTTTGGTGGTGCTGAATTCTCTTGGCTTTGCCTATCTGTAAAGGTTTTAATTTCTCTGTTGAATCTGAATGAGATACTTGCTGGGAAGAGTAATCTTGGTTGTAGGTTTTTCCCTTTCATCGCTTTAAATATGTCCTGCCACTCTCTTCTGGCTTGCAGAGTTTCTGCTGAAAGATCAGCTGTTAACCATATGGGGATTCCCTTGTATGTTATTTGTTGTTTTTCCCTTGCTGCTTTTAATATTTTTTCTTTCTATTTAATTTTTGATAGTTTGATTAATATGTGTCTTGGCGTGTTTGTCCTTGGATTTATCCTTTATGGGACTCTCTGCACTTCCTGGACTTGATTAACTATTTCCTTTCCCATATTAGGCAAGTTTTCAACTATAATCTCTTCATATATTTTCTCAGACCCTTTCTTTTTCTCTTCTTCTTTTGGGACCCCTATAATTCGAATGTTGGTGCCCTTAATGTTGTCCCAGAAGTCTCTGAGACTGTCCTCAGTTCTTTTCATTCTTGTTTCTTTATTCTGCTCTGTGGGAGCTACTTCCACTATTTTATCTCCCGGGTCACTTACCCGTTCTTCTACCTCAGTTATTCTGGCTATTGATGCCTCCTAGAGAATTTTTAATATCATTTATTGTGTTGTTCATCATTGTTTGTTTGCTCTTTACTTCTTCTAGTCCTTGTTAAATGTTTCTTGTATTTTCTCCACTCTATTTCCAAGATTTTGGATCATCTTTACTATCATTAGTCTGAATTCTTTTTCAGGTAGACTGCCTATTTCCTCTTCATTTGTTTGGTCTGGTGGGTTTTTACCTTGCTCTCTCATCTGCTGTGTGTTTCTCTGTGTTCTCATTTTGTTTAACTTACTGTGTTTGGGGTCTCCTTTTCACTGGCTACAGGTTCGTAGTTCCCGTTGTTTTTGGTGTCTGCCTCCAGTGGCTAAGGTTGGTTCAGTGTGTTGTGTAGGCTTCCTGGTGGAGGGGACTGGTGCCTGTTTTCTGGTGGATGAGGCTGGATCTTGTCTTTCTGGTGGGCAGGACCACATCCAGTGGCGTGTTTTGAGGAGTCTGTGAACTTAGTATGATTTCAGGCAGCCTCTCTGCTAATGGTTGGGGTTGTGTTCCTGTCTTGCTAGTTGTTTGGCATAGGGTGTACAGCACTGTAGTTTGCTGGTGGTTGAGTGGAGCTGGGTCTTAGCGTTGAGATGGAGATCTCTGGGAGAGCTTTTGCTGTTTGATATTATGTGGAGCTGAGAGGTCTCTGGTGCAGTGTCCTGAACTTGGCTCTCCCACCTCAGAGGCACAGGTCTGACACCCGGCCAAAGCACCAGGACCCTGTCAGCCACATGGCTTTTGGGAAGTCTGAGGTCTTCTGCAGGCATTCAGTAGGTGTTCTGTAGGAGTTGTTCCACATGTAGATATATTTCTGATGTATTTGTGGGGAGGACGGTTATATCCACATCTTACTCCTCTGCCATCTTGAAGGTCTCCCCCCAGGGTACTTTTTAAAACATAAACCTTTAAAAGATGTTTAATATAATAGTTAAAAACTATATTTTATAGTATATAGAAAAGTATGTTCACTTTGACAAATTGTAATAAGAAATATGAATTCAAAAACATATAAACTAGGATTCTGACCAAGATGATGGAGTAGGAGGGCACAGAGCTTACCTCTCTCCATGAACACATGAAAAATACATCTACTTGTAGAGCAGTTCTCACTGAAAACTAACAAGAGACTGGTAGAAAGACTCTTGTACAACCAAGACTCTAGAAAGATCCACACGGAATTGGGTAGGTAGGGAAGAGGAGAGATTAGGTCAGGACCTGTGCCCCTGGGAGGGGACTTAGAGGAAAGGGGAGAATACACAGGTGGAGATCCTCCCTGGGGAATGAGCGGTTAGAGCCACATATTGAGCACCCCAGCCTTGGGGTCCAACACAGGGAAGACAAGTCTCCCTAGGCTGGTTAGAAAACAAGTGAGACGAGCAAGAGGGCTGTAAGTAACCTAGGTTCCACTCCTGAAGAGCACACAGATGCTTGCTTACTCCTGAAACAAGGTGTAGAGAACAGACTGAAACTGCATGGGACTTCGGACAGTTTCCCATTACTGCTCTGGTGCACACCCCAGCCTGAGTCACGTGCTCACTCTGCCCCACCTTGCCCTTCAACGCAGCTCTACACTAGGGCTGCCATGGGTGAGGGGAATGCTCAACTGAGAGGGATGGGAGCCAGTCCAGCCCAGAAATAGCATCTGAATGGGGGTGGAAGTAGGGCAGTCCTTACTGGCGATGGTAGAGGCAGTCCATCAGAAGCAGACCTGGACTCTGACTGCAGACAGAACCAGCACAGCTTACTCCCAAACTAACACCAAGCCCCACTGCAGGCCTTCTTGCTCCAGCACTGCTCCCCTCTGGGGTGAGGGTTCTGGAGCTGGGAGGTGGAAGAGCACACACTTAGAGGGAAGAGAGCCAAGTTGGACCTGAACCTCAGGGCTTCTGTTCCAGCAACTTGGGACCCGACTCCACCCCCAATAGGGTAGTGTTGGCCACTGAGCAGAGGAGAAGCCCTGGGTCACAAATTGGTCTGGTTCTAGCTCCTCCATGTCCAGCCCCACCTCCTACCAAGGTGATAGCTGACAGCATACCCTGGGGAAAGATGTGACTCATGCTCACATCAGATCGAGCTCTGCCACCAAAGCCACTGGGCACACACAGAGTGTATACGGACACTCCCATATAAGGACATCCCTTCAAGACTGAAGTAGGTAACTGATTTCATAAAGACAGAGAAAGTTAAGCAAAATAAGAAGACAGAGGAATTTGTTTCAACTGAAAGAACAAGAGAAAATTCCTGAAAAAAACCTAATGAAACAGAAATAAATAACTTGCCAGATAAGAGTTCAAAGTATTAGTAATAAGAGTGCTAAACGAATTAGGGGAAAGAAAAGATGAACACATTGAGAATTGTAACAAGGAACTAGAAAATATACAGAAGAACCAGTCAGAGCTGAAGAATAAAATGAGTGAAATGAAAAACACACTAGAAGGAATTAACCGCAGACTAGGTGATACAGAAGAATGCATAAGTGATCTGGAAGATAGAATGCTGGAAATCACTGAACCAGAACAGCAAAAAGAAAAACAAATTAAAAAAATAATAACAGTTTAAGGAACCTCTGGGACAACATCAAGCATACCAACAATTGAATTATAGGGGCCCCAGAAAGAGAAGACAAAGAGAAAGGGGTAGAAAATGTACCTGATGAAAGTTATGTCTGAAAACTTTCTGAATCAGAAGAAAGAAACAGATATCTAAATATAAGAAGCACAGAGGGTCCCAAGCAAGAGGAACCCAAACAGACCCATACCAAGACATATCATAATTAAAGTAGCAAAGTTAAAGATAGAGAATTCTAAAGGCAGCAAGAGAAAAATAAAGAGTCACATACAAGGGAACCCTCCATAAGGCTATCAGCTGATTTTTTCTGCAGAAACTTTGCAAGTCAGAAACTTGAAGCACTTTAATAAATTTAAAGTGCTTAAAGGGAAAGAACTTAGGGTACACCACCCAGCAAGATTATTATTTAAAATTGAAGAGATAAAGAACTTCTCAGACAAGCAAGATCTAAAAGAGTTCATCAATACTAAACCTACCCTAAAAGAAATGTTAAAGGTTCTCCTCTAAGTGGAAAAGAAAAGCCTGAATTCTTGAATCAGTGGACAGACAAAAGCCACCAGGAACCCAACCTTCTATGTTTCTAAGCCAGTGAAATTTGGGGTTTAGTTGTTATGACAGCCAGCATTAGTCTAATGAGTATAACAGCTCATGTGCAAAGTAGAACTATACTCCCGGAGGACATTCCTCCCCCATTCTTTGCCATCTCAATAAATGTGGCACCAACCACTCAGTTTCTCAAGGAGAAATCACCCCAACATCTATTTATAAAACGTAAATAAGATTATGAAAATCCCCTACCTAAAACCCTTCAAAATTTTGTCTGTTAACTGAGACAAATATCTGAATTTCTTATTATAGGTCCTCCAGTATCTTTAACCTCATTTATTTGCCATAGACCCTCTCAGTCCTTGCACTCCAGCTGAACTGGCTTCTTTCAGCTCCTCAAATGTACTAAACTCTTTCCTAATACAAGAAATCTGAGCTTGTGTTACTCTCATCCTGGAATGCTCTGCCCACCGTACTTGACCTGATTAATTCAGACCTCTGCTCAAATGCCACTTCCTCAGAATAGTCTTTCCGATCTCGCTGTGTAATTTAGATCTCCCTTTTTTTCTCTTCCCATAACATTATATTTTTCTTCACATAATTCATTATATTTATAAGTATGTAAACATTTTTCTTTCTATTGATTCGATGTCTATCTCACCTACTAGGCAGAATTTCCCACATGGGTAGCAGGTGACACAAGCGATGCACCTGAGGTTCTATTATTAAAACTGTTATTTATGTTTCTTTTAATCTCATCCCATCAAAATTTATTCTTGAGTTATTTTATGTACTTAGTATATTAGTGAAATAGTACATGCATGCAATTTATAAATAAATATACATATGTTAATTGTTCCTTCTCAAATATTTTTCTAAGAGAGCTATTCAATCAAACAAGTTTTAAAAACATTGCACTAGACCATAAACTCCACAAGAGGAGGGATTATGTCTGTCTCTGTACCCTTCAAATGGCCTTACACATGATTACACCCAATAAATACTTGTTTAATAGGTAAATGAATAATAAGCATCTCCAGTTTACTGTCTTTAATAATTAGTTGGAATTATTATATGTATGCTAGAGTAACTAAAGCTGTATTTGTAAAAACAAATTATTCTAGGCTTGCTTTAATAAAGAGACACAAACCAATTCATAAATAATAGCATGCATTTGCATATAAACAATGTTCTAGAGTCTTCTAAAATTATGTTGTCTCTTTCATAAAGGTTAAACACCACCATCTTCTTTAAGCTATTCATCTAGTCAGTTAAAACTCTCCTCAAGATAACACAAATGGAAATGTCAGCCTTGGCAAATGATCACAAATTCCAAATTAAATAGAATCTGAATTAATGAGGCTTTATGGTATCTTCAAACCAGCAAAAATCATACTATGCTGAAGGTCATTACTTCCATTTTTTAAATGACAAATTTAACTTTTAAGTAAATGTGTGCTCAATAGTGATTCTCAAGCCCTATGGTACATTCATATCTTGCAATCATGTCTTGAGAAACATTGAAATAATTATTACTATTAAACTTCACGTCTTTGGTATAATCAACACCATACTTTTACAATTTTTTCAAATCATATAGTTGCTTTACTATTTTCTAGACATATTAAAAACAGAAAAACTTCCTATTTTTAACATAATCTTTTGTATATAATAGTTTTTTGTTTAAAGCAATTCCAATTACCTGCCCCAGATTTCTTTTACTTCCCTTTCCTTACTTCCCTTTAAGCTACAAGAACCCACTACTAGTTCTTCCTACTAGTAAGCTATCAGAGTGAAGTGACAGAAGGTTTAGCAGGGCATTGATCTCTGATAACTACCAGTCTGTTTCTCTGAAATCAAAGCAGGAAGAATAAGTTGAGAATTTAATCAGAAGCTGGTGACAGACACTAATCTTCACCTACAATTACTAGTAGTATTCCCTCTCATTTGTTATTCATTCAATAGTCAATATTTACAAAACACCCTTATATGCCACGTGTTATAGATTCATGGATGAACAAAACAGACTTAGACCCTGCCTTCATGGACTTCACTGTTCAGCAAGAGAGTTTTACACCTGTGAAAAGATATATAAGTATATTCTTGAAAATTGTGATAAATGCTAAAAATCGAAAGAACAGCTATTCTAATCACAGTCTACCCACAAACTGGTGATTTGATAAATGCAATCGACCATAATAGAGAAAGGAACATTTTTTTAAAAATTCCATTCTGTATATTGGCAAATAGATGAGCAATAGCCGAGACTTTCCTCGTTAGAATTCAAACACTGCGGTGCTGATTCACTCTCAATATCGTAACCACATCAGGCCTTGCTTTTCCCACCAGACTTTATCTCAGTATTCTTGAATCTTTCATGGTTACTCTGTATAGGAAAGTTGAGAAGGGTAAGTTGGGAAGTGGGAGTTAGAGGAAGTCAGAACTTAATTTTTTTTAATATATGTGTAAAATAATAAAATATCTACCATGGTAAACATTAAAGAACATTGAGATAAAGGAAGGGAAAAATAAAAGGCAATTAGAATGCTGACAATGCAATGGTCACTCTTACACACTAGCCAGAAAAAAATATATACATACAGCCTGATTGCATTTGGCCATGGACTATATATATATATATATATATATATATATATATATATATATATATATATATAAATGAATATAAGGAATACACATATATACACATGTTTGGCTACAGGGTATATATATATATATATAAACATATATATAACATATGTATATATATGTTTATATAGGTACATTCCTAAGGAATATATTCTTTATAATATATATATATGTATATTTCTTAGCCAGATACAATCAGGCCAGTTCTAACTGAAATGGGTATCTTTTCCCAAGCACAGCCAGGTTGTGATGACTAACAAAATTCAACACACTCCTAACATTCTCACATTCCAAGCCAAAATAGCATTTTCAGTTGCCTGCACCAACATATTTAATATCATCTAAGGAATAGTCACTCTTCAGTTTCTGCTGTGGAATGTGCTTAATTATCTTTTTTTTTTCCTGAGCTTCCAGAGAAAATATTAATGTAAACTTACAAGACAAATGAGAACACAGTTTAATTGTTACCATTTTTTGGTGTGCAAACTTGGGATTTTTCCTACTGAAATCTGAAACCAGCCCCCAAAACACCAAGGGCAAGGAGAGACCAAGGAAAGAGGCAGAGCACACAAGATTGGTAGGTGGCGGGTTTAATAAGCAAGGGAACTTACTTAGGAGGCTTCTCTTGGGCAGCCACAAGGTGAGTTCATCTCCACGCCAGCCCTCAAGAATCTAAAAAGTTTATATAGAGCCCTTAATGGGATTCAGTCATGTATTCAGTCAGATGGTCTCAACATCACGTTGCTATCTCAAGGCTACGTCCCTGAAAATGGCTCCCACTGTGGGAAAGCAGGGCAGAAGTTACATTCCAAGGAAAGGGGTGAGGAGCCTCGTATTGTCTGGGTCCAGCTCACCAGTGAACTGGCAGTCATATCCTCTTGATCTCCTCCAACACTATTAGTTCAGGAAATGTGTAGTAATTCACTGAGGAGGGGAAGCTCTAAATGAGAATATTCTGTGTGGAACAGCAGCATTCAGAAATGTACTTTCCTCTTCTTGATTATCTTTTCCTTTTTAATGGACATTCTTCTTGTTAATATTGTTATTATTTGAGGTTTCTTTTATCCAACACATAGGGAAGCAAAATATATATTCTTATATAAAAATACAGGTATACCAATAAATTATTTCTACTTGCCAGCTTTCCCAAGGTAAGGTTGCTAGGTCATATTTAGGTGCATTTTTATTGTAATGATTATTTGCTGATCTAATTAGCATTAAAAAAGAATGGCATTTTCTCATATTTCTAGGCAGATTTTAATCTTTCCTATAATTCAATTTTGTGATGATTTAAAAACATCATTTTTACTGGGCATACACACAGAGAAAACCATAATTCAAAAAGACACATGTACCCCAATGTTCATAAAAGCACTAGGACATGGAAGCAACCTAAATGTCCATCAACAGAGGAATGGATAAAGAAGATGTGGTACATACGTTCAATGGAATATTACTCAGCCATAAAAAGGAACAAAAGTGGGTCATTTGTAGAGGTGTGGATGGCCCTAGAGAGTGGCATATAGAGTGAAGTCAGAAAGAGAAAAACAAATATCATATATTAACACATATGTGTAGAATCTAGAAAAATGGTATAGATGACCTTACTTGCAAAGCAGAAATAGAGACACAGACATAGAGAACAAATGTACGGATACCAAGGGGGAAAAGGGTGGGGTGGGAAGAATTGGGATATTGGGATTGACACATATTCACTATTGATACTATGTATAAAATAGAAAACTGAGGGAAACATACTGTATAGCACACAGAACTCTACTTAATGCACTGTGGTGTCCTAAATGGGAGGGAAATCCAAAAATGAGGGGATAAATGTATATGTATGGCTGATTCCTTTTTCTGTGCAGTAGAAGCTAACACAATGTTGTAAAGCAACTATACTCCAATAAAAATTAATTAAAATTTTTTTTAATTAATAAAAACAACAACACAAAAAAATGAGGTAGGGTCAGTAGTTCCTCCCCTTGCAATTACAGCAGAAGAGACACTATATGACCTCTGAGGTTAGGTCATAAAATGTGATATAGCTTCTACCTGGTCCTCTTAAAATACTTGCTCTTAGAATCCAGCTGCCATCCCTGTGTGGAAGCCCAAACTGGCCCCACATAAAACACCATATGGAAAGCCCACACGTAAATGCCAGCCCCCAGCCCAGTTGAGGTCCCAGCCATGCTACACCATCAACTGCCAGATGTGAATGAAGATGTCTTCTAATGATTTCAAACCCCATCCTTCCAGTCTTTCTAGCTGAGGCCCTGACACCACGAAGCAGAGATTAGCTGTCCCACTGTTGTTATTTTATGCTTGCTGAGTTTGGGGATGACCTGTTACTGAAAGAAGAGGGAATTGTTAAATATTAGAAGATAAAAGTATTTAATAGTTTCTGAAAACTATACCTTGAAGCTTTAAGACTCTGAGGTTGTAAAGGACAGGAGCCAGGAAAGCAAGGGAGTTAAAGCAAATGTCTTCAAGTCTTTGTCAAGTTGAATTCCTAATAAAATGGCCCAAAGAGAAAACTGAGTAATTTGGTCTCCTTTAAAATATAAGAAATTACATTTAAAAATATTCATATATGTACCAATAAATCCCATTCCAATCTAAAAAAAAATCATTTTTTCATGTATCTACAAATATCTGAATTTTAGATTTTTAGGACTGTTGCATTTCTTCTATCATGTATCTTCTAATCTCATCTTCTGTACTCATTTATTTTCTTGTTGTTATTTACCTTTTACTTATGGGAGAGGATAATTTTAATTGCTAAAGATTTTAACTATCATGTGTTACATTCTATATATTGTTATAGATTTTTCATACATTTAAGGAGTGAAATACATTTAAGTTTCATGGCATCATGAATTTTGGTACAGTTAGGAAGATATTTTCTACTTCTGTAAGGTGAAATGGACATTTCTTTCCATTCTTCTTTTTTATCAGTTATTATTATTTTTTTCCATTAAACTTTAAGCAAGCCCCCAGAATAGCTAAGTAGCAGCAAATTACTGAATGGACTGCTGCTGAATCCACAGCAATGTTTGAATGAATTAATGAATAAATAAATAAATAAATGTAACTGTGACCAAGTTTCCTAGTCTTCTGCCAAGTCTAAGTGCAACACAAGATTCTTTCATCGCTTAAGAAAGAACTTTAGGCTGAGAATGAGGCCAAGACTTGATGTTGGCCATTCCTTTGAGGGACACTTCTGTCCATGACGATGCCCGGGACAGCTCTCCCTCAGCCATCTTTACCCTGTTCCACAGCCTTAATAGTGATATTTTACAACTGACTGGGAACACAGAACTTTCTTTCTAAAGCAAATTTTAACTGATTTCAAGAAAAATGTCATTTCTCCCCATCAGAAGAGGAAGGTTCAAGAGGAAGGAACCTTGAGTAAAGGAGAGATAGAGGAAAGAAGAGGTAAGCTAGTAGCTTCATCTTTAAATGCAGAGAGCTTGTAATTCTAAATTCTATCTAAAATTGATAGAGCAAAAAAAAAAAAACCTGAGTGAAACTGAATTTTTTATAGTAACAAATGTAAAAAAACAGATGAACTGAAAATAATAACTATATTAGGAAGAGAGGAGGCATAAGATGGAGAGGTGGTATGAATGAGTTTAAGGCCTTGTCTATTGAACTCCTGCTAGAATAGATTATGTCTAAAGTTGATAAATCAAGAAAGAAAAGTAAAAGCATATTATTTGGAGGGCCAGATGTAGTGACAAGAAGGATTAAAAATGGAAATTTGGAACTGGGAATAGTGGAGGGTAGAGCAGAAGTCAGGGAGGGTAGAGCCATATAAGCCTTTCTGCAATTTTATATTTAAATCATGTGCATGAACTACTGTGATAAAACCTAAATATATGCATAAAAAGGCAAAACAAACCCAATGATCAGTCTTAGCATTACCAACAGTTAGACAGTATCGTCTCATAATAAGATGCAGTAACAATGAATTACTGACTATGAATTATTTTTGCCTTAAAAAGAACCTAAATGTAATTGAACATTTATATTCTAACCACTAAACAAGTCAAGAAGGAAGCAATCAACCAAATTCCAAAATGTCGGACATACTAAAGGACAAATGATCTAGTTTCTAACAAATCAATGGCAAATAAAAAGGGTGGGGGAGGAGACTATTACAGCATGAAAGGGACTTAAGAGACATAAAATACGAATACAATATGTGAAACACAATTGATTCCTGATTTGAATAAACCAACTGTAAGGATTCATCTTTGAGAAACAAGAAAATTTGAATATAGACTGGATATCAGATGACATTAAGGAATTACAATAAGGCATGATAATGACAGAATGAGTATGTTAAAAATGCCTTTGTGGTTACAAATGAATATGAAAGTATTTATAGGTAAAATGACATGATATCTTGAATTTGCTTTTAAAATGTCTCAGCAAAATAAAATGTTGGGGGTAGTAGTGATAAAAAATGATGAAAATAAATGATGATTTTTGTCTCCAGGTGATGAGTACATTGTAGTTCATTATACAGTGCTATGTTCTCAATTTTTGTGTATATTTGAAAGTTTCTACAATAAAAAGATTTTTAAATTTTAAGAAGCAAATGGATTCAGATGTACTGGGAGATTTTATTTAGTAACGTATGATTGTGTAGAAAAATTAAAATACATAGATAAGCAAAAGTAAGATTGAAATCATACAATGTTATTGTGATATGTATCACTCCACATCTTTTTCTAAGTATGTGTGTGGGTAAGATAGTGGTGGTTTCCACTTGAAGAAATATGATTTTTCCTGAGAGACAGGAATTAAGACCTGGACAAGAGTGCTGAGCTGATTCTAGGGTTGGTTTGTCACAACTTGTAAAACCCTCTGGACCCAGCTACCGTATACTTTGCCTTGGAAACGGGGTTATGAGTGAATGTTAGAAGAATCATGAGTTTGTGAGCACAGCCAACCTTCCTGTTGGTATTTCTGGTTGAAGAAAAGAACACTGAACAAAGAATTTTCCTCCCTCACAACCCAAGGATCATTGGGCTGGGCAGGAATGTGAACCAGAAGAGGGGGCAGTGAAAGAGCAGGCTTGACCCTAACCATATCATTTCAGGCTGACAAATCACACGGGCAACATCTGCCTTGTTGGAAACCTAGTAAAACAACCAGCATTCAGTGCTATTGTACAGTCCTTCACCCTCAAGGAAGAGCTTTCAATTCTAGCTCTTGCAACATGGCTAGGAAAAGTAGGATGGGTCCTTTCGACTTGAGAAAACAGCCCTAGGTATTCTTGGAAATATCAATGAGGAAGGAGCCCAAGGTGAGAAAAACATTTTACTAGTCTTTGTAGGAAGGTGCTCCACGGTCATGTAGTAAATGTTGGGAACTATTTATTGAAAAGCCATTACTGGCTCCCTAAACAGTTAAGGAGAGTATTTCAGTTAAATACGTATTTACATAAATATGATCATATGTACATACTCTTTGCTTTATCCCATTTAATAAATTGTGAACATGTCAATAAATAAACTATAATGTTATCTTGCTTGCAAGTATTCCATTACAGTACTACACTTCAGTTTGCTCAGTTTACCCTTTATATCTAGATATTTAGGTTGTTTCCCAATTTTTACTATTATAAAAAATGACACCATGGATATTTTTATAGTTAATCTTTGTGCTTATCCTTGTTTTCCTAGGATGAATTTCAAGCAGTAGAATTTCTGAGTCAATATGGTATTGTGAATGAACAAAACAAAATGAACTCCCCAGAACAGAGGTTAGTATATGTAAAGTATTAAATATATGATAAAGTAGACATCATGGATTAGTGTAGAATGGAATTATTTTACAATAAATGCTACTAAGCCAATTGCTAATAGCTATTCATCAGATTTATTTTAATACCCCTCTTTGTTATGTAAATAGTTTAAGATGGCTTACTAAGATATGTATCAAACAGTAAGATAAGGTAAATTTTAGATGGGAGAAACAAAGTGAGGAAAAAACAAACAAAAGGAGAGAGGTGTTTGTTTTAATGCATGCCTTGAAATACTATATATTTGCTGGACATAAGCCACAAACTTTAAATTTCAAGCATCAAATGAGAAGACAGAAAGTAGTTGTAGTTGTTTAATTCACATAGATAATGAAATAAAGACAACTTAGTTGCTAGGAAGAAGCACATATACTTGTCTGTAAACCCTGAAGGAAAATCCCACTAGGCTTTCCTACAGAACAAGGTATAAAAGAAATGGACAACACCCTTACAGTATGCATAGCAATGCATTTCATCAGGCTGTTTACTGCAACATCCTTCAACGTAAGTTAATGGCATTGTGTCGAAGTGCACATCAATACAAACTCCACAGGGGAAGGTGAGCAATAAAATGCAGTCCACACAGGCAGCAACTTATTGTATTGATTTCATCTAGGACAGAGTATCTAAAGGAGGATAAAGAGCATATTTTTTAACTCAATCCCTCTTAAATACAGTTTCTCTCAACCAGAGTTCTGACAGATGTAGACCATTAGTGAGTTTATACTTCTGAAATGTATGACGAGTATAGCCATGTTAAAAGTGGTGAACAGACCAATGAAATCCCTTACAAGTATACATAAACCTTGGTATACGTCCATCTTGTCTCTCTGAAGTGATCAGTGCAAGTAGCTTTAAACAGTTTAGATAGAATAACTGATCAGTAAATGGGTCCATAATCATTAGATCATGGTTGTTAATTAAACACTGATATAAAGATATATTTAATATGTAATATTCCTGCCAGACTGTAAGCTTTGAGGGCAGGAATCATAGCTATCTCACTCATACAGAACTGAAATATCATAGGAATTTACAACCCACCACTACCACCTCTTTGTGTTTGGCATGGAATATTGACCTATAAATTCAGGCTTGTAATTTATAAGCCAAAGAGTGGCACATATGTTGGACAGAATGTTCAGTAAGTTAATCGTCTATAATTTGGGGGGGATTAAAAGAGCTTCTGTTTTATGAAAAACAATACACTAAAACTTGGGATCTCACATCATCAAATTCTACCTGTTGAGTTGAGGAACATGCAAGCAACAGCTAAAGTCCAAAATTAAGACAGATTCTTGACAATGTTAATGTCAGGAATGCCTCCCCAGTTGCTTCATTTAGCTTAAATCTTTTTTTTTTTTAACATCTTTATTGGAGTATAATTGCTTTACACTGGTGTGTAAAGTTTCTGCTTTAGTTTCTGCTTTATAACAAAGTGAATCAGTTATACATATACATATGTTCCCATATCTCTTCCCTCTTGCACCTCCCTCCCTCCCACCCTCCCTATCCGTATTTGGTAGTGTATATATGTCCACGCCACTCTCTCACTTTGTCACAGTTTACCCTTCCCCCTCCCCATATCCTTAAGTCCATTCTCTAGTAGGTCTGTGTCTTTTTTTTTTTTTTTTTTTTTGCGGTACGCTGGTCTCTCACTGCCGTGGCCTCTCCCGTTGCAGAGCACAGGCTCCGGACACGCAGGCTCAGCGGCCATGGCTCACGGGCCCAGCCGCTCCGCGGCATGTGGGATCTTCCCGGATCGGGCCACGAACCCGTATCCCCTGCATCGGCAGGTGGACTCTCAACCACTGCGCCACCAGGGAATCCCCCAGGTCTGTGTCTTTATTCCCGTCTTACCCCTAGGTTCTGTCATACAGAGTGAAGTAAGTCAGAAAGAGAAAAACAAATACCGTATGTTAACATATATATAACCTAAGAAAAAAAAAAAGTCATGAAGAACCTAGCTTAAAGCTTCAATCATACTCTATCTGGGTTCTGCAAAGATGGAGTGGGGACCTTTGGTTTACAAACTGGAAAAAGTAAATCTTCCAGAAGTACTGTACTCCTTAAACAAATGCATCTCTAATTGATGGCCCTGTAGGCAGCTGTGGAGCTCATATTTCACAGCTTGCTTTCCTAGGATGCACCCTGCCTGCTGGCAGATGAGGGCAGGGTCGGGGGTGGGGGAGAAAAGTAAGAAACTTATGAGCCTTCTTCTCTTCATTCTTTGCCCTTGTTTACTTCATGTATGTTTTTCTAGCATGTAGGGCACTTTGTAACATGTCTTGTACTATGAGGCACTTGGACCCTACCTTGTATGTATTCCATATTTTTAACTGAATTGTTACATATTTTAAAATTATCCAATAGCATGTTTTTCCTAAATAAACTAGCAAAAAGTAACTCTGAGATTCTAAGCTCTCCCACTCACGAGTTATGAAGAGTCCAGAGAAAGGTCTGGTGATATCATAATGAATTCTATGCTTAGAATACTGGTTCTATGAAAATGTTCTTATTTGTATTTTTGTTTTTGCTCTGGCAGAACATGTAAAAATAAGTTATTAATACAGAAGTGAAACATGCATAGGAGTAGAAGTCTTATTTTTTCTACTATTACTTTAGGTGATACGCATAGCATGGGACTTCCCTGGTGGCGCAGTACTTAAGAATCTGCCTGCCAAAACAGGGGACACAGGTTCGAGCCCTGGTCTGGGAAGACCCCACATGCAGCAGAGCGACTAAGCCCGTGCACCACAACTACTAAGCCTGCACTCTAGAGCCTGTGAGCCACAACTACTGAGCCCACATGCCACAACTACTGAAGCCCACATGCCTAGAGACTGTGCTCCACAATAAGAGAAGCCACCGCAATGAGAAGCCTGTGTGCCACAACGAAGAGTAGACCCCGCTCACTGCAACTACAGAAAGCCCACGCTCAGCAACAAACACCCAAAACAGCCAAAAAAATAAATAAATACATAAATAGAAGGGACCTACAAAATGGCAGAGGAGTAAGACATGGAGATCACCTTCCTCCCCACAAATACATCAAAAATAGATCTACATGTGGAACAACTCCTACAGAACACCTAGTGAACGTTGGCAGAAGACCTCAGACTTCCTAAAAGGCAAGAAAACCCCACGTACCTAGGTAGGGCAAAAGAAAAAAACAGAGACAAAAGAATAGGGACAGGACCTGCCCCTCTGGGAGGGAGCTGTGAAGGAGGAAAATTTTCCACACACTAGGAAGCCCCTTCACTGGCAGAGACAGGGGGTGGTGGGGGGGAAGCTTCAGAGCCACAGAGGAGAGCGCAGCAACAGGGGTGCAGAGGGCAAAGCAGAGAGATTCCTGCACAGAGGATCGTTGCCGACCTGCACTCACCAGCCTGAAAGGCTTGTCTACTCACCCGCCGGGAAGGGTGGGGGCTGGGAGCTGAGGTTCGGGCTTCGGAGGTCAGATCCCAGGGAGAGGACTGGGGTCGGCTGCATGAACACAGCCTGAAGGGGGCTAGTGCACCACAGCTAGCTGGGAGGTAGTTGGGGCAAAAGTCTGGACTTGCCTAAGAGATAAGATACCACTGTTTCGGGGTGAGCGAGGAGAGGGGATTCAGAGCACTGCCTAAACGAGATCGAGATGGGCGTAAGCTGCGGCTATCAGCTCAGACCCCAGACACGGGCATGAAACGCTAAGGCTGCTGCTGGTACTGCCACCAAGAAGCCTGTGTGCAAGCACAAGTCACTATCCACACACCCCTCCCGGGAGCCTGTGCAGCCCGCCACTACTGCTAGGGTCCTATGATCCAGGGACAACTTCCCTGGGAAGACACACAGCAGGCCTCAGGCTATTGCAACGTCACACCAGCCTCTGCCGCCACAGGCTCTTCCCGCATTCCAATTGTAACTACCATACCCCTCCCTCCCTGCAGCCTGAATGAGCAAGAGCCCCCGAATCAGCCGCGGCTTTAAGAGGGCGACCTACATGCAGACCTCGGGTCAAAACCAAAGCTGAACACCAGAAGCTGTGGAAACAAAGAAGAGAAAGGGAAATTTCTCCCAGCAGCCTCAGGAGCAGTGGATTAAATCTCCACAATCAACTTGAGGTACTCCACATCTGTGGAATACCTGAATAGACAACGAATCATCCCAAAATTGAGGAGGTGGACTTTGGGAGCAACCGCAGACTTGGGGTTTGCTGTATGCGACTGACTAGCTTCTGATTTTTACGTTTATCTTAGTACAGTTTTTAGCACTTGTTATCATTGGTGGATTTGTTTATTGGTTTGGTGGCTCTCCTTGATTTTTTATTTTCTTATTTTAAAAATTTTTTTAATTTTTATTTTTCCACTCATTTATTTTTTTCTTTCTTTTCTCCACACTTTTCTTCTGAGCCGTGTGGCTGAGAGGGTTTTGGTGCTCTGGTCTGGTGTCAGGCCTGAGCCTCTGAGATAGGAGAGCCAAGATCAGGATACTGGACCACCACAGGTCACCTGGCCCCACATAATATCAATCGGCAAGAGCTCTGCCAGAGATCTCTGTCTCAGTGCTAAGACTCAGCTCCACCCAACGGCCAGCAAACTCCAGGGCTGGACACCACATGCCAAACAACTAGCAAGAAAGGAACACAACCCCAACCATTGGCAGGGAGGCTCCCAAAAATCATACTAAGTTCACAGACACCCCAAACACACCACTGGACGAGGCCCTGCCAACCAGAAAGACAAGATCCAGCCTCATCCACCAGAACACAGGCCCCAGTACCCTCCACCAGGAAACCTACACAAAACACTGAAGCAACCACACCCAATGGGGGCAGACACCAAAAACAATAGGAACTACAAACCTGCAGCCTGCGAAAAGAAGACCCCAAACACAGTAAGTTAAAAAAAAATGAGAAAACAGAAATATATGCAGCTAATGAAGGAGCAAGGTAAAAACCCACCAGACCAAACAAATGAAGAGGAAATAGGTAGTCTACCTGGAAAAGAATTCACAGTAACGATAGTAAAGATGATTCAAAATCTTGGAAATAGAATGGAGAAAATACAAGAAACGTTTAACAAGGACCTGGAAGAACTAAAGAGCAAACAAACAATGATGAACAACACAATAAATGAAATTAAAAGCTCTCTAGAAGGAATCAATAGCAGAATAACTGAGGCAGAAGAACGGATAAGTGACCAGGAATATAAAATAGTGGAAATAATTCCCACAGAGCAGAATAAAGAAAAAAGAATGAAAAGAAATGAGGACAGTCTCAGAGACTTCTGGACAACATAAAAGGTACCAACATTTGAATTATAGGGGTCCCAAAAGAAGAAGACAAAAAGAAAGGGACTGAGAAAATATTTGAAGAGATTATAGTTGAAAATTTCCCTAATATGGGAAAGGAAATAGTCAAGTCCAGGAAGAGCACAGAGTCCCATACAGGATAAATCTAAGGAGAAACATGCCAAGACACATATTAATCAAACTATCAAAAATTAAATACAAAGAAAAATATTAAAAGCAGCAAGGGAAAAGCAACAAAAAACATACAAGGGAATCCCCATGTAAGCTGATCTTTCAGCAGAAACTCTGCAAACCAGAAGAGAGTGGCAGGACATATTTAAAGTGATGAAAGGGGAAAACCTACAACAAAGATTACTCTACCCAGCAAGGATCTCGTTCAGATTTGACAGAGAAATTAAAACCTTTACAGACAAGCAAAAGCTAAGAGAATTCAGCACCACCAAACCAGTTTTACAACAAATGCTAAAGGAATTTCTCTAGGCAGGAGACACAAGCGAAGGAAAAGACCTACAAAAACAAACTCAAAACAATTAAGAAAATGGTAACAGGAACATATGTATCGATAATTACCTTAAATGTAAATGGATTAAATGCTCCAACCAAAAGACATGGACTGACTGAATGGATACAAAAACAAGACACATATATATGCTCTCTACAAGAGACCCACTTCATACCTAGGGACACGTACAGAATGAAAGTGAGGGGATGGAAAAAGATATTCCATGCAAATGGAAATCAAAAGAAAGCTGGAGTAGCAATTCTCATATCAGACAACACAGACTTTAAAATAAAGACTGTTGTAAGAGACAAAGAAGGACACTGCATAATGGTCAAGGGATCAATCCAAGAAGGTATAACAATTGTAAATATTTATGCACCCAACATAGAGCACCTCAATACATAAGGCAAATGCTAACAGCAATAAAAGTGGAAATCTACAGTAACACATTAATAGTAGGGGACATTAACACACCACTTATACCAAAGAACAGATCATTCAAAATGAAAATAAATAAGGAAACACAAGCTTTAAATGACACATTAAACAAGGTGGACTTAATTGACATTTATAGGACATTCCATCCAAAACCAACAGAGTACACTTTCTTCTTAAGTACTCATGGAACATTCTCCAGGATAGATCACATCTTGGGTCACAAATCAAGCCTTGGCAAATTTAAGAAAACTGAAAACATATCAAGTATCTTTTCCGACCAAAATGCTATGACACTAGATATAAATTACAGGAAAAAAACTGTAAAAAATACAAACACATGGAGGGTAAACAATATGCTACTAAATAACCAAGAGATCACTGAAGAAATCAAAGAGGAAATCAAAAAGTACCTAGAAACAAATGACAATGAAAACACGATGACCCAAAACCTATGGGATGCAATAAAAACAGTTCTAAGAGGGAAGTTTACAGCAATACAATCCTACATCAAGAAATAGGAAAAATCTCAAGTAAACAACCTAATCTTACACCTAAAGCAACTAGAGAAAGAAGAACAACAACAAAAAAAAACCCCCAAAGTTAGCAGAAGGAAAGAAATCATAAAGATCAGGTCAGAAATAAATGAAAAAGAAATGAAGGAAATGATAGCAAAGATCAATAAAGCTAAAAGCTGGTTCTTTGAGAAGATAAACAAAATTGATAACCACTAGCCAGACTCATCAAGAAAAGAAGGGAGAAGACTCAAATCAACAGAATTAGAAATGAAAAAGGAGAAGTAACAACTGACACTGCAGAAATACAAAGGATCATGAGAGATTACTACAAGCAACTCTATGCCAATAAAATGGACAACCTGGAAGAAATGGACACATTCTTAGAAAAGAACAACGTTCTGAGACTGAACCAGGAAAAAATAGAAAATATGAACAGACCAATCACAAGCACTGAAATTGAGACTGTGATTAAAAATCTTCCAACAAACAAAAGCCCAGGACCAGATGCCTTCACAGGCGAATTCTATCGAACATTTAGAGAAGAGCTGACCCCAATCCTTCTCAAATTCTTCCAAAATATAGCAGAGGGAGGAACACTCACAAACTAATTCTATGAGGCCACCATCACCCTGATACCAAAACCAGACAAAGATGTCACAAAAAAAGGAAATTATAGGCCAATATCACTGATGAACATAGATGCAAAAATCCTCAATAAAATACTAGCAAACAGAATCCAACAGCACATTAAAAAGGGTCACACACCATGATCAAGTGGGATTATCCCAGGAATGCAAGGATTCTTCAATACATGTAAATCGATCAATGTGATACACCATATTAAGAAATTGAAGGAAAAAAAACATATGATAATCTCAATACATGCAGAAAAAGCTTTCAACAAAATTCAACATGCAATTATGATAAAAACTCTCCAGAAAGTGGGTATAGGGGCAACCTACCTCAAAGTAATAAAGGCCATATATGGCAAACCCACAGCCAACATCGTTCTCAATGGTGAAAAACTGAAACCATTTCCTCTAAGATCAGAAACAAGACAAGGTTGCCCACCCTTACCACTATTATTCAACACAGTTTTGGAATTTTTAGCCACAGCAATCAGAGAAGAAAAAGAAACAAAAGGAATCCAAAGCAGAAAAGAAGAAGTAAAGCTGTCACTGTTTGCAGATGACATGATACTATACATAGAGAATCCTAAAGATGCTACCAGAAAACTACTAGAGCTAATCAATGAATTTGGTAAGGTAGCAGAATACAAAATTAATGAGAGATCTCTTGCATTCCTATACACTAATGATGAAAAATCTGAAAGAGAAATTAAGAAACACTCCCATTTACCACTGCAACAAAAAGAATAAAATACATCGAAATAAACATACCTAAGGAGACAAAAGACCTGTATGCAGAAAACTATAAGACACTGATGAAAGAAATGAAAGATGATACAAACAGATGGAGAGAGATACCATGTTCTTGGATTGGAAGAATCAACATTGTGAAAATGACTATACTACCCAAAGCAATCTACAGATTCAATGCAATCCCTATCAAACTACTGATGGCATTTTTCACAGAACTAGAACAAAATATTTCACAATTTGTATGGAAATGCAAAAGACCCCAAATAGCCAAAGCAGTCTGGAGAAAGAAAAATGGAGCGGGAGGAATCAGGCTCCCTGACTTCTGACTATATTACAAAGCTACAATAATAGAAATATAAATCAATGGAACAGGACAGAAAGCCTAGAGATTAACCCCCACACATATGGTCACCTTATATTTGATACAGGAGGCAAGAATATACAATGGAGAAAAGACAGCCTCTTCAATAAGTGGTGCTGGAAAACTGGACAGCTACATGTGAAAGAATGAAATTAGAACACTCCCTAACACCATATACAAAAATAAACTCCAAGTGGATTAAAGACCTAAACGTAAGGCCAGACCCTATAAAATTCTTAGAGGAAGACATAGGCAGAACGCTCTATGACATCAGTCACAGAAAGATCCTTTTTGACACACCTCCTAGAGAAATGGAAATAAAAACAAAAGGAAACAAATGGGATCTAATGAAACTTAAAAGCTTTGCACAGCAAAGGAAACCATAAACAAGACGAAAGATAACCCTTAGAACTGGAGAAAATTTTTGCAAAGAATAAACTGACAAAGGATTAATTTCCAAAATATACAAGCACCTCATGCAGCTCAATATCAAAAAAACAAACAACCCAATCCAAAAATGGGCAGAAGACCTATATAGACATCTCTCCAAAGAAGTTATACAGATTGCCATCAAACACATCAAAGGATGCTCAACATCACTAATCATTAGAGAAATGCAAATCAAAACCACAATGAGGTATCACCTCACACTGGTCAGAATGGCCATCATCAAAAAATCTACAAACAATAAATGCTGGAGAGAGTGTGAAGAAAAGGGAACCCTCTTGCACTGTTGGTGGGAATGTAAATTGATACAGCCACTATGGAGAACAGAATGGAGGTTCCTTAAAAAACTAAAATTAGAGCTCCCATACAACCCAGCAATTCCACTCGTGGGCATATACCCTGAGAAAACCGTAGTTCAAATAGAGTCATGTACCACAATGTTCATTGCAGCTCTATTTACAATAGCCAGGACATGGAAGCAACCTAGGTGTCCATCGACAGATGAGTGGATAAAGAAGATTGGCACATATATACAATGGAATATTACTGAGCCATAAAAGGAAATGAAATTGAGTTATTTGTAGTGAGGTGGATGGTCCTGAAGTCTGTCATACAGAGTAAAGTAATTCAGAAAGAGAAGAACAAATACCGTATGTTAACACATATATATGGAATCTAAAAGAAAAAGAAATGGTTCTGATGAACCTAGGGGCAGGACAGGAATAAAGATGCAGTAGTAGAGAATGGACTTGAGGACATGGGGAGGGGGAAGGGTAAGCTGGGACGAAGTGAGAGAGTAATACTGACATATATACGCTACCAAATGTAAAATAGCTAGTGGGAAGCAGCTGCATAGCACAGGAAGATCAGCTTGGTGCTTTGTGACCACCTAGAGGGGTGTGAATGGGAATGCTGGAGGTAGATGCAAGAGGGAAGGGATATGGGGATATATGTATACATATAGTTGAATCACGTTGTTATACAGCAAAACCAACACAACATTGTGAAGCAATCATACTCCAATAGAGATGTTAAAAAAAAAAAAGGAAGGCCAGATAAACCAGCTTAGGAATTTCCCAGCCAATCCACAGAAGCAGGGGAAAAAATAAATTGGTGGTATTTTAAAAATAAACAAACAAATAAATAAATAAAATTTATTTTAAAAAAATATGCATAGCAAACGAAGAAGTTAAGTGAAATATTTAAATAGTCTTCATATGTATCCTCGATCTTAGTATTAGGGGAAAAAGTAAATTTCAATAATTACATTTGAATTTAACAAAGATTGTATTTAATCCAAGAATCCAAACTAAACTCAGGTAATATTTCATTTGCTGTAAACTCAGTAATCAAGAAAAAAAGTTTTTCTTGAAAATAGAAAAAATGAAATTCATTATTGAAACAACAGTTTGCACAACTACTTGAAGTGAAAAACAATAGAGCCCTACGCTGAAAAAAACAAAGGGCAGGGTAGCATACATCTGCAATTACCCAGGAGCCTAAATCAATGCTACCTATCTGTGGAACACTGATGACTTGCTGGACTATCTCTGCAGAGAATTCTGAAGTAGAAGGGGGAGGGGGATATAGTGATGGAGCAGAAATTGAGAGGGAAAAGGGAGAATTAATGGTCTGAGACTTTAGGAGAGGCAGGCAGGGTCCCTTGGAGTTTGCTAGAGAGAAAGAAAGAATTGAATCGACAAACATGACTTGATCCACTGAGTCAACAAACGTCTGAATGCTTACAACATGCCAGACCACGGTCCAGGCATTAATGACATCAATTTCAAATACTTGAAATAATACCTTCCAAGACATAGAACTTAGTAGTCCTTGATAAAATATTATATAACTGAAGCAAAGTAAGAAATGTGAGTACCAAGAAATGCAGAGCAAATGGCAAGAGTCGACATGAGCAAATAAGCAGGACCGATAACTGCTGGGTTCGACTGTCACAACTAAAGCCTATCATCAGTTGAGGGATGCCAAAGCACTTGTGTTCCTTTGTTTTCATTTTTCTCTTGGAGAAATATGCTTTATACCAGCCTGTATATTAGAACATGACTTATATTTCATAATATAAAGAGTCAGTTTTCAGTTGATGAGAGCAACAGTTTTTTTTTTTTTTTTCTGGTAGCACACATGGAACGTGTGGTCTCCTCTGAACCCCAACACACACACTGCTGATGTTCTTATTTGGATTTATTTGCAGTTTGGAGCAAGATTTATAACTGCAAAACCTCTAAACATAATGGTGACTAAAATTTTATTTGCTTGACAAAATTAACAGTGTTGTAGACCTAAGATCAACAGATCTATAAATCTAAGATAAAAGCTTACTTTGAAACATATAATATTTCAA
The DNA here is from genome assembly GCF_963455315.2 of Globicephala melas. NCBI lineage: Eukaryota > Metazoa > Chordata > Mammalia > Artiodactyla > Delphinidae > Globicephala > Globicephala melas. The sequence goes on along the minus strand of NC_083327.1, from coordinate 32,402,811 downwards.
GGCTCCAGGGCCATATATGTCCTTACAGTGTCAGCTACTTTCTTTTGCCCCAACTCTATTTGAAAAACTGCTGTGGTGTCTTCTCTCCTAATCTGAATTAAGTATCACATTTTTCCTCTGGTCTTGTCCTCACTGAGAGTCGCTAAAGACAGGTGCCCTCCTTCTGTCAGCTGCTTGCTGCTCATCACTCACTGAAATAAGAAGACTCAGATAAAACCTTAGTCTGCTCTACCCCTATTCATCTGAGGGGAAACTTCTTAGGAAAATACCAGGTGCCGTGTATAATTTTATAAATTGTAAGCCAGTTAAAAAACAAAAACTAAATGATTATTACCACAAACATCCAAAAGATACATTCTAACATCTTAAGCATAATAGAAATTCAATAAATATTTGCTGAATCAGTGAACAGATGAATGATAAAGAAAATCAACCTGCTTTTTTATTCACTATAGAGTTGAGTTATACATATCTAATGATACGATGTTCTATTTACTTGTTCTGCATAATATTTTCCATGATTTTATATTGCTGTTCTCTTTTCTAACCTATGAAATACAATATTCTGCAACTTAAGTACATAAAAATTTTAATTACAAGTGGCACATTTTTAGACTGGGGTCTTTTCTCCTTAATAAAAACTATTTTTGACCCAGGAGATAACAGAGCCAAGACCACTTCCATCTATTTGGTCAATGATAACTGACCTAAAATGTCCTAAATTAGGTCATAGCATAAGACACCATACTGGCTGAAACAAGTCATTAGGCTGTTGCAACTTCTGACTTCTTTGGATTTTTCTAGATAATTATAAAAACATATTTTTTTTAAAAAAGGAGAAAAAGTAAAAAAACACTTTTTATACCTCATACAGACATGACATTTAGACCTTCATAGTTCATAATTTCCACAAAAGCTAAATGACTATTGCCAGTCACCTAGAGCTGTCATAGATTATAAAGCAATTGAGACCTTTTTAAGAGCTCATAATGACTATTTTTCCTTAGAATATTATGGCAAGCAACAACTGACATTCAGCTGCATTTAAGTCATTTTGATGGTTTGATTGAATCACATTTATTATTAGGATGAAAAACTCAGAAGGCACATTTTTCATAATCTGTACAAATTATTGTTGTACATGCATTACATAGACTCTTCTCAGTTCCTGAGTTCAAGGGCATAAAGGTAGTCTTGAGATTTTAGCTTTACCTCCATTACCTTGAGTTGGTGCATTAACACTAGACTGTATCCTCAGCATTTTATAGGAACTCTTTCTGTTGCCATAGGGCCTTCATGTCTACATATTTTTATGCATGAGAAGATATATAGAGCTATGACCAGAAGGAAGTATTTCTGAAAGCAAGCCACAATCATAGATAGGTCTTTTAAATAATATGGAAGACAAGTGTAGTGAGCAAATCTGTGTACTGGCTGGAGTGACAGGTACAGATAAAGTCAAGTTCTGGTTATCAAGAAAGGACAGAAAGGGCTTCCCTGGTGGCGCAGTGGTTGAGAGTCCGCCTGCTGATGCAGGGGACACGGGTTCGTGCCCCGGTCCGGGAAGATCCCACATGCCGCGGAGCGGCTGGACCCGTGAGCCATGGCCACTGAGCCTGCATGTCCAGAGCCTGTGCTCCGCAATGGGAGAGGCCACAACAGTGAGAGGCCCGCATACCGCAAAAAAAAAAGAAAGGACAGAAAGAAGCTCAGTGCTTAAGAAAAGTGAATGGAAATGTGCTGCCTGAATGCTCTGAAACAGACACTGAGGTCTGGATGACAGCTTCCATTTTCACTTACTGCTTACACAAGATTGATGACAAGTGGTAGACGAAGGAAAAAAGATCGTCCCAATCCTATATATACACAGCATCTTTCAGCAGTTTCCTTGGGAATATTAAATTTATTGTTTCTAAATCCTAAACCCAGATATAGTTCTAAAGAGTAATCAAGAATCTAACCAAAATTACATTAACACACAGGATTTGAAAGCATGGAATAATGAAAGCTAAAAATACATTTAAGAAGAGAGGTTTGAAATTTAAACTAGTCTTTCATAATATTCAATATATAATTGATCTGATGCATGCACTTAACTTTACAGGATGTAAAATAGCATTCAGTGACATTTTATTTTTACTAAACTTAGGTAACCACACTTTTTTGGAATGCCATCCATGAGTCATGGTACATGTTGAAATCATTCCTCTTTGGTAGCATGAATATATAGGCCTTTAACCAAACATTAAACTATCTCCTATCATTTCTGAAATAGAGTAGATTCAAGGATAGAATCGTATAATAATGGTTCGCTGGTTTTGTATGTGTCAACTTCCTGGTGTATCATCCCTTTCTTCAGTCATAGTGTCAACTGTCATCATCATCATTGTCATCATCATCATCATCATCCTCTAAAATGATAGAATGTTTGTACTAGAAGGAACGTTAGAGATAAAGTTGCCAAAGTGCTTAATTTTCAAGAAATTAAGGTCTAAAGAAGCTAAACAATACAGGACAACCTGGCAAAAGATCAGGAATTCAAGTATCACCACACATAAGCCAATACTTTGCTACTAATTTTGCGTGACTCTGAATGTCTGCTTCTATTATATTGTATTTCATTTCATTCATAGTAAGGCACTATCAAGTATATGTCACATAATTATTTTATATACCATTTTAAAAACTGATAATGGACATTAAACTATGACACACCGCCAACTGTATGCCACATCTTCATTTCAAAGATGTTAATTGTGAAAAAATAGGAGTCTTAGAACTGCTGAAATATGGTTATCACATACTATACATGAAGGAAAGGATCACTTTTTGGACCAATCAAATTCATAATTAGGTAATTGATGATTATCTAATTCATACAACTTTAATTTTATAAGCAATTGAGATCCAGAAGAGCAAGTGACTTTCCTTAAATCACACAGAGATCTGATATAAATATTAAGACTTAAACACAAATTTGGACCAGGTGTGATGGCAGCTTTCATAACTTTAATTCCTGTCTCAAACAGTAGGTCACTCTGTGACAGTGGGTGAGTCATATGGCCCTCTCTCTGAATCACTGGCTTAAGAAAAGAGGTCTGCAATAAGAAGGTAGCACCCAGTGATCTGTGCAAGTCCTTCCAGACCTAATGGTCTTTAATGCATGTATGCAATAGAATATTCTACACACAATATATCACGGTCCTTATTAATTACTTGTAAGAGAAATGGACATCTTTTCTCCATCTTATACTGAATTCAGTAGGAAAGCTATAAAATAAAAATTCAAAATGTTTATGAAGGATCTGATTCTCACCATGTCTACTATAATCACCACTTTCTTTCCACTCTCCCATTTCATGAAAAAATTTATTGAAACTTCAGATATATGTTGGACATCAGTATCTTTGTGGTCATAATTTGTAGATTGTAACAGAGTCTAATGTTCACTATTCACATCTAGACCCAACATATTAGGGTTTGTTAAGCATAAAACCCTGAGAATTCACCACTCATTACACTTGTAGGACTATGTGATGCCCTTCCAGTCTCCTGAGACTGAAGGTTGAGACTAGACATAGGTCTGGACCCTGCTCAGACCAGACATCCTGGAGCAGGACCTTACAGTGATAATCTAGGCAGCCACCTGGGAGAGACACTACAACGGGACTGAGGGACCAGCACAGAAACCACACAGAGGTTGGGGTACTGGAGGGGATGCTTTGGTATCCCATCCAGATCACCCATTTAGGACTGAGGCACTTATTCCTCCAGCTGCCAGGAGTGTTCACCAACAAAGGTACACAGCGGAGTCCCACTATAAGTAAGCATTGCCCTCAACCAAAGAGAGTCGCTTCACCCAAGCTTATGCCCTCCCCAGGGGCAACCTATATCCAATGACTGAGCAGTGTGGGGTACATAAGCCCAATATCCTTGCCTCAAGTCAGGACAACTCTGAGAGTCCATACCAGCCCCAGAGACCCCCATGGGGTCCACTGAGTGTTGCAACTGCATGGTAATTCAGCTTCTCCCCCCGCCCAGTCCATATGCCCTCTCTCCCTCACAGGTGTTTTTCCCAAAAGCACTCCCAATACATCACTTGCATGTAAATCTCTGTTCCAGAGTCTGATTTCCAGGGAAACTGACAGAAGAAAGGAACTGTGGCCTTCTGCCCATACTACCTCCCCCTTTTTGGGAAAAGAGGTTAAATTTATATAAATTAGATAATCTTAGGTTGAATAATATTTTTGTTGTGTTAAATAATTCTATAATAAATATAAGTATTTTGAAAATCTACCTTTGCCAGTGTCCACATCTTTACATTAAATCCACTTAATATGTTTTACACTGTGGGTTTTAGACCTGCAGTTGTTTTGTTACTGCCTTCATATATATTTGTAAACCAATTGTTGGATACTATTCAAATATATATAAATACTACAATCTATTTAGCTAAATATCTATATATTTGTTTTTAGACTAGCTTTTATATAATGTATATAATTTCTGCATATGATATAAAAAATAATAACTACACAGAAGAATATAAAATAAGTAACATCTCCCTTAGACTTCTCCTTGACTTCTAGGTCCCAATGGTAACCACTTTATATTGTCTGTTTTTTGGTTTTTGGGGGAACTGCCATTACAACTCTAAATAATGTAATTGAACTTTTATTTTCATAGTTTATAAATATAAATAGTATCTGTTGATACTTATTAAAAATAAATTTATACTATATTTTATCACTCCTGCCACCTCTTCACTTTGTTTCACCATGTTATTATATGTAGTTCTTCTAATGTTTTCTCTTTTACGTGTAAAAAGTACACTGAAGCCTCAAATTCTTGATTCACCATTGTGAGACATTATTCATTACCTTCCCACTATTTATGATAATAGTAAGTAGTGAGACTGGGCCTGAAGTGAAATAATTATAATTCTCTTCCCCTTAAAAGAAAAGCAACCATGCATCTAGTTCTTCTGAATTCTCTTTTAATTTTTTCCTGAATTTCATCACTTTTCTTAGATATAATCACCTACCTTTACTTATTGTATCCTGTTCCATCTTTCTTTATTCATTTTATTGTTTTGGTCATTTTACTGACTTACTCTCTGAGAATGATATTTTACACGTAGAGTGTATGAACAGTAAATGTTCCAAGTACTATTGTGTCCAAATTTTTTTTATTTTTCTGATAACTTAGCTGGATATAAAATTCTGGGATTAAAACCCTCAAAAATTTGAAGAAATTCTTCCATGATCTTCTGATATCCATTGATGCCAGAGTAGTTCTCGTCCCCTTGAAGTGACCTGTTTTTTTGCTTCTTCTCTCCAAAAGGCTTTAGAATTTTCTTTGTCCTATGGGTCTTAAGTTTCACCATATTGTATCTAGGTGTGGTTTGGGGGTTTTGCTCAGTTTTTATTTTTCTTTTTATTAAACACACTCAGCATTTGGCAGACCCTTTCCATTTAAAGACTATTTCTTGAGACCTGAGTTGGCATTTTGTTTTTTTCTATTTAATGGCTCATTAGTATCCTCTCCTCTCTCGACTTTATTTCCTTTTTTTTTTTTTTTTTTTTGGCTGCACCTCATGGCATGCAGGATCCTAGTTCCCCAACCAGGGATCGAACCCATGCCCCCTGCAGTGGAAGCACAGAATCCTAACCACTGCCAGGGAATTCCCCCTTTATTTCCTATTTTTAAACTTCACATTAGAAGAATATTGCATCTCTTAAAATATTCATACATGTATTTTAGTTTTTCTCATTTTTTTAAAGTTTTTATTGCCTAGCTCTGTGTTCTCAACTTTATCTTCCAAATAACAAGCTTGGTACTCACACAAGTCTATTTTATTTCTCATTCATCCACTGAATGGTGTTTATTTAAGGAAACATAATTTTAAGTTCTTTCTTGTTCTCTATTTCTTTTTCATTAAGGTGTATTCTTGATTTATGGGCACAATTCTTCTGAGGTTAGTAATTAGATTTTTTTATATGTATTTCTTATTTAACTGAAATGTCTCCCTTTCTAACAGAGTTTTTGAGCCTTGATGGTGGATACTGTGGTGTGCTGCCCACATGCCCATACAGGAAGAGCTTGTTACCCTAACTGCGAGAGTATTCTGCTGTCAGCCACATCAGCTGCAGAGAGCCCCATTCCACAAGGCCACGTCCCTTCCCAGGATTTCCCACATCTCATAAGGGCTTGATCTGGCCTAACCTGGGACAACTCTGAAGGGTCACTGCAGTCCAGAGCTCCCCTTATCATTGGCTGAGGCTCTCATTAGGCCTCCATCACAGCTCAACTTCTCTCTATGCCACAAGAAAGAAGGAAATATGGAATATTATTCAGCCACAAGAAAGAAGGAAATCCTGCCACCTTCAACAATATGGATGGGCCTTGAGGGCATTATGCTAAGTGAGATAATCCAGACAAAGAAAAATACTGTATGATATTACTTACATGTGGAATCTAAAAAAGCTGACCTTATAGAAACAGAGATAGAATGGTGATTACCAGGGGCTGGGAGAAAAGGGGATTGGGGAGATCTTGTTTAAGGGTACAAACTTACAACTAACAGATAAATTAGTTCTGGATGTCTAATGCACAGTGTAGTGATTACAGCCAACCGTACTGTATCCTTCACACTGCTAAGAGCATAGTTCTTAATTGTTCTCCCCACCCAAAAAGAAATGATAATTATGTAAGTGATAGAGGTGTTAGGTAATGCTTTGGTGGTAATCAGATTGCAATGTATAAATGTATCAAATCAATACTTTGTACACTCTAAACTTATACAATGTTATATGTCAATTATATCTCAATTTTAAAAAAGAATGAATGTATCACTTCTGTTTCTTAACTGGAAAAAGGATTCAGAGAAGAGGTGAGATTTTATAGATGTCATAAAAGATGATGTTGACTTTGTCTCTAATCCATTCTGAAAATGCTGGATAATAGCAGGTCTCCATACATGTATACATCACAGCAACATTAAATGAAAGTAACAGTTCTACTTTCCCCCTTTAATACTTTATGCTACCAAGAAAATCTCTTTGAAGAGAGTGGTTTTGAAATAAGTATTATTGATTGACAAAACCACAAGAAATTTTAAATATTTTAAACCATTGCCTCATTTCCATTTTCAAAAATGAGAGCTCATTGAGCTCCTCTGAAGTCAAAGCAGCTTGGAAAGTATGTGATAATTTGAGGGCAGGCCAACAACCTGATCCAAAACATTTCATATGCCTAGAACAGATGTAAAATGCATCTCAACACTATAAAGATATGGTTAATCCTATTCACATGGAGGGGGAAGTGTGAGATCAAATTTACTATAAACTGATTATCTTCCTTCCTTCCCTGAATTCAAGTTTTCTAAATTTCAAGCTATGAGTAATGACAAAGAAATGGACTAAATCCTATGTTGTCTGAATCTAACCATCTGCTATTCAAAATTATGTTTAGAAAAGGACACATAGGGACAAAGCAATCAGAATCTCTTCTACTGCAAACATTCTTTAAATTAAAAAAAAATTTCCTTAAATAGCAAGAATCTCACAAGAAAATAAATCTTGAAAATTCAGTCATCCACTTGACCATGAAAAACAAAGCATCAAGACATTTTTAATAAAAATGTTATTTCAGTTTCAGATTTGAATCTAGCACTTTAAAAATATAAAGTACTTAAAATTGCTTACAGTGTTATTTTTGTTTGTTTTAACAAGACTGATTCCATATATATGGCTTTTTTTTTTCTTTAAGCCAGCCATAGATAGTAAAAAGTTGGTACTTCTAGTCTTTAAAACACACACACACACACACAGAGTAACTTCCCAGCTATATACAGATAAAAGTAAAATTTTAAACACATTATTTCTAGCACTTATCTCTTGTGAATATAGCAGATTTTCTGGGTATTCCCATAATTATGTAGCTATGTTTTCTATGTCTAGTTTAATTAGTTCTTATTTTTCATATTAATGAAACAAATCACAATCATAGATAAATCAAAATAGTACACAACCTTCCTCCCACACACACACACACAAAAAACACTTTTCATTGGAAAATAATTCTGTCTTTAAGTATCAAGAGGCAGAATGTGAAATGGCTAAAAACACGTGCTTAGAGTCAGACGTCCTAGGATGGATTCCCAGCCTCACTATGTATGACCCTGTGATTTTGAGCAGATTTCGCAATCTATCTAAGCCCTAGTATCCTCATCCACAAAACTGGAGCTGCTGATAATACCTACCTGGTAGAGTGATTATGTAGATTAAATTAGTTGAAGCATATGAAGTTCTCTGAACAGCTTCTAGCACGTAAGTGACTAATAAATGTTAGCTGGTAGTAGTAGACATAGCAGTACTAGCATTCTGGAAATCCACTGCAAACAAAATTATAAAATCACAAAGGAGGTGATTTTATAACTTAGGAGGTTTTAGGATCCAATATTTACCATAAGTACAGATCAGTGAAATTAAACTCACTATAATTTAAAAGTTGAACATCACAGGGCCTGACAGCTGAAAGGCTGCCTGCTGACAACACTCTCACAATTAGGGTAATAAGCTCTTCCTTGAGGGGGATCCGGGCAACACATCACAGGATCCAAAAAGAATCAAAGGCCCTGTTAGAAAGAGGGATATTTCAGTAAAATAAGATACATATATTATATAGTTATATATAATTATATATATAATTATATATAAAATTATATAATTATATATATATAATTATTATCCTCAGAGGAATTTGTACCTATAAGTCAAAAATAAGCTTTAACAAAAAAGGAACAATCAGGGAACCAGAACAAACTAAAAATATGCTTACTTTAAAAAAAAAATTCAGTGGATCACTGGAAAGAAACCAAAGGAGCTGAGAGTTGTAAGAATGGGTATAAAATACTAAAAATCAAACAAATTCAGAGTTTAGAAGAAGCAATAGTCTGGTTTAATGCTAAAGTATCTATTTCACCAGGAAGCTAGAAAAACTAGAAGCCTAAACAGTGAAATCGAAGTGAGGAAAGAATGTCTATAACAACTTTAGCCCAGTTACTTTATCATTCCTGTGACTCTCCTTGCTTGGAAGATGAATCCAAGGAGTTTCAGCAATAGAAAGAGATGAGAGAGTCCCTGCATAATTTTTCTCCATCTTTCTAGCCTGACTTCACTTGGAAGTAGGAAATACTAAATGATAATGAGAAGCTAAAAGGTAGTTTGAAGACTCCCCTCAATATGTAATGAGCAATGGGCCAAACCTATGATGTCCCATCAGGGGCTGTTTCAAAGAACAGAACCTGAGGGTTGAAGTGACAGCTTCCTTCATAATGAGGCGGCAGTTCAGGGAGAAAGACTGCAGGGACTCTAGGCCAACGCACTCAGCTGCCAAACAATGGCAGAGTGCCCCCTGCAGATGACCCCCCGAACACTTCAGCTCATAAGAGAAGTAGTTTCAGAATTAATGCCTCTAGCACCTAACTGAAAGACAGTGAGAATGAGTGGTATTGAAAAGACCTTGCATTGAGCCTAGTTTCTTGTTGCTTTCAACTCTTGTTCCTTGTATATGTCCATATTGATCAGCTTCATGTAGCAGTGTTTATTTTAATCATATTCATTCCATGAATTTTCATTCATTCATTCATTCCAAAAAGTTTTTTTTTAATTTTATCTGTATCTGCTTTAATATGTTTCCAACTTTCTGCCTGTACGCCCCAGTCTGCACTCACCACCAAGTGCCTTCTCCGCCTTGTATCAGTTCCTTCAATTTGCAGAAATGAGCCTGAAGGCAGTAATGAGCCTAAAGAGGGCATGCCTTGCCACCATAATATGACTTTAGTGACAGCTCATAAGATTCGTACCCCTCATTTTAGGTAAGGACTCTGAAGCCAAAAAAGATTTGCAGAAAAAAACAGTGTCCAAGATCATATGGCTGCTTCTGCCACCACCACCCGCCCTGTGCTGGCTGGGCTATATCAGCCTCTATTACACCCACTGGGGCAGGAGCTGCCACAGCTCCAGGCCCCAAGCCCAACCCAAGATTTTGGCTTCTTCCACTCTTCCATACTCAGATGAAGTGCCATGCCATGGGATGTAGGATCCATCTTTCAAGTGGCAAAACATGGAAGTACAGGAGAGGACGATGAGAGGATGCTGACTGATCCCTCTCCCTTCCTCCCTCTGTGAGACTGTTCTGGAGTGCAGTGGGCTCCACAGCTCACCTCATCCACAAATAGCTGTGGTTTTTCATCGAGTCATGCAAGTTTGGTAATGAACCATCTCACATTGACTGATTCTCCTCCCCTGTCTCTCCTTGCATTTCCCCTCATTACTGACACCTGGGATTACATTTCCCAGTAAGATACCAAGACAAAAAGTTTTGCCTCGGGCTCTATTTTCTGGGGATCCCTAGCTAAGACTAAATATTTTGAGTCACTCCTCCAGGAAAGGAACTCCACAAATTGAAACACATGTGTGTGCTGTTTCACCACCTAAGAACTGTATTTCCATACATGAGTGGTCCTAATTTGTACCTGCAATAAAATAAAAAATTTTAGTGTTGCTCTACTAGTCTTGCTTCTTTTATAATTCTCAGATATGCATTCCACTAAAACTGTCTAAGTATACTTGAAAGTCTTTTTCTTCTAGTTATTTTACTCCACGAAGCTTTTCATAAGTTTTAATTTGAAAGTATATTGTTTAAGCTTGAAATATTTCCACACTTCAACAAAGCTTTTATAGTACAGATTTAAAATTTTTCTCTCAAGTCAAAGTTTTAAAAGGGAGGAATGTTGTTCTTAAAATTGCAGAGCATGAGTATATATAAGAATAGAAGGCTTACTATTTTACCAATTCCTTCTCTATCTAAAGTGGACATGTAAGACACATATTTTTTGGAGGATACAATATAAAAAGAAGTGATAGTTCTTAAAATACTGTTCCATCACCTCTAGATTACTGAGTAAAGAAAAGGTCACACCATCAAAAGAAGAGAATTACTGCGTTAGCAGGGAAGACTGAAAGGATATCAGATTATGCATACCTAACTTACAGGAAGTAAGGAGGTTTTGTTTGTTTCCATTGAATGAGTTGATTCAATTGAAGCTTTCAGATATATGTACTAATTAAGCTCAATGATAGTGATACACTGGAAATGAATTACATTTTCATAAATAAAATGTTCAAAGGATCCAGAGAGGCTGTACTAGTTCCTAAAGGGGGTTACTGTAGATAGTCAGTCCAACTTGAGGACAGGGCATTCAAACATTGGCAGCTTGTCATAGGTCATTACAACCAAACAGAGTAAATGAAGAATTCACAACAGTACAGGCACTCAAAGAAGGAAAATATTAGGCTCCCTTGCCTTTAAAAATAAATTTTCTACTGGATATTTTAAAGTTGTTTTCCCTGAGATACAGTTAAAGCTAAAGAACCTTAAAGCTTTCATTAAGCAAGTTCCAACGTAACACCACTCAGAGAATGTCAATTGAAATCTCAGCACAGGGGTGGTGATGTCTTACCAACAACAACTAATAGACCTAAGACTGAGTGAGCAGATGTCTACCATTTTAGGGAAGTAGCTACACATCCATCTTGTTTTCCTCTGTGGAACGTTGTGTGGATTATGGCGTATGCTTCCTTTTCAGTTTTTGACACACTTGCCTTTGAGAAAGTCACCAAATCCCTGAGAACGTGAATTTCCCTTCTGCCAATGCAGCCTTCATTTAAATGAGGCAGCCATAGGAGAAATTTATAAAACTCTTCTAAATGTGATGGTGACTCCTTTGCTTGAATCAAGTAAGAGTACACAGCTTACACATCTCACATATCTTTTTCAGAAAATTAGGTACCCCTGATCTATACAACTGGTGAATAGGGATGATAAAAAAAAGCACTTAGAAAATCATGCTTTTTAAATAAAATGTGTTCATTATATTTAAAAATGTGTTTGAAAGGGTAGGAAGAAAGAAGCAACTTTGAAATCAGTGGTCTACTCGCTTCAGTAAAGAAAACTTTACCTTTAGGAGCTAATGATTAGGAGGGAAAAGGAAGAGAGAAGGGATGAACCGAGTAGGGTGGTTGCCTTGGCTAGCATAAAAATAGAAATAGCCTGTGATAGAAGCTTGGAAACATATAACTATTGCTGATTGAAGGTTGGCATCACAGGGAGACAGGAGAGAAAAAGAGAGAGAAGGAATAGCATATTTTCTATTTTTATCTGAAATAGGCAACATCAAGCAGTGGCCCTTCTAAGAAATGTACTATAAACTAGCCTCCTAGACCACGAGCTCCTGGAGAACAAGGTCTGTGTCTTCTTTATATCTTTATCCCCGGCCAGCACACAGTATGTGACTCAGAGAAGGTGGGCGATAGATGTTTATTGAATGAATAAATGACCATGCAGCTCTTTAGTAAGAGGGAAGCACAACCAAGCAGGATACAGACACACAGGAAGTTAGCTCATGGAAGATATCATCTGTCAGTGACCACCACACGCAAAGGAGCAGAGACACATACAGCCTGAGAAACCCCTTGTCTTTTAGCTACTGTCTCCACCATTCAAGTTTTATGAGATTCCTAAACAGAAGCCATTTTGTGCAAAGAGGTTGAAGGTACTTCATATTTTTTTTATATTTTAATCACTGCAGAAACCTCAAATTCCTTCTTGAACTATTACAGTATCTTCTCAAATGGTGCTACTAGAGGCTAGACCATCCATACCTCAACCACGGTCTCACCTTCTTTGCCTATTTGCTCTACGGGCAGCTCAGTTTTCCTTCTATATCAAAGTTGTGCATATTCAGAATCACATTTACCTTATTTACTCGTGAAGCTCACAAATTCATGGCACCCATTTGATTGTGGAATGGCTTGAGAATATATTCTAGTCACATTTTATGTTTATAATTAAGAAAAATATTAGCTCAAATCCCAATCTGTAGATATAATTCCTCCTCATCAACCGCCAAATGTGTTCTGTGGCTATTTTTCTGGGAGGTTTTATGTCCCCAAACACCAATTCAAAACAGAACACAGGGTAAGTCATTACTTAAAGCATAGCTACACTTTAAACTGAGTGTTTAAATGACATTGTGAATCTGTTTTTTCTAGGTGACATTCACATTGTTTTATTATTTAACACACCAGTGTGTGATTCTCCTGAATACTAACGTGAAGAAGCACTGCTTATACTACTGGACACTCCCCATGATGTCTCCTTATAGCAAGTGTGCCTGTCCCAGGAGCACTGGCCACTCAGCACATACGGGGGCATCCAGACCCACGTCCTCCCTGGGTGACTCTCACGAACTAGCTGACACCTTGGTTTGACACACAACCCTGTCAATCCTAGTTTTCTGACCTTGGCTATTTTCTTGTTATGGCTCCATCTCTCCATTTTAGCAAATGATCCCATAAACACAGCACTTTTGTTTCTACCCAAACTAGAGCTCTTGGACCCATATACCACCCCAGGGGGTAGTTTTCATCAGGTTTGTCCCCAAATTTCAGAAAGAATTTGTACAATATTTTGATCTACAATGGAATGTACCATACAAATCATTCATTATTATATGCACTAATAAATTATGTTTAACTATAGACTTTCTCAGCATGACAAATAATCAATCAAATAGATAATATGAAGCTCATCCTTTCAACTCTCACCTTTTGCCAGCTTCGTCAACTAAATATTGTAGCCACAAAAATAAACACACCCACCTGTGACCACACCCATCCTGATTTACTGTTGTTCAAGGATTAACAGACCTCACTTCAACCCAAGCAATGACCTCACAGCACAACTCCTTTGGTCAGGTTCCACTCTTGAGCCTCACCTCCCTTGGAAGTTCCCTTTTGCTCCATCTTGACCATCTGTGTCTCAGTATTCTATTGACATCTACTTATCCTCTCAAGGACAGACTCTCCCACTAAAACTAATACATACTAAGTTGCTAACGCTGGTAAAGCTTATTATGGAAAAACTTATTAGAGTAGCTTCATTCTAGTGATGGACAATTGTTTACTAATGGTCAAATCTCAGTCATCAGCAACAAAATTAAGAGGAGATATTCCAGGGAAGAAACTCTTCTCACAGGAAACTACTTAGCTCCTCTACATAAAATGGACTGACCTCCTACCCTCAGTCCTCAGTCTTCCCAAGTGTAAGTGATCAATAGGACTAAACTCTAAGCATCCATTGAATGACAGCCTCTCCTATCACTGCCAGTAATTAGATTTCCTATAGGTCCTATTGTTTCCTGTTAACCAAATGTCAATTTCACTAATTCAATAAAATAGATATAACATCATCTCAGGATGTACCTGATGAATTCTACAGTGTTCTTCATTCAATAAAATATCTTCTTGACCCCTTCAAAAAGGAAATCAATTACTTCATAAAGGAAAGCCTGAGATTTAATTGAGCAATATTTAGCAAATTCCATTGCTAAGAGCTTTATTTATGTGCCACTAAATGATCAGACCATTATATTAAACTAGAAGGTCTCTTTTCAGAGTTGACCTCCATACCGCAGGCCAGAAAATATCTCTCAAGATAAAAATAGTAAACCTTCTCCATTAAGGCAGAAAAGACAAAATTTGATTGTTAAGAGTGACTTAAGTAGAAAAACTTATGTTTAGCAAGAGTATAGAATGTCCCAGTCTCAAAAGTAATTATCCTAAAAGTAATGGTGAATGAAATTGAGTTTAAAATTCAATCTTAAAATTGAAGGGCATTATCAATTCTAAATCTGAGATAAAAATAAAAACAAAACTTGCTAGTTTTAACATCATGCCCATGTGTGATGATTCTATGCCTCTGTGCTAGCTCTTCCCTCCAACTGGAAATCACCTCTCTCCTTAGAGAGAGTGATTTAAACAATTAGAAACTAATTCTTTTAGTCTTTCAAGACTCAATTCAAATGCAACCTCTTCAATGGAGCCTTTCCAAATACGGTGGGACACTAGTGATGGGACGATTGGACATTATATGCTTCATGATATGGAGGTGATACATTAGGAAATATTCACCTCCACCTATAAAATATTCTTGCAAAAAAGTAGAACCTCTATCTAATAAAGCTCCTCAAT